>NC_080086.1:99761825-100401825 GCF_950005125.1 Chionomys nivalis | reverse complement strand
GTAGCTATCCCTCACTTCCAATCCTTACAATCTTTCTCTTTTGTCTTCTGAATAGCCTCCTGAGGCTCTAAAGAGGAATTTGGTGAAGACATCCCCTCTTTCTGAACAATGTCTAGATGTAGGTTTCTCTGTTAGTTACAATCTATTACAAGAAGCAGCTTCTCTAGTGAGGGCTGAGCAAGGTGCTCATTCATGGGTCTTCTTGAATTTTGCTAGGAATCATTTTATTGTTATGTTTCTTTAGCAGAACAATAGCATATTAGATTTTTCTCCTAGACTCTAAATGCTTTTTAACAAATTTGTAAATCTCATTATTGTCTGTAATATTATTTCACAAGGGAATGGGTAGACATTTGGAAAGCAGTCAAGTTTTTTGACGTTTATAAAGGCTGAATAGGAAAAACAATGGCAATATTCCTACTAAAGTTGAGGACTTATGTAATGCAAATATATTTTACTTATTCTTTTTAGGCCCCATTAGAAAAATCAGGGTTTCATTTACATAACATAGATATTGTTAAATTACGAGAAAAGATATAGAATAACTCACAGGAATATACATCTCTGTTGGGCTCCTACCTAAGTATATGCAAAGAAAAGTTTATAACACTCCTGGTCTTATTTTTCAATATTCATTAAGTCAAATTTCATATATACATACACATATTACATTTTCTGAGTTATACAGGGCATGTAATCTGATACAGTTATTAAGTACTTAAATAGTATTAGGTTCTGCTAACTAGAAATTGTTTCAGCTGACTCACTGATACAAGAATGCAGTTAACCCAAGGACCAGCTCATAATATGAGGTTAGTTCAGCCCCAGAGGATCACCATAAAATTTTGAAGCTTCTCTGACTATATTTGGTCAATATTAATTGCACAACTTCTCTAAACTTTTTCATCTTCTACTATCACAGCAAAAAAGTCCAACTTGAAGTGTTGGTTTAAACTTTCTTATACCTTAAAACAATAACTACAGTTTATCTCCTTATTTATTCAGTTGTCCACAATTCACTTAGCATATGATTCATGTAGTGGAGATAATATATTGTAAAAGATGAATTATTTGTCCTTGAGGTTAAATTTTCAGGCCTGTAAATTATTAATACATACACATATGCAGTGGCAAGAATAGAATGTCGCATATCTTATTGTGTTGATGTCTCTGTTGTTGCCTCAAGACAGTTCCTTTATTAAACTAGAAGCTTTCCATTCCAGCTAGGTTTGCTGGCCAGTGAGCTGTCTGGATCTGTCTCCACCGTCTAGCTCTAGATTTACATAATCTAACTGTCATGCAATTCTTTTTCTGTGGATATGATTGTTTGAAATCAGGTCCTTATGTTTGGAGAGCAAATACTTTTACCCACTGAGCCAGTTCCCTAGCCTGACTAGTACCTAAAGTGTAAAGAGTTCCCAATATTTTCATATCAATCATTGAATTGAATCTTCATATATTATAAAAATATGTAAATGAAGTGTTATAAATATTGGGACAACTAGTGAATGAGACTACTATATCAGAGAGTCACAGGCTTTTTATATTGACTCATAATTACTAATCTTGTCCAGTGTGACATCCATCCTAATACACAATTTCATTCTCAGCTATCGGGACACAGGCACCCAGGCTGTGCATTCTCTTGACAAAATTGTCCAGCAAATGCTGACTTTTCATTGTGTGCAGAGATGGCATCAGAATATGAATCGTCCATTACTGGAGTGCCAACCATATCTTGTATTTGTCATTTCCAACTGCCTGCCTCACGCCCACCATTCCATCAGCACAGATAGCTGAGAATGGACTTGCAGTTAAAGAAAGATTATATTGAATGATTTCCTTAATATAAAAGAGTTTCTTTCACTCTTATAATTTTCTGCTTATTGCTTGAGCTAGAGAATAATAAATGCTTGATTACTTGTGCTTTTATGGCTGCAAGGATTGTCTGTTTCTAGAAAACAGGGCTATTTGTATATTGCATTTTACAAAAGATTAGATCTATCACCTCATTACCTGAGAGTATGCCTTCATACATAATGTTTATCCCACAATCTTTCTTCTGTCCTACCTACTTCAATTATCTCTCTGCCTTCTTATTGCTTGGCATCTATTGCCTGAATTACTAAGCCAAGAAATGTTCTTTTTCCCATAACTCAGTCTCTAACATTTCTACATTTTCCTTGTGAGAGATATCAAGATGGAACACTTCCTTTCTTTATAGAATTAATAAGACATATGGCCCTAATTGCAACCCTTTTTTGCTAATTAGTATGCTTGTGGTGTAGATAATGTTTGGAATGACTGTGAGAAATATTCATGACTTTTTATTTTTTTTTACTTTTGAAATTATGCTATTTGTTTATTCAAATATATACAAATATATGGAATCCTGTTGCACAAAACAGTGAAGTTGGAAAAACTAATTTTATTGTTCATTGTTGTTTGGGTTATTCTTCCATAGTGATTTAATTTGTGATTATAATGCTTTAAGAAAAATATTTTTGATTTTAACTAATTTTCCTTTCATTTCATTTCACTTGGACCATAAACATTGAATCCTTAAAGCCATAGCTAACCATTGCTACCAATTTGAAAATGAAGCTCAGACATATATTCCTCGAAGACATATAACATATAAAATTCTTTTTAGTTAGTACCTGGAACTCCATACATAAACAAAGACAGATTATATCTTGTGCATGCGTGTGTGTGTGTGTATGTATGTGTATGTGAGTGCATTTGCATGCGCATACATGCGTGTGCACATAGGCCCATGCAGGACGAAAGCAGGTTAGAGCTGGAATCTCTGGTGATTGTGAGCTGCCAGGTGTGATGCTAGAGAAAATTCCAATAATATCTGAATAATATCTCAGCCCATCAATTCTTTATTATTCTACAGAATATGGTTAAGTTCTGTTTGGTAACAAGCTTACTATTAGACAAATGGTAAAAATTAGAAGAATATCATGTTGTTTCAATAAAGTCCCTTGTAAAGATAATTATGTACACATTTATCCTGGGTGGTATTAAAAACTAAACTATTTGAAATCAAATTAACAACAGAAAAAAAAGGTGTGTTTAACCTTCAGAATTTTCAGTGGGGTGAATGCTGACATGTTATTCCAATACTGAAGAAGAAACAGCAATGCAGGTCACAGGGAACTATGTGGCTTCCAGTATAAATTTTATGATTTATGTTCCTTTATGACATGTTTTCTATGGTTCTGTAGAGTGTGACAGAAAAAAGTAAAACTGTTTCATTTTTTTTCCACTACATGAAATGTATTAACAAGGAAAGGCTAGAAAATGAGTTTTTGAAATGTCCTAACTCACACTGCCAACTATGGCTTGTAAAGTACTTGGAAGATAGAATCTCCAATCTTACAGTGATAACAGAAAACTCTAGTCAAACAGAGAATTGGCCACTATCCTGTAGCCTAAGAGAAAATCAAGTTATCCGAGGAAATAATCTCACTAGTCAAGGGCACTGCCACACAGCCCTGTAGCCTAGATCTGCTTCTTTTTAGTATTACTGGGGCAATATTATATATAACAGAGAGACTCTTGTGAATTAGTGGATGCTGTGTATTAAAAACTTTCTTTGTGAAATTTAGATGTTTGTCTTGAATGTACACTATCACCATTATATCTGGTACCAACTTTGAAGTACACCATGATATCACTCTGAGGTTTCATTATCCATTCTGGAACAATCAGGGAGAGAAAGACAATCATTGTATAGAAAACCCAGAAGTTTCCTATAAAGATCTACTGCAAGGTGCAACAATAACCAACTTGAGAAGATATGCCCGTGAGTACAGCAGTGGCATGCAGATTAGAAAAGTAACTAACTGCTTTCAAATTGCATTTCAGAACAACTACAGAGGAGGAAAGTCATGCCTAGTACTGTAAATTTTAAATATGATAAAGAACCCATGGTAGGGATTGCAAGAGCCAGAGTTCAGGGAAGAATGCTGAGAAAGACTGTTGTTTAGATGTGACAAGGCTATCGTACACATGGACCCAAATGCCTGTAGTTGTCTCTACCAGACTTTCACAGCCTAACTCGGTATTTCATCATGGATGAAGGAAAGGCCCAAGAGGCCCCATCATTGCTATTGGCAGTTGATGACAGCTAGGAGAAAGAGTTAATTTTTTTTAAGAATGCGTCCCATGGTCCATTGGATGTCCACCCACCCATGTATGTAAGAAACATCACTAATTGGATTCAGTGGGATGTATTTTAAAATGACATAACAGAAAGAAAGAAAGTATGGGCACAAGTCAGAGAATAACTGCATAATATGAATAAGAGTACATGTGCTGGAACTTCATTATATCTATGGAGAAATTTGGAAGGAATAATAATAATAATATATTTAAAGAAATTAATCCAGGTGGTAGGGATGCACTTCTTTAATCCCAGCAATTGGGAGGCCGTCTGAATGTGCCTAAAGGTGAGATGATCCATCGGGGATCCTGCTTCATGAAGGAGTCTGCCACACATTCTGCAGGATACAGAAGAAAGTGACTGGCAAACTGTCAATATAGGTGGAACTGTCTTTGAAATTTCCTGCTTACTCGTAAAGTTTTCTGGATACTATGGGCTTGTAGGCTGAAGATCTGCTCCAAAGATACAGAAGAACTTTGGGTAACTGTCCAGGTAGCGAGATGTCTCTGTCAATTCTAGAGTTTTGGACGTTGCTTACAGTGCACTTTCTGTTTACTTAGGTAATATTATATCCTTCTGGAGTCTTTGATGAAGTTGAAGAATAGATAGTTATAATTATAGTTGTTCTTAGTTATGATAAAAGATAAAGTAGATATATATGTTGTAACTGTAATTCTTGATTTATACCTGTTTTGTTATATGTAATTTTACTATATTAAACTTAAAACCTTCATTTTATTTAAACAGAAAAGGGGAGGTGCTGTGGGATTCCCCTCTGTATGCTGTGTACACCATTTGTTAATAAAGAAGCTGCTTTGAGCCTAGAGCAGAGCAGAACAGAACAGAGCTAGGTGAGGAAAACAAAACTGAATGCAAGGAGAAAGAAGGCAGAGTCAAGGAGAAGTCATGTAGCCCCAACAGAGACAAATGCTAGAACTTTATCCAGTAAGCCATGTCATTGTGTCAATACACAGATTAATGGAGATGGATTAATTTAAGATATGACTAAGCCAGAAATACGCTTCAACTATTAGCCAAAAGGTATTGCAAATAATATGGTTTCTGTGTGATTATTCTGGGTCTGAGCTGCCAGGTTACAAGGAAACAAGCAGCCTCCTTATAACACACAGAAGTACTCTTAGAGAATTTGAAGGTGACCAGTCTGTGGCTCATAATACTCAATTACATAGCCCATGTGATGAGTTAAGATTCTACTAAGATTTTTAAATGCGTATAGATATGTATAAAACTATATGAAGCAGATGTAAAATATGCTAGAAAGTCTGCATAGTGCAAATGACCTCAGTTCCCCTCCCCCCATTAGGTGAAAGGAAAACCTCTGTCCTTTTTCTCCACATTTTTATTATTTGGGAATTTCACAGTATGAACCCCCAAGCATATTTATTTCCCAGTCCTTCCAGGTCTGCCCCAACCCTGGGTCCTCCCTCACCCCAAAAATGAAGAAGGAAAAGGCAAAAAGGAAGAAAGACAGAACAAAATAAACAAAAACAAAACAAGTCAAAATTGTATAGTTACTCAGATACTCACTGGAGTATGATCAAAATCAAGATTGTAAAAATCCAGGTGGTCAGTCTCTTAAAGAAAACCGAGTCTTTCTCTACCCATACGCCTGTCCAGACTACTCACCTATGGAGAGCTGCACTTCAGCATCCATAACACAGTTTTTAAGAGTTCTCTTCCATGGTGTCCTGTCTAGATTGATACTTTTTCAAGTGTTTGGGGATGGTGGGAGTAGGGGAGAGATTATCACAGAAGCCTTCCCTGTTCCTCTTTATCAACTGTGTGCCAGTCTTCAGTTAGTAGAACCATGGCAAAGTGGTTTCTCTTCCCATCACAGGCAGCAAGGTCACACATACCGACTCTGTGATGGTTTCTGGTGACAGTAGTGGAAGTGAAGTCTGGCTCTAAACTCTCAGAGCCCACCTCCAGTGATGTGCTTCATCCAGTAAGGCTCCACACACTAATGTCTCCAGAACATCCCAAATGGCACCATAAAGATTACCAATTGTTCAGATGCCTGTGCCCTTGGAGGACCTTTCTCAGTCAAACCACTGAACATTTTAAAGAGGCAAATGACTACCAGAACCACACTCAGACACATGGGAATTAACAGAGAGGGCATTCTCAAATATGATTAGTGTTTGAAGGTTCTCAGTGGACTGTGTGTGAGAGCAGATGGGTAATGGGAAGAGATGGAAGTTCCGTGGGAGAATCAAATTGGAATAAAATCAATTGTAACAAAAATAAGCAAGGTGCTTGATGAATTCAGCCACATTCCCAACATGCTTCAGAGGGAATCAATGAGTAAGATAATGGCAGCTCAGGTTGCTCACAGTGAAATGAAAACCGAATATGTGTCATAGCCAGAACCTGGAAACAACCTAAATGTCCCTCGGCCAAAAAAATGGATAAGGAAAATGTGGTACATTTACGCAATGGAGTACTACACAGCAAAAAAGATTTTGAATTTTGCAAGAAAATGGATGGATCTAGAAAACATAATTTTGAGTGAGGTAACCCAGACACAGAAAGACAATTATCATATGTACTCACTCATGCGTGGTTTTAAAATATAAAGCAAAGAAAACCAGCCTACAAACCACAATCTCAGAGAAATTAAGACAACAATGAGGACCCTAAGAGGACATACATAGTTCTAATCCACATGGGAAGTAGAAAAAGTCAAGATCTCCTGACTAAATTGGGAGCATTGGGACCTTAGGAGAAAGTTGAAAGGGAAGGAAGAGATGGGGAGGGGAACAGAGAAAAATGTAGAGCTCAATAAAAATCAATAAAAAAAGAAAACCAAATATGTGAGATAAATAACTGTGAAGTGACTATAATTTAAAAATAATTAAAATATTGTGAGAGCAGTATATGGAGGGAAGAAATATCTGACAAAGATGATGACTGAGTTTCAAAGTGAATAGCCTCCAGTAAACTAGAGTTCTCTTATGCTTAGAGAACAACCAGTGGTTATTGTACCTGGTGTTTTCTGAACACTCATTTGATGAATTGATGGGAACGGTATTTGATGTAGTGTTTTGGGATGAAAACTATTAATCAAATGCTTATCAAAGATCTTATGTTTGCAGGCATTTAAGTCATTAAGTGGGCAGTTCCTGCTATGACAGTGTTTTTTTGTTACTCCAAGACAAGTAAATAATGAAGCATTAAAAATACGAGATATATTGTAATGTAACATAAAGACCTGCTTGTTGCCCTGACCACCTGGCTAGCTTAGCCCCGAAATAATCACACAAAGTCTGCATTAATTATAAACTGATTGGACATTAGCTCAGGCTTCTTATCAGCTCTTGTAATTTATATTAACCCATTATTCTTATCTATGTCAGCCACGTGGCTCGGTACCTTTTTCAACAAGGCAGGTCACATCCTGCTTCTTTGGTGGTCTGGGCAGGAATTAGGAGGAATGGGCTTCCTCCTTCCTAGAATGCTCCTGTTCTCATTGCCCTACCTTTACTTCCTGTCTGGTTGACCTGCCTATACTTCCTGCCTGGCCAATCAGCCTTTATTTAAAACATGATTGACAGAATACAGACAAGTCTCCCGTACCACTTCCTCCTCTTTTTTTTTTTCCAAAGGAAAATAGCCATAGTCAAGTTTTTGGGAATGTGGGTTTAGTATTCCAGGCTATGCACCACTGTAATAGAAATGAGTAGAAGAATCAAATTCAAGTTTGCCCAAAGATTAGGCATACTAGTCTCTTATTTGCTTAAGTCACTGTCATACATAATATGCTCCTGTATGAACTGGGAAGAGGCAATATCTCAGGAGCCACTGTCTAACGTCCTGTGACACCCTCCCCTGCCTTATATGACCCCTGAAAGCTAGCAGTTGGCAGCCAGAAGACAGCTCTTCCAATCTAATAGCATTTTGTTTGGCAATGTCCAGGGACAGTTTTGGTCCTAATAACTGATGAGGCACTGAGTGGTACTGAAATGCAGAGTTGGAATCCATCCCATATTATAGAATCGAGAGTATAATCTCATATGAGCAATAATTTTTGTGTTCTTAACTACTCTGGAATATTCAGTCTAGAGATTGTACTTTGGGACTAATGGATGGCAAACATACCTTCATACCTAGACGTTATATTTGATCCTTAGAGTAAGACTGAGAGTACATTCTGCTTGACTCTTGATATGAAACCCAGGAAGAAAAGACCTAAAAGCAGGGTAGCTGAAGAATCAGTGAGCTCCACTACCCTCTGGAGTCAACTGCCTAACCCTCATCACAAGACAGTATGACTGTAAACTTTTTTCCTGTTCAGCTTATATTTGTTAATTTATCTGATGTCACCTGTCTTTTTGTTTTCTATTTTTCCCAGATCATCTCTATATTCCTTGTTCACACACTAATTCTTCAAGCCAATAAAATATTCCTGAAGTTCATATTAGTAAAATATTTTGAATGTATTTTATTTTTGATTATGTGTACGAGTGTGTGTGTCTACCCACAAAGGCCTGAAGATATTGGAGCTGTAGGTAGAAGCATCTTTGAATTGTCTGACATGAGTGTTGGAAACCTAACTAGAGTCCTCTACAGGATCAACTACTACTCTTGATAACAGAAACATCTTTCCAGTGTCTTAAAAAATATTTTAATAAGTTGATTATTTTCTAGCAAAGTTCTCTTCTCTTACTTGAACCATTTGTGACATATATATTTTGACTTAATAATGTATGTCCTATAATGTTTGATTTCCTTAAAATTCTTTTTCAGTTTTCAGTTATATGTAAATATCAACAAACATCCCAAACTTAGATTGATGCTATTTGCTGTTCAATAGTCATTGCTGTATTAGGAAAAACTCATTCAATTTCTAAATTCACTTTCAGAATTTATTATCTATTTGAATTCTTGGAAAGTTGAGAAGGCACATAGCTAAGGTTTTATGAGGATTTATAGCTCTATATTTCATGAAATACATGTCTGAATCTAGCATTTTAATAGAAAGGAACAGGTTTTTAAATTTTAAAACTTAGTAATATAATGGCCCAAAAGGAGAAATTAATGGGAAGTCTAGAATATATTTAAGAATTTATTTGAATGCACGGAGAGCAATAGGAATAAATTTCTTTCTTAAGCACCAAAGAGTTATGTTTGTTAGTTTGAACTTGAGAGATTGATCTTTGTAGAATAATCTATATCATGGCTAGCAAAGGTAAGACACATGATAGGAAAAGTGGGAAATATTATAAAAAAGAATGAAAATGAAGAACAATATAGAGGTGATTCAGAAGTAGGCATAGCTACAGAGGGATGTCTGGTCACTCAGATGGACTGCCAGTTTTAAAATCTGCAAAAGCTGGCCTAACGTATTCTCTGAGATTTATAATATATCTTGATAAAATAGCTCACATTGCTTGCGTTGAATGAGCTAAGAGAGCTATTAGAATAATACAGAATAAGAGTTGATGCTATACATTTTGTTATTTTGTTATTATATCTATTTCACATTAGGATAAGTCTGCTGAGTATGGATTGCATGGATACATACACTGTCAAATGTAAGCCTGTTTCAATATGATGGCATATGACTGGCCTTCTAATTTTAATTTTATAGGATTATTTGGGGTTTCATTTCTCTTTTATTCTAACTCCTACACATTTAGACAAAAATCTTTCTGTGAATATATAAAGGTTGTGTGTGTGTTTCTGTCTGTATACCAAAATTCTTATTGTAAAACAAATTAATAAATTCATAATCACTAGAAATTTAATTTTTAGTTTAAATTTGACACAATTCTTAGGGAATATTGATAAAAATGGTTATATTTTATGACAAATGTTTTCAATGAAAAATCATTTTCTAAAACACCTATTATTCCTCTGAATAGAGCACATAGTTTAAAAGTAACAGTTGATTTACTAATCATCTAATAATATATAAATGCTAAAGTAAATATATACCGTCTGTTTTTACCTTGTTGGACTTCAGTTCCCTTTTACAAGGCTTAATTAGTTTTAGTTTATGTTTATATGTGTTTTGGCTGCATGTAACATTCTGTAGCACATACAGTCAACTCCTGTTAAGGCCAGAAGAAGTTGTTGGATCCTTTGCAACTGAAGTTACTGATGTTTGTGAGTTACTATGTGGTGCTAGGAACAGAAACTTAGTCGTCTGCAAGTGAACCCCTGAGCCATCTCTCCAGCTCCCTTTTCCTTTGACTAGACTTTTGAGTAATCAGAATCTTGGTAAAACCTTTTTAGGGGAGATTTGATGCTATTATTGTTATTATATATGTTCAAGAAATTTCAATTGAATGCTTACTATATAATTAATTGCTGTACACATGACAGGTAATTATTCCATAAGACAGATTCTGTATCTGTTTAATGTTGGTGTTGAACACAGGGGACAGGGAGGGTGCAGATTTGGAATGTTGGGCAGTTGGTGTCATGCCCTACATGGTGCTGTAAGCACACTTAGGACATACCTGTCATCCTCCTCTATGTTGCTAATGAGGAAGCACTACCTGTATAAAGGAAGTAGGATGTGTTTACCTTCCTTGTTTAAAACTATACAGGACCGCGAGGGGTGCGCCCACCCACTGAGACGGTGGGGCTGATCTAATGGGAGCTCACCAAAGCAAGCTGGACTGGGACTGATGGAGCATATGATCAAACCGGACTCTGAACGTGGCTGACAAGGAGGGCTGACTGAGAAGACAAGGACAATGGCACTGGGTTTTGATCCTACTGCATGTACTGGCTATGTGGGAGCCTAGTCTGTTTGGATGTTCACCTTCCTAGACCTGGATGGAGTGGGGAGGACCTTGGACTTCCCACAGGGCTGGGAACCCTGACTGCTCTTTGGACTGGAGAGAGAGGGGGAGGGGGAGAAGGGGAGGGAAATGAGAGGAGGTGGAAATTTTTAAGTAAAAATAAATAAATAAATAAATAAATAAATAAATAAATAAGAAAGAAAAAATAAGAAGGCTGGCACGGAGGTGGGACATTCACCAGGTTTGGTACTCTTTTACAACTGTATCTCCCCAGCATTCTGCATAGTTTATCTTGCAAAATATTAGAAGATTATGTAAATTAAGAAACAAATGCACACAGCCTTCATTTGTCCTTCTCAAGGCTTTAGATAGCAATCCTCTTAAGCCACAAATGGATGGATATTCTCATTTAAAAATTATTTTTAACTCAACTACATAAGAAGCATTTGAAATTCAGTACTTTCCCTTTTCAATATAACAAGAAATTTCTGTGCTCAGGTCTGCAGAACAGGAACATTTTATGTTTTATTTTATTTCATCTTGTTTTAAGCTTGGTGGGTTAGAATTTGTTAGCTCATTGAATTGTAAAAAAAAAAATCACTGTAGAAAACCATTATTGAAGTGCTTTGTCATTGAAGCATAGATTTTGACATCCCTGAGGATTATCCAGCCTGTGGTTTAGTATGTAGGGCCCACTGGAGCCCTGTCTATTTGTTCTGCTGACAAGCCACAGACTCTAAACTTTAAAAAAAATTGAGTTATGCTTAGCACCATCTCTTCAATTCCTAAAAAAGAAATAAAATATTTAGAAAGTGACTCAGTATGGGAAGCAGTGAGGAGCTGTCACTGGAAGCCACTGTGTTTTTAAGCCTTGAGGTGTTCAGTCTATGAGATACACTGTTCCACTAAGGGTCTACCTGCAGACAACTTGTGGAGCCTATGGCATTGATGGACCAGAGAGAGATATGCTTTTGCTTCCTGGCAGAGACCTGCGTGGCAATCTTGTCTAGTATAAGAGAGAAAACACAAGACAGAGTCCGTGTAGCTCTTCAGTGAGGAAGAGAGCATGACTGGAAGCAAACCATGGTTATATGGGCTTCTGGAGCCACAGGGGTTTGGTAGAGCACTAAAATGTCAAGGAAGTGACCCTACGAAAGAACGTTGAGGGGATGCATTATGATGGGCGAGGAAAAAGCTATTGCTACTGAAGTGGCTCATTCTGTCCTCAGAAAGGATGTTACTAAACCAAGATGACCTTAATCAACTAGGCCTTGAAAAGAAATTTGTGCATCTTGGTGGAAAACAAGGAATCCACGTAACAAGTAACAACATTTAATTTCGTTTTGCAGCCATTTTGATACCGGCATATTAGGGCTGTCAGTTCCATAAACTCCATTCAAAATTTGATTTTTTAAGTCCTTTGAAGTTTTAAACTATGTATCATAGGCTTTAGAAAATCAAGGCTTCAAAAGGCCACATTTTTTGTTTCTGAACAACTGTTTGAACTCCAAGTTTATGGCCAGAAAATCATATTAGGAACAATAATAATGAAATTGAGATTAGTTTATAGACATCTGAATTTTCAGAATAAAATATTATTGCACTAATTTTAGAGTACTTTAAGCTGATATGGGATTCACTCTGTATACTTTGAATATGTTTTATTACAATTGATTAATAAAGAATCTGCTTTTATTACCATTGATTAATAAAGAGGCTGCTTCGGCCTATGGCAGAGCAGAATATAACCAGGGTAGAAGTGATATGGAGAGAGAGTAAGCAGAGTCAAATAAAAACCTGTAGCTGCCTAAGAAGACAGACACCAGATACTTACCAGTAAGTCACAGCCTTGTGCTGATACACAGATTAATAGAAATGTGTTAATTTAAGATGTAAGAATTAGTTAATAAGAATCCTGAACTAATAGGCCAAGCAGAGTTGTAGTTAATATAGTTTCTGTGTGATTACTTGGGACTGAGCAGCTGGAAAATGAATGAGCAGTCTCTACCTATATTAAGCATCTTAAATATCTGTCAGTAGAAAGATCATAACAAATTTATTATTACAATTTGGGGAACTTGGTATATATATATTTTACAATTCATTTTTTTTGTTTTAGCGTGTGTGTATGTTTGTGTGTGTGTGTTACTGTAGGTATGTGCATGCCATGGTATTCATGTGGAGGTCAGAGGACAACTTTCAGATATTGGTTAATCTTATACCTTAAGATTGAGGAATCAAGCTTGAGTCATGAGGCTTGCAGAGAAAGCTCTTTATCTCCAGCCATCTGTCTAGTCTGGTATACAAACTTTATGCTAAAGTTATCAGAGTCAATATGAAAAGAGGCAGTAGGCATCTTCACAGTGACAATAAACACTGTAAGGGGCAGGTGACTGGGAAGATTGGGGAGACAGATGAAACAAGGAGTTCCCTTTTTAACTCTACTAAAGGTAGACGTTGTTCCTTTAAGGCAGTATGGAGGGGGATACATTGTGCTAATTATTTGTAGATAATCTTACCATCGATAATTAGGAAAGGACAGGCTGGGGAAACAAACAGCAAACAGTACTGGGGAAAGAATATAGTCTTAGTAGATAACACTGGACTGCTGGTAAGGACTTGTTTGCATTTGCTAATTAGCAAGTAGAATGGGAGAAAGGAAGGGGGAGTAGAAGCATGAAAGAACCAAGAATGAGGAAAAAAATGAAAACTGAATGTCTGAGTTAGAAGCTGATCTGTTATTAGAGATATAAGGGGAAGTGGTAAAACCATAAGATTTCATTTTACAGGCCAGTCAAACTTCCTAATTTATTTGGGCATGGAAATGATTTTTAGAAATAATTTTACAGCCATACCAGAAACAGAATGGAGGAAAATAAGAAATAAGGTATAAAAATACAAATAGAAATTACAGCAGGGAAAAGGATAACGAGGATGACATGAACCAGTTACTCTTCAGTATGAGGGCATCAATGAGGTATAAATTATTAAGCAAGAATATGCCCCTGTTAGAGAACATCAAACACAGAAAGAAGAAATGCTAATATATTTCATTTCAAAAGTAATTTACATTCAATGATTTAATATGTGTCCATGGCTACCACACCCAATGAAATCTCGAAATGACTCAACTTAAATTTCCATTAAATATTGTAAACACAGTATCCTTCTCCCTAATATAATCTCATGTAAGCTGCCATATAAAACCAGGGGAATGGGTTGAGAAAGAACATCTGGCAAGCACAGCTCTCCAGCACCTCCTGCTCCTTCTTCACAGAATGAATACTATCTATTTACTAGTGGGTCCTTATTTTCTTCTTCCCCTACAACGTGTGACGATTGGTTCTTGTCATTCATTCGAGAAAGGCTTTTCTTCCTGACCTGTTTGTCTTTATCAATTGGATACTCATCAAGTTCAAATTCATCTGCTGAAGCACTGAATTCTAGTGTGAGTAGATGGAGCTGGGGTTTTCTGAGGCAATAAGAAATAAAAGAGTATTTCTAGTCTAATTGACTGGTGTCTTTATGAGAAGAAAAATTACTCTGTTTATCCTCCTAAGCTTGGGCATCACAAAAAGACAACGTCAACACATGGAGAATTCAGTCATCTGAAAGCCAGGTATAGACTTTCACCAGTTCCGTGAGTATAGCATTTTTTGTGGTTGGACCTTTCCAGTACCATTTCTATGTCTCCATGTGCTTGTCTAGTTCTGTTCTTTATCATATATTGATTGACAGTTGTGATGTGTTTCCTGTATTTCTGTCATGAGTTATAATAGATTATCTTCTGTGAAGCACAGAAGTATGGAGAACTCTGATTTTGTAGTCAAGTTATTCATTTGTATGCCCCTTGTATCTTACACTAGGACTAGAAGTCCAAAGTATGCAAAAATCTTAAGCACCTAATTATCTCTAGTAATTTGAATAGTGATGACTCCCATATTTGCATGTGTTTGAATGCTTAGCCCATAGGAAGTGGCACTCCTAGGAGGTATGGCCTTGTTGGAAAAAGTGTGTCACTGTGGAGGTGAACTTTGAGGTTTTATAAGCTCAAGTCTAGCTAGTGTGGCCCACAGTCTCCTGCTTCCTTTAGATCAAGATAAAGAATTCTTCTTCTCCATCACTGTCTGCATGTTCATGGCCATTCTTCACATTATGATGATAATCAAATAAACCTTTGAAAACCATAAGCCATCCCCAATTAAATGTTTTCCTTTATATGAGTTGTTGTTGTCATGGTGTCTCCTTACAACAAAAAAACCCTAGTTAAGGCATTAACTAAATTCACATAAGCATTCTCTTGGAAATTGTGTGAAATCCAAAGACACTCAGTTAATGTTCAGTGACGTATAAAATAGAACGTCATACTCATTTGGTCTTAGGAGTATTGTAAACAGTAATATTTTTATTTTAGAGACTCTAGAAATTCTGATTAATGTACATAGAATACAAGGTATTAGAACACTGCAATTTTAGCAGTGATAAAAATCAGTGATACTCCAAAGAAAGAGAAACAACATTCTTCTTGTCGTTCTTGTTATCAATTTATCCTTTTTTTTTTTTTTTCGAGACAGGGTTTCTCTGTAGCTTTGGTGCCTGTCCTGGAACTAGCTCTTGTAGACCAGGCTGGCCTTGAACTCCCAGAGATCCGCCTGCCTCTGCCTCCCAAGTGCTGGGATTAAAGGCATGCGCCACCACCGCCCGGCTCTGCTGTGTTTTTGACAGCCACTGTGGGGGCCCCTTGTCCCCTTCTCTTCCCTGGCTAATATCCTATGGGTCAAATATTCCAAGTGATGAAGGGACTAGTTCTCATTAGATGGCTTGGAATGTGAGTGAGGCAATACATAATTCATCATCATGAAGGCCATAATGATGGAGGCACAGTCATTTCAGGTTTTAGCTGCAACCAAAAGCAAAGGAATCTGTTGGGGGAGAGCAGAATGGTCCCCTCACATGTGGATTTGAGGAGGTGAGCAGGCCTGCCTTTCATCCCACCTGGCTCCCGCACAGCTAGCTTTACACCTGAAGTAACAATACAAAAATTGTATTCTTTTAAACACTGCCTGACCCATTATATCTATCCTTTTCTTGGCTAACTCTCATAACTTGCTTAACCCATTTCTAATAATCTGTGTAGCACCACGAGGTGGCAGCTTACCGAGAAGAATTCTAGCCTATGTCCATCTTGGGCCAGAGCTTCATTGCATCTGCCTCACTGCCTTCTACCCCGCATCCTGTTCTGTTTACTCCACCTATTTAATTTTCTGTCCTATCAAAGGGCCAAGGCAGTTTCTTTATTAATCAATTAAAGTAACACATAGACAGATGACCCTCCTCCATCATAAGTTTTGTGAGGAAAAAATCTGAAGGGAGACAGCAGTAAGACAATGATTGAGGCATTGATGGACATAACATTCCATCTGTTTCACTTAACAAGATTCAAACTCCTTATAGTGCTCCCATGGGCAGGTTTTAAAATGAGTTAAGTATCTAAATAAACAGTCTTTGAGGTCAATAAACTGATCTTCTTAAGGTAGATGAAACTCTTGCTTAGTTGAATGTGTTAGAAGAAAATTTCTTAACCCATAAAAGAAAGAATTTTATCCTTAGACCCATCCATGTTTCTTGGCTTTTAATTTTTTCTTGCTTCTAAACTCATCGCTGGACTCAAATGATGCTCTTTTGCAGGATGTGTAAGATTTAGCAAAGGAGGAATTGCCTACACTCCAAAATAGCAACGTGCACGATTTATAACTTATACAGCCAGAGATATATAAACTGTGTGTGGGATGCTGATGGAAAGAAACATAAGTTTTGAGGATGCTAACTTTACTGATAAAGGTCTGTGCTCATGTTCAATGATACAGGTTTGATAATACTACCCACTTTCCCCAAACAGCAAACTTTACTGAATTATAGAGTTGATAACTGAAGACTCTTATACACCTCAGCTATGAGACAGCAACTTGAAAAGCTTAAGGAATATATCACATTAGGATATGCATGTTCGAAATTAGCATCCCATGTATGATGATGCTTTTCTCTTAGTAGGTACCTTGGGTCACCTTGTGAAGGGGAAACGGTAGTGTTGTTTCACAGGAGGGTTGAGGAAAACTACCTCTAGACTATCTGCTGGCTCTAAGGTATCACTGAATATTACCAGGTCTGGTAATTATGGTCTGTGGAAAACTACAAGAAGCAGCCTAATTTAGATAGGGTTACTCATGCCCTGCATGCTTGAAGAACGCAAGTTTGAGTCACCACAACAAAGGTCCAGAATCAACTAAACGGATGATAGACAGCAACTGAAACAAAGGAGATATTTTAGCAGCTGCATAAACTGTGTATCCAGCTGCAGAAAAGAAGACTAGAGGACACATATTTTTATGGATTTGTTTCTGGCCATATAAACTCTTTTATTTTTAATCTCATACCTTTATCTTATGAGATACACCAACTTTGCATAATATTATTTAAATGCCATTAATGATATTCACTAATGAATATTTTAATATTAATGTCTCAAGGTTAGGAGAAATAGTTGACTTCTATTCTCATCCAAAGGAAAGATTATGCATAATTTTGGTTGTACGTAGGATAGTTATATAACAATAGAAAGCAGTAAAAACATTTTCTGTGGGGGGTGAATCAAATATAATTTAAGGAGATTTCAGCAGATGCCAGTTGTGTGTGTGTGTGTGTGTGTGTGCATGTGCATGTACAGGGGTGGGTGTTTGTGGGTGCATATGAATACATGCTTGTTAAATGCAGTGCTCAATAAAAGTCAACCTTGTCTGCCATTTGGAATATGCCATGCCCCTTATTTTTAAAGACAGAGTCTATCACTGTACCTAGAATTATGAATTCAGATTCAGCTAGTATAGCTGGGCAGTGAGCATCAGGGATCTTCCCCTCTTTTCTTCCTAGACATTGGGGTCACCTGCTTGAGTGACCATGCTCAGTTTTCTACATGGGTTCTACAAGTTCAAACTATGGTCCTTAGACTGGTATAACAGACACCTTCTTAACTGAGCTACCTCCCAGCCCTAAGAACAGGTTTTCAATGATCACTTGTGTTCATTCACCTTCCTAGGACATGGGACCCAGACATCTGACCAAACAGTAGTTATGATATTTGTTGCATTAATATGTGAGATTAAATATATATTAGTAGATGTTACTGGAGCAAAAATGCAAAAGCGAGTTTCCTACTAAAATACAGTTACTGGGGCACTAATCACAAGATGACAGAATTATTTTTTCATTAATATATAATGATCTCTTAGTGTGTTCCCAGGTAGAGAAAGTGAAATGGGGACACTTCAAGATCCATTTGTGAGGACTCTAAATTTTCAAAATCCGTTTTAGAGAAATGAAAAGACAATGCGTGGAGTGGCACAGTCGGGGACACTGAAAGGATCAGTACTGCAGCAGATCAACTGAATTAATTATACTGTAAGGATTGCATAAAAGAAATTAGGAGCTGCTTTAGGAGACACCGTGAAGCTCAGTTACTCTTGTCAAAGTCAAGAAAGCAGAGCACAGTTGGGTCTCCGGAGCTCTTCCATCAGTCTAATAAAGCTGGATGAGGTCTGAGGGAACATGGCAGGAGAAATGCAATCATAATTAGTGTTCTTTTGTGGAAAATGTGGTGAGCTGTGGCTGGCATGCGACAAAGCAAGACCTCATGATCAGATGAAATATTTATCAACCAACATTGCTAGTGATCCCCCAAAACTAGAACTCTAGATCTGGAAAAAGCATTTCTGTCACACCTGCACTGAAGGGCTCTTGGGTACACAGTCAGAAGTAGCTTTCTGCTCTTCTATCCTTGTGTAGAGTTGTTAACACCGCAAAGGGATTTTATGTATTTATTTGGATCTATTGTTGTTATTATTATGATTTGAGGCAGGACTTCAATATTTTATAATGCTGGGGGCAGTGATCCTCTTACCTCAACCTGCTGAGCAACAGAACTGTTTATAGGGTGTGGACGGGATAAGTCAATGGTTAACAGTATGTATTCCACTTACGGAGAGCCTGAGGTCTATCCCCAGCATTCCCATCAGCAGCTCCTCACCACATGTGACTCCATCTCCAGAACTTCTGATACCTTCTTCTGACCTATGCAGGCCTGCACTCTTATGCATAAACACACACACACACACACTGTATAAATAAAACACACATAATATAAATAAAACACACACGCATTCACACACACAGAGTATAAATAAAATCCAAAAGCTATCCTTAAAACAAAGAAACAAACATTTCCAACCTGTTTCTAGCAAAGCCTCTACTCATTTGATGGCTTAAAATTTTGTGGAGAATGTAGAATTTACCTCATCCCATCTACCAGTAATGGCCATAACTAAAATCAACTTCAATGGAAGCTCTGTAGAATATAGAAAATTGAGCAGATGAAATCAACCAATTTTAGACTGTGTGCAGCCAGTGAATGGAGCATGTCTGAATCACTCTTGTACACATAAACTGTCGGGCTTTTGTTCTTTTATCTTCCTGAGAAATACAGTTGCATAATTTTAGAGAATCCCTCCAAGGTTTTTGAGGACAAAAGAAATTCAATAGAGATCAATAGAAACAGGTTAGATGTTTAAGTAATTGGGCACACGCTGTCAGAAAAGAATAGGTAGAACTCTTAAGTCACATTCATGGAATGGCCCATGAAGTTTAAAGCAGAGGCTCCGCTGGGAGTTGCTTTATTTTCTTGGAGCAGCTAGCCATTTGTTCTGACATATAATACAGCGAATCAATTCACTAGGTATTTGTGCTAGAGAGGAGACACTCAAAATACTGGTGTAGACACAGTAGCTATGAATAACAACAGAGTCTACTGCACTGTTGAATCTTTTGGACTTAGAAGGAAAATAGGACCAATCATTTTAACCGTTGACATAAGTCAATATTTTGCCAGGCATGGCAGTTCTCCTTGCACCCACAGGATAGATAAGTTTGTAGCTTTACTTTAACCTTTTTCTGATGTAGGTTAGTACTCTTTTTCCAAAAGTAATGTATTCTGTGCTACTAAAAAAATGTTTCTAGTATAATAAATAGTCAAATTTACCATTTACATACACTTATTTTGCTTCAGAACTAATGGACAACATTTCTTGTGGTTACCTATCCTGCTCATCTTGATAGAGTTTTAACTGTGATGCCAGTGAATTTGACATGTCTAAAGTCAGCTAATTGGGTTTGTGGCATTAGGCATGGGTTCTCTCTTTTAGAGTAGTCTTGGAATCCAATCAGAGAGCGGCTGGTTACTCATATTGTGGTAGTTACATGATTCAACAAGTAGCCATACTTACCTTAACAGATTGGCATTTAAGTTTATTGGTTTCATAGCTGGCTAGACCCAAGCTACAGTCATTTGAGAGAAGAAAACCCCAATTTAGAAAATGCCTCCATGCTATCAGGCTGTAGGCAGGCAAGCCTGTAGGGCTTTTCTTTCTTTTTTATTTATTTATTTATTTATTTATTTTTTAAATTAAAATTTCCACCTGCTCCCCGTTTCCCATTTCCCTCCCCTCCTCCCAAATATTGCCCCCTCCCCCCACTTCCCTCCCCCTATCCCCACTCCTCTTCTCCTCCCCCCACTCCATTACCCCTCCCTCTCGATACTGAAGAGCAGTCCAAATTCCCTGCCCTGCGGGAAGACCAAGGTCCTTCTATCTACGTCCAGAAAGGTGAGCGTCCAAACAGGCTAAGCTCCCACAAAGCCAGTTCATGTATTAGGATCGAAACCTAGTGCCATTGTCCTTGGCTTCTCATCAGCCTTCATTGACCGCCATGCTCAGAGAGTCCCCACCAAAAAAAGCCCAGGTCCAGACGGCTTCAATGCAGAATTCTACCAGAACTTCCAAGAAGACCTAATACCTATACTCCTTAATGTATTTCACAATATTGAAACAGAGAAGTCATTGCCAAATTCCTTTTATGAAGCTGAAGTTACTCTGATACCAAAACCACACAAAGACACAACCAAGAAAGAGAACTACAGGCCAATCTCACTCATGAACATCGACGCAAAAATACTCAATAAAATACTGGCAAACCGAATCCAAGAACACATTAGAAAAATTATCCATTATGATCAAGTAGGCTTCATCCCAGAGATGCAGGGCTGGTTCAACATACGAAAATCTATCAATGTAATCCATCATATAAATAAACTGAAAGTAAAAAACCATATGATCATTTCATTAGATGCTGAAAAAGCATTTGACAAAATTCAACATCCCTTTATGATAAAGGTCTTAGAGAGATTAGGAATACAAGGGTCGTTCCTAACTATAATAAAAGCTATTTATAGCAAGCCGTCAGCTAACATCAAATTAAATGGAGAGAAACTCAAAGCTATTCCACTAAAATCAGGAACACGACAAGGTTGTCCACTCTCTCCATACCTCTTTAATATAGTGCTTGAAATTCTAGCAATAGCAATAAGACAACATAAGGGGATCAAAGGGATTCAAATCGGAAAGGAAGAAGTTAAACTTTCATTATTTGCAGACGATATGATAATGTACATAAGTGACCCCAAAAACTCCAGCAAAGAACTCCTTCAGCTGATAAACACCTTTAGTAGCGTTGCAGGATACAAGATCAATTCCAAAAAATCAGTTGCCCTCCTATACACAAAGGATAAGGAAGCAGAGATGGAAATCAGAGAAGCATCACCCTTCACGATAGCCACAAATAGCATAAAATATCTTGGGGTAACCCTAACCAAGGAAGTAAAGGATCTATTTGACAAGAACTTTAAGTCAATGAAGAAAGAAATTGAGGAGGATACCAGAAAATGGAAGGATCTCCCTTGCTCTTGGATAGGGAGGATCAACATAGTAAAACTGTAGGGCTTTTCTTAAAATGTAAATGATTCAGGAGGGCCCAGCCCTTTGTAAAAGAGGATACATACCCTTGTGTCATGGATGCTTTAAGAAAGCAGGCTGAAGAAGCCATGGATATCAGGCCATTATGCAGCCCCCTTCATGACCTCTGCCACAAGTTCCTGCATGGCTTGAACTCCTGCCTTGGCTTCCCTCAATGGACTCTGTTTCAGGATACTAAATAATCCCAAAGGCTTCATGATATCTAACAAGTCTTTTCCATCAAAGATGAAGCCATTGATCCTGAACTAGTTGCAGAAGTTTAGAAAAAGAACAACCAAAATCTTCAAACAAATGCTTAATTCAGTTCAAGACTTTAAATTCCATAGTTGAATTCAATAGGAATACTTGAATGGAAAGTACAAACATCAAAAAAGAAATGATCTCTTTAGAAACCAAGAAAAGCTCAGTGAGCTAATTCAGGGATTGAGAACATGCCACCAACAGAGATCAACTGCGTGTAGCCACTGACCAAAAATGATTTTAATATGAATGTTGTAGAAAAGGTTGATGTATTTCTGACAGACATACTGGCTTCACTTTCTATTTAAATATATCCACTGTGGCCATATGTTCTTTAGAATTTATGTAAAGTTGAAAAAGTAGACATCTGTACTAGACCTATGATCCTAGCTCTTACAGCTTTTATCAAAGTCAAGCCAATCATTTGAAGAAAAGAATGGTTCTCTAAAGTGTAATTCTGCCCCAACTAATTAGGTCAAAACTGTTCAGTTCTTTTAAGATTTTAGGTGTCTAGTGAATCCAGAAGTGAATTTATCATTATATAGAATAATTGAATTATAACACTCATGGACACCACTGTTTATCTGTGCCCAGTCCTCCTAACCAAATATTGTATCAAATACCTTTGTATTTTATTAAGGGGTGGTTTAGGGGCTGAGGAGATATTACAACAGTCAGAAGCACTTTTTTTTCTTCTCAAAGAAGAATTGAATTAGGTTTCCAGCATCCATGATGAGCTGCCCATAATACCCTCTAACTCCAGCTCTTGAGCATCAGAGTTGCCCATCTGGATTCCACAAACAGCCAAATATCCATATCATTCACCTGTACAAAGACAGTACGCTTGCACACTCAAAAGAAACAAAAGTAAATCTCAAAAAAGAATGCCTTTTAATTTAAGAAAACAGATTTTAATTCTGATGAAATATAAATTGTCTTTAGACATTTGGTAGTTTCTATTATTATATTTAATAAATATCTTTCTGGCCTAACATTAAAATGATTTTCTTATTTATTCTTACAACTTCGCAATCTTTGGTTTTAAATCTCTATCTGTTGACAGTCTGAGATAATCGTTGTACATTCCACATATTATACACATAGAACATGGAGCTGGAGGATAGTTTTTTAAAACTTTCATTTTTACTTGACTTAGTACTATTTGCTAAAAAGACTATCTTTCTCCTCAACTAGATTCCTATCATCATGACAGAAATTCAATTGTAATACTTTGTTTAAAAACCTTTATTATTTCCCAGATCTTTAGTCATGTGAACTCTGTAAACATTTTGGGTCTGTGTTGTTTCTTTAACATTGAGGCAGTGTCATTGGCATGCATTCTTCAATTTGTATAAGAATATGCCTCCAGTTGTAGCTAATACATTTTCATTATGGGAATATGTTATTTTATTATTGTTATTTTCCAAAAAATATTTTATTGATGTATAAATGTATTTTAGAATCATTATTCTACTTCCAAAAGAAAGCCCATTATAAAAAGAACCAGCATTAATAAAGTGAGGACTTTTATGTTTAGAAATGCTACATGCCTTCACTTATTAATGACTCATTTTATGTTATTTAAAATAATAGTTTATCTTATGAATTATTTCTCCCCAGTTTTAGAGTTGCAGTGAATTACATTTTCCTCTATAATGGTTTCAAGCTATCTACTTCAGTTGTGTGCTAAAGATGAAAAATGTAACAGACATATTACACAGAACAATGTATTTACAGCATGATATATATTAGACAATATTTTCATTAGACAATAGGAGTGATAGCATTCAATGAGAGATCTCAGAGTGGATGATGGAAGAGTTCACTGATTTAAAACATAAAACTTAACACAGCAATGATAAGAAACAAAGGTTTACTTGAGTTTGTTTTTTTTTAACTTTATGATCGCTGGGCAATCGTGGCTCACGCTTTAGTAACAGCACTTGGAAAGCAGAGGCAGGCAGATCTCTGTGAGCTTGATGCCTGCCTGATCTATAAGAGCTAGTTCCAAAACAGGCTCCAAAACTACAGAGAAACCCTGTCTCGAAAAAAAAAACAAAACAAAACTTTATGATTATTAGATGCTTTTTAGAGGTGAATGATTTCCCCAAATCTGCTTTAACAAAATATAAACAGAAACTGGGTATTCCAGATCCACCTACCTTAAGGATTAAGGCTCTAACATATAAGTTTTAGAGAGCACCCATCTCCATCTATAAGGAAGCATTTGTTTCAAACATTTTTAGTCTGTTTAGAAGGACTTATGTGGGAAGCATATAACAGGAAATAAAAATAAACCCATTTTTACATATTCTCAGTGTTCTTTAATTTTTGAAATTTATTTAGTGTATGTGTGGTGAGGAGTTGGGTTGCCTGATGCCATGGTGCACTTCTGGATGTTAGAAGAAAACCTTTTTGGATTCAGTTTCCTTGTTCCATGTTTATGCAGGTTCCAGACAGCAAGCTCTATCAAACCTGGCACTAAGCAACTTTGTCTTTTGAGCCATCATATCAAATGGGCTATCAGTGTAATATCTCTTTCTCTCTGTCTCTCTCTCTCTCTCTGTGTCTCTCTCTCTGTGCATGTGTGTGTGTGTGTGTGTGTTTCATTAATCAAATATAAGAGAGAGGCTCAATTAAAGTACACAATAGATGTGTATGGCAGTGGGTTTCAGGAGAAGGAAACTACGCAATTCACAAATACCTAATGAAGAATAATTTTGTGCTAATAGCCCAGGGGATTTTCATCTGTAGTGCAAATAATTTTGCTGACTCTTTTAAGAAAACGTTCTATGCTTGTGCCCACTGGGATGTGGATACACTTGTGATCCTGTTCATGTCTTTCTTTGAGATAAAATAGAGAAAGGATGGAGAGAGAAAATAGGTAGAGGAAAATATCTTCTGAGAAACTAGCTCCACAGTACATAACTCTACTGGCGTCTCAGCCCTGGGATTAGTCCGTATAAATAACTTGACTCAACTAAATTCAGTTTCCAAACTTATTCCAATAAGAAAAGCAATCACACTCAAACCTATCTAAAGATTAGCCATCCACAGATCTTTGAAGGTTTTGTCTTGTGCTCCTTTTTGAGGGGTGGGGGGTTGGGAGAGAGGCTTAGAGTTTGATCCAGATTCTTGATGTGTAGCCCAGGCTGCCTTTGCACTCAGAGTTGTCCTGCAAGCATTCCTCAGCCTGGAATCTTGATGCACTCTGATTCTTCCCCTAAAGCTCAGGACTCCAAGATCAGAATCTTATAAATTCAAATTTCTTCCCAGTTGATCCCTTCATGCTGACGGATCCATTAAATACAATTGGAAGTTGGAAGTTGAAGCTACGCATGGTTTCTTGTAGTCAGTCAGGTTCATAAGGTCCTAAAGGCCTCATTTCATCACATTAATATGAGTTTTGGTGGATACAGGTGGAGATCAGGACCAGAGATCAAAGATGGGTGTCAGTCATTCCTCTGGTGCTCCAAGAAGGGTAGTTAAACTGTCCTCCAGAGAACAAACACATGGTTTTCCTTTCCTGTGTCCTCTCTGAGAGGCTGGAAAATAATTCAGGAGCACGGCATCCTGGAAGCACCTACCACTTTGGAGTTCACTACATTTATTACCTAGTTGTGACCCCTTTCCCTTTCTGTTTGCCTTCCAGGACATCTGTCTATCTCTTAGTCTCTCAGGCCTGATCCCTAGCCTGATGGTTGGCCAATAATCCCCAGAGATCTACTTGTCTCGACCTCTATAACTCTGCGACTACATGAAAATACCACCAGGCTCAAGGTAAGTACTTCACTGAATGAGTTACATGTCTAACTTATTGTTATTTTCCTATTTCTAGTCATTTTTCTCTTTTCTCTTACAGCAAATATGTGTATCAGAGGTAATTTTACATGTCATCAAAACATATGATCTTATTTTAATGCCATTTATCAGTCTAAAATAAGCTATTTTATAATATTGCCAAATCAATTAAATTTAAATTTGGCTGGCTTGACTGCTTTGCCTTTCTGGTTTTCAGGTTGAACCCCAATTTCTGTCTCTGGGTTTTTATATTTGGGTTATATTTTGTACACAATGTGGGGCAGTCAAACCCATGATCCAGGGATTAAAAATGCCATGCTCTACTAACTGCAAGACTTGGCCATACTGGTTTATAATAGTATTACAATAGCAACAGAAAGGCATTGAAATGTATGCATTATGAATAAATGACTTAGGTAACTATGAATACTAATATTATAAAATACATAAAAAACTTTAAAAAACAAACCATTATTAACAATTTATGTAACAGAAAACATTGTTAACCTATGAACTGATGACATGACCAATCCATGGGATGGTTAACTGGAGTCTTTTATCGTAAATATGAGAAAGAGATAAGCTAGAGACATCTGGAAGAGTCCAGAGCAGAGAGAAAAAAGAAGTAGACTGAGCATGGCTAGCAGACTGAACTTATCCATGAGAGAAGTAGGAACAGATCAGGGAGATGGGTGAAGAGGGAAAAGAACAGGAGTTGGGGCAAAGAGAGTGTGGGCAAAAGAGCAGGCATAGCCCAAAGAGCAGGGCTATAAGGAGAATGTGTAGGATATAAGATGCCAGCATAGACTTTGAATGTGTAACAGGTACCTGTGATACTGATGAACTGTGGGGAACAGCATGCACTTTGGTAACCAAATAGCCACCACAGGTAGCCCCTAGTTGCTTCAGTCAGTGATAAGGGAAATGGCTACTTTTGGTAGAGGGGAGCTGGCTTCACAGGTTCCTGAGTAACGCTGGCTTTTGTCTAATGTCCATAATTCGGGGAAATGGAGTTTCTTTTGGACCTGAAAGTTAATAATCTTGGTTTTTCATTCTCACCACAATGAATGGTGATGTTATTATGGGTTGAAATTAGCCAACACTGTGTGAATGTAAAGGAAAAGAAACTACAAAACAAATCCCAAGATCTCACCAAACCAGAGAGCAGTGAACTCTCAGGAAATACTTTAAAAAGCACCAAGCAAAGAGGTAGAACCCAGCCTGAGCTCCTTGCCACTCAAATGTAAGGTAGAGTGATTGTAAAAGCTGGAATGAGGTGAATGATAGATAGATCCTTTGCTCTGGCTGACTGGCCTTATCTGAGGAAAAGTAAAGTTTTCACACCCTCTCAGCAGGCAACAGCTTTATTCTTTGGAGTGAGACACCTGACAGAATTAAGTTTCTGTTTTCTAAAACAACCTGTAAGGTAAGGGTAGTATTTTCCTAGAAGATTGATCACAAAGGCTATGGTCTCCAGGTCCTTGAGAAAGACAGTTCTGGGTTGTAAAACTGCCAATAAGCTTTTATTAAGATTTATACAATGAAAGGGCAGAGAAAGAATTTTCTGTTGTGAGAGACTTTTTTTTAACTAAATGGTTTGAGGAGAGAGAGGCCACAGACCTAGAGAGAATGGATTCTTAGTCAGTACCCTAAAACATACTATCAGTATGCTAGCCTCCTCTCAAGGCTGGCTTTTGGAAAAGATGTTTTGAGTGAAGTGTAGGAAAACAAACAAAACAGAGACCCTTTCTCCTCAATGGAAGACAGTAAGAATGGAAGAGAGGTTGCTAAATTTTTTATAGCTCAGATAAGTCAAACATGGAAGTCATTCTCTCATTCGCTTTATAATTTTGTACTAATTAATCCTTTGAATCCCATTTTGATTTTTGGAGGGGGCATGGAAAATGGTTCATCAGTAAATACCACTTGACGTCTTTTCAAAGGACCCAGGTTCAGTTCTCAATATCCATATGACATCTCACCAGATGTTACTCTAGTTCCAGAGGATATGTTGCCCTCTGCAAGGTCTGCATGGGTACTACATGCGTGCGATGTACCATACATATAAAGTAAAAAGAAACCACTCATTTGAAATTATTTTCTTGTGTGGATGGTGATGCTAGGCATGTCTGCACCTTAGATTACAAAAGAGTGAAGTGAGTTCCTGATGTACTGCGTACCGAAAGAGTATAATCAACTATGTTAGCTTTACTTCTTCCTGTGATGGATACCTTAGAGAAGCAGTTTGGATGAGAATTTGGTTTGGTTTATGGTTTCAGAATTTGAAGGCCATAAAACCTTGTCTTTGTTGCTGTGAACTTGGTGTAAGGCAGAATGTTATCATGGAGGAGACATAGCAGCACTTAGCTGCTAACTCTATGGCAGCCATAAAGGAATAAGAGGCCCAGGACAAGCTATACCCACAAGGCCATAATCAGAATGAGCAACTGTTTGTATCTTGGCCCTGTTTCTGAAGTTTCATCATCTCTCAATACTGTAATTAAATTGTGAAATGCTCAGTGGATAAATCCATGGATTAGGCAAAGTCCTCAGAATCCAATCTCCTCTCAATGATTAGATTCACTAGCTAGACAGCAAGTCAAACATATTAGCCATTTAGTGGGCAATTCAATCCAAACCAGCATAGGTGTTATCAAGGATTGTCATAAACTATCAGAAAGTGACCTATAATATGAAGCTGATGAGGACTGGTAAAAAAAACCGGTCAGGTAGTTTAGAGCTTACTGGTTTCAGGGATCTTGAAAATGAAGTTCTGCTTTTTGATAATGACAACTGGTTATGTATTACACAGAAATCAGAGCTTTCCTTGGTTTTCCTAATGCTCTTTTCTGGCTAGAAATAAAAAAAAAATGTTTGTATTCAGTTTTTGCTTCTGCTATTTTCTTCCCTTTTTTCATAGCAACTTCAGTGAGCATATCTGTTTGTAAGATACATTGCTTGTGGGGGCTGGAGAGATGGCTCAGAGGCTAAGGGTGCTAGCTGTTCTTCCAGAGGTCCTGAGTTCGATTCCCAGCAACCCCATGGTGGCTCACAACCTCCTTGCCAGCAGTACATTGTATGCTTAATAAATAAATCTTTAAAAAAAAAAGTTACATTGCTTGTGAGATACATGCAATCAAATCCCTGGATGGTCTTTCCCAAACTACAATACGCTGAGATGGAGAGCACATGGACACCTCATGGGAGGGGCAACTCGATGGTTCATCTTGCTTCTCAAGCCACAACCTGGTAGATCCTTAATGACACATAGAAACGGACCCTTGGTGTATAATAAAACACCAGGAGCAAGGCAACTTGGAGATAGTAGGGTTTGTTGAGACTTAAGGTCCTGAAGGATTAGGCTTCATGATGCCAAGATAAGTCATGACAGCAGAAATAGCTGACAGCTCGTCTCTCAAACCACAGACAGGGAGCAGAGTGCAAAACTAGACATAAGGAGAGTTTTGGACCCTCAAAGCTCATTCCTAGTGACATATTTTCTCCAGCAAAGCCACATTTCTTAAACTTCCCTAGGTAACACTGGCTGGAACCAAGTACTCAAATACCAGAGACTATAGGGGATGTTTATTATTCCAACCAGAACAATGTCCTTTCAACACAGGACACTGATTGCTTCCTTTATTGCTCTCATCTACAATAAAACGTCTTATTAAACTCACCTTCCCTTGTCCATAAAACTAAACCCCAAGATCGTGAGTCAGGAAACCTAGAAGGTACTGGTTTTGGTGGTGACTCATTGTCCAGCATCATAGTCCTATACTTAAGTAAGGAAGCCTGTGTCCTATGCAAGGGCTATCATGTTCCTCTCTTTTAAAGCAATGAAAAGGAAACTAAAGATAATGTTCTAGACAGTCCAGGAACCACCATTTTGTCTCAATCAGTGATTTCAAATGTCTTTTCTGAAGAGAGAAACTGGGTTAGGCTGGGCAGGGACTTTAGATGGGGAGACTAGTGCAGTCAAAATACAGTCCCATTCTGTCCCTTTGGATTTTGACACTAGGCTTATCAGGTACTCAGCACTCCTTTGGTAAAGGATTTCATTTACTAATTTAATTACAATAATAAAAGTAGTTAGATATGCTTAAATATTCTGAATACGCCATTAAGTAGACATAGTTGTCTTTGGTAAATAGGGTATTTTAGGAGATGTAGCTGGAGAAAGGAGCTCGTTCTTAACATGCACTGCAGGTGGTACTGTGAAAATTCTGGTTTTTTCCCTAATATATGCATCCATTTATCTACATCCATAGATGTGCTAACATAAATCTTTCAAGGAATTTTTCTAAAAAGCTATGTTAGGATTCAACTGAGTATCAGCACGATCAGATCTTTATTTTTAGTGAAGAAACACAGTTTTGATATCTATAGCTTAAGAAAGATTAAATGTTCTGTGTCTTTTCTTTATCTGGGAATATTTGGTGAATTTGAAGTAATTTTTGGTAACAGATAAAAAAAAAACTCATTCTTTTATGACTTAGTATATAACCAAGAAAGACTGTCTATATCTAAACACCCTGGAGGCTGGTACAGGAGAATCATAAATTTCAGGATTAGCTAAACTATATTGAAATAGTAAAAGAACAAAAACTAAAGCTATTCATAATCATGGTATCCAAATGTCTGAAGGCTTTCTTAACTCACACTTTTGTTTCATGCTTCTAGTCATAATGACTTAATAAAAATAGGCAAAATTCTCCCAGGTGAGAACAAACAGCTGATCTACTCAGAGCTAGATATGGCAAGAACCTCTCTTACCATTTCACTGGCAATGAAACAGACTCAAAGGCAAAAGGGATATGCTATCAATCTTAGTAGAGGCAAAAGAAAGGTTGTAACTGTGTTCTGATTGGAGGCTCATATCCTGAAGAGATAGAATTGATGAGCAGGGCATTGGAGGCAATTTATTTGAGAAATAGATTTGGCTTTCTTTGGTTGGTTGGTCATTCCCTGGAAAATGATGTTAAACATGAATAGGTAATTTTTGTTGCAATACTGTGTTGTCTAGGTTAATTGTTATGTGTGGGGTTTGGCTATCTCAACTGGTGCCTTAAGAGGTTCTATGTTGTAATTCTACTGTTATGTGTGTTGGAGGGGGGGCCTCCTTATTCATTCTAGCCCCCCTCCCCGGCTAGCTTAGCCCTGAAATAACCACACAGAAACTGTATTAATTAAAACTCTGCTTGGCCCATTAGCTCTAGCTTCTTATTGGTTAACTCTTACATCTTAATTTAACCAATCTCTATTAATCTGTATATCACTACTTGGCACACGTGGCAGCGGCTTACTGGCAAAGATTTGGTATGTCTGACTCTGGCGGCTCCATGGCAGCTCCATGGCAGCTCCCTGACTCTGCCTTTTTCCTCCCAGCATTCCATTTAGTTTTCCTAAGTTCTGCCCTATCAACAGGCTAAAGCAGGTTCTTTATTCATTAATGGTAATCACAGCACACAGAGAGAACTCCCATATCAATCACATGTGTGTTCTCTTCATTATCCCTTGGTATAATGATGACATAAGTTTGAATCCCTTCTAAAAGCTATCACTTTTGTTCATAGAAAACCCCTCAATCCACAAGGAAACTCATTTCTGTATTATATTAATATTGCATTTGGGCTCAGTGAGATGCCTAAGATGATAAAAGCACTTGTTGCCAAACTTACAGACCTTAAGTGTACTCCTCAGAACCAAATGGTAGAAGGAGAAAACCAACTCCTAAAAAGTTACCCTTTCATCTCCATAATGACATATGTGCCCTCACACATTCACACACATGCATACAAAGACACAATAAACAAACAATTGCAAACATATTTTAATTGAGTTTTAATTTGCATGTGGCTCCTTGTTGGAACCCCTACAAAAGCTCTAATTATCTAATTCAAAAATGGTTCATCAGCATTGTGTAGGATTGTTGATCAATGTATTTTCCTAATTCAGGTCACTTCTTGAAGAGTATACCATCTTGGGTATAACTCAGAAGTAAAGTACGTGCTTGATATGCAAAAAGTCTTTGGATTAATACCCATCACTTAATAATAAATAAATAATAGCTTTATATTTATTTATCGTCCTGTGGTTTAATAGTATAAAATTATTTTAGATGAAATTGTTAATATTCATTATAATTATACTTACAAAATAAATCCTATGAAGTTTCTCTGTGATCTTAAACCAAATGTAAGTTTAATAAGATTAAATTAATATCATTTGCTTTGTAAACAAAACTCAATCTAATTTTGGAGATTTAGAACAAAAGAGTAGGCTTATGACAATACATTTTGACAAAATCTAATCACACTCATTTAAGTATAAATAATGAGAAAAAGGTTTATACAAATTCAATTTATTATGTTTTCTCAAGTTTAAAGCTTTTCCTGCATGTCATTATGCATGCAATTTTTTTGTAAAATATTGTGAAAATAAACCTTAACTTGAACCAACAAATGCATATGAATTATAGCTAAACTATTTTAATTTTTTATTTTATTCAGCTTTGAGAAAAACATTTTGAGTTAATATATACATATATATGTATATCCATCTATATTCATACATACATATATAACATGGTTGCTAGCCTGTAATGGACAATATAGTCATCTACTCAACCTATTCCTTGGTGTTTGTTCTCAGTAAAGAGTTATCAAATAGTAATAATTGTGCTACATTGTGATGAATTAAAAATTAAACTTCTATTAATATTCAAAAGCAGTTTTGTTTGTATGCATGAAAATATAGACAATACAAATATATGACTATATATTAATATATATGCATGTTATGGAGATATTATGTCATATTGATTACTCTTTGATATTAAGTTTATGGATATAACTTTAACCATTTGTTCAATAAACACTTAATGAAGTTCTGCCATTTACCGGCCACTTGTGTTTCAAGAGAACCAAAAAACAGCAGAAATGTCTATACCACCTTTTATCACATTCCTCCATTCTGGGAATACTGTGAGCAGATGTTGCTAGAACTAAATCTTGGGGTTGTCACATAGCTCCCTAAGAGAGGAGGGACTCTCTTGGGGGATAGTTTAGGCTTTTTCTTTGTGTTCATTTTCATTTCTTCAGACTTTATTATCTTGAAATTTTAATAATGACCTTATACCCTATGCTATTAGTAATAATAACTGATATATATATATATATTATCTGTAGCAGTAACAGTTCCAAAAATGGTGTGGGGATGTCTGAGATTTTAAAAAGAGAGCAGTTATGCAGCCAAGCCTTGGTCTACCTGAGTGCTGGGATGACATTGTATGCTGCAACACTTGGTTCTTGCATCAGTGAAGACCTCTGGTGTGTGAAAGTGTAGAGTCATTTAATTTAACTGCCATACTCTAGAAAATGAGAATTTAATAGGGGAGGCATTAGAGAAATTGAAGGAGAAAATCCACGTTAGAGTTTTGCACACATCTAATTTATAGTAACGCCTAATGAACATAGATCATTTTTATTGCAAATAGGAACAACATTATCTAATATGATTGGACTCTACTATTCAATGCACTATTTTGGAAATATTTGTGTTATTTCCTATAACTAACATTCTCACCCTCATCTCCTGTCATTAAATTTCTATTTTGGTGAGGTTGGTGGTGATGTGATGATCTCTTGGTCCTTACATTATATCTGTATTCTTTTCTCCTTTAGCCATGGTTTTGAAAAACATTCTCTTGTGACTTACAAGTAATGATGTAAGCAATTAAAAACAACAGAATCTGTCCTGTTTTATATGTGCGTACCAACATCATCAGCATCAACTGAGTATCTGAGGTAACAAAATCCTGTTATCTAGGGGTGTTTGGAACTACTGTCCTAAGGATTCTTCCCTGTGTATACAGCTTCCTGGTGCTGATGTCTACTCCTTGCTGGGGTCACTCTCCAGTTCATGTCTGATCTTTCCCTCTTTTCTCATCCATCCTCCTTTCTTGCATATCTATAAAAGGAATAACAATATATACTTATATAGAATTTAAGCAATATCCCTTCTCCAAGCTCATTTCTGAATGGATGTCCAGGCCCACATCACAGATCCAAATTTAGGTAAGAACACACTTGAATAAAACAAGAAGAACACACTTGAATAAAACAAGAAGAGCACATGTGTGTTTTCTTAGTTACCAACTCCTTTATTAAAGATGGATGCTTTAGCTCAGAATAACGCAGCTAACTTCAATAGACTGGGTGGCCCCAGTAACTGTTGTGTATTTCTCATTAACAATGACCTGGAAATTCCAGGTTAAGGTACTCACAGATGTGGTGATTGAAGAGCCCCTTCTTGTTCACAATTTCATAATAAATTTTTACACTGGAGGGACAGCAAAGAGGCAACTTATTGTCCCCTTCTCTACTCATAGAGACTGCAAATCTGGCATGGGGCCTCTACAGCCTTACATCATCGAGACTGTTTACCTCCCCCTCATCATTCATATTTAAAACATCCCATTGATGGATGTGATTTCAACATAGAAAACTTTAGGGTAAAAACCCTTCAGTACACAACAAAGTTATTTTCATTTTTACTTAGAATAAATGACTTTAAAAGTAATCTAAGTTTAGTTTATACTACTCATATACTGAGTAAGGGGACAATCACTAAAGTGTGGGCAATAGCACACTGGTCACATCCCCAAAGAAAACTGTCATTTCTTATCCCAGCAGCCATCAGTTTCCAATAGCTCCTCTGGTGTGGGACCTCAAATGTTCCCTCACTGGTGTTAAGAATCGTAACTATCTGTATTTTGTGCAGGTCTTTTGCAGACAATCTCGGGAGCTGTGAGGACATTTCTGAAGCAGTCATTTCATGTCTTTAAGCTAGCATGTTGCAACACTCCTCCCAGTCCTTTGAACCTTACATTCTCCCTTCTTTCTTTTCCATAAAGTTCTGAATCTTGGTGGGGAGGATATAGGTGTTCTGTCTATGATTGTGCATTCAGTTGTTTATACTCAGCCATTGATCCAGTAAGGAGTCTCTACATTAGCCACTACCCACTGTGTGTGTGTGTGTGTGAATGTGTGTATGTGCATGTGTGTGTATATGTGCATGCACACAAGTGTTTGTCGGGTTTCTGACCAAGGATAAAAGTGGCATAAAATATGAGTGTAAATGTAAATATTTAATAGGCAATTTGTTAACATGACTACAGGGAAATTATTCTCAAATTGACTATTTAACTCACTCCCTGCTTTTGGAAGGTGTGATGGAGACTATGGGACAAGGAAAAAATGTCAAGGATCTAACCCAGTACTGGACCCTAAATGTTGTAATAATGACCTCCTAGGCAAAATATGTTGACTTGAGTAATAATGGCATGGCTCTTTGGGGTATAAGCTATCACTCTCTGATTGGATTTGAGGCTTCTGTGCAAAAAGGGGATTCAGGATTGTAAACTTACTCAAACCCTGTGGCTAGGCAGTTCCTAGAACCTAAGGAGTAACTTAGTTAGCTTCCTATCAAGGTTATATTTCTTAAAAGGCAGTTACAAATTCTGAATACCATTGAAACCTCTGGTATTTGAGTCATATAAGTCAATGAGGGAAAGGGATGTTAAGCTCTCTTGTCATAGAAAACCTCATGAAGCAAGTCTAGGTACTGATTTCCTGAGTGCACTTTAGATTCAACTTTAAAAATAACCCAGAACATGATTAAATCTTGATGTTACAGTGATATGGGATTCTCCTCTGTATGCTGTGAATGTTTTATTACCATTGGTTAATAAAGAAGCTGCTTGGGCCTATAACAAGGCAAAGCAGATCAAGGTAGGAATTCCAAGAAGAGATAGATGAGAAAAGAAGACACAGTAAGGGAGACTCCATGTAGCTGCCCAAGGAGACAGATGCCAGAATTTTACCCGATAAGGCACAACCTTGTGACAATACACAGAATAATAGAAATGGGTAATTTAAGATGTAAGAGTTAGTTAATAAGAATCCTGAGCAAATAGGCTAAGTAGTGTTTTAATTAATATAGTTTCTGTGTGATTATTTTTGGTCTGGGTGGCTGGAAAACAAGCAGTCTCCTTATACACTATAGCACACAGTAGACATTTGCAGTCACATCTCTATAATATGAAATATATTTGCTCATAGTTGGTTCCTGGGCTCTACAATATAAAATACATGAGTTCTGAACAGCTTTATTAAAAATGAGAGCTAATTTATAGCTTATTAGTAAAATTTAAGTTCCTCAACTCACAATATAGTTTCAAAATTTCACCTAAGAATTATTTAAGCAGATCTATTAGTATATATTAGTAAAACTATTAGAGTTTGAATTATTGCCAGTCTTGAGTATTCCACTATATATATAATATATATATATATATATATATATATATATATATTTGAAACTTTTAACCCACTAAGACAAATTCTATAATACTCTCAGTTAAAACATAGTTACCTAATTCAGGGAGATAATTTTATTATTTCACTAATCAAAAATAGCATAATTGAAAACTGTTGTTACTCTAGAGAAAATTGCAGTTCTTCTAACTTAGTAATTAAGAGTCAAGATTTGAAACCAGAATACCTGGGTTCAAATTATTTCACAGTAACATCTGTGGTCTTAATAAATTTAATGAACTTATTTTTATAACTGTATCATTGTAAGCTAGTTATAATAATATGGGAGCTGGGGAGGTGTTTAGCTGTTCAGAGTACTTGCTCTTCTGTAGGACCTGGGTCCATTTTCAGCATCCACATGGCCATTCCCAGTTGTCTGTACCTCCAGTTCTAGGAGATCCAACACCCTATACTGGACTCCATGGGCATCAGGGTTCCAAGTGGTGCATAGACATGCATACATGCATTCAGTAAAATATCCCATACATATTCTTTATTTATTCTTCTTTTTTAATTTTTATTTTTTCTTTTTTCTTTTTATTTTTTTATTTATTTATTTTTTTTGTTTTTGGTTTTTCGAGACAGAGTTTCTCTGTGGCTTTGGAGCCTGTCCTGGAACTAGCTCTGTAGACCAGGCTGGTCTCGAACTCACAGAGATCCACCTGCCTCTGCCTCCCAAGTGCTGGGATTAAAGGCGTGCGCCACCATCGCCCGGCCTTTATTTTTTCTTTATTTCATATATATATGAAACTAATTTATACGTATATATAATGAAACTAAATTAGTAAAAAAAAGACATATGTGTGCTTGTGTGTGTGTTTATGTATATGTTGACTGAGGTTTTTTGTGCTGCCTGGTACCTCAGTCATTCAGTCCCAAAGAGACACACAGAGGTCTATATTGATCATAAACTGGTTGGCCTAGTAGCTCAAGCTTCTTACTAACTCTTATAACTTAAGTTAGCCCATAATTCTTGTCTGTGTTAGCCACGTGGCTTGGTTCCTTTTTTGATGAGGCAGTCACATCTTGCTTGCTCTGAGTCTCACTGCCTCTGTCTGGGTAATGACTGCAAACTGACTCTTCCCTTCTCCCAGAACTCTCCTGTTCCCATGGCCCCGCTTCTTCCTGCCTGGTTGCATCACCTATACTTCCTCACTAGCTACTGGTCAATCAGCATTTTATTAAACAAGTACTAGAAACAAATCTTTACAGGGTAAAACCATTGCATTGTCCCACAGCATACATACATACATACATACATACATACATACATACATACACGTGTGTGTATACATATATATGTATATATGAAACTAAATTAGTCAAATTAATATACATATATATATGTGTGTGTGTGAAGATTCTAAAATATACTTTAATATGTTCATAAGTATATGTTGATATGCAATGCATGTAGTTGTCCAAGGAGGCCAGAAAAGGATATCATATTCCCTGGATTTGTAGTTACATGTGATTGTGAGATTCTAACCCACCTGGCATGGGTGCTGCAAACTGAACTAAGGTCATCTGGCAAAGGACCAAGGACTTAAAACACAGAGCTATTTCCCCAGCCTCCATGGAAACACTACTTGATTTATGTTATGTGTATGAGTGTCTGCTGCGTGTATGTAGGTACACAGAGTGAGTGCAATGCAGACTGAAGACAGAAATGGGTACTGGATCTCTTGGAAATGAAGTAACAGAGGGTTGTAAGCAGTTATGTGTCTAGTAGAATTAACTGGAGTCCTTTGAAATAGCCGTGAATGCTCTTAAATGCAGAGGTATCTTTCTAGCCCATTCTTGGGAAATTTATGTAGAAATTTGGGGAAAACAATTGTGAAATCATGGAGATTCAATAGGATAGGTGACTTGAAGGTATGTTTGACAGTATTCATTTTTATGTACCATGGAGAATGCTTAACTATATGTTTTTTTTAACTCTGATGCATAGCACATACTTGCCTAGCATAAGAACTATATAAGAATCACTCACTAGACCTAAATGAATCAGGATTATCTCCAAAAGTATCTACTCATTAAAAATGTTAATATTATGCATTGCCAGTTATACTCCATGTATTTATAAGGGGTGGCAGTATTTCAGGAAATTGGATTATATTTAGAAGAAATAAGAATTCTTAGTAATAAAAATATCTGATGCTCTATCCTTCACCCTGTTCCTACCAATGACTAATTGCAGTGCACTCTTTAACCCAGTGATTTAACTGCTGACTGTTATCAGCATATACAACTGTGTCTTTTAATCACATCTAGATCTATTGTATCACCACCACTATAATTGGCCCCATACTTGACCCATACTGCACATCTTTACATATGTATTCACTTTTGATACTTTGTATTTTACATTTCATTAAATTTAATGTAATTCTTTTAAAGTTTTCTTATCCAGCTCTGCCTGGCAAACCCCACTGATGGATTGCTTAAGCATCCTAAGTTTATTTCATACAGTTATCTGCGATCACTGTTGAAATTCTGGTAACAATGTTCTGATCTCACCTGTAGACGGCTTATCCTCCAAACCACCAAATTTAGCTAAATCTCATTCTTCTTACAAAGATGCTAATCATATTATGACAACTCAGCCTTCATAGCAAAGTCAGATCCCAAAGACACACCCTCCAAACAATAGCTGTGGAGATTTGATTTCAACACAGAAATCCAGATGTCTGTTTCCTAATATTCCTTCACTGTTCTCCAGCCCACAGATGACAAATAGGCTGTTTAGTTCCCAAGTGTTTGGAAATAATGTTCTTTTTTCTTGCATTTAATTATTTATAGATGGATCCCAGTGTGCTCCACAAATGGTCTCTATTAATCATTATAATGCTTTTAGTTTCGTGAAGGTATTGTGAATCATGTGTCATCTGCTTGGTATAGATTTGGGGAGTCCATTTTCCCAATGGGGAAAGCAACATAGTTCACAGAATCACATCAAGAATTTAAAAGCAATTAACAGGTTGGGGCAGCAAGGCCACTGAGATACCCTCTCAGGCACACAAATGGATAAATTAAAATTGAAGTAGCATACTTCCTCCTTGTTCAAGCATGTTGGCGTCTGTTTCCCTTAATGTCTTTCCCCATTTTATAATTTAAATAAAATCCAAAGCAATAATCAGTCATTAGGAGTAGGTCAGGCATCATCCTTTGGAATGTGCTTGTTCTCTTGCTTTCTATTCTCTCCACTGGACTGTGTTGTATCTTTTTATCCATGTGTAATTTTCAACATAGGAGAGAGCAGACAGAAGAATCTCATGTTAGATAATCTTTGGAAATTCAAGACTACCTTAGACTACAAAAAACCTTTTTACTTTTTAATAGATCCTATATTGATAAAGTATTTAATACACATAGTAGATAAAGTAGATGATGGATTGGAACAATGATTCCCAAATAGCTTCTAACATTTACAAGACCTCTCTAGGGGTCAGAGATGTAGAAGTTTGTTTTATAGGTAAGACAAATTTGCTATTGATCCAGAACTATCAAGGTGATGGTCACAAAGTGTCGTGGGGCCTGGAAAAAAGGATAAGACCATGCAGAAAGAAATATATGACAAATAGAGTTAACAAAAAGCAAGAAAACTTGGATCATATTCCTGTCCCTGATGAAATGTACTGCAGAATTCTCTAGCACTTCTGTCCATAGTTCCCAGATTTTTTATCAGATCTGTCAAGACTGCTCCTATTGGATTCCACTGAGGATTTGACATTTGTCAGCTTTCTATGAATCCTTTGTCTCCATATACTTTAACTTCCACAGTTTTCTACACAGGCAGAAAACACTGCTGCTTCTGGTTTCCCTGTCGTGATGACTCTTGATTAATCATACTGGCCCCAAGCCCCTATGTTCTCTCTTCTTGTCATTTGGATTCTGTCCTATAACTTTGTGCATTATTTTTGCTCTTCCTATACTGAAGGGTACCTGTTATAAGACATACTAGGCAGTCTTCTCGAACTGAGCTCACACAAGTTGCACTGTATATGTATTTTAATAATATTTGTATTTATCCTTCGATATTTTTACACACGAACACAATGCATTTGATCACATTTAGCCCATTAACCCCTCCCCTTAAATTCATCTGGATTCCCCATCACATTTTATCCTCTATGGTTTTTATAATGCCCTGAATCTAATTAGTCTTGGAACTTAAAGCATGGGTGTGAAGACAACCATAGGATCAGGGGTAACCTACCAAGACCACAACCACAAACAAAAACTATTCTCCCTCCCCCAGTGGCCATCAACTGCTATTAGATCTGCAGGTAGGTCTGGAGACTTATTGGCCCCTTCTGTATCATAGAATTTTAAAACTGGGTTGATGTTATGTACTTCTGTGCAGGTAATCATAGTTGGTATCAGTTCTTGAGTGCAATAGCCATGTTATATCTGGTACACATCATTTCACACAATCCTCTCTTTACTCTGACTCTTATATTCTGTTTCTCTCCTCCATAAGGTCTAGAGAAAAATCTAGGCCTTTGAGAAAGAGAGTGGGAGTTGAGAGATATTTCATCTATAGCCAAATATTCAGAATTATTCATCTAGAACTATGTAGTTTTTTTTCATTAGCTGAACCCCATTGCAAAAATCTTGTCTGGGCAAGGTTGAGAAAAGCACAAATCTATGGGCATAAACATACATATTTAGGATGCTGTTTGAAAGTATACACACTTAGAAAAACAACAACATATAGGTTCCTCCTAGTTCCTGTGCTCTCCTCAGCTAGAGATGAATTTTGCCCTGTGGAATAACCCCCAAATACAATTAAAAAATTATTTCCCCTTATAACTATCATGCCACCATTACCAAAATTATACCAGTAGACACATCTTTCATGACATATTGGCAATACAGTATTTGCAATCTAATATTGTTAGACCACTGAAGTCATTTTTCTCTCAGCTGTTGCATAGCTTCTTGCCTGTTTCTACTATAATGTGTCTGAATACAGTAGATTACAACAACTGTCCATATCTGCTTTTCTAAGACACAATAAGCAATGATTCCTCTCTGGATGTACTCTAGTCTCTGCTGTGTAAAGAATAGCTTCAGGGAAATAATGCAAAAATGCCCAGCATAGGCAAGCATCAGAGATTTATAACACAGTTCCCTGAATTTGTTGACTTGAGTAGAAAACCATTTATAGCATGAAATTGGAAAGAACAAAATAAAATCATGAAGAATAGCAATAAACATTTTAAAATAATGGACTGAGGAAATGGGTCAGTGGGTAAGGGAGCTTGCTGTAAGCCTCATAATGTACTCAATCCATATGCACACCTTGGTAAGTTAGCCCCTATATGCCCATGGGCATGCACACACACACATACACACGCAACCCCACACACATACATACGTACATACAAGCATGTAAGTGTAGTAAAATATTTAAAAATGAGAGTGATATTACAATTATTTTGCAACAGTTTAAAACTGTACTTTATTAACAAGGACAACGACAAAATTCCTCAATGAAGAAAGCATAGACATACTTGGAACAAATACAAAGATTGCCCACTTTAGCAAGAGAATGAAGTATACAAAGAATATCATACGAGAAAACTTGGAATTAAAAGATAAAATGCATTTAGCTGAGATAGAGGAGGTAGACACAGTACCATTATTACGGTAAGTGAAGCTCAATAAATTGTAAATTACAGCACTAGGAATAATCTGACTTAAAGATGGAAAAAACGGAAAATAATTTGTGAGACAATCAAGAGATCTTTCAATGACATGACAATACAAAATGCATAAACATACACAAGAAAAACTGATAGTGAGGCATAGGAATTTGTATTATATATTGATATTTATATATGAATAAATGATCTGAAGAAGTTGAGAAAACCCATAATAACCCAATCCTAGCTAGCCAAATCCATATGTTGACTAAACATCTGATACTAATAGATAAGTGAATAAATAAAATAAAAAAGAATAAGAAATCGTTTAGAACATAGCTAGAAAAAATTAAGAAAGTTTTTTTTATATGTATTTAACTTTAGGGAATGAATACCCTATCATTCTGGAAGGAAAATGGCTTATGTGACAGTTAATATATCATCAAAATCTTCAGAGGCTAAACAGAAGTGGGTCATTTTTCAAAAGATGAAAGGAAAAAGACCTTCAACCTAGGATCTCTTGTCCCCAGAACATAGCTTTCAGAAATCAAAATTAAATCAAGATAGTCTGAGGGAACAGGAGACTAAAGGAACTTGCTAACAGTATGTTCAGTCTCTGAGAATGTCTAAGTCAAGTGACCTGAGAAGTACGGAAAGATGAAGGAGAGAAACATGTGGGGAGGAGACTGGGGACATGGGGCAGTCAGGAAAGTCTGGTCAAGTTTAAGGACTCAAGTTCAAACCCCAGCACCCATGTAAAATTACAAGCACATGCTTGGAATCCAAGGATCTGGGACATGAAGACAGATGGTGGGCTGGGGTTTTCCTGTCAGCCAAGGACAAAGGCACTGGGTTTTGATACTACTCCATGTACTGGCTTTGTGGGAACCTAGTCTGTTTGGATCCTCAACTTCCTAACCTGGATGGGGGAGGAGGGGACCTTGGAGCTTCAGACGCCAGTCAGAAACTCCATCTCAAGCAGCAAAGGTACAGATAGGGATACTATCTAAGGTTGATATGTGGTCTCTGCTTGCATCCAGCCACAAGTGCACTTGCATTAACACACACACACACACACACAAATACAAACATAAGAAAACACATATGAATCACACATGCACACACTAAAATGAAATCTCAGAACACCAGAAAGAAAGAAAGAAAGAAAGAAAGAAAGAAAGAAAGAAAGGAAGGAAGGAAGGAAGGAAGGAAGGAAGGAAGGAAGGAAGGAAGGAAGGAAGGAAAGAAAGAAAGAAAGAAAGAAAGATCTGAAGTTTGCATAGAGTGGAGTGGGTGCGTCTCATGATGTTTAAAATCAGTGTTTTCTACTGAAATTGCAAGACATAAATAGTCCTTGATTTATTTAGTACTGTTTTAAATTCTGTACTATTCATGAATTTGGGGGACTCATGCTTGTTAAATACACACGTAGAGGTCAGAGGAGAATATATAAGGGATCAGGATCCCTTCTACCCTGGGATCGCTGGGGTTAAACTCATGCCGTCTTATTTGGTGACAAGTGATTGTTCTCACAAAGCCACCTCTCTGGCCCTGTTTTGGATAATCTGCAGAAATAATTTTACTATTAATGTATTAACACATGAAGATGGTAGCATGTTTCTATGGAGTCACACTCAAAGTTCTGCAAGAGTAGGCAACATGAAGCTACTTATTTATAATTGAACTCCTGGAAGTTTCCAGAGATGTAAATAATGTATAGTCAAAAATACCTGGCACAGATCATAATAAAACAACCACAAACTATCAAGATAGATTTCCAGATTGGATTGCTCACATCTTTAACTCCAGAACTTGCAAGCCTTGGAACTTGACCCAACTATTATTCTTTAGTTTGTTTCTTTATCTGAAATGTTCTACTTTCCTATTCATTCTAAAATGAGAAAGCCAAGGTAGCCCTCTAGGTTCAAGCATTTTTTTCCATACATTGTTCCCATGACTGTACCAAAGGGATTTTTTGAACACTTATCTCTATTATGGCAATTAATATCTTACAAAATATTTCTAATCAAAAATTTCTTCCCTTAGTAAACATCCCTCAATATAGAAAATGCCCCAACTCATATTTAAATTTCTTGGGCTTACTACACATAAAAAATTCTCTTTAATATTTAATAAATATTGAAATTAAAATAAGAGTTAGAAAAAATATATTTTAATTCAATACCATCTGGTGATCTACAGCTTATCTTTACTAAGGCAAAACAAAAACATACCATTAAATAATTAACATGGTACTTAGATCCCATGGTGTTTCTTGGACACAAAATGGTTAATTTCATTTTATTTTATATTTTGAGAGAAAAGGCTATATTCTAGGTCTTCAAATTATCCACAGCCATAAAACAAGTTTTCTGGGTGTTAGGTAAAGTCTTGATTGTAGGTTTTGGTGGTGAATATGTTTGCTTTGTTTTATTTTATTTCTGTGGAAAAGCTATTATGTCCCCTGCAACCCTCAAGAGATTATTTCTTTTAAACTGAAATTCTTTAATTTCAGAAGCATAAATTGGTTATAATTCGGAATGAAATGTGTCATTGCAGTGTAACAGCATTACCAGCGTTCATAGATGTTAAATTACAAGTTATTCAGGCTCTTCAAAGAAAACAGGCCTGTACATCGAGCAGCATATAATGAGAAAATTTATCTTTATGTTTGGCTGCACAATCTATTTCTCTTCCTGGGACTCGTTTAATTCATCATTTAAACCTAGTCCTAAATCTTCCTCTGAAAAGTGTTTCTAATGGGGCCAATCAGGGCTGGCAAGTACTAGTCAATGGGTACTCATTTTGGGGGGAAAGTTCATGATTAAGATGTGTCTAGGTCCTCCCCATACTACAATATTGTCAGAACAAACATAGTGCAAAATTCATTTTTAAAGAAGTAATAATCATTACTAACATATGCTCTGAGTTAGCTCACAGATAGACTTAGCTCTGCTTCCAAATTGTCTTACTTCAGAAAATGAATACCGCTTTACTCACAGTTATTTAGTGGTAGTTGTCTTGATTTATTGTCTATATTGCATAATACAATGAAATGAGGGTAATGTGACTTAATTTAGAGCACACAGTAGGCCCTTAATCAATTGAGTAATATATTTTTCAAAATCATTTGGTTTTATTCTCTGCAATTTCATTGAATAACAATCTTACACTCATATTTTTGTAAGGCATGATATGCACTCCTATAGTGGTGTTTCAAATATATTTTAATAAATAAAACTTGCCTGAAGATCTGAGAGTAAAACAGTACCACTGGTTAGCCTTACAGACCAGGAAATTGTAACACACACTTTTAATCCCAGTAGCCACACTAGTTTGACATAGAAACCGTGTGGTGTGTCCCTTCAATCACAGTGGTGAATGTCTTTAATCCCAGCCCTAGGGAGGATTATAAAACAGAAGGAAACAGCTCTCACACAGTCTCATTCTAAAATTTCTGGAGACAGGCTCACCATTTTAGACTGAGGTAGAGGTAAGAGCCAATGGCTGTCTGTTTTGCTTTTCAGATATTCAGGTTGAACCCCAATTTCAGTCTCTGAGTTTATATTAATCATGTTACATTATGTAAATAGAGACTGCACTTTGTTTCCCAGCCACCCAAACCTGAATAATTACAGAAAACTATATCAATTACAGAACTATTTGACCAATACCTTAGTTAGCTCTTACATCTTAAATTACCCCATTTCTATTATTTTATATTTTACCACAAGGGTCGAGATTTGTTATCTCTTGCTTCTTGGGTGGCTACGTGGCTTTTCTATGACTCTGCCTTCTTTTCTTCTCTATCTCTGCTTAGATTTCCCACCTTACTATAATCTACCATATAGGTAGGCCAAAGCAGCTTCTTTATAATCAGTGGTAATAAAACATATTCACAGCCTACAGAAGGGAATCTTACATCATCTCCCCCTTTCTGTCTAAATGAAAAGAAAGGTTTTAACTTTAACATAGTAAAGTTACATATAACAAAACAGGTATCAAGCAAGAATTTCAGTTGCAATGTTTAGTCTATTTGTATCTGGAAAAATTCAAGAAAATATTCTATCATCTATCTATCTTTGAGTCTAAGGTTTCATATCTAATTTATCTTTTATGATAATTAAAGAAAACTGTAACTATAACTGTCTTCAACTCCATCAAAGACCCCAGAAGGATATAATATTAGCTAAGTAAACAGGAAGTACATTGTAAGAAATTTCCAAAACTCCAGAATTGACAGAGTTTTCTCATTGCCTATTGGGCCATCCAAAGTTCTACTGTAACATTGGAGCATTTATATTCAGCCTACAGGCCCATAGTCTCTGGCAGACTTTTCCATGAAGCAGGAAATTTGAAAGACTGTTTTACCTATATTAGCAGTTTGTGGGTCTCTTTCTTCTGCATCTTACAGAATGTATGGCAGACTCTTTCATGAATCAGGAACCCTGAATGACTGTCTCACTTTTTTTTTTTTTTTTTTTTTTGGCAACTTCAGCAGTCAGTTTTTTTCTGTGTGTCCTGTATGTTCAGTTTATGGAGTATACTGTCAAGCAGTCCAGGCAACAGCAGTTTCTTACCCAAATGACTAGCCTTGTCACATTGAAGGCAAATTCCATGAGTTTCTTCAATGCCCATCAACCTCTCTGAAGTAATTGGTGCTGTCAGAAGCAGATGTGTCTCCTTGGCAAGAAAAGTCTATATTCTTAAAACATTTTTAATCCCATATTCTGTATGTCTTTGAAGTGTTAAAGATTATCTAATTCTAATGTATTTCTGTATATCCAGAAAACCTAACTAATGTAATTAAAAGTTTTATTATTACAGATGAGTATCTATTAATCTGTAGTTCTTAACTATATGTTACATTTTTAAATGAACTGCACAAACACAATATGTTAAATGAGCAGAAATACATGTGCACAGTGTAATAAAATTGACCTTAAATTTTTATCAATAGACCAAGAGCAATACCAATGCAAAGTATTTATCTCTATATCATATCCCCCCTATTTTTTTAGAAACTGGCTGTGACCATTAATTGTACCTACCTTTTAAAATGAAAATAAACATTTAAAAGCAAATATTTTGGGAATTTGGTCATAGTTTTCTCTAAACTGCTTCCTGCTGTTTGTTGGACAAAGTATTTTTAGGGTTAATGGAGACCTTTTAGGAAGTCTTGTTCTATCAAACCACATTAGCCTGGAAGGAATCCACAGATTCTCGTCTTCTGTGAAAACAAAATCAAACCTCTTTTTCAGAGTAACTTATCCTAAGACTCAAATTTTGAGGTCAAGATACCTTTAAAAAAATAAATGTAGTTTAACATAGCAGCCCCCAGAATCAAATGTCTCTCTGTAGTCAAAAAATTCATAGAAAACACAATATACATAATCTAAACTCTCTGTGTTCTTTCCATTTTTGTGTGACTTGTTTTATGTTATTGTCTCTGTAAAGACTTTGTTTTATTTATTAACTACTTAATTCTTTTTTATAACTATCTATACTCTTAATCCTCCCTCTACTAACCCTATGTACATTTTTAAAACATACTGTGTCTCGCTCAGAATCTGTCTGATTGTGTATCTGAAATTCTTTTCTCACAAGGAGGGTTTGTCTTTTCTTTTCTTTTCTTTTCTTTTCTTTTCTTTTCTTTTCTTTTCTTTTCTAAATGGTAAGTGGTGTGGTTGCTGTGGTCCTGGATGCTGGATCCACCTCTCTCATACTTTTTATAAGGTGGAGGTGTATTTACTGCCAGCTCTGTAAGCCATTTTCACTGCCCCAGCTCCAGGAACACAGCAGGTCTATTTTGCTGCCATTAAGCAAGTTGCACCATGCTGCTCACAAATCCCATTGAAGTGTTTCATAGCAGGCCCTCCCAAAAAAGTCAGAATCATTCCAGCCAACAACAGAAACCAGGAAGCTGTCTCTTAAAGGAGCAATATTTCTGCTAGGCACCAGCAAATGTGGCTACCAAGAAGCTCCAATTGACTCTTATTTTGTGGGTCTAGAAGCCCTTTTCATAAGCTTTCTTAGGCTTTATGAAGACATACGTTGCTAAATGTTTGGTGAAATTATGTAAATAGAGACTGTGTTTTGTTTCCCAGCTACCCAGACCCAAATAAATACACAAAATCTCTATTTGTTACAACACTCTTTGGCCAATAGCTTAGGCACATTCCTAGATAGTTCTTACATCTTAAATTAACCCATTTGTATTATTTTATATTTTACCATGAGGCTTGCAGTTTGTTACCACTTGCTTCTTGGGTGGCTACATGGCTTATCCCTGACTCCACCTTCTTTTCTCCTCTATCTCTGCTTGGATTTTCCAGCTTACTATATTCTACTCTGCCATAGGCAAAAACAGCTTCTTTATAACCAATGGTAATAAAATATATTCACAGCATACAGAGGGGAATCCCACATCACACTTTCTTTTTATATTTTTAATTATATTATTTTCTCTCTCCACTATTCCTTAGATTCTTAGCTGGGGTCATTCTTGTGGATTCCTGGGAATTTCCCTAGTGACAGGTTTCCCACTAAATCCATAATGGCTTCCTCTATCAAGATATATCATTCCTTGCCCAAACTTGACCATCCCAATCTTTCATGTTCTCCACCATTCCCATATCCCCTTCTCCCATTCCTACTCCAATTCCACCTTCCTTCCTGACCCTGCTCCCAATTTACTCAGGTGACCTAGTCTATTTCCACTTTCCATGGGGATCTAAGCATGTCTCTCAGCATTCTCATTGTTTCTTGACTTTTCTGCGGTTGTGAACTGTAGGCTGGTTATCCACTGCTTTATGTCTAATTTCCACTTATGAGTGAGTACATACAGGTTTTGACTTGGTGCATCTAGGTTACCTAATTCAGAATGATTTTTTTCCTACTTCCATTTGCCTGTAAATTTCAAGATGTAATTGCTTTTCTACTGCTAAATAGTATTCCACTGTGTAAATTTACCACATTTTATTTATCCATTCTTCGATTCAGGGGCATTTAGGTTGTTTCCAGGTTCTGATTATTATGAATAATGGTGCTATGAACATAGCTGAGCAAATATCATTGTAGTATGAGTGTGCATCTTTTGGGTATATGTCCAAGAATGTTCTTGCTGGGTCCTGAGGTAGATTGATTCCCAGAAACTGCCATATTGATTTCTAAAGTGACTGTAAAAGTCTGACAGCCACCAGCTTTGAAGGAGTCTTTCCCTTATTCCAGCCCTCTCCAGAATAAGGTGTCATTAGTGTTTTTGATTTTAGCCATCTGACAAGTGAAAGATGGTATCTCAGTGTTGTTTTGATTTTCACTTCCCTATGGGCTAAAAATACTGAACAGTTACTAAAGTGTCTTTATACCATTTGAGATTTTTCTATTAATAATTCTCTGTTTTGAGCTGTACCCCCATTTTAATTGAATTATTCTGTGTATTGATGTCTAGTTTTTTGAGTTCTTTGTGTATTTTGAAAATCAGTTCTCTGTTAGATATGTGATTCATAAAAAATTTTCCCATTCTTTAGGTTGCCATTTTGTCTTGTTGACTGTGTCCTTTGCCTTACAGAAACTTCTCAGTTTTAGGAGGTCCCATTTATTAATTGTCAGTCTCAGTGTCTGTGTTAATGCTGTTATATTCTAGAAATAGAATCCTGTGCCAATGCATTCAAGTCAGCTTCCCACTTTCTCTTATAGGACATTTCAGTGTGGTTGCATTTATATTGAGTTCTTTGATCTATTTGAACTTGAGTTTTGTGAATGGAGATAGATGTGGGTATATTTGTAGTCTTCTACACATTGACAACCAGTTATACCAATTCCATTTGTTGAAGATGCTTGCTTTCTTCCATTGTATAATTTTTAGCTTCTTTGTCAAAAAGCAGGTGTTCATAGATGTGTGGATTAATATCAGCATCTTTGATTTTATTCCATTGTTTCTACTGTCTGTTTTTGTTCCAATACCAAGCTGTTTTCACTACTATAGCTCTATAGTAGAGCTGGAAGTTTCTATATTATTCAGGATTTTCTGGGCTATCCTGGGTTTTTGTTTCTCCATATAAAGTTGAATATTGCTCTTTCAAGGTCTGTGAAGAATTTTGTGATGGGCATTGCATTGAATCTGTAGATTGCATTTGATAAAGCTGCCATTTTTGCTATATCGATTCCACTTACCCAAGAGCATGGGAGATCTTTCATATTTTCTGTTGTTTTCTTCAATTTCTTTCTTAAAAGTTTTAAAGCTCTTGTCATACAGGTCTTTCACTTTTTTTGATTAGAGTTACCTCTGATGTGGATTCCCCTCTGTATGCTGTGAATACCACTGGTTAATAAAGAAACTATCTTAATCCTGCATAGGGCAGAATAGAGGTAGCTGGAGAAAACTAAACAATGCAGGGAGAAAATAGGCGGAATCAGGAGACCATGTATTACCACCTCAGACAGATGTTGTAAATTTGCCCAGTAAGTCATAGTCTTGTGGCAATTAACAGATTAATGGAGATGGGTTAATTTAAATTATGAGTTAGCCATAAATATGCTTATGCTATTGGCCAAACATTATTGCATATAATATGGCTTCTGTGTGATAATTTGGGGGCTGAGCAGCCATAAACAAACAGGTAACTTCCTACAACAAATTTGTGCTCCAACATGTGTTAGCTAAATCCACATAAAACCTTACAGGGCTTGGAAAAGAATTCTATACACTGAAAAATAAAGTTTCACAGGATTTTTTTTTCAGATGGGTTCTGCTTGCTGGCAGTATGCTACAGCTCCTTTAAGAGAGGTTTTCCTGATTCAATGGTAGCAGAAAGAAAAGCTGTGTGGTTTTGAAACAGCAGCTTTCTGGTACACCAGCACAAACATCTCTGACTCTTTTGGGAGGTCGAGCTACTAAGCATTAAAATGGGGTTTGTGAACAGAGTGCTACAACTTGCTTAATGCCAACATAGACCCACTGTGTGCTCTAAAATGGGGCAATGTACATGGTACTCAGAGGCAGCAAACATGTCTCTGCCATGTTGGAATGCGTGGAGCAAGCAGGCAGGACTGCAGAGAGGGTCTTAGCCACATCCACTTAGCATTAAAGAATAGTGCTCCTGGTCAAAAAAATAATTACATATATGCAATAAAGACAAATTTCAATGGAAAATACCTCTAAATGGGTCACAGTGTTGGATAAATGTATGTAGGCTTGGGAGAGAGAAGAAAAACGTATAAAGAGTTATAAAAAGAAGTAAGTCATTTAAAAAATAAAGTCTTTAACTAGACAAAGTACATATAGGCATAGATTAAAAGGGGTAAAGCAAAATAAGCCAAGCCACATAAAGATGGAAAGTGCACAGAGAATTTGGATTATATGTTTTATTGTGTTTTCTTTGCATTTTTGACTGTTGAGCTAATTACAGGGAGACATTTCATTGTATGGGCTGCTAAGTACTTTCAGTGGAATGTTTTTCCTTAGGTTGGAAAAGTTTTCTTCTATGACTTTTTTGAATATAATTTTTGTGCCTTCTTTTCCTTCTTCTATCCCTATAGAAGAACCTATCTTTGGTTTGGTCTTTTCATAGTGTTCCAGATTTCATGGATATTTTGTATTAAAAAATTGTTGGTTTTAAGATTTTCTTTGACTGATGAATCCATTTTCCCTGTTGTATCTTCAAAGCTTGATATTCTCTCCTTCATCTCTTTATTTTATTGGTTATGCTTGCATCTATAGCTCCTGATAGTTTACTCAGATTTTTCATTTCCAGAATTCCCTTGGTTTGTGTTTTCTTTATTGCCTTTATTTTTGTTTTCAAGTCTTGAACTGTTTGAGATATCTGCATCACCTGTTTGATTTTTTCTTGCCTTTCTATGCTTTCTTTAAGGGATTTGTTGATTTTTTCCTGTAGTAATAGGAGCGGCGGGGCTGCGTCCAACCACCCGGCCGCCCACACGGCTAGCTTTATACCCGAAATAATTACATGGAAACTGTATTCTTTTAAACACTGCTTGGTCCATTAGCTCTAGTCTCTTATTGGCTAGCTCTTACATTTTGATCTAACCCATTTCTAATATTCTGTGTAGCACCATGAGCTGGCTTACCTGGAAAGATCTTAACCTGCTTCTGTCTGGAGTGAGAGAATCATGGCAACCACCTGACTCGGCTTCTTTCTCCCAGCATTCTGTTCTGTTTACTCCGCCTATCTTAATTCTACCCTATCAGAGGCCAAGCAGTTTCTTTATTAATTAACCAATGAAAGCAACAGATAGAAAGATGACCCTCCTCCATCATTTTCCAATGTTTTTTGTTTGTCTTTTCCTCCACTTCTTTAAGAAAATTTCTCATTTCCTCTCCAAGGGCCTCTGTCATCTTCATAAATTTATTTTAAGGTCATTTTCTTCTGCTTCATCTGTGTTCGGATGTTCAGGTCTTTCTGATGTAGAATCTCTAGTTTCTGGTGGTGCCATATTGCTCTTTATGTTGTTGGATATACTCTTACACTCTCATCTACCAATTTCTTCCTCCAATATGTGCAGGTGGGGCCTGAACTTTAAGGGCCTTCTTTTCTTCTAATTGGTGTAGGTGGGGGTCTATGGCTTAGGTGGTTAGGTCACTATTCTTCCACACACAGATGAGGCTGTCCCTCTGCTGGTCACTTATGCTGCTCTGGGGCTCCTCCAGGTACAGGCAGGGCCAAGGCTCCTTTGATCACAGATGTGGTAGGGGATAATTAGGAGTGTGGGGAGGCTGGTTGCAGGTCTCTGGGCATTTGGTGGGTGGAAATGGGGTACAGGATGTGCCCCAGGGGACCTCTCCAAGTGCAGTGAAGGCCTAAGCTCCTGTGGTCCCAAATATGGTTGGGAATGGTTGGGGTCAATTTCTACAAATTCTTTAAGACTGTTTCTTTTCAGCTGACTTTTGAAGACCAAACAAGGTATGAGTATTCAAATCATATACACTGACTTCGATGTAAAGGGAAGAAAAATGCACCTTAACTGGTTACAAATGACTAAATTTCAGTAAGTTTTGATAATGATTCAGGGAGGTAAAAACAGTTTGAGACTGACTATGCAGTTACTATATTAAAAAGTGACCTCCAAAGTTAATTCGCATAAATGTATTGGATGAAAAAGATATTATATGTCATAAAGTACAGTTGAAAAGTTTCAAGTGTGGGACAGATTTACGTTACCAAATATTTCAATCATAGTTGACATGTATATATAGAAATAAAGAAAGTTCAATGAATTTTCCTGTAGTAAATACACAAATATGGATGCCTCAGAGACCCAGGGGAGAAGGATCTGGGACCCAGAAATTTGCAGACTGATTACTAGCAGGACTGAAAGCACCAGAGGAGTGTGGAAGTCAGTCCTGCCATGCTGTCATGGGCATAAACAGAACTGGGATAGAGACATGGAAAGGAAATGGCAGAGGGTATCAAAGTGATTCTTTAGCCTTTATTTATTAAGAAGTAATGTATGATCAATTAATAGAAAGCTACATAATCATTGTAACATGACTATAATCCATAAAATGTTCATTTGAAATTCTTGTACCATAGTATATAGTATATAGTATATAGAAACAGGTTTTCAAGAATATATCTATTACCTCCACTAAAATGAGCTCAACCTCCTCCATCAGTGGGATGCTGGTATTCAATGTTTCTATAAAGTTGGTATCAGATAGAAGAAGTCCATCCCAGTCACACTTCTCAGGGTTCTACTCCACTTCCTAAGGACCAGTAACATTCCAAGAGTGAAATGATTTTATTAATGGCCTCTATTTTGTTCATCTGTAGACCACTGAGATGATCCTTATAGTACCTTACCCCAATTTTGATTTTAATTGGGAAGATGTGTCACAGTTCCTTTTTGTAGAAGTAGACTCTCTAATATAATTATTAGTTAGAAAACAATTAAGAATCTAAAAATCAGTGTTGGGTTTCTGTCACATAAATAGAAGTCTGGAGGAGTTCCCAGGAGTCAATGGGGATGAACCCAGCTAGGACCCTGGGCAGTGGAGGCAAGGTGCCTGAACTGACTTTGTCCAGTAGTCAGACTGATGACTATCTTGAATATCACCATAACGGTGGAGATAGAGACAGAGACCCACATAGGAGCACTGGACTGAGCTCCCAAGGTCCAGTTGAAGAGCAGAAGGAGAGAGAACATGAGCAAGGAAGTGAAGACCACAAAGGGTTGGTCCGCCCACTGAGACAGTGTGCCTGAGCTAATAGGAGCTCACCAAATTCAGCTGGACTGAGACTGAATGAGGATCAAACTGGACTTTCTGAATGTGGCCGACAATTGGGGCAGACTGAGAAGCCAATGATAATGGCACTGGGATTTGTCTCTACTGCATGTACTGGCTTTTGGGGATCCTAGTCTATTTGGATGCACTCCTTCCTAAGCCTGGATGGAGTGGGGAGGGCCTTGGACTTCACACAGGACAGGGTGCCCTGCCCTCTCTTAGGACTGGAGTGGGAGGGGAGAGGGTGAGTGAGGAAGAGGGAGGAAAGTGGGAGTAGGCGAGGAAGTGGAAATTTTGATTGGTATTATTTATAAAGTAATAAAAAAGAACAACAACAACAAAATGTTGAGGAGATATAACTCAATAATAGAGCACTTTACCACTGAGCCTAAAGCTCTGGGTTTAATGCCTAGCAATGCAAGCATTTTTTAAAAAGAAGAAATTAAATTAGGACAATAATCTTTAAAAAAAAAAAACCAACAACAGAAATAGAAAAACACATACTTAAATAATTAAGTAGAAAATTTCAAGTAATTTTAAACTCCAACTGAGTTATAAACTTCAAGGTAAAATTAAGGATCATTATTGCATGATTATTCATGTTTTAGAGACCTTCCTGTTAGTATTTTTGTTTCTGATGTGGAAAATTTTTAATCTCTTTTTCTTGTTACTAATATAATCTTTGAAATGATGTAAAATGTCCAATTTCCTGATACATAATAGAAAATATACTACAGTAGTTGTTTGTGATCTGAGGCTACATTGTCCATATGTTCTTAAGCAGACTCATTTACTAGTACTGTTTATGTTGAAGGTTAGTATTTATTCATAAATTGAGGAGATCATCTGATTATGACAGTACCTGCTTTAATACAATTTCTGCTTGGTGGATAATTTTAAAATAATTTAAAATTTGCACATCCTGAGAAGATCTAGTAAGTTTCTGTGATAGAATCAGATGTTTTCTCAGGAATGGCAAGATTCCCAGAACTGTGATGTGTAATATTTGAGATTCATGACTTGGATCTAGTAATTAGTATTTTAGTACCCAACAGTCCTCTGAAGTCTACTGTATCCTACGTCTGACTCAATTTTTGTACCTGGATCTTATAAAGTCTCCCTTTTACCCACTTTTCCTGGCAAACTGTAATGGAAAATTTAACTCCTGGTATATTTCTCCTTTATAGTTTCATACTGTGCTCTTGCCGTTTTGGATGAGTCAATGTAGATGGGAACACGGAGACCCACCATGGAATACATCTTTACTTTAAATTGCTATGACCAATCTGACTTAAATACCTGTCTACATTGAGTCCGACAATCTCATTTTTCTTTCCCCAGATTCCATCAGAAACCTTACCCTTTTCCACTGGCTCCATGTAGTCAGTAGTCTAGATTAACCCCAAACTTTTCCGAAATGCACCATTTTTACAAACACATCCACTTCCCATGAAGCTTCTTCAATAGACCCCTAAAAACACAATCATCCTTATGAATCTTGTATTTGAATTCTAATACAAGGCATGGGAAAACCAGGAAGGGAAAAGTGACCTTTAATATATGCAGGGAAAACCTTTAGACATTATGCTTGAGTCTGCAAATGATTGCTACTCTTGGCTTTGACCAGATAAAATTTCTTTTGCAGTCGATGAGGATTAGCAAACATTCATAACTTATCTATGTGCTAACCTAGGCAACTTCTATATGCTCAGTTCATACTATAATTTTAAAATTTGTTATTTTAAATCGTATTTTAATCTAATAGTGATAAGAAACCAGTCTGCTATTGATCCATTGTGCTAAAAGCTTTTGTTTTTGACTGATTTCTCACAGCTCTCTATTTAGCTTGTCGTTATTTTAAATAGGAAAAGAATCTTCACAGGTTTTGTTTTGTTTTTTTTTTTTTTCCCAGTGGATTTCCTTGACAAAGTGTCATATCATGATATCCAAGCTGGCAGCTCATGCTAAAGCAATCATCCTGCCTCAGCATTCCAAGTAGCTAGAATGTTTGAAGATTCACATATATTGTAGTTTTGTTAAAACACTACTGAAAATTCAAACCATCTGTAACATATACTGAACAACTATATTTTTAAAAATTAAATAACAGTTGTGAAAAAAGGAACGCCTTGACCCAGAGCATTGGGCTTGGTTCTTAGTTCTTGGATGTCATCATGGATAATGGACTCACTAAATTTTGTTTGAAACTAGACAGCAATGCAGAAGCAAACTGCCATTTACCTTGCCTCAGTATAATCTGAGGTTGAGTTCAAAACGCAAGATATGGTTTGTGATAACATGACTTTGTTTGGCTTAGTTTAGTTTTCTCTGTAAAAGGAAAACTCCCGTTTGATTACTGACTTATCTCAGTATGCAAAGTTTGTTCTTCCAGATATAAGGAAGAAGAAAGGAAATAAGAGAAACAGATATTTTTTTGCACATAAAGCATCAGATAGTTTTTGCCAAACCAATATTGAACTTAAAATTGAGACTTAAACCTGTGGATGAGCAATAATTATAATAGTGATTCATTTTCTAGTCCCTTTCTCGGCCCCAGTATCAATTTAGGTTGGGAAACATATCCCACAATTACACATATTAACTTCCCCTGGGCAAATGGTGATGCGTTAGCATTCATGAAGTATATAAAGGAAATAATTAGGAATGCCTATATGCAAATTGTTTGAAGACTTGAAACAAAATATAACAATTTCCATCCAAAATGAGTTTAACAAAGCACAGACCCAGGTATATACATTGTCTAACACTGCAAGTTTTCCAATTGAAAAAAAAGTCTTTGTAAAACATTAGTGCTTTTAAGGAAATTTTATGTATTTCACTTGTGTAGTAGCTAGCACATTGTATATGATAAATAAGTGTTTATTTTCTTCAATTTGTTGACAATAATCTGGGGAAAATTATGATTTATGTTAGCAATATACATGCAGAAATTTGTTTATATTGTTTATAGAACATATGTAAACAGGCAAATGTTATATATAACATTTCCAATTTTAATTTATTAGATTGTTGGAATTGAAACTGCAACCAGGTAGAATAAAAAAATTAATCAACAACAGGAAATTTATACAGCTCAAATAAACATCTAAGTTAGTTTTCAGTATTTACAAGTCACCTGCATTATTTTCTAGATTGAAACCATCACCTTAGTGCCAAGTCTGTTTTATTAGCATTATTCTGAAGACCAAATGCTAACCTTAAGACCTGTCTCAGTTAAATTTTATTACTGATTGTATTAATACATATTTACTGGGTATATTAGGATACATGCATTTCTTTCAAGGAATTGTATACTAACCCTAATATACTAGGCATATTTTCAAAGGATAAGAAGTATTTCAATGAATTTGGGAATAAAAAGCATGAAAAAATTATCTGATTATTACATGTAAGTTAGGTACGATAGATATTTTCTAGCACTTTAGAGTAGGTACAAGTCATTCATAACCTTTGAACAAATTATGATTTAGTATCTACTGTCTACAAAAGGCTATGATAGGCTCAAGATATACAAAATAGTCTTCTTTCCAAAACAGAGTTCAAGAAAAGGAAGAAAAAATTATAAATCATTTTATCAATGCATTGGTTTGGGTTTAGATGCTTAAGGAAGCCGGTACATGGCAGGGATATAGAACTCAGTGGCAAAAAGCAGGGAAATCTTTTCTTACAGTACTATTCAAAGTCAAATTCCTGCAAATGAACTCCAGGAAGGTGAGAGAGACCCTGCTTCAAAAACCAAGGGAGCAAGAAATGAAGGAAACATGTAATATAAACCACAGGTTCCCTTCCTCAATACACTGAATGTTCTACCTAAAGAGGAATAATGGGACCACTACCATGTTATTTTAAATACCATGGCTAGAGTCAGGGAGACAAGAACATGGGTCTTTCCATTTTAAACTGGCTAATACCAAGTAATAAACTTCCTTAACTCAGTTTCTGGCTCTTATACAAAATACATTCAAGAAAAAAAATTACCTTCTGAAAATAAAATGAAACTATTGAAAGTTCCTTATACTTCAGAATAGTTTAGTGCCTTCTTTTAAGACAAATATTTCCAGATAAGTTATCTCAGAAGCATCTTAAGATTCTGGCATTGTTTCAAGTGCTGTTATATCACAGAAAATTGGGTTAGATAATTCAAGATCCACTTTTAAAAGGCTTTCTAAAAATGTGTTTGAGTACTTTTTCTTTCTTGTATGTACCATGTGTGCTTCTGGTGTCCACAAAGGCCACAAGAAAGATTTTTATCCCCTCAAACTGGAGTTACTGATGGTTGTGGGGGTACCATGTGGATGCTGGGAATTGAACCCTGGTCCTCTACAGTAGCAGCATATATTTCTAACACTAAACTGTTTCTCTAGCCCCTAAACCTACTCATTAATAAGAATTGTTATGTGTCTACATCTACTTAGAATAGCATAACAACAGTTTTAGAGAATGTTCTCACCATGAAGAAGAGAAAGAGATTTGAGGAGATTAAAATTTCTATTCTTTCTTAAATTTAATTTTCTTATTGGATCACCAAAATACTTTAGCAAAGAAATATTCCCATCTGATGTATCTAGATAAGAAGCACACTCTAAGATATTTCAGTTCAGAAAATAGAATTCCCACTGAGGTAAGAGAACAGATTTTTTTAACAATTTTTTCTACAATTTTGTATTTGGATAGTTTAATGTTGAAGATGATCTTATCTTATTTTCTTATCTATTATGCAGTGATACATGCATTTAATCCAAGAGCTCAGGAGACAGAGATAGGTGTAGGTGGAGATTTGAGACCAGCCTCATCTACAGAATGAGTTTGAGGAGAGCCATGGTTGTTTCACAGGGAAACCCTGTCTCTAAAAACCCAATATCTCCCCAACCCCGTGTGTGTGTGTGTGCATTGTATCCTCTCTTCAGAGACATAAATTAGTAGCACTTTGCTGTCATCTGAGTGATAAGAAACATATCTGTGTGAGATATGACTGTCTTCAACCAACAAGGTAATGAGGATGAGAGCAATGGCATCGTGGATGTCCCTTCACATTAATATCAAGTCAACAAACCAGGTATAATTTTGCATGTTGTAAATTGGAAAATACTGGATAATAACGTACTTATATATCATCTCACTGAAAAACTCAAAATAATGAGAAAGAAAAAATATATGAAGGGAAGAGCTAAGATTTTAAATATCTGCCCATGCATAAACATGGGGAAATTCAACAATACAACAGAGATGAAGGTTATTCTGAGGACCCACGATGCTTTCCATCCTTTAGGGTACATAGTACACACTTGACTCTGATGTTTTAAAATGTGTTTTCTTTACTTAACTTTTTCTCCCATTTTTCACTTTCCTTTTAATTGTGTGTCCATTACTTTAGCAAACTTGCTTTGGAAAGAGTTGCTGTTTTGCTGTGATTGGATCCTGGTAGAAAGAGAAAACAAACAAGAAGCCCTAAATAGATGTTGCCCAAAAATCAATCACAGATCCCAAAGTAACTTTCACCTAGTGGACTTGTCCACCTAGTCAATAAATTCCTTGGCTGCTGCATGCCCATTTCCGGATCCCGGCCTAATCAGCTGTAGAAGCTATTTGTCTAGAATGTGAGATGCGCTTCATGTTTATTTGATCAGGACAGGCGATTTTCTGCATGAACTCCTTAGATGCGTTTTCGTCAGTGTTGTCATCTAACAATGTAATATTTTCAGGTTCAGTAAAGCACACTGAATGCATTTTATTAAAACACATTGGCTTTCAGCATTGTAATACTCTTGCAAAGATGAAACTTTTTCATGCATATTATTGAGCGTAGACAGATGAAATCTTATTTTTAAAAAAAAAAAATTGTTGAGGATACTTATTTTACTGGGGCTGAATGAAGAAAATTTTCTCTGAAACTTGAAGGACCAAAAATGAGATATGAGCCTCATGGTGAACATGGTATAAAGAAAAAAGTGGAGAAAGAAATCTTCCTTTTAAACTTGCGGAAGGTGATAGTTAAAGCTCTAGATAGCTATGAAAACGTCTAGTGAGGTATTCTCAGAGTTAAGCATGTTAACTGACAGGAGAACCATGAATTTCCTCATCTTAATATCAATATCCAAGACAACATTTAAACGCAAAAGATTTCTTTCGTGGCTCTCTATACTGCTCCACTGTCCTGTTTTCTTTTTCTAAAGCTCCTCCTGTGCTGTTCTCAGCACTCTAGCCTTGTATTATAACATGAAGCTGCTTGAGGGATGCTTTCAGCTTTATTATTATACTTTTATTGCTGTTGTTAAAAACTCATGTTCACTATTCAAGGCCTCTTAGCTTCCTCGCAGATTTTTAATACATTCTGTCATGGTTTTCTATTTCTATGAAGAATTTATTGGCTTTGATGAATCAATTTTGAGATTTTGTTGAGTCAATAGACTACCTTCAGTAATATGGGCAATGTAATAAGATGTAATATGATGTCTTTTCCTTTTTCTGTGTCTTCAATTTCTTCCATCAACTTTTAAAAGAAAATTACATTTTCAATGCAGAGATTTCTACTTGGCTTCTTTTGTTAAATACTTGCTTCATTTAATGGTCCCATTGAGAGCTCCTGACCAGTAATATTTGCTTATGAGCTGATAAAACCATTAATCACCTGAAGTAATGCCAGAGTTCCAATGCTGAGGAAAATTTAAAAGTAAGCACCAGAGGTAACTCTGGTGGATGTGGTTAAAACAGTCATTAAGATGTGTGTACAAAGTTGGAAAAGATGGCCAAAGATACTGTTTGCCTCTTAAGCAGCTTTCCCTGTGGCGGCACCTAGTGAGACAAATATTATCCACTAAAGACAGGAAATTGACCAGGTCTGCCTCAGAGTTCAGTAAAACTACACAAACCTACAAAACTACACTACATTGAGAGTTTTCCAGCTTCTGTACTCAGTATAACTCCTTAGCATCCCAAGTTTTGTGTTATCAGCAGTTTGTGACACTTTATTGTTATGTTGTATTCCATGGTATGGTTATACCACTGTTTGCTTTTGTGTTTCCTGAATACATTGTTTTCAGTTCCATGTTTTTCATGCTATTATCTGGGTTGGTATTAAATGCATTTTGATGTTTTTGTGTGAATATTTTTTTCTAGAATAAACTCCCAAGAACGTAATTGCTCTCTCTATACTTATATCAAACAAGCTTGTTTTTGAAATAAATTAGCTTAAAAGGATGGGGGAGAAAGTATATGAGTACTGGGACCTGAGCTCAGAAACATCTACCTAGGTAACTGCTTCCCCTTTAAATTCCTTTATGCTGTTTCTTTACTCTACGTTGCTCTTCTCTTCTTATATTCCCAACACAGGAACTTAGATTCTGAACACTTTTATCTTAATGGATATATTGATTGCTATCATTTCCCCTCTTAGTTTCGTTTGAAATACATTGTATTTTAATTTTCATTTATTTCTAGAAATTTTACTTGATTCTCAGAAACTTCTTCTTTAATAAGTGTCATTTATTTTTAATCCATGTTCCAAACACTTTCTGAATTCTCACTTTAATATGTCTTGTAATTGACTACGTAGTGAGGGCCATGGGTATTTTGCAAAACATCAGATGAGTAATTTGTTGGACATGTGTGTGTGTGTGTGTGTGTGTGTATTGTATACAAATATCAAGCATACCATATGTTGTTTTATTCCCCATAACTTTTTATGAATTTTATCTTTAGTGTTTCTACAAATGTCTTTGACCATGATGTCAGTCACTCCACCTATAACACAAATTGCTAATTTCTACTCTCAGAATCAGTAGAATTTGTTTCATACATTCCTTTCAATATTTTCTGTTCTGTTTTGTGTTTTGCCTGCATGTATGTTTGTGCAACACATACATACAGTGCTCACTTGAGGCTAGAAGAGGATGTCAGGTACACTGGAATTGGAGCTGCAGACATTTTAGATGTCCTATGGGTGCTGTAATTGAACATAGGTTCCGTGAAAGAGCAGCCAGTGCTCTCAACTACTGGGCCATCCTTCCAGCGACATATTTCATATATTCTTAGACACCCTTATGTGATGTTCAATCATATTCTTTTAAGATCGCAAATCTTGATAAATCATTCATTTACCTTATAAAATGTTAGCTTAATACCTATTTTGTCATGTTCATTGAAATAATCTATCTTTCTATATGTACTTTCTTTTTGTCTATGTTTTAAATTATTATACATTAATTGGGGCTTTGGCTTCCATTTTTTTTCTCAACTTCTAATTTCTGTGCTTTTTTTTCTTACTTTCCTTGGATTGTTACAATATTCTTTATAATAACATTGCAACATACTTATAGTATTTTTAATATACTAATTTGGATATTTTTATAGTAGCTGCCTTCCCTTTATCATATAAATATAAAAGTTATTACAATCTACCTGTATTAATATCTAATCACCATGTAGACATACAAAAATTCTTAATTCCATGTAGAACCAGTTACACTTATCAAAAATTTTGTTCCCATGTATACACCATATTACTGTTGCTATAGATTTTTAAATAAATTAAAATATTACACATTTGGTGATACAAGTCCGTAATTCAAGATATGATGGAAACTGAAGAAGGAAGATGCCAAGTTCAAGAAATATCTTGAATCTAGAGCATGTTCAAAACCAGCCACAACAATTTAGTCTCCATCTCCAAATGAAAACTAAAGTATGAATCTTGGATCTACCTCATTGGTAGTGTACATCCTTGGTTATTTAAAAGTACCAAGGCTCAATGCCTGACACTCAAAAAAATATGAAATAAAAATAAGAATCAAGTATGATTTTGCAATCTCAGAATTCTTTATTTATGGCATGCTTAAGTCATTCTGTGGCCCTTCCTTTGTGGAGGCTCTGTCTTCACTCTGGTGGAAAGTTGTTTTGTTATTCTTGCTTTGTTTTGTGTTCTTTTTGGAGCATGTCTATGTTTTGTCCTTGAGGGTAAATTCTCTAGGATTTGTTTCTCAAGAATGGCTTTGTTTTCATGAAGTCTGACTATGCCATGTCTAGAACAAGCCGTTGACTTTAGTGGTTCAAGGATCTTTACCCAACCCATGTTCTTTTGCTTCCATGATTTCAGATAAAATACTTTATTCAATTATAATGTGTATTTACCTGAACATAATGGGTTCTGTATCTTAGTACCTTTAAGATTATTTTTGTGTTTTATTTTTGGTTTTAGAATTTTTTCTTTTTTCTTTTTATGTATTCTTCTCTTATGTAAAACGTCCCAACTGCAGCTTCTACTCCTTCCAGTCCTCTCAGAGCCCCTTTCCGACCTCCCTCCTCTATTAGTTACAAAAAAAATAGCATTTAATTTTACCAACTGGTAAATTTCTTTTGAATTATCTTGTTCATTCACTCAAAACTTTTTGAATCTTATCGCTTTTGTCAACTTCATGAGACGTTCTTCAAATACATTTTTGTTCTCATAACACATTCTGTCTGTCTACGATGCACATGATGGGAATGCTAGATCTTTTGTTATTTTTGCCTCAAATCTCTAGGGCTTTGCCTTGCATTGCCATCTCATAATCCATCTTTCACTTTTAATAAATACACTTGTTCTGTCCTCACTGGAACTGATTCATTCTGTCACCTCTCATCCTCAGGCTTCTGTTTAAACAGATCAATAGGAGATTTAAAAATCATTAGATATTTCAATTACATGATCTCTAATTATTTCTGTATTGTTTTGCTTTATTTATTTTATTGTACTTAGTTCTGGATTATAGGAGGGCATTCCCATGCAGAACCTGTCCTACAGTAGTCAGGTGACATCTACTTCCCAGACATGAAAACACCTCCACTCAGGGTGATTGGTCTCATAGATAACTAGAGCTGACAGCTGATGCAGACACCAGAGCAGCCAAGATGAGGCTACTACTGAAGCCTTGTACAGGGATACCGACCATCACGAGTCAGTGGGTGAATGAGTGGTTGTGTGAAGACAGTATCAAATGGTATTTTTTATATCCTCAACACAATTAATAAATTGTATTCTCAGTTTGGAAAAAAATGAAATCAAACTTGGGAAATTAATACTTTTTTCTAAATATTAATCAAAACTATTTAAATTCACTATGTAAATAAATAAAAGTGTTAAAACTCAGGTAAACAGAAGAATGTGTACTCACTTTCTCCTCTACCCACAGCAGTGTGAAATCACATGCTGAATATCAGGCTAAATGTAACACCATTTTGCCACCTAATAGACTTATCCAACACTTATTGTTATAAAACAGCAAGTCAAACAAATTCCTAAGGATTATCCAGTTGAATAATTTAGTGGGCCTTGTCACACATTTCATTTAGTGCTGTGAGCCCTCTGCAGATCAGAGAGGCAGTTTATGTGGTTTCTTACCACATCAAATAAACTCAGTATGTACCCAGAAATATGTTTGCTGGTGTTTGCCCAAATAAGTAAAAAACAAAACCAAAGAAACTATATTGAAACAAAAATTTGCCCGCATATCCTGGGGATATAGTTCAGTGGTAAGACTCGTGCCAAGGATATCTAACTTGGACTTACAGGAAGACCTCAAACTTGACCCTACCTAGATGTAAATATCAGCTTTACATATAACTTCTAAAACATAGAAGAATTTGAAATGAATCTACATCATATTAGGTAAGTAGATATGTAAATTAACTTTGCAAATGTTTAACACTAATCCAGACAGCAGGATGTTACTCAGTATGATAAAGAAGCTCAGACTGGATGGAGACCATTTCAATGACTATTTCTAAATGAAAGGAGTTGTTCTGAAAAGACAGCATGTTTTTTTTCTTTCAGTTATGCCCTCTTTTAAAAAGTGAAACTGTGGAGATAGTGGTGGCTAGCAGGTAGTAGAGAAACGGAGACAGAGAAGGGAGGAAAGTGAATTGTGAGCTGTGAGGCCGCTCTGTGGGACACCAATGGTGGAAACTTGTCTTTAGGTTTAGCTAAAACCCATAGACGGATAACATCAACAATGAACATGATATATGCTGTGGGAGCTCTTTCAGCTCCTTTAAGATACCAGCCCACTTGGGCATAGTCTCTCATACTATACAGCTTATAGTATATAGTATATAGTCTTATACAGCTTATGCAACTGTAAAGCATGCACTTATTCTTTTGCTTCTGGCTCTCACTTCTAGTTGCTAGACATGGTTCCTGTCCCTAACCATGAGGAAAAACTTTGTTGTGAGAGGGGACATTGTATTCTAGAATTGTTTCCAGTTGTCATGGGGGTGATGTTCTTACTATGGGATCATGTAGAAGTAAAATGATGGTTAAGTTTTAAGATTGCTGTTTTATATAATTGCAAATGGTCTCTGAGTAGTTGAAGCCTTGCCTTTAAAATAGTTAACTGAGAAACCCATATGGGTTAAAAAATGGTCTTTAACACGAGACAAACTGCAGGCTTTAAAACAGCTTGTACAGGATCAACTAGATACTCACCATAGTGAAAAAAATCAACCAGCCCTTGGAATTCTCCTTTATTTGTTGCTAAAAAGAAATCTGGAAAATGGAGAATGGTGACAGATCTAAGAGCTGTCAGTAAGGTTATTCAACCTACAGGCACTATAAATCTGGAAATCCTCTGCCTTCTCTATTACCAAAAGGATGGTCTCTTATAGTTATTGATTTAAAGGATTATTTCTTCACTATACTTTTACAAGAAAAGACAGGAAGTATAGGTGGGACAACCAGACAGAAAGTAGAGGCAGGTCAATGAGAACAGGAGAATTCTGAGAAGAAGGAAGTTCTAGTCTGTAGTTGTGACCTAGCCACATAAGAAGTAAGATGTGACTGCCTCACTGAATATGGTATCAAACCATGTGGCTAGCATAGACAAGAATAATGGGCTAATATATGTTATGAGTTAATAAGAAGCCTGAGCTAATGGGTCAATGAGTTTATAACTAATGTAGATCTCTGTGTGATTTCTTTGGGACTTAATGTGGAAACCAGGCAGGACAGAAAACTCAGTCAACAGAACCAAGACCTTATAATTTTGTCCAAAAGGCAGAATTATATGCTATTCTCATGGTACTAAGGGATTTAGAGAACCTCTCAATATAGTTACTGATTCACAATATGCAGAAAGAGTTGTCTTGCATATTAAAATCACTGAATTTATACCAGATAATACAGAATTGACTTTGTTATTCATTCAGGTTCAAGATATAATTAGTAATAGGCTCTGTCCCATATACATAGTACACATCTGATCCCATATAGGTCTGCCAGGTCCTCTAGCACAAGATAATGCAGAAATTGACTGATTATTGAGTGGAAGTATGCTGAAGGCCTATTAATTTCTTTTTTCTTTCTTTTTGAATTTTTTTGAGACAGGGTTTCTCCGTAGCTTTTTGGTTCCTGTCCTGGAACTAGCTCTTGTAGACCAGGCTGGCCTCGAACTCACAGAGATCCGCCTGCCTCTGCCTCCCGAGTGCTGGGATTAAAGGTGTGAGCCACCACTGCCCGGCCCTATAATTTCTTAAAAAACATCATGCCAATAGCAAAGTTTTAAAGAAAGAGTTTTCTATTACATAACAACAAGCTAAAGAGATTATAAAGAGATGTCCTACTTGCTCTTTCTAAAACCAAACACTGCTACCTGTAGGGAGTAACCCAAAGGATACTCAAAGGAATGAGATCTGGCAGATGAATGTGTCCCATTTTACAGAATTTGGGCAATTAAAATATGTATACCTTACCATTAACACTTAATCAGATTTTCAGTGGGCAATTTTGAGCTCATAAAAAGCTTATTCAATATCCATGTATTTATTAGAAGTTATGGCCATTATGGGTATACCTAAACAAATAAAGACAGACAATAGTTGAGCATATGTGTTTAAAAAAATGAAACAGTTTTTTGCTTATTATAATATAAGCATATTACAGGTATTCAAAACAATATTACTGGTAAGGCAGTTATTAACCTTGAATTTTCTTAACGCTAATGAGAAAGGAACAGCATATGCAGAGAGATATTGGATAATAGAAAAAGTTTTGAATTAAATCAGCAAGTATATTTCAAGGATGCTGGGGAAGGAGTTTCATTCTTGTTTTCACTGGAGAAGAAAAGCTATGGATACCATCAAAATTAATAAAGATTCAGTTTGAAAAAGAGAAATGTCTTGAGAAAGAAAAATAACAACTCATCCACAGAGGTGACAATCATATATGTTGTAAGAAAACTTCATAAGGGTTGGAGCAGGGTTCTGTTCTTGTCTTTGAAGGAATGTACTCATCTTCAAAGAGTCAAGAAAGCTTGAACATCTAGATGCCTAAATATGAAAAGATAACTATACAGAAAGGATCACTAAGCAAAGAGAAATATGATTTATGATGTTGTATCATCTGCATAGGAAATTTGATTATTTGGACATGTACTTAAAAGTCAGAACTCACGTTAGAGTTGGATAATGGCTATTTTTCTCTAAATCCAAGCATGTTGTTAAAAGAAAAACTCAGAATATCTGTCTCATGATAGGAGCCATCTGGTATGTGATAAAAGAAAATAGATTTTAAGGAAATATTTTACTTTTTTTCCAAGTCCATTTTGTCTATATCGTATCTTTCATTGAATACATATCTATATGTATAATGTTTAAATTTTCAACAATGAACAGTAGATTTTCCTGAAGTAATCTTTGAAGCTTCCAGGAAGAACATGGGACCCCATAACAATGACTCCACCTGGTTGGGATGACATCATGATGCTGATAGTGCAACTATGACACTGGTTTTTGGGTACCAGTTATAGACATGGTGCACCTTCTTGCAATGTTCTGTCCAGAACTGCAAAGAAGAATTTAAAAAACAAAAAACAAACAAACAAACTCTATCAACTACTCAGAGACCATTTGTAATTATATAAAACATCAATCTTGAAACTTAACCATCATTTTACTTTCACGGGATCCCATAGTAAGAATGTTGCCCCCATGACAGCTGGAAGCAATTCTAGAAGATGATGTCTTCTCTCCCAACAAAGTTTGTCCTCATGGTTAGGGACAGGAGCTGAGTCTAGCAGTTAGAAGTGAGATCTGGAAGCAAGACAGTGAGCACAGTCTTTACAGCTGCATTTATAGTATAGGAGACCACATCCAAGTGGGCTGGTAACTTAAAGGCTATTGGCTGAAGGAGCTGAAGGAGCTCCTATAGCAGATGTACACTGTAGACTTCTGATGAAAATAACATGTCAATGTATTTATATCAGTTGTATGGAGTGGATACTGGCAACTGGGCAGGTATGGAGATAGGAGAATGTAAGAACTCTGAACTTTATGATCAGTTCTGCTGATTTCAAAAGTAAAACAATGCACTCACTTGGATCCACACTGTTTGCCAACACTTGACTTCAGATCTACAAAAGAGAACTGTAAAAATAATTAAATATTAAATTGATGCATTAAAAAAATCTGTTGCTGACACAACTTCATTACCAATAGTGACAACTTTGGAAAAATTGCTTTCATGGACCATTTATTTAAAGAACTTGATAAATCACTCTTGACTCTTAGCAAGCAGTAGCAATGATATCTGAGTCATGTACTACATATGTAAAGAATAGGATCTGTAGAACATTAAGAAGACAGTAACAGAGGTTAGTTATGTATTAACAAGAGCTCCATATTTTGAAGAAATTGGGAGTCTCTGATTAAAAATTACAAAGTTGGGGTTTCATGGAATGGGAAAAATGTAGACCGCTGATGTGCAACAAGAAAATTAATGAAATATACTGCAAGGTATTAAAGGACTTTAATAAACTTTCTGGTTTTTCAATGTCATGAAGAGTGGGTGTTTATTATCTGGCCTGCTGTAATCATTTCATTACATACATACTTACCTATAAATATATGTATATGTACATATGTAAAGACATACATATTCATATATATATATTCTTACACATATGTTCCTATTTATATAAGAATATAAACAACAAATTTACACATTTTTAGTATTTTTAAAAGCAATATAAGAGTGTAGCAGTAAGGATGCCTTGACCCTAGAACAACAATGGAGAGGTAGCTGCAGTGGGTTTGCTTGACTAACCATGCTTCTCCTGTTCACTGTCAATCTGAAATACACCATAAAGTTATTAAGCTGGGAAAGAGCAAACCATATAAAAGAAAGCTGAGAATTTCCTATTCTGAAGGTGGTAAAATTATTGCAGACCTAGGAAAGGGCATAATTGGCTACTTTGCTAGAATACTGACTTTAGTTTCCAAGATAACAATGAAATTAAGAATTACTAATGAGTCATTTTCAAATCTTGGGAGTAGTCATAAGCATTCGACATCTCTCCTTGGGTTCATTCAGACTAATGGGGGCAGAAGAGGGGAGGTATTCTCTTAATGTACATGCAGAAAAAAATGGAAGAAATAAAGATAGTGTCAGTGCTGAGGAGACCTTAGTGCTTGTTTTAAAGTTATAATTCATATTTATATGTTAAAATAGCAGTTTGTAAGTGATAGAAAATAGTTCAATGATTTGATTGACTAAATTTAGGTATCATTTGGACTGAATACAATTTTCTGCGGAGCACGTTTCTACAATGTTTTGAAAATAAAAAAGACATCAAGTTGTTGAATACATGTCTGTATACACGATTTAATGACAATACTAGCAAGAGGAAACTGAAGAAACCAGCTACTATCATATACATTATTTATGAATGTATAAGACCCTTCTCAAGAAAGGTTTGTGTTAAATAAAAGACATTCTAATACTTTAATATCTTTCTTCTTTAAAAATCTTGCTGAAGTCTTTTTTTCTTAAGAAGGGAAAAGACAATATATTAATTTCCAGACCTTGTCACCACATTTTTCCTTTTAATTCTTACAACTGGCTTTGATGTTGTTATTAAAGCATTTAGTAATTATTTTTATAGGTAAGGAAAATGGCATTCTGAAGTTATTAAATCATTTACTGTCTATTTTTATAGGCTGGGGAAATGACATCCAGGAGTTATTAAACCATTTATTGTCTATTTTTATAGTCAGGCAAAACCATATTCTGGTGAAGTTAGTTGCTGAATTCTTAAATACAAAGCTAGGAAATATCAGAGACAGAGTTTAGCTCCCAAACTTTTTTTTTAAAATTATTGAGTAACATTAGTATTTGTATACTTCTGGAACCTACTTGTATTTCACTATTAAAAGTTAGAATAAAATTATTGTTCTTTGATATTGCAAGTCTTAGCGTCTAAAAGCTCAATACTTAGCAAATACTTATGACAAATACCAGACAAATGATACTAGACAAATAATGATCTATCAAAGCAAAAGCTGAAATACAATAAATTAGACAAATGCAAAAATAGGAAATAAAATGATTGTGTCTGTCTGGGAAGTAAAATAACGCTTACCATGAGGCTCAGGTGGGCAAGTAACCTGCTCTACATGCATGAGGACCTGCGTTCAAATTCTAGATACTCATGTATTAAGCTGGGCATAGCTAGCTGTATATGCCTGTTATTCCAACACCAGAGACAGGGACTGGGAAAGGAGTGTTGATCACTGGAAAATAGTAGAATGATAGAAAAGAACACTCAAAATTCATCTCTGGCCTCCATGTGTGTGCCTAAACATGAACACACCCCCAACACAGACAAACACATTATATAATGTGGATAGTATAGTGGAGTGATATATCTAAGGTTTAGTTTTGGAAGTTTTCAGAATGCTAGCTAGACAAAAAATAAGTACCATTAAATATTCCACTAAAGATTGAAAGAGAGAATGGGCTGGCGAGACACACCCTATGGCATTGAACCTTGGGTTATCTGGCATCTCTTTTCTGCCCATCTTGCATAGTAAGTCTCCTCTCTCCTTCAAGTTTATTTCTATAGAAAACACTGTTATTGTCTGATAGGAAAGAAAAAGATATGTGTTGTCCAAAATAGTTGAATATAAACATAAACACACAAAAGTTGTGATGTTGCCAGAGTCAATAATGTGTTCTCAGCTGCCTTTTCTTTGCATTTTCAGGTGAAATACTAAGAAAAAGTAAAATCATTCTAGGCAGTGCAGTTTACAGATTTATATTTTCTGCTTACAGATACCACACCAGGAGGCAGCGAGATCATTAAATCTTGTCCAATTCTAAGCAGCAAGTAGACAAGTCTTTGGAAGGAAAGAAAAATATTATACTGGGGGCAAATTCAACAAATTAAAGTATAGGAGGAATTAGGACTCGCTTCATTTATTTAAAAACTGATTCAAGGTTCTTATCTTGCTGAGCTATCTGAGCTCCTAACGCTATTAGAATGTTATTTTAGATTATACATATAGTGCATAATACTGGAAGACACCAAGGCATGTGTTCTATGTCTGTTTGGGGAGCACTCAACCTTGTTCTGAAAGTTAATGGGGATGACTATAGATATGGTATTTCTCTTTTGTTGAAAGTAGCCATATTATTAACTATTTCTCAACACAAAGTCTTACCAGATACTTTGTAGATACTCCATAAAGGGCTATAGAAGAAATAATCCTGCGATGAAAATGCCATCCCAAGTTTGATGCTTCTTGAGCATTATCACATAGCTAGTGCTCATCAAAAATTACGGGTGAAACATTTCAAAGAGAAATTAATTGATTATTTCTGAAAGTTGACCAAGAGCAAGGAACTCAGGACCGCCAGGGGTGCACCCACACACTGAGGCAATGGGGATGTTCTATCCGGAACTCACCAAGGCCAGCTGGCCGGGGTCTGAAAAAGCATGGGACAAAACCGGTCTCGCTGAACATAACGGACAATGAGGATTACTGAGAACTGAAGAACAATGGCAATGAGTTCTTGATCCTATTGCACGTAAAGGCTTTGTGGGAGCCCAGGTAGTTTGGATGCTCACCTTAATAGACCTGGATGGAGGTGGGTGGTCCTTGGACCTCCCACAGGGCAGGGAAACCTGCTTGCTCTTTGGGCTGAGGAGGGAGGAAGACTTGATTGGAGGAGGGGGGGAATGGGAGGTGGTGGCGGGGAAGAGACAGAAATCTTTAATAATTAAATAAATTAATTAATTAATAAAAAAAGAAAAAGAAAAAAAAGAGTTCCTTTGGTCATGATGTCTCTTGACATCATAGAATAGAAATAGAAACCCTAACTAAGAAAGACTTTTAAAAATAAACTCAAAGAAAGGACAAACACATATTATTTATAACCTAAAGTATGTGTGCTGTTCTTAACCTTGAAAAGAGAAGCATCTTTTATTTTATCAGTAGGTGGTGAATAATTCAGAGACTCAAGCCTGTCATAGTGTGACTTTGCATGTTTCGCCATAGATGGACATATATATTGGCAGATCACCTCTGCCCTACCCAGGTCTAGGGAATCTTGTAGAAGCAGAAACAAAAAACACAAAAAGAGAAAGATGGGAAGGAGTGTTTTGCAATGCCCTTTACACATGGCGTGGCTATAGCATATGATATAGTAGCTGTAGTGACTGGCACAAGTTTAAGCTGGTTAAAATTCCACCATGGATGAGGAAAAACTCATAAGGCCTCATCCTCATCCAGTTGGTTCATTTTTTTGAGACTGTGGCAACTGGTAGAATGTCAATATTTCAGTGGGAGTGTCTACGATGACATGCATATGAGCAGCAAGCAGTACTTAAATTCAGTAGCTTATTAAAAAAGAAAAGCATGTAATTTGTAAGGAATGAACTGTGTGAAGCTATGATTAGTTGGACAAGGAAAGTAGTGGTGGATTTAATCAAGATAGATTGTACATACATATGAAATTTTAAAAGAGCATATAAATACATATTGTTTAATATATGTTATAAGTTATTTAAAAAATAAAATTAATAAGATAAGAAAATTATGTCTGAACAGTTAATAAAAATAGAGTATACAAAATATCTGCCCTTCTGGATTTACTACAAAGTTTGTTTGATATTTTCAGAAATTAGTTTGATAGAGATTAAACAAGTACTAATAATGTCATATCAGGCCTATATTACTTGTACATTGACTTCATATAATTTTGATGTTTGCTTCTACCAGGATGATACTGAGCCGACACTATTGGTCTATGTTTTAAAATTTTCTCACATGAACTTCTTTATAGAGTTTGAGGTTGCATATTTATCTTTGTAGCCCAAGTTTATGTTGATTCTCCCACCTCTACTTCCTAAGTGCTGTGATTTCCAGAGTGTACCAATACACCCTGCTTTCTCTTATATCAGACAATGTACACGAAAGGAAATTGATGATGCTGATAAGCCATAGCTCATAGGGTATTTTATGTGAATAGACATCAAAGGTCAGAATTAAGTGAAACTCTAATAAAGTATGTAGCAAAATCTTTTTGCATAATAAAGAGCAAGCATATGGATTTTTTTTTTTTTTTTTTTTTTTTTTTTTTTTTTTTTTGGTTTTTCGAGACAGGGTTTCTCTGTAGCTATGGAGCCTGTCCTGGAACTCCCTTTGTAGACCAGGCTCGCCTCGAACTCATAGAGATCCGTCTGCCTCTGCCTCCCAAGTGCTGGGATTAAAGGCGTGTGACACCACCGCCCGGCTAAGCATATGGTTTTTGTATTGAACTTAGAATAATTGAGACACACAGTATCAAATTTACAGAAGGCTGAAGGTAAAATATTTTTATCTAGAGTAACTTCCAAGATGACATATTACATTGTTTTTTGTTAAAATATTAAAACCCAGTATATATCCTATCATAAATTTATGTGTGCATATTTTGTGTAAATGAAGACTGTGTTTACGTTTCCCAGCTGCCCAGACCTGAATAATCACACAGAAACTATACTAATTACAACACTGTTTAGCCAACAGCCCATACATATTTCCAGCTAGCTCTTACATCTTAAATCAAAATTGGAGGCTGTGGATTGCTGGTAATGTTCTGGCATCTTTCTCCTTTGGCAGCTACATGGCATCTCTTTGACTGTGCCTATTCTCTTTCCATATCTCTGTTCAGATTTCTGCTTAACTTTACTCTGCTAAGCCATTGGTCAAACAGCTTTATTCATCAACCTATAAAGCAACACATATACAGAAGGACATCCCACATCATATGTGCATTTAGTTAGTTAATTTACATTGACAGACATTAAGGACGTTTTCTGTTTCTGTCAATTCAGTCTTCTGAAAGTCATCCTTGCCACAGCTCAGCTCTTTCCAGGAACTATGAAGAATAGTTGATATTATTTTCTGCTGTCTATCATTCCAGATTGGTATTTGAAAAGTTACCAGAGTAATTCTTGCTAGTTTATATTAAATTTATGTTAGCATATCATACCTAAAGAACATTATTAAAACTTGTATGACTTTTGCAAAAGCAAGAGGTTTATAGTAGATTCATCAGAGAGGATTCGTCCAGCAACTGATAGAAACAGCTACAAAGACACATAGCCAAACATTAGGCAGAGCTCAGAGAATCCTGTGGAAGAGTGGAGAGAAAAGATTATAGGAGCCTGGGTGGGGGTCAAGGACATCACAAGAAAATACACAGAATCAACTAACCTGGGCTCATAGGAACTCACAGAGACTTAACTGACAACCAAGGAACCTGACGGAGACTAACCTAGGCCCTCTGCATATATGTGAAAATTGTGTACCTTGGTCTTCTTGTGGGATTCCCAATAGTTGGAGTGGGGGCTATCTCTGACTCTTTTGCCTGCTTTTGGGATCCTTTTTCTTATATTGGGTTGCCTAGTCCAGCCTTAATATAAGGGGAAGTACCTAGACTTATTGCAAATTGTTAAGCCTTGTTTGGTTGATATCTCTAGTAGCCTTCTCTTTTCTGAAGGGAAATGGAGGGGGAGTGGATAAGGGCAGAAGGAAGGCGAGATAAGGGGCTAGGAGGAGAAGATGGAGGGAAAACTGTGGTCAGGATATAATGTATGATGGAAGAATATATAATAACAATAATGTAGATCAAGAACAAGACAAATCACAAGACTCTCTCTCTCTCTCTCTCTCTCTCTCTCTCTCTGTGAATATATGTGTATAGTGTTTAGGTATACTTACCTATATGTATAGGTCAAGACCAGAGGGCAATGTTGGGCAGTGCTGAGTATGTCCCTTACTGCTGGCTAATTTAGTCTTTGAGACAAGTTCTCTCAGTGAGCTGGCAGGTAAGTAAGCAGCTTCACTGACTGGCCAATGAACACTTGGCATCCTTATCACCCCTTCTTTAATAATGAATTTACAAACGTGTGCCTCCCTGTCCAGGTTTTTGTGTAGGTTCTGGGTACCCAAACTCAGGCCCTCAGTTTTGCACAGCAAGCCCTTTATTTACCAAACCATCTTGCTGCCCATAATCGTAAATATTATTTATCTTTAAGTAAAGTCACCAGTGGACTTCCTTAATGAGTTTAGTGTGAGAGGATCACAAACTTGGGATCCACCTTCTTAATCAGAGAATAGAAATGTTGGTGTTGTGGGAACTCCTACCATCTCAGAGATCATGCTTCTGTCTGTGGAATCAACATAATAGTAACTGCTTTAAGACTGCTGCTAGGATTCAGTACAAAGCCTAGAGCTAGAAATTTCACACTGTACTTGCTTAAAACCGCAAGACATTGTTATTCTTTTGTATCTCTTGGGAATTGAATTGTATATAATGGAATTCATAAAAATTAAAATACCTTGTGTAAAATACCATTGAAATTTACCTGATGACTTCTTTAGATGATGTCCTTTCCCACTGAAAAAAATTTCAACTATGTATTTCCCCTCCCCCATTTGTTCTCATTTTTTGTCTGTGATCAGACAGGAAGGCCCTACACTAGGAAATGTTTTTCTCAATGGTAGAGACATTAAAAAGGAACAAATTTAATAGTTTATTTTCATGGTAAAATATGGATGTTCTTCTTCCTAAAACCATGTTTTCTTTTAATGTTTCTGGAACTTTTCCAAGATTTAAATTGAAAGTTTGAATCTGACTTTCTTGAAAGATTTGACATTAGCTATCATGGCTTTAAAAAAACAAAAACAAAAACAAAATTAAGACTTAATTAATCAAAATAATGCTTTTGGCATGGTGTATACTTACATCATTGGAAACCAATTTGTTAGAAGTTGCTTGACCTCAGTCTCCACAGCATGAATGCTTTGGAGAAGAGTTCTGTGGCATTTTCTAGAACATAAATCCATTTAAAATATCCACTTGCCGGGCGGTGGTGGCGCACGCCTTTAATCCCAGCACTCGGGAGGCAGAGGCAGGCGGATCTCTGTGAGTTCGAGACCAGCCTGGTCTACAAGAGCTAGTTCCAGGACAGGCTCCAAAGCCACAGAGAAACCCTGTCTCGAAAAAACAAACAAACAAAAACAAAACAAAAAAAAAACAAAAACAAAAACAAAAATAAAATATCCACTTATAACTCCTCAATTCCTTTGATATAAGGTACAGGCTGAGTTGGGAAGAGGATCAACCCAAAGAACAAAGGATCAGAATGAATGATGCAGTCTGTTCACCCTCTCACTCCCACCAGTTAAACTGTCCCTGAAGTAAGAAGAGACCACCCTATCGTAGGGAGTAAGACATTGTTAAATCCCAAAGTGGATTCCAAAGTGCTATAAAGTGGAAACTGTCTGGTAAATAAATGTTTGTTGACTATCTCCAATGAGAGAGACCCTAAGGAGATGCACAATTCAGATACAATTTATGGCTTCATCTAACCTGCAGTGTAGTATAGCAAAAAGGACTCATTGAAACCTTGGGCATCACATCAAAAGGAAAAAAAAATAAATGAAAAATCTTTAGTGCCTTGGCAAATAAAAATAGTGTCTTGTCAGAAATGAGATGTAAAATGTGATGATTATTGAATGATTTTATGTGTTCCCAGGTTAGAACATATGAGAGAAATATATATTGAGTAAACATTGAAAAATAGTATACAGAATAAGATAAACATTAATAGTTATTGTCTTATGAAAACAACATTCATCTTTTCCCTGCTTTCTTCTCTACATTTCTTTTTATAGTATGGTAATAACTGTCCTTGCCAAGTATCTGTGGGAATGTGTTCCTAGGAGACAGAGATACAGAACTCATTGAGGTCAGAGACTTTCTATAATGTGTCTAGCTTGAAAGGATGAGTCAGGACTTAAATTGCTTTGATTCTGTAGTTCTAAGAAAGAGGGAGATTTACATATGAATAAATGCAGATAGTTTGAACATATTTCCAAAAGGATTGACAAGCCATTCTATACAAAACACCAAATCAGCATTCTAAAAAAAATCCACCAAGGAAAACTATCAAAGGATTCCAATTCCAAGTTTGACAGGTACTGTGCTTTGTTTCCACGGACACATTTCCTTTTCTCATATTCTAATTAGTATGAGAATTCAAAACTGGTCCATTTACTCACTTATTTTCTGTCCTTCTCAGCAGTTTAATAAGAAGTAGAAAGGTAATGCACAAATTTAGAGAGAATATGTAAAATCTCGTAGGTAGTAGAGTAGACATTGTCTATACTTTCCAATACCCAAGTAGAAAATTGCAATCTCTAGAAGAAAACAGGTTTGTTTAATGACATTAATGTAGTATGCACTCATAAAAATACTGGGAAGCTGTAAAATTCTTAAAACAATCATCTGTGATTCTTATTATTATGGTTAATACATTTTCACTTTCACCTCAAACTTTGTTACATAATACCTTCCCTACCCTCCCTCCCCCCCCCGTCTCTCTCTCTCTGTCTGTGTGTATATGTGTGTGTCTGTTACACTCGTTAGTACTGATACATGTGGACATGAATGAATTAGCATGTGTGAACATTGGCAAATGGAGGCCAAAAGTCATCCTTGCTGGCATCATCTACCTTATTTTTGACCCAGGGGCTCTCATTTGTCAAAATATTTTTAAGTAGACTATACTGGATGGTCAGAGAGTGTCACTAATGTGTGCTACAATGCCATGCAGTTTTCTGTACTTTTTAAAACATAAACTCAGGTACTCATTCTTGCATAGCAGATGGTTTTCCAAGGCAGCTGTCTTTTTAGCCCTCCTTTTGTTTTGTAGACAAGAAAGGTGGCATACAGAATGGCTAAGCTCTGACTTAGCAAGGTAATTCTATAGCTGAAGCTGCCTTGGTATCAGTATAAGGCTGTTAAGGGTCTCTTAACCTTTACAGAGTATTCAAAGGCACAGAGGATACACAACACCAGTTTCTTTGTTGAATAAGTGCCAGCCTATTTTTCCATTAGGACGTATGTAACTCTAGAAGTGCAGGAAAGCAAGACTACTCCCTCACCAGAATTAAGTTTCATCACGTCCTCTTAGCTTTATGAGGCACCATGTAGTTTAAGAGCAAAACTCCATTTGTTTTGACTAAAAAGTGACATAACTTTAGCCTAGAATTAGAGACATTAGAAAATCTGAAGCCTCTGAAGCCCCAGTGAAGTTCTCCAGGTTAGAGGATTCAGAACATCACAGATTTATTCCCCATGCCTACCATTTAAGGCTGACTTCCTTTCTCTTCTGGGAACATCCTGGGTAGGATTCCACTGTTTTTGTCCAATGGCATGTGTTCTACTTAGCAACATGACATGACATTGTCATATAATTGAGCAAGTGTAAGCTTGCTCTTATAGGAAAATCTGTAAGTCAAATTTTAATAATATTTTACAATTTATGCAGAATCTGGAGTAGTAGAAATTGAGGAAATCTGAGTCAAGATCATGGTGTCCCCACTCACTGAGGAGCCCTTGTACTGAGATAAAATCACCCTTCATTGTCACCTAACACATTTTGGAAGACTCCTGAGGTCCATAACAGCGAAGCAAGATTTAAGTCTAAACACTATTCTGAGGATGCTCCATGCCTTTCTATATGCATCCCACCACGACCATGATTTTGTCTCCATGATAAAAGTCTGTGCATGAGGTTTGCACCGATGAAATAGTTTATTTAAGAAATTTTGACTGCAAATCAGTTTTTCCACTAAAAATAGTTTCTCTGTGAAAATTCATAACTAGAAACTCTTGGAATTTGATACCTTTGCTTCAGTTCCTGTCTTCTAGGCTGTTGATTCCCTGCTTATTCCCTATGTGATCTTGGATAATTTACTTACCCCATATATACTTTGATTTCTCTATGTTTAGAATACCCTAAAAACTGATAGCTCATCATAACTTCCAGTATTTGGATGAGCCTATACAAAGAGTTTTGATATCATTAATACTGTGCCTATACAAGTTTAAATTTAATTTGGAAAACAACATAAATATCTCATGATTACTACTATTTGTTTTATTGGTCTCATATAAAATTCTAAAGGGCAAAGAGGAGGCTCAGTGGTGAAGAGAACTTGTTATGCAAACATAAAGGTTAGAGTTGAGATCCCAGCACTCCTTTGTACACATCTCTAACTCATATTGTAGTGGGGTGGACTTATTGGCTCCTGCATAACAGAGAAAATGTGAGGTTCAGGTTGAGGCGGAGAGTCTGCCTCGAAGAGATAAATCAGAGTGTGGAGAGCAGAACGCACTCTTCTCGCCTCTGCAAGCATACTCAGGCATGCACCTACATCCATATTCCTTTTCCACCATACATATATACGTAAACATACACACATGTGAACACATACGTGCATATACATACATAATAGAAAATTGAAAGAATTATATTATAAAACCATTTATAATAGCCAGTTGTGTTAGTAACTACCTATGTACTCAATACTTGGGGAACAGAGCTAAGAATATTTTCTGAGTTCTAAGTTAGAACTGAGTGAGGTCAGTTGTACTTTCAGCATTGGTTGTATAGAGGCACCCTATTAAAAACTAAGTACAACTTTTGAAAATATCTACATTATAGATGCTGAAAACACAGTGTAGATAGGTTAATAGTTTCTTTGAGGAAGGAAATCTAGAATTCTAGCAAGATAGATGCCTTCTTCGTTGTACTGGTCATAGATTGCTTTATAGTGCTGCCGTCTTTGTAAATACATTGTAGTTCATCAAATATGTTGAGTTTGTGAGTCGGTAAAACCTGATCAAGCTCCCTTAAGGCTCTTGATTTTACCCAACTTTCTTTAATTAGATTGTGCAGAACAATATTGGCTAACGTCATTCCTCCTGGGTTGCAATTAATTTAATCCAAAGTGTACTTCAGCCTTCAGTAGGCTTTTGATCTGGGAGTGTTGCTTTGTTCAGGCTAGCTCAAGCTCATTGATCTGATGGATACTGGGTAACACTGATAATGGAGGTCATTTTCTCCAATTAATCTTAACTACTTTAAGACTTTTGATGAAGTGGGTAAAATGGATACTAATCTATTGTATCTTTTTAAAACACATCTTTATGAGGGCAGAATGCTTTTCGCACAAACTTATTTTCAAATAAGTATATTTTGTGTAAATTATTTGGAGGAAATAATAGTTTTCAAAATTCTTTCTCTGTCACTTGAATATGAAGATGAGCATATTAGACATTGTGACTGCTAGGAACATCATTTAAGGTAGGGGAATTAAAGCTCAGCCTTCAATGATCAATGAGCTGAGAGTTTCTCACTTGCGGGTGAATGCGGGATGTGTGCCATTGCTAACTCTCTTCACATACTTGACACAACTTCTGTCCTGTTTTTGTGACAACTCTTCAGAGACTGTTACTCATCATAAGATGTATAAATTGCCCTTTGTTTATAATTGCTAATTACATATAAAGAATACTCAAACAATTCGGTTCCAAATTTAGGTGTCAATTTAGAAATGCATGTATTTAGGAAAAGCCTTCATAAATTTTTCCATAATAATGTGTATAAGAATAAGTGAGAGTCACCTTACACTAAAGACATTAATCTACATCATATGTAAGACTGAAAAGAAGGAATATTAAATGTTTAAAGGAGTTTAGAAAAAAATCTTTGTTTTTTTTAAATTTTTAAATTAAAATTTCCACCTCCTCCCCGTTTCCCATTTCCCTCCCCCTCCTCCCACACATCGCTCCTCCCCCCACTCCCCTCCCCCTCTTCCCACTCCCCTCCCCCTCTCCCCACTCCATTCCCCTTCCCTCTAGGTACTGAAGAGCAGTAAATAAGGAAAAAATCTTTGTATGTCAACTTTTCAGTATGTGTTAGGAGACATGATAGACTGTCACATATGTTACCCAGTTCTCTTCCATCAACACTGTAAGATTTATGAATTCTTTTCTTCATGTCTGGGAAAACTATGGTTTAGAATTGGTAACGGGAAGTCAGCACAATAGTGTTACAACTTGAATTTTAATGCACATCTGGGCCATGTCAACGATTTTGCTTTTTACCTCCCAACACAAAGGAGGTATTGGAGAAAATATGTTAAAGAAGTGGTTAGTACAACTGGCTCAGAGAAACTATGAAAAGTGAATCTTATTTAAATGTTAGAGGAAACAGAATATAAAGTTACTCTGACCACAATTAAAGAAACTGTTGTGTGCATTCAAAAATACCAGGTGTTCTTAGAATACACAAAACTTCAATGTGAGAAAATTAGTCATTTTTGCTTGCTGAGAATATGAAGTGAAATTGTCATAAACAACTATGTCTCTGAGTGAAAAATATAAAACATGTGCATTAAGCATTTATTGATGGTCTTACGCGCATGAATCCCCATCTATAATGGACCTTTCGAAATCAATGATTTATTCTATTTTGGAGGAAAACAGCATGCTGCATTTTGAAAGCTTTTTACTCTGAGAATGTAGGGTGCTTTGTTGGCCGCAAAGAACACAGAGTGCTTCCCTGAGTAAGAGACAGAGTTAGAGGAGATTAGGTGAATTGCTGTCATCCTGCAAGACCAGGTGAATGGAACATGAGTACTGATTGAAATTTTGAAGGGAGAGATACTGTGTAAAACTGTCTTGTGTATCTGTGAGCCAAGAAGGGCCTGGGTTAAGCACACATTGCTCTCTGTGTTAAACAGGCAAGACAATTTTTGTTTCTTAGTCAAGTTTGATTTTGCTACTGGATTATTTAAGAGACAGATTCAGAAGTCCGGGGAGCATTACACAGAAACCAGAAATATCAGTCTTTTGTTCCAGACCACCACCTCAAAGAAAGTTGTCTAAGAAGTACTACCCACAGATTCATTGGAACCGTTACTACAAAGGCAGTCTGATTAAGTCAGTAAATGGCATTTAAGAGATGCAATTTCCTCCCATGATCTGATTTTGATTCTCCACTCCTGCTACTCCTTATTCTAACAGAACCATTTATTGTACACAATATGTCTCATTCTTTGGAAAATTCTGGGTTACTAAAGATTAAGTCTTGCTATCAGAATCTATGTACAGTACTGTTTACATCAAGTCCAAAGAGAGGGATGCTCACAAGACAAGGCCTACACCAGAATAAGATAAGGTCACCATGTTGTCCTTCAGTGCCTAACCTACATGCTACCAAAAGTGAAACCTAGAAATCACTAACAGAATCCAGTATTTCAGGATAGTTCATTGGAACTGAGTCACTGACTAAGACTCCTTCCTGCTCAGTACTTGGGCAATGGGAATAGAAAAGTCAACGTTCTCTGTTTACTAGGCAAGGAAAGGCAATGGTTAAGAAAGCTGGGTAATCTTGCTGTTATCCACAACAACTTCTGAAGGGTTTGTTGTCTATAACTCTATTTAAATTCATCTTTTCAAAAATGAGTTCTTAAAGAAGAAGCAAATGCATATCTTATTATCAGAAAAAAAAAGTAAGAGGTTTAAAAATTACAACAATGATTAAGTCCTTCCCTGTGGATCACCTGACATCCCAATTATATGTTTTTGAGCATTGCTGTCAAGGTGGCTCCGATGCAAATGTGCTGCAAGGTTTCCATATTTCACACCATTTTATCCAAACTTCATTAATGAATGACTATTAACAACCTTTGTCAATGAAAACCAAGGTCTCCCATTTTTGTCTTTTTGTTTCTTTGTTTCTTTGTTAAGAGTGGATCTACCAGTATCCCTGACTGACTTGAAACTGTTATATATACAAGACTTGTTTCTACTCACAGAATTCTGTCTGCTACTGCCTGTGCCATTGATAGAAGTAAAGGCATGCCCCTCTATGTGAAGCTTTATTTTTTGTCTTTTGAATGTAGCAGCAGACTTCCCTAGAAAATTCAATTGCTATCAGAGGTTTGAGCAGAGGTGCTATCAACAAACTGTCATGAACAGATAATTTTGAAGTAAAGAAATTTTTAGTTCACTAGAGGAAATTAAACATGTAAGGAAGACTTTATTCCAAATTACTCCCATTAAAAAAGTGCTAAGGATGTTGAACATTTGTTTGAGTGTCTTTCGGCCATTTGAGATTCTTCCATTTAGAATTCTCTGTTTAGATCTGTATCTCATTTTTATTGAATTATTTTATATTTTGATGTCTAGTTTCTTGAGTTCTTTATATATTTTGTAAATCAGTACTCTGTTTGATGTGCACTTGGTGAAGATCTTTTCCCATTCAGGAGGCTGCCTTTTTGTTTTATTGACAATGTCCTTTGCTTTACAGAAACTTCTCAGTTTTAGGAGGTCCTATTCATTTATTGTTGTTTTCAGTGTCTATGCTACTGGTGTTATATTTAGGACATGGTCTCTTGTGCCCATGTGTTGAGGTCTTTGATCCATTTGGACTTGACTTTTGTGCATGGGGATAGATAAGCATCTATTTGCATTCTTCTACATGTTAATATTCAGTTATGCCAGCACCATTTGTTGAAGATGCTTTCTTATTTTTCATTACATAATTTTAGCTTCCTTGTAAAAAAATCAAGTATGTGTATTATTATCAGGGTCTTCAATTTGATCTCATTGGTCATCCTGTCTGTTTTCATGCCAATATCAAGCTATTTTCATTACTGTAACTCTTTAATCGAGCTTCATGTCACGGATGGTGATGCCTCTGTATGTTCTTTTATTGTACTGGATTGTTTTTATTTTCCTGGGTTTTTGTTTTTCCATATGAAGTTGAGTATTGTTCTTTTGAAGTCTGTGAAGAATTGTGTTGGGATTTTGATGAGTATTTCATCGAATATATAAATTACTTTTGGTAGGGTTACCACTTTTTTTTACATTGATCCTACCTATCCAAGAGCATGGGAGATGCTTCAATTTTCTGGAATCTTATTCAATTTCTTTCTTCAAAGGCTTAAAGTTATTTTCATACAGGTCTTTCACTTCTTTGATTAGTGTTACCCCAAGATGGGAAATACGAATTAAAGCAACTCTGAGATACCAACCTACACCGGTCAGAATGGCTAAGATAAAAACATTTAATGATACCTTATGCTAGAGAGAAGCAAGAGGAACACTCCTGCATTAGTGATGGGAGTACAAACTTGTATGTCTACTTTGGTAATCAGTATGGCAGTTTCTCAGAAAACTGGGAATAAACCTATCTCAAGACCCAGCAATACCACTCTTAGGCATATCCCCCAAATGATGTTCAAGAATAATACAATATCTTTTTTTCAACTATGTTTATAGCAGCATTTTTTGTAATAATCAGAACCTGAAAATAAACTAGATGCCCTTCAACTGAAGAATGAATAAAGAAGATGTGGTATATTTACACAATGGAGTACTACTCAGGAGTAAAAAATACTGATGTCTTGAAATGTGCATACAAATGGATGGAACTAGAAAAAATCATGCTGAGTGAGGTAACCCAAATCCAGAAAGATAAGCACCGTATGGACTCACTCAAAAGTGGATATTAGATATAAAGCAAAGGATAAGGAGCATATGGTCCATGACTCCCAGAGAAACTAGGTAACAAGGGGAACCCTAAGAGAAACATGCATGGATCCCCCTGGAAAGGGAAAATAAAAAAAGGTCTCCTGAGAAAATTGGTAACATTGGATGGGAAGAGAAGTGAGGGTAAGGAAGAGGGAAAAGTGGGGGTAGGGAGGAGAACTTGAGGGAACCAGATGGTCAAAATGGGGGAAGGGCGGAGAGGGAGAACAAGGTAAGACATATCTTGATTGAGGGAGCTATTATGGGGTTAGCAAAAACCTTGGCACTATAGAAATTCCCAGGTATACACAAGGATGACCACAGCTAAGACCCTAAGCAATAGTGGAGAGGGTGTCTGAACTGGTCTTGCCTTGTAGTCTGATTGAGACTATCTTACATGTCACCATAGAACTCTCATCCAGCAACTGATAGAAGCAGATGCAGATATCCACAGTAGAACACTGGACTGAGCTCCCAAAGTACAGTTGAGAGCAGGAGGAGCAATAATATGAACAAAGGGATAAGACCATGATGGGGACACTCACAGAAACAGCTTATCTAAGCTAATGAGAGCTTACCAACCCAACTCTGGCCTGACAGTGGGAAACCAGCATAGGACCAAATTAGGCCCTCTGAATGTGGAGGACAGTTGTATGACTGGTACAGACTATGGGGCCACTGGCAGCGAGACCAGGATTTATTCCCACTGCTTGTACTGGTTTTTTGGAACCCATTCTCTTTGGAGGGATACCTTGCTTAGCCTAGATGTAGTGGGGATGACCATGGTCCTGCCTCAAAGAAATATGTTAGACTTGATTGACTTCCCATGGGAAGCATTACCCTCTCTGAGGGGTGGATGAGGAATGGGGTAGAAGGAAGGTGGAGAATGGGAAATGGGATTGGTATGTAAAATGAGAAAAGATAATTAAATTTTTTCAAGAGTAATGGTAAATCTCTTCTTTATTCATTTTTATTGAGCTCTACATTTTTCTCTGCTCCTCTCTCTGCCTCCCTATAGACTTGAGGGTGAGCTGAGATCTAGATAACTTTTTGAGAATTTTAAAAGCTGAAGTTGAGGAGAACAAAGTCCATATGTGTTTGTTAACTGTCAATCAAAAAAAAAATGATGAGTTTCTCCTAAGTTCAGGAATGAGCTAGCTTTACAACTCTGAGCCGTGGACCCACTCTTCTAGATCCCGGAAGATTCTTGATTGAATTTCAAAATTATGACTGCCATGTCCCCAGGAAACTCAGTCCTTTGTTACAATACTGAGAAGAGGCATTTGCCAAGATGTACATTTAAAAGAGTTTAGAGAGACAATTCCTGATTTCACCTTTGGAAACGTGTGTTTTATAACCCAGAGAAAGTGGAAGCTGAGGGTCACATCTGAAGTTTGGTTAAACTGAGGGCAATATTAATGTCATCCTGTTTTAGGAGAGCACACAGAATTATCACTGTTTGAGCTTTAACCTTTGGAGTTTAGCTTTATACATATACCCAAAGAACATTATTTATATTTAAAAACTGTATCTTTCTTCTTTTAAAATGACCATTCACCTCTCATTACATCCATGATTCATTACTGCTGGCTTCATTTGTATTCCACAAAAGTAACTTTTATTGCATGTTATACTTGAATAGAATTTAACATTGGACTTTGAAATATTCCTCATCAGTTTTATTTGCTTTCATTAGTTTATATTCACAAGTCATTTACAAAAACACATTTCTGAATTCAGAGAAAACATCTAATTATATAAGCATGTGGGGAAATGCGAGGTTCCGAATTTACCCTAATATTTTCTTTACACCGTCATTTTCATAGCTTCATTAAAGAATGGTTATTAACACCATCTGTGAATAAGAATCAGAGTCCCTCATTTAATTATGTCTTTTAAATGTAGCCACAGAATCTTCTAGAAAACATGTAAGACTGGAAATAAAAACAGAGAGAGAGAGAGATAGAAAGAGAATCGAAAGTATAATCAAGAGACTTATGCTTGATGCTTCGACAAAGAAACTGCATTTGCAGGGCAGTGCAGGTGAGTGTGTAATAGTTCTGGCACAGGTGAGGGAATTATAATCAAAGTTGTTATCAACCTAATCTAGCTCACAGATGTAGTCAATAAACAATAATGTTTATGTATCTCTTCCTAATTTGTGGTCTATAATTCCTGTATATTCTTTATTATAAATAGATAGGCACAGAAGGGGGCTTTAGAATAATTTGAGAAATTACATTCACTACTAGAATATAAATTTCCATCTGAATAAAACATCAATAAAACACAAGCAGTGGACAGATGTAGCTAAGAATCAAAAGTGATATCCTAATATCCATGACACTTAAAACAGACATGGTAGCAGGTTACATGAGACTCTGTCCTAAAGGAAATAATCAAACAAAAATAAACCTTGACTGGCCTGGAGAGATGGCTCAGATATTAAAGGATATGCTCACAACCAGATATATATAATCAACTTGGGCCAACAAGATGGTTCAGTTGTTAAAGACAACTGTCCACAAGTGTGATGTCCCCAGTCCAAACCCTTGAACCCAGGAGGTGGAACGAGAGAGCTGACTCTTGTTTATTATCCTTTTGATTTACACAAGTATATGTGCATTCCAATAAATGAATAAATGTAAAACTATTTTAATACAGTATAATATTGTTTTAAAAAATAAAACATTTGCATAACTAATAGCCCAATAAAGAGTACTGGTTGTCTTGATTTCTATGAGCTAGGAAATACTGTCTTTTGTATAGAGGATACAGATTATGCCTGGTGCCCACAGATGTAAGAGGAAAGCACCAGATATCTTAGAACTGAAGTTACAGATGCTTGTGAGCTGCCAGGTGAGTCCCTGGAACCTAACCTGGGTCTTCTGCGGAGGCAACAATTGCTCTTCACTGATGAAGTGTCTCCCTAGCCTTAGCTCATTATTCTTCTATATAATATTTTGGTTTATGATACCACATGAAAAAAGGAAATGAGTTCCAAAATAGATTTGGTTTACTCTGTCATGAAAACCTCATTTAAGAAATGGAAACCTGATAATAAAAGCATATGTGTGCATGTGTGTATAATATAATCATATACTTGTGATGTGATGACATGTAATATGATATATGTATGATATGATGTATATGTGATGTATATAATTACACACACACACACACACACTGACTGGATTTCAAAATTCTTTAGCCATATTGGGAGTTTGTATCTAAGAAGCTACCTTTGCCAGCCTTGTTCCTTCAATACTCATTTATGTCATAATCTATTTTCTTTTTCATTTTTGTAAGTGGATTAATAATTCCTATGAGACACAATGATGCTATGTTTCTCATTGTCACCCTGATGATGTTTACATTCTAACATCAAGGGTGAAAGTTACCTGTTGATGGTAAAAGGACCATGATAGAATTAAATATATGGATCTGACATTAATATAGCCTTAAATTTCCTAGGGGAAATCCATGCTTATCACAGGAAAAAACTGTAAAAGACAGAAGTTACGCAAAATGAGCATCATAGGCATTCTAAGTAGTGCCTGAGTTGATTTGTGCCAGCTCTGAGATTTGGAGGTGGGGTTGGCAGGATACACAGAAGTAACTTAAAGCATGGGAAAGAAATGTGAAGTCTTGAAGAAATAAAGAAAGGCTCCTTATTGATAGCAAGGAAGGGACTAAGGCCTCAGATATAGAAAAGCCAACCCTGAATTGCCTCTTGGCTGCTTACTACCAGTGCCAGTAACAATGCAACATACCTGACCTTGGCTTAACCTTTGAGTCTCATATACACAGAGGAGACTTAGGAAATGGCAATCTCCAGATTGTAGAATATTTTTTTAGCTGCTCAGTTTGTACAACTTTGTTATGACAGCAAGGGAAAGCTAAATCACCACATTCACGTGAGTTTATCTGAGCAATAATTCACACGTTTATTTAATATAGTGTTAATATTTCTTGAATTAGTTCATAGTTGTTCTGCTAGGAAATATTGCCTGTTTTTAATATCTTCTTGGGTGAATTGCAATTTCCTGGAAGGTACCATTCTCAGTCCTATTTACCCTCATAGAGTGTCCTATCAAGTTTGATACATAGTTCTATCTTCTCTCTTATTTTTTTTTCAAGAAACTGAAAGCCAGCTGGTTGGATTTCTACTCTCTATGTATATGAAAATGGTGTTAATTGTGAATACTACTCCAAATGAAGATTTAGTAGCAGAATGAACAAACAATGATTAGCTTACTCAATATGCCATGCTCTCCATAACTGTCCTACGTGAATAATACGGCCTCAATTCCTACATGCATGATATTCTTTCAATCCCTATATGCATGATAGGGTCCTGATCTCTAGCTCCCAGATGTAAGTGTAGTCTCCCTGGGTATTTATTCTTTTATTTTTTAAACTAGTCACCATAATAATTCTTCACCATTTCACTTTAAATCATGATTGTTGAAGGTATCCTGAACTCATTCTGTTTCTGTATACCAAAGCTAACAGATTGTTTCCTACATAACTGAGAAACAATTTTCACTGAATTGCCCATTATATCTGCTATAGACTGATCACAAAATAAATTAAACTGGAATTCGAGAAAAATTGATGCTAAACTCTTCCACCGAATCAGGTTTTAGGTGATGGAGTCCTTTCAGATTTTGTTATAGATTAAAGGAACAATAAAAGCATCTTGTGTTTTTTTTTTTTCAGTCTTGTGTTAATACCAGTTGAAGGCAAACAAGAGCAATATCTCTCCTCTCCATAGATAAAAGGATGAGTGACGATAATAAAAATAATATTTAAAAATAACCTGGACTGAAAAATAAGTAAAAACTCAGAGATAAAGGTATAATTTTTCTGTCCCAGCAGCCATTTCCAAATTACCATACTGAGGCTTATATTAATTGTAAACGATTGGCCAATGGGGTGGTGGTGGTACTGTTATTAGCATGGCACATCCGTCTCCTACTCCCTGTGCATCTCCAGGCATCTCTTCTGACTCCACCCTTCTTCTTCCCAGCATTCTCAGTTTGGCTTTTCCCTCCTAACTGCCTCCTGCCCAGCTATAGGCCAGTCAGCTTCTTTATTAACCAAAAAGGGTAATATCTAGTCACAGTGTATAAAAGAGTTATTCCACAGCACAGAGTTGAGATGGAGTCTATTAGTGGCCAAGCTTTGTGTTTTCTGTGCACAAGGAAGGTACATTGATTACCAGTTCCTCAAATGAAAAACAAGGAATTATTGAAAACTCAGAACTGAAAAAAAATTATGAAAAAAATGTTCATTTCAGTCAGGGTTTTATGGGAAAAGACTTCTGAGTGTCTGTCTTGTGCTCTGTAATCATAGTTATAGGGGGTGCAAGAGGAAACATAGTCTTAAGCAGATATGTATGTGTAAGTACTATTCTAAAGTATTACTATTTAACCAAAGTATAAAATTTCAAGGGTGAATAATTTCTGTATTAGTAAAACTATCTCCAATGATTTCTGAATTTTGACAATCAAAATATTGATTTAGTGTGTTCAACTTTACCTTTTCCCCTAAACAGGTGTGTTCATCTTAAATACTTAATTTGTTTTACCTTTATTTATCTGTTTATGTTCAATATTTTATCATGCTAATTACATTTTCAACCTGTAGTCAGTATTAGAAGCTGATAGCTATATTTTAACTGCTATTATACAAATTATAATATGTACAACTATACACATGCTAGTTAAATTAATAAGAATATGGGCTAAATTAGTATATATTATGAGCCCTTGCTTTTTACTCTAAGAAATATAAAAAAGTTAAAAAGTTAAGTAAAAATGTTAAAAATTTTTCATTGTAAATTTTGATTACATTATTTATTTTGTGTGGTGGGGCATGCATGGCACATGTACTGGGTCAGAGAATTACTTAAAGAATACTCTCCATCACCTATATAGGACCTAAAGATGGAACTCAAATGGTCCAGCTTGAGTCTTTGTCAACTGAGTCATCTTTTCAACTCTTAATCACTCATTCCATAACGTGGTCCTACCTTTCTGTATTCTCCACAAATTAAATGTTTTTGTATTACTTGTTGATTGAATATTAAATTCTTCTTATCATACTCTTTAGCATTGTTTTAATAAATATCTGTTGAAAAAATAGTATACTAAGACTTATTTTTTAAGTTCTATGTTCATTTTGTATGTTTTCTTATCACAAACATGTCCTCTCCATCATTTTATCCCAGATCCACTCCTTTCCCTTTCAACAAACTTTGTGTCTCTTTGGTTTTATTGTTGTTGTTTTCTCTGTTTCTGTTTAGTTTCTTTCTTTCTTTCTTTCTTTCTTTCTTTCTTTCTTTCTTTCCTTCCTTCCTTCCTTCCTTCCTTCCTTCCTTCCTTCCTTCCTTCCTTCTTTCTTTCTTCCTTTTTCTTCTATCAAGGTAAATTTGCAATGCCCAAATATTCTTGGCTTTGGGGCCATCCACTGGAGCATAGTCAACTTATCAGGGGTAACGCTCTTAGAAAAAAAGTGACTCTATTTTATCACCTACCAATTGTTAACAGCTTCTTGAATAAAGGTGAACCTCCCTTAATCTATCATTTCCATGCTGAATTTGGGACTGGCTTGTGCTTGTACAGGTGTGCTAGTTTGAGTAGGAAAGGCATCTGCTCCACTGCATAGGCTCATATGTTTGAATGTTTAGACATCAGAGAGTGTCAATTCTTAGGAGGGATTAGGAGGTGTGGATTTGTTAGAGAAAGTGTATCACTAGGGTAGGCTTTGATGATTCAAGAGCCTAAGCCAGGCCCAGTGGCTCTCTCTTCCTACTGCCTGCAAGTCCAGATATACAGCTCTTAGCTACTTTTGCAGAGACATGAGTGCCTGCATGTTGACATGCTTCCTTATATGATGATGATAGACTAAACCTCTAAAACAATAAGCAAGCCCCAATTGAATGCTTTCTTTTATAAGAGCTGCCTTGGTAATGGGGTCTATTTACATACAACACCGATTAAGAAAACAGATCTTGTTCCTAAGTCACAACCACTGTTAATTCATGTATGCAACTACCCTGATATGTTCAGTTTCCAGCAATGATCACTGAACCTTTGAAAAAGTACATATTTTTTGGCCAGTGTTGGTCTCTGTTGATCATCATTTTCTGTAAATAGAAATTTCTCTGATGATAGTTGGGAGGAGACTTAATGTACAGTTATACTGATGTTATTATGAGTTGATTATTTCTGTGTCCATTTAGCAAAATAATAGTGTGTCTGTGTTCTGTGTAGTTTTATATTCTTGGTGCAACAATGTGGCAAGTGATAGGTTTTATCTTGTGCAGTGGTCCTTAAGTCTAGTTTACTCCAAAGACATTCATGCCACTGTTGTATAAGTGTACATGTCTTGTCCAGCCAGTCATTACTGTTACCTGAATGGTTCCTAGTTTAGTGAGATTAATTTACTGCATAACACCTTCCACAAAGAGCAAAGTTAGTCAGTAGTGATTACGTTTCCTGGTGCGTACCAGCTTGATTTCTACATGTTCTATGACTGAGCTGTGTAGCATCCTTAATAATAGAATCTAATTTTTATGTACTGGAGAATAACCAAGGGCATTTGTAATATACTCTAATGCTTGGGTTTCTTGGTGGCCCCATTGGCCAACAACTCCTACCTCAATCCTCAAAGCTTAGTCTCACAATCAAAAATATTTTTTAAGGTTGAGTAATTTTCACTCTCTTGGGGTTGTCGGTTTAGAATGATACATGGACTTTCCCCTCTGAGTTTATTTCTCCATGGGAATATGAGATGCTATTTTTCCATAAGAAACCAAAGCTGTTGTCTAATTATTGCTCTTTATTACCAAACTAATTTTTAGTCATCTGTTTGCAAAACCTCTTTGCCTTTGTTATTTTGCATTGCTTCTTATTAGGCATTCATGAGGGTTTGCCTCTTTACTAATTATGCAGCTGATCACTTGTTGGGATTTGGTCATCTGAAGATTTATGTGGTTTGCTAATTCTATAAAGTGCTCTCTGCTGGGCTTTGGGGATGTTTGGCTCCCAGTGAAACAACTTCCTAGTAGATGTCCAATTCCCAGTTTGTTCATATTGTGAAGTTGTATTTCTGAGAAGTTTGGGCCATTAAAATGAATTGCTACCCTTTTAGAGTGTATGCTCTTATTCTGTGACACTAGATTAGTTACTATGAAAGTGATTTATTAACTGAGCCTGGAACTTTCCTGTAGTATCTGTCCTGAAACATGATTTCCCACATCCAACCATACATATACACACATGCACACATTTTGCAATCCTATTCAACATTTGTGATGTTTAATAAGAACCCATGAAGTTACAATTGTCTCATTTTGAATGACCTTTTATAAAGATGAGAGTGAAATATACTTTTTCTCATATAAATTACATTACTACAGTTATTTTATATAGCTGTTAAAAATGTGCTAAAGCCCGTACCTCTTAAAATATCTTCAAATATTTTATACCTCAATTTTTCTTCACCATGTTCACCTTGCCTTTTAAATAAAATATATAAACTAATCTTATTCTACTATTTATTTTGTTTGTTTACTCTCTCTTTGCTGTATGGATATTCTGCAGAATTTCATTACAGTTACATTTATGACTAAATAAACATACATGCATACATATAGATATCTTGCATTTTCATTTTTAGAGTATATTAGAATATTGACAGTACACTTATTCTTTACTTATGTGTGGGTTGTGTGTGTTTCCCCAGCATTTGAGTACAGATCAAAAGACAACTTGAAGATATTAATTCTTTCCTACCACCATAAAGTTCTCAAGAACCAAACTCAAGACCCTAAGAGGACCCTAAGAGAGACATACATGGTTCTAATCTACATGGGAAGCAGAAAAAGACAAGATATCCTTAGTAAACTGGGAGCATAGAGATCATGGGGGAGGGTAGAAGGGGATGGGAGAGGAAGAGAGGAGAGTATAGAAAATATATAGCTCAATAATAATCAATAAAAAAGAAAAGTATATTAAATTACAAAGAAAAATGGATCTGCAATGTAGAGGTTATAGCAGTGGTAATTCAGGGAGGGGAGGTGGTGACAGGGAATGGGTGCTTCTGGGTAGATAGAATGTCTTGCTTTGTCAAAGTCTCACTCTTGCACTTCATTCCCTTTGAAAATATTCATTTGTCCATCTCACACGTATGATGTAAACATGTGTCTCTCCTTGTGTTCTGTATCTAATAAATGTTTCTGAAAGTACTATCGATGCCACCACTGTATCTCGTCTGAGTGTAGAAAAGAAGGCATATGCGAACTAGAGAAGTTCAGGTTTATACTCAGAAATATCTATTTGTCTTCAGTTCACAGCAACAGTGCCAGATCTTTAGAGTGGAATTTCTATATGGAGAAAAAAAAATTTTTGATTGTTGTGGACTACCTTTGTATTTCAACTTATCAAATCATAAACAAGAATAAAAAATTCAAGCTAATACCACATATCTACAAGCCAGACTCTGCACTCTCATCACAAATTTTCAGCTTATAATTGATGGATTACTTTAACCAGGCTTTTAAAGTAACAAAATATCAATTATGTGAAATTGAAAATAAAAAAATAAATAGCATGCTTTTTACTAAATGGGTAACTGAAGCAGATTTTAATAAAGATGGCATCTCCTAGTACAAGATATCTGGATTAAAATACTAATGTCCATTATCTATTACTCAAATTGAAGTGTTTTATAACTTCCTTAAGCACATATTCTTAATGAAAATACTTCTGCTACAGTGAATGCTGCATCTTAGTCTTAATATTCAACGATCCATTCAAAACTGGGTTTCAATTTGAGTGCTATTTTGTTTTTATAAATATATTTAGAAAATTTACTATCACTATTCTTTGCAAATTTCATGCACTTCATTTATATATAGTATATACTTTGCATATTATAGTCAGTAAACACAAAGTCATGTCAGAGTAAAGTAAAACAAGTCTAAAGTTTCACTTTATTTAGAAATTGAAGTTTTGTTGTCCAGCTGCGTCTGGTCAGCAAAGTTGTACGTTTTGGGTAGCTATGCCTTTAGTAAAGCTCTTCAGCTTTTACTAAATTAATGCCCACTAAGAAACTGCTGAACCTTGGTGTGGGAGGTTCTTCTGTCTATGTGTTGCTTTTCTTGGTTAATGAATAAATGAATTGCTTTGTGGCTATAACAGAGCTATGGGGGAACAGAGCTAGGTGGGGAAAACTAAACAGAATGCTGGGAAGAATAAGGTGGAGTCAGAGAGATGCCATGGATCCTCCAGAGACAGACACTGGGAATTTTACCTGGTAAGCCACTGCCACATGGCGATACACAGAGATGTGTTAAATTAATATAAGTTTCAGCCAATAAGAAGCTAGAACTAATGGGCCAAGCAGTAATTTAATGAATACAGTTTTTGTGTGACTTTTCTGGGGCTAAAATAGCCAGGCAACTGGGATTAACAAGAGGCTCCTTGCAAAAAATCCTCTGTGATCTTCAGTAATGCCATCTGTAAGATGGATATAATGACACAAATTCTCAAGATTTGGATGCAAGGACTAAATCAGTTGGTGCTCATGGTCTTCCTTAAATGTCCTTCGCACATAAAATCTATATTAAACATTAGCTCATGTAATTATTGAAACTTGCATATAACTAATCTAATCTTTGATGAATAAGAAATGATCACAGGAAAAAGTATACAATTAAAAATTTCAAGGAAATGTCCAAGTTTTATTACCTTTTTCCTATAGTACCAACTTAGCTTAGCTTAGCTTGGTACTATAGCTGTCTGAATTTCTCATAAAAGGCACCTGAACCATTTGCATTAAAAATACATAGATAAATTAGAATGAGAGTCTGATTACTGTATTAGGTGTTTTATTTCTTTTTGTTTGATTCATTTTTTTTTGAGACAGGTATCCCTTAGTTCAGTATGAACATCTCTCCTTATAGCTAGCAGTGACCTTAAACATCTGATCATAAAACCTCCACATCTGGAATGGTCAGATTGCAGGCATCCACTACACCCTAAAATGAAGCTTGTTACCTCCTTTTACTTTATATTGCTTCATATATATAGGATACACAGACTAGTTCTATTATGTATGCATGTGATTGCCACTATATGTGTTATGTCTTCCTGTCTTTATTTTCAATGAACTGACATGATTGGCAGCACACAATTTTGTCTCAAAATAACACACTGCAAAATTCAAAAGCCAAGCATTTGATTTGATTTTTACAATAATGCATATGCTCAGGCCAATCACAAAACAGCTAGTGAAGAACTATAAAAATTATTGCAGAACTGTAACTGATTGCATGATGTTCAACTACAAATATTTCAGCATGGCTGTCTTTGTGTAATTTAAATGACCTATGTAATTATTATATGCAATATTATTAGACAGACACATACGACTCCAAAGAACTCCCTCATTTATTGTATTTGTAAAAATCATTCCCACCTTAGTATAAAACAACAATGAATCTTAATAATAATTCTTCCATTCCTAGGTGTCTGCTTTTTTCTTTCTTCTTTTTGCTTGTGTGTATTTGTGCAGTGGTTGTGTGTATACACACATGTGTGATTATGTGTGTGTGTGTGCGTGATTATGTATGTGTTTGGTGCTTGCTCTCATATATATATATATATATATATATATATATATATATATATATATATATATATATATATATACACATATATATATACACACAAGAGGGAAGCCAGCAGATGATATTGTGTCTGTCATCGAACCTGAAGCTTTCTGTTCTAGCTACACTGCAAAGCTTCGTACTTCCGGGGCTCTTCATGTCTTTTCTCCACACTTCTGGGGGGATAGGCACACATGTTCATGCTGAACTTTGACATGGGTGCTTGGGATCAAACGCCATTGGTCTTGCTTACACAGCAAATGATCTTACTTTTTACCATTTAATTAAAGTTGTACTATTTGACCAGTAACACATGCTTATGTCTGTACATTTATAAAACCTCATATGGAAACCATCCATTTATACTATTTTGTAATGAATTTAAAAATATTTTTATTACATATTGTAATAAATTAAAAAATGCAAGCAGTGAATGTGAGAACAAAAGTATTTTTATTACAACTATTTTATTTTACTAAAATCATTTTAAAGGAGATGACATATTCGAAATGGTAAAAAGACTATTGAGTATGACATTGTCTCCACCACTGCTGAACACACACACACACACACAACTCCATCATTACTAGTTTATCTTGCTATATGACAAACTAAGTCTGAAACCTAAAGAACCACTACATATTTTTTTTTTTAGAATTTAATAATAAGTAATTGGTTTTAAACTCTCTTCCAAAATTTTGAAAGCAAGACAAATACGATGCATGAAAGACCAGTCAGGGCCAGCAAGTTGGTTATGTAGTTATGGGTGCTTGCTCTCAAGTCTGAGGACTTGTTTGATCTCCTAGACTCAAACAAGAAAGAACTGATTCCTGTAAATTGTCTTTTGACCTTCAAATGCCCATTAAGTTTTGAGGTGGGGTGGATGGAAAAAAGAACAATGGAAATTCAAATCATTAAAACTAGGTTAGTTCTAAGTTTCAGAAATCCCATCATGGGTATTTAGCCAAAGAAATTGAAATCAAGGAGATGTCAACTTTTCTTCTTATTAGCATTATTTATAATCACCAAGAAATAGAATCGATTTAATTATTCATCAAAGATTAAGTAGATTGTCAAAATGTACTCTGCATACACAATAGACTACTATGCAATCTTTAAAAAGGCAAATCTGTCATTTAAGACAATGTTTGGAGACAGAATATTTCATAAGTAAAAACAATCAGTAAGTTGCAAGTAATTGTGCAAACACTAATCAATATATTACAATATAAAAAGCAATAGAGAAGGGGTTATCATAGACTAGGAGAAAGGGTAAATGATATTCAATGTATGATAGGAGGAAACCTAATTTTTAGTGTTTTATTGAAGTTTAGAGAGATGCCATTAATAATGCAACACATACTTCTAAAACAATGAGATGATGTTGAATATTCCCACTACAAAGAGAAGAAAAATGCATAAAGTAAAAGTTATTCTAATTACTGATGGATCTTTTCCAATTGTGCACATATATAGCAACATCACAACAAAAATATTCAAGAACTATTTCTTATAATAAAATTAAAATATATAATAAATACAGTCCATAATATATATATCATTTCTATATTTATTATATATATAATTCCTAACTGCCTAATTCGTAATGTGTTACTCAATAATGGCAAGGTTTTTTCTGATTATAGGCATTTATTATTAACTTTTGACCAAATTAACAATATTCTAGCTTAAAAGAATGTTTTCTTTCTTAATGGTGGTGTCATCCAAAGTACATTTTCTGATCTTAGTAAGAGTAAACTAGAAATAAATAATAAAGAGATAATGTCTACCTTCATGGAAATAAAGCAGTATTATTCTGAAGTAATTAAATGAATACTCAAAATGTTTTTTTTTTAAATTAGGAAATGATTTGAACTCAATAATAATGACAAATGGCATTTGGAAAATTCAGGGATTATATGCTTAGAATGATTCCATTTTATGATTTAATTAAATAGAAGCTCTGTCTTAAATGCAAGAAAAATATCCATGTTTATACATTTTATCAAAGTAGAATTTTCAACTCTCTACCATGAGTTTAGAAGGACACAAAAGATAGAACTCAACTTATTTGTTTTAGACACAAATATATTTAGACACATATTAACATACAAACATACATATGCTTCAATTAGTTCTGTGTAATAGATGACTGCTTGTTTGTTCCTAGATGCTCAGTCCCATAATAACCACACAGAAACTGTATTAATTGCTCTAGCTTCTTATTGGCTAGTTTTTACATCTTAATTTAACACATTTCTATTAATTTGTGTTTTGCAACGTGGCTGTGGTATACCAACAAGGTTCTGGCTTGTCTATTCCTAGCAGCGGTTACATGGCATTTCTGACTCTGCCTTCTTTCTCCAGGCAGTCAGTTTAGTTTTCCCTGTCTACCTCGGCTTTGCCATGTTATAGGCCTAAAGCAGTTTTTTTTTTTTTAATTAATCAATGAATTATCACAGCCTACAGAGTGGAATTTTACATCACCTTCCCTTTTCTGTTTAAATGAAAAGGAAAGTTTTAATTTTATCATAGTAAAATTACATATAACAAAACAGGTATCAAGCAAGAATTACAGTTATAACATTTATATCTACTTTATCTTTTATTATAAACAAGGAAGACTATAATTATAACTATTTTTTACCTCCATCAAAGACTTCAGAGGAATATAATATTACCTAAGTAAACAGGAAGTGCATTGTAAGAAACTTTTTTAAAACTCTAGTACTGACAGAGTCATTTTGCTGTCTGGACAGTCTCCCAATGATTTTGTATTGTTGGAGCATCTATCTTTAGCCTACAGGCCCATAGTATCCAGCAGACTTTTCCACGAAGCAGGAAATTTTAAAGACAGTTTTGCCTATATTGGCAGTTTGTCTGTTACATTTTTGTGTGTGTGTGCCCTGTAGAATGTTTGGCAGATTCTTTTATGAAGCAAGAACCCAAAGGACTATCTCACCTTTAGACAGCTTTAGCAGTTATATTTTGTGGCTTTTGCAAGTCCAGTTTATTCAGCATACTATCAAGCAGTCCAGGAAAGAGCACTTTTTTGCCCAAATGGCTAACCAACAGCTTAAGGAGCCTCTTTGGGGTTCCATCATTCTCTTAATTGATAGCAGAGTGGTACTACCAGGAGCAGATGTGTCTGTCATGGAAAGTCCTAAGTTATTAAAGCATTTTATATGCTATATTTTGAAGGTCTCTGAAAGACTTGAGGAATACCTAACTAAATGAAATATATCTTTATATATCTAGAAACCCTTGCTAACATGACTACAAGCTTGACTATTATAGATAATTATTTATTAACCTATATTTTAAATTATATATTATATTCTAAGTGAACTACACAAACACAATGCCTTAATCAAGAGCAGAAATGTGTATATATATATATATATATATATATGATAAAAATTGACCTTAAGTTTATATTAGTAAACCAACATTTATACTAATGTAAATTTTTATATCATAACCCCCTTTAAATGTAAACAAACATTTATAAAAAATATTTGGGAATTGGGCATAGTTTTCTCTAAACTGCTTTCTGCTGTTTATTAGGTAATTTTTGGGGGTGTTTATGGAGATCTCATGGAAGGTCTTGGTCCATCAAATCACATTACTCTAGAAGGATTCCACAGGTTTTTATCCTCTGAGGAAAGAAAATCAGAAGCTCTTTTCCAAAGCAACAAATCCTTAGACCAAAATTTTGAAGTCAAGAACCTTTATGTTGGTTTATCTTAGCAGCCCATATAATAGAATCTCTCTGTGTACTTAGCTCATTTATAGTAAAAATTAAAATCTGTCCTATTGTGTATCTGAAATCCTTTTCTGGACAGGAGTGTTTCTTAAAATGTAACTGATATTATTAAGACTATGGTTGCTCTGCCTTTTGCTCTGCCCAGTCCAACATTTCACAGATCTATTTATTGATTCTGAGAGTCATTCTTTCCACTCCAGACCCAGGGTTGGGTTGTAGTAGGTCTTTGTTTTTATTAAGCAAAATGTAGTACTGTATTTACAAACCCCATTTAAATGTTACGTACCCCTACCACCTGAAAGAATCAGAGCTGATTGTGCTTACGAACCAGGAAGCTGCAGTTTTGAAACAGTGCAAGTTTTTTTGTTTTGTTTTGTTTTTGTTACTGCTGAATTAGGAAAACCTCTCTTAAAGGAACTGTGGAATTCAACTGGCAAAATGCTGGCTACCAAGAAGCCATATGTAACTGTTTTTTTGTGTGTCAAAAATTACTTTTTAAGCTTTTTTAGGTTTTATGTGGACATAATCATCCCATGTTGGACACTGATTTGTGTAACTGGCTGCTCATTTGTTCCTAGATGCTCTGCCCTGAAATAACCACACAGAAACTGTATTAAATAACTGCTTGGTCAATTAGCTTCTGTTTTTTATTGGCTATCTATTATATCTTAATTTAACCCATTTCTATTAATCTGTGTAATGCCATGTGGCTGTAGCTAACTGGCAAGGTTCCGGCTCATCTGTTCCCAGTGGAAGCTACATGGCATCTCTGATTCAACCTTCATTCTCCCAGAATTAAGTTTAGTGTTCCCTACCTAATTCTGTTCTGCCCTGCTATAAGCCTAAAGCAGTTTTTTTTTTCAACTAATCAATGGTAATCACAGTATATAGAGGGAAATCCCACATCAGTTGTGTATTAGGTATTTTTCTGTATTTACTACAGAAGATTCAGAGTTCAGTTTATAAAAAATTAATGTGTTTTGAACAAATACATTGGCATGAAATCCAATCATTATTCTCTTTAGTTATTGCCAGCTCTCCTAGGGTTTATGTCCCTCATAACTCATTGTGTTTCCCAAATCCTGACAGGTATGTCTCCTAACTGAAGGATCACTGCTACTTCAAGAAACCTTGCTTCTAATGCTACCTTTTGATCTTTCATGGCTAGTGCTTTTAGCTCTCTTAACATACTGAAAACAGAATGAAATCTTCACTGTCAGCCAAAGGCACAGGATAACTACAAGGAAATAATGTTTTCTGGACACATCAAAATAGTTGCACATATGAACTCACAGTGATTGTGACAACATGCACAAGACTTGCACAAGAACAAGCCACACAGACTCCCATCATGTAGTACTGTGAAACAATATTTTGGTTTACTTTAAATGTATATTAATCTCATTGATTAATGAAGAACTGACTGGGGAATAGGTAGGCAGAAAAAGGTAGAATGGCTAGGGACAATAAGAGAGCATGGGGTATAAGAGATCAGAGTCATCAGGAGATGCAGAAAGAAGATGGATATGCTGTGCTGAAAAATAGTACTTTCACGTGGGAGAGCATAGATTAAAAGTATGGGTCAATTTAAATTGTAAGAGTTAGTAACAAGCCGAGCATTTATAATTAATACTAAGTCTCTGTGTGATTATTTGGGGAGCCAGTTAGTGGGAGAGAGCTGAATGGTGGAACAGAAAAACTCTGCCTACAATGGATAAGGGAGGGAGTTATAAAATTTCATCCCCAACTGAAGAGCTCTTAGCAACTGACAACTTCTAGAAGAGGGAGAAGAAGTTTCCTCTATGAATATGGTCCCTAATAAGTCAACTGTGCTCCAATAGAAGGTCCCACACCCAACAATATATGAACTGCAAAAATAGGACTTGATGGCTTTTAAAAACATAGGCCATAAATTGGGTGGGATGGATGAGACCTATGTGGAATGAGGAAGTTGGTGAATATGACCCAAATATATTGTATGAAACTCTCAAAGAACCATGTTTTGTTTTTTTATTTTTATTTATTAAATATTTATTTAAAAAACAACAAAATACTGTCAATGTAACTGTCCCCAAACTCTTAGGAAGCTAATGGTACTGTTCTTCCTAGATTATCCATGATATGTGTGGAATTTAGAGTTTTTAGAACTTAAAGGATGTAGTACATGTGATGTATGTGGATGTCTTGAAGTCGTCTCCTTCTTATAATTTTCTTTGGTTTCCTCCATGTACCACAATTCCCCATGATTCTAAAATTATGTTCATCACCCTGAAACCAGAATATCATTCGGTAAAATTAAATATTTGAACCAAATCTCATATAAATTCAAATTATGTTTAACCTGAATATTTTAAAGAGGTATGTGACAGGCTCTGTTAGGTAATTGTGGCCCTGTTGTCTGCTTCACTCCATAAGGGATACAGCTAAGTATTGAATGAGCATGATCTTTCTTTGTAGGAAAATGATTATAAAATTTTATTCACTGACTTGCCACAGTGACTGTGTAGAGACCAGAAAAGTCTGCCATAGGATGAACATACTCACTGCCTAGCTTAGATTAATACAGACAGTTCTGATGTTAATAAAATTATCAAATTAGGAAGTCATTGCCATCAGCAGCTCCAAGTCACACAGAAGTTGATATCTGAAAATCTGTTACTGAAAAAAACTATTCTTTTATAAAAAATAACTATGAATCAGTTGATTATGATAAAATAAAATGTGCAACAATAAGCTTGTCAGCAGCGAATATTCCTTTGACATAGCAATGAAAACATGGATTTTGAAGGGGTTTGAAAAGCATGGTTATTGCCAAAGGCCAGATAGGAAATGAGTAAAATGAAATGTAGAAAACCTAATGTTCTGCAGAACATTGTGGGGTGTGTGTGTGTGTGTGTGTAGAGGGTGTGTCTATGTGTAAGGTATTTGTTAGTCACACACACACACACACACCTGTGTGTGACATCTGAAATCTCAAGGTAATACATTAATCCCCAAATAACCTTATTTCATAAACCTGTTTAAGGCTCTCAAGATTTTTTCCCGATGCTGTTTTAATTGATTTACTTTTGTTTTATACTCATTCATTGTTGCAGATTTAGTGTTATACTCTGTCAATAGTACTGTCTGAAGGTCTAGATGCACATTATCACTTATCATTTTACGCCAGATTCTATAGAGCAAGATTCAGACTTTCAAGCTTTCATAGTATGTAATCTCACCCACTGAGTCACTTTTACAGGTAAGGATTTTTTTTCAATGCAGTAAATTTAAATAGTTCTTTCTGAAGGAAACAGGACCATAGACACAATCCTGGAACTATGATAATTTTGAAATAAGTCCAATGTGTATGATAATACACACTGATTTGATACAGATTTTATTTTATTTATTTATTTTTTTTTATTTTTATTCTTTTTTAATTAAAATTTCCACCTGCTCCCCATTTCCCATTTCCCTCCCCTCCTCCCAAATATTGCCCTCCCCCCACTTCCCTCCCCCTATCCCCACTCCTCTTCTCCTCCCCCCACTCCATTCCCCCTCCCTCTCGATACTGAAGAGCAGTCCAAATTCCCTGCCCTGCGGGAAGACCAAGGTCCTTCTATCTACGTCCAGAAAGGTGAGCGTCCAAACAGGCTAAGCTCCCACAAAGCCAGTTCATGTATTAGGATCGAAACCTAGTGCCATTGTCCTTGGCTTCTCATCAGTCTTCATTGACCGCCATGCTCAGAGAGTCCGGAATCAACCCATGCTTATTCAGTCCCAGACCAGCTGGCCTTGGTGGGCTCCCAATAAATCAGTTCCACTGTCACAGTGGGTGGGTGCATCCCTCGTGGTCCTGATTTTTTGCTCATGTTCTCCCTCCTTCTGCTCCTCATTTGGACCTTAAGAGCTCAGACCGTTGCTCCAAATTGAGAGTCTGTCTCTACCTCGATCCATCGCCAGATGAAGGTTCTAAGGTGATATGCAAGATATTCATCAGTATAGGATAGGGTCATTTCAGGTTCCCTCTCCTTAGTTGCCCAGGGTACCAGCTGGGGACATATTCCTGGACACCTGCGAACCCCTCAAGAGTCAAGTCTCTTGCCAACCCTAAGATGGCTCCCTTAGATAGGATATATACTTCGCTGCTCCCGTATCCATCCTTCCTATATCCCAACCATCCCAATCCTCCGAGCTCCTCCCATCCTCCCCTTCTCATATTTCTCATCCCATTTCCCCTTTGCCCCATGCCACCTCACTCGCAAGTTCCCAGTTTTTGCCCTGGAATCTTGTCTACTTCCCCCTCTCCATGCGGATGACTATATGATTTTCTTTGGATTCACTTTCTTATTTAGCTTCTATAGGATCACACATTATATGCTTAATGTCTTTTATTTTATGGCTAGAAACCGATTATGAGTGATACCATCTTACACCTGTCAGAATGGCTAAAATCAAGAACACCAATGATAGCCTTTGCTGGAGAGGTTGTGGAGAAAGAGGCACACTCATTCATTGCTGGTGGGAATGCAAACTTGTGCAACCACTTTGGAAATCAGTGTGGCGATTTCTCAGGAAATTTGGGATCAACCTACCCCAAGATCCAGTAATACCACTATTGGGAATATACCCAAGAGATGCCACATCAAATGACAAAAGTATCTGTTCAACTATGTTCATAGCAGCATTGTTTGTAATAGCCAAAACCTGGAAACAACCTAGATGCCCTTCAATGGAGGAATGGATGAAGAAAGTGTGGAATATATACATATTAGAGTACTACTCAGCAGTAAAAAACAATGACTTCTCGAATTTTGCGTGCAAATGGATGGAAATAGAAAACACTATCCTGAGTGAGGTATCCCAGACTCAAAAAGAGGAACATGGGATGTACTCACTCATAATCGGTTGATACAGATTTTAAAATGTAAATTCACAATATTGTGGAAAGTTCTAGAGAATGCTTAAGCTAAAAATTAAAAATAGCAATAATACTTCCACAAGAAGTAGAATTACATAACACTAAGACACATAGGCTGCTAACTGAATATCTCATGTCTTCTGCCTTCTGTCAGATATAATTTCAGTTTTCATACACTACACTCTTTTCAAATACCGAAAAATATTTAATGTCAAATATCATATTGAGTGAACTATGTAAATAAATATAACACTTTCCTTCTGAGGAATAATGTTAAAATGGTTTTCATTATGTTATGAATGTAAATCTAATCCTTACTATGTACAAGTCATACATATGCATTTTATGCATTTTTATTTGGAGTCAAACTCCCTCACTCTTCTAGTGACAGTCTTCCTCCAGCAAGTCTTTCTGAGATTCCACAGGAATCTCTTACAGAGGACTTTTCTTTTGTATAAACCCCACTCAGTTATTGGGCTTCACAAGTTTTTGTTTGTTTATTTTTTGCTTTGTTTATTTTTCTACTATTTTCCATTTCTCTTAGAAACAAAACAGACATAAATCTTTAGTAGGCACTATGTTAGAAAGCATAAAATATAAAGGCAAAACGACTTCAGTGTAGAGAAGAAAGGATAAAGAAAGAAGTGACATTTCTACCTGGTAATCCTTTCTTCACTCATGGTAACAATTCAGCTCTCCAGACTGACTGAAGCTTATTTCATCTTCTTGTGCAGAGCCCATTTTCTAATAGAACAGAAGCTTTATTTCAAGCTTTATCATGGATCATAGACATATTCATCCTAAGCCTAACAGCATATATACTTTGATTTAAAAAAATAAACTTATTTATGTATTTATTATACATCCTAGCTGCAGTTCCCCTCCCTCCTTTCCTCCCAGTTTCTTCCCCGACCTACCCTCTGTTACCATCCCCAACCACTCCCTCTCCGTTAATATTTAGGAAAGGGCAGCTCTTCCATGAGTATCAATAAAACATGGCATATCAAGTTGCTATAAGACTAAGCACCTCCCCATGTGTTAAGACTGGGCAAGGTGACCCAGTATGATAAATAGGGTCTAAAAAGCCTGAAAAATAGTCAGAGACAGACACTGCTCCTACTGTTAGGAGGCCCACAAAAGGATATTGTTACATAACTTGCTACATAACCTTAACATTATCAGAGATCAGCTTTGAGAAAATACGTTTACTAGGATAGGGGCAGGGGAAGTAGAAAAATAGTGAAGAGAACCAAGTTCTCAGTGGAAAATAATAAAACAGAAACATAGGATAGTACCAGGAGGGATTCCAGTGAATACTGAAATCCACCCGCATTTAATTTTCCATACACTTTTATACCCCAATACAACCGGGGGAAATCAGATAAAAGACTGCTTTAACATGACACAAAAAACAACTCAGTTGCTTGCTTCAATACTTTTAGCCATCAATCAATTAATCTATGAGAAAAGCATTCTGTTATTTAGGCAGTGAACCTACCCTAGATCAAATATCCTGAAGGCAGCCACTCCCCGGGTCAAGCCTCCTAATTCAAAAGAAGGAGCAGATGTTTGGAGTGAATCTATCTGTATGGGCCATCTTAATGTCAAAAAGACCAGGTTATCACACCCTAGGCTAGTGTTTGTAGTCACACTTATTATTAATTCCTTTAAACAAGCTAAAACTCTGTGACATACAGACAAGGTAGAAATAGGCTCACATTTTTGGGCCTCTACATAAGATATATGCAGAGGGCCTAGGTCAGTCCCATGCAGGCTCCCTGTTTGTCAGTTCAGTCTGTTTGCCCCTGTGAGGCAAGGTAAAAGGATGGAAGGAAGAAAGAGAGGGAAGAAAAAAGGGAGGGAGACCAGAAGGAAGGGAGGGAGGAGGGAGGGAGGGAGGAAGGAGAGAAAGAGAGGGGGCGGGAGAGGGAGAGAGAAAGGGTAGACACAATGTTATGAGACAAGGAACCTCCAAAGATGCCATTGAGTTGGTTTTTTGTTGGCCATCTACTTCTGGGAATGCATCCTACCCAAAAGAGTACTTTGTTTCCCCAGTGAGATTCCCTTGGAGAAAACTAAATTTTCATTTGTAAGTGGTTATTAATTGGAGACAGCTTCTGGATTAAGAACAGGGTTAAATATTTACTTTTTCTTTCGCTCTAGACACCTATCTGGTATAGTTTGGTGCAAGGCCTGTGCATGTTGCCTCCGACTCTGTGAGTTCACATGTACATCAATCCTACTGATTTTGAGGGCCTTATTTCTTTGGTGCCCTCCATCTCCTCTGGTTCTTATATACTTTCTGCTTTCTCTTCCACAGTTTTCCCTGAGCACTGAGGTGAGGGATTTGATGGAGGCATCCCGTCTAGAGCTGAGTCTTCCAAGATTTCTCAATCTCTACATTTTGTTTGTCAGCAGGTCTCTGTATTTGCTCTCATCCGCTGCAAGGGGGAAGTTTGTTTGAGGATGACTGAGCAAGGCACTGATTCGTGACTATAGCAGAATGTCATTAAAGAGTCATCTTATTGCTATGTTCTTTTAACAGAGCAATAGTATTTGGTTTTAACCTTGGTCCCTGGGCTATCAAGTCTCAGGTTCTTAGTCATCCAAGCAGTGTTGGGTATGGGTTCCATCTTTTGGAGTGGGTCTGAAGTCAAACTAGCTATCTGATAGTTTCTCCCACAAGCTTTATGCTACCATTGCACTAGCATGTCTTTCAGGCAGGACACCATTGTTGATTGAAGGACTTGTAGCTGAATTAGTGTTTTCTTTTTTCCTTTGGTAGCTTGCAGAGTACTTTCCTGTACCAGAGTTGTTAGAACATACAAGTGAAGGCTCTTTATAGGCACCAGCTCGACTTCTTCAGGTTTAATGAATTTTGTAGTTATTGTCTTTAGCAATAGGGTATTGCCATTAGCATGTGAAGAATATATAGCGTGGGATTTTGGGGGATTACCATGGGGCTCCTTAGGCAAACAACTCAGTTAGATGTAACTGATATCCATATCTAATAGTGAAAACTTCATTTGGTGACAAGAGGTGTTCAATCTGGGATATTTCTTTGCCATTATTTGGTGATTTCATTTAGATTGCTTTCATAAATGTTTATATTTTAGGGAGCTTCTACTCTCAATGGCCCTTAATTTTACCTCTCTCTTCTCATATTTCCTCCCTCATTCTTATATTCCCTCCCTTTTTATACTTCTATACACTCACTTCAATACAATCTATCCTCCCATAGTTATCTATTCTATTTTCCTTTTTTTAGATAACTCTATCTGCCATTGTCAGTCCCTTACCCTATATTAATCTCTGTGGTTCTATGGATGGTACATTAGTTTCTTTTTAGTTAAAAAATGTCTTTTTATTATAAAATTTTGTCATTTAATTAATCCGTGTATTTTAGTGTGTCTTTCTCTGATTTGTTTCTCATTTTCCTAATGCCAATTATGAGGAATATGTTATCTCTTTTAGAATTGTTGGTCAATGTTGTGCCATAAACCTCCTCTCACCCAGACACAAGTTATTGAAATGCTGTAGATTACCTTACAGGACTTGACAATAAGACCCTGATGCTCAAAAGACCACATCCTTTAGTCATGGACATGGAGAAATCAAGCTGTTACTAAACTGGTAGCTTTCATAGTGCTGGATGATGCTATGCACACCACCAGCAGAGAAAAGTAATCATCAATATTACATAGCTTGAGCTCGGTAAGCTAGACTCAAACTTGCCCGGAATGATGTGCCTATGGGTACAGTGATAGCATGGATATCATAAGAGTAAATGCATAAAACTGGTATTGAATCTGAAAGTCTGTGACTAGACAGGTCTTAGGCCATGAATGAGACCCTAGAATTATCACTCTGATGGACAGGCTTAGTAGTAAATGACTCCTAATGACTTGTTGTATCTATAGTTTAGTGCTTCACTCAATCCTTACGTGAGAATTTTTTTTTTCTGTAGTAGATGGTAATTAATTCAGAGACCTACAATTCACTGGGCAAGGTGGTGTTCAGTCATAAGTGGAATATTTATATTAAATTCGGGTCATAAAGACTATTGTTTCTCCTAAGAATTTAGGATTGGATATCTGTGTTTTAAAGGTTTAGAAGCAACTCAGTTGTTACTACGGAACTAAGTGTAAGGAAATATATCACAGGGGGACATATTAAATGATACAAAGGCTTCAGAACACTTTGAATGAAATAAAAGTCACAATTGTATTGTGAATGAGTTTCTGGGTTTAGTCAAAAGACAAGACTGTGACTGAGGTTAGCCTCCATATATTTATCTTGGTCTCTGATTCCTTGGGAGACCACAAGGGTTAACATAAAAAACTACCAACCTTACATAGGTTTGAAAAACATGATGCGTATGTGCAAGACAAGCAGACAGTGTGGTTCATTTCCTGTATTAGTAAGAAGGATTTTTGTTTTCCAAGAATCCTCATAGATCCACAGTGTTATTCCAGTTGCAGCACCTGGAGAAACGTCCATCATGTATCCCCAAGTCATACATATTAGAAGAGTGTTTTTATAAACTTCCTGGACAAAGACGTATTCCTTCCCTAACTCTTCTACCTCAGGCTATAAAGAAGGCAGCAGGAAAAACAATAGCGTGTGGAATCAGAACTTGAAAAAACTGACTTCTACCCCTAGCAATAAGTACAGCCTGCCTCAGACCTGCGATGACTGACTAGAATCCACAGGAGCAGAATCCAACATTGACCCACAAAACTGGCTCCCCACCAGGGATGAGAAAGTGAACTACTGTAGAGAATGCAGTGAAACTTCAAGGGCATTTACAAGTTCTTCCCAAGATAGGCCATGATTAAGTAAGTAGGGCTCATTATTTTATAGAGAAAATGCAGACCTCAGGTCAGTTTGAAAGCATTTAAAAGAACCTGTAAGAAAATCCTGAGTATGTAAATAGATGTAATTTGAATGGTTCCTATTCTAGTATGAAAAACTTTACAAAGGTCTGTTGTCTTCTATTCTCCCCTAAGAACTTTATGGGTTAGGTATTATTATCTTTATTTTACAAGCAAATAGATATGGGTACAGGATTTAAAAGAAATCAATCAATTCTTCCAGAACTGATGAATGGAAGATATTGATATTATATCATAATCCTTTTCTCAGATGGTCTATGGATGCATATTGTTACTTAATATTCCAAATCACAATAATTAAACAGAAAAAGGGACTCAGTTGCTCTTCTACTGCTGTGAAGAGGCATCATGACCAAGGCAGCTCTTACAAGAGAAACAAATTAAGTGGGGAATCACTTCAGAGGCTTAGTCTATTGTTATCATGACAGGGGCCATTGGGCAAGTGAGTGTGGCTCTGGAGAAGTAACTAAGACCTACCTCCTGTTCCACAAGCACAAGCGGGAAAGGGGGGGAGGGAGAGGGAAAGAAAAAGGGAGAGGGACAGAGAGAGAGAGAGAGAAGCCTGGTGCCATACTTCTAGTGACATACTTCCTCCAAGGCCACATATCTTTCTCAAATAGGGCAACTCCCTGATGACTAAGTATTCAAACATATGAGCCAATTATGGCCAATATTTTTCAAATACCATAATAAGAATACACACACACATATATATATATATATGATAACTGTATCTGATGTGAATGAGATGAATAAGAAGCAGAAACTGTTAGAGTGCTTAAAATTACCTCCATAAGTTTCCTATCTCCTGGTGTTTGTAGAGGGACTAAATGATTACAGAGCTCTAGTTTCTTTGATTCCTATGCAATGCCTTTAGACATATTTTTGAAAAATATGTTTAGTTTTTCAGCTTTTAGTGGTAACTTTTCTCTGCTTCAAACTCTATTATGGTAGCTAAAATTGTAATAGAAACATTTGGGGAAGGAATTTGTCAATGGTCTGCCTGAGTTATAATCAATACATAGACATTTAGCTGGGAAATTCACTTCCACAAATTTACCCTAAATGCAACTCACCTGTATGTGGAAATATTTTATTGTATTTCTCCAAACCACAAAAAGTGGGAGGAATTAAAATGCAGTCATATCATGGTGTTTACTCTGGGGGATAATCTTTGGGGTCAGTTGTAAAGATTAGATAAAAATATATTGCATTAACATTGAAATACCATAGAGCTGGATTGTGAATTGTGTGACTCGCAACAGAACAGTATTTCAGAACAGGTTCCGTGAGTGTTTAAATAGAAGATTCAAGTGTATTTCATTTGTGAAGTCTAGGCTAGGGCTACTGCTTTTCAATCTGGCCTTGGCTAAATAAATAAAAATTATCTTTCCATTTTCTAACTTTCATAGGGCAAACCTTATTTAAAAGTATGTAAATGCGAAATGTAAATACATGAGAAAGTCAAAATATCATAAATTTAATCCTGAAAATCTAGAATGAGGTAATCACCCATGCAGTTTTTAATTTTTCATGTGATGTTGAACCTATACACTTAATTTTTTTTTGCACTACTAAGGATAAAATTTATGACAGCCCATCCACTCTAGTCTTGTACTCTGTCAGTGAGCTATGCCCGGCCCCTAAGATCACACGCACTCCTGTATCAGTCTTCTAGTCCAGGTTTTTACTCAGGGATTTACCCATGCAAACTAAAGATTTGTCCCATTTGTTAATGGGAGCTTTACTCTCAGGCCACAAGACTAGGAGCAATCTGAATGTGCACACTGAGGGACAAACAGAAGGGACAGTACCTCTATTGGGACACTGGGTACCAGGAATGTGGTTCAATTTGTATAAACTGGAAAAGACAGTAAGCTCATGACCTGGGAAAGCAGATGGAAAGTACTGTCAACTCACCTCCCGAGCTCTGCTTCCCCTCCTATACTTCCACAATATCTTGGAACATTTTGCCTCTAATTCCTCTTATGTTACCTTATGAACAACTTCTAGAGGCTTCACATGGTTTAGAATTTATTTTGTACAAATTTTCACCACCGTCACTTGTAAGCAACCCACAACTCTTCATGACAGTATTACAAAGTTCTATTTGCTGTTTAAAATTCTACCCTATCTCTCGCTTCTGTGTGTTTTTTGTACCTGTGGTAGATATGTGCACATGTGTATTTGGGAATTTGGGATCAGGCCTATCTGCACATGCCAGAGAAGGCTATCCAGTATTGTACTTCAACACGCTCCCTTGTTTACTTGAGATAGTCTTTCAGTAAGCCTGAGAAAACTCACTCAGCTCAGAAAGACAAACATCATATGTTCTCACTCATAAGTGACTTTTAAACATAAATCAAGGAAAAACAAGTCTAAAATTCACAATCACAGAGAACTTGGACAACAAAGAGGACCCTTAGAGAGACATACATGAATCTAAACTACATGGGAAGTAAAAAAAGACAAGACCTCCTGAGTAAACTGGGAGCATGGGGAACATGGGAGAAGGTAGAAGGGAAAGGGGGAGGAAGGGAGGAAAGTAGAGAAAAATATATAGCTCAATAAAAAAAAATTTAAAAATTGCCTGAGAAATTATTCTCCAACACCCTTTCCCCTGTTCTGGGGTTACAAGCATATTAGGCATTTTACATGACTTCTGGGAAAATTTGAATTCAGACTCACAAATTTGTACAAGCACTTTTGCCTACTGTGTCACCTCCCCAATTTTGTTGTTTTATATTTTACATATCTTTATTCATACAATACATTCTTATTATAATTTCCCTACCCCAACTCCCCCTAGATCCTTTGCTCTTTCTCATGTACCCAAATACTCTCTATTTCACTAGATTGCAAACACAAATGTAATAATAACAGTAATAATAATAATAGATGATGATAAGACAAAACCCAACAAACTAGAATATGACATAACAAACAAAAACATGCAAAGAAGAAAATAAGTCATATAGACATAGGGACACATCAATTTGCACACACAGATTTCACAAAAACACAAAATTGGAAGCCATAATTAAATCTCAAAGAACCTGAGAGACAGAAGAAAACAATAAACAAATAAACAAAACAAGTCCAGGAACCCCGTAAAAGCATTATGAGACAAAAAAAAATCTTTAATATTGCCATAGGGTCTTTTGTGTGACCCTTTATTATTGCAGACAGTGCCTGGCCGTAAGAGTGATGCTTATGTTCAGCTAGATTCTGTTAGAAAACAATGTTATCATTAAAGAACATTTGTCAGCTAGAGATGGCTTCCTAATTAGGAACAATTGTGTGTGTCCACTTCTCTTTCTCAGTGCTGGGAGCCATCTGGCCCAGACCTTCTCAGGTGCTGCGCATGTGGGATCTTTATTTCATGCTATCCCATGAGCATTATCATCTATTTGAAGAAACAGTAAAAGCCACTAATTGATTGTTCCGATGTTTATAGATAATTTTCTGCTGTTTCACTCAGGAAGCTATTGATTTCTCTCTCAATGCCCAGTACATTCACACTGAAGAAAGTGATCTTTCTCAGTGCAGATGATTTTATTGGCCATTTTCTTTTCTTTCTGCATCCAGCTATGAGGCTTACTCATAAAACTTAAGATTTACTTATTTACTAATAACTTACTATTAATAGATAGTTTAGTTTTAAAATATATAAAAAGGAAAACAAAGGCAAGTATGCTTATTGTGTTCATCTTACAGTACTGTGCTTCTGGATGAATCTGGATTCATCTTGACCATGGCTGGTTGTTTTCAGCAAGATTATCTTCACACATTTAGATGAAGACATCCCTGAAATATGCTGTATATAGCTCAGAGACTAAGAATAAGAGAAAATGTTCACAGGAGAACATTTATATTTTGGGTTATAAAGATATTAATATGGTATAATCTGAAAGTTACTATGATGATAATAGTGATGATGACAGCATGTGTGTGTGTGCGTGTGTGTGCAGTGTGGAATTATAGATCCAAACATGTACACACATCTATCTATCTATCTATCTATCTATCTATCTATCTATCTATCTATCTATCTACATTCTATCTATCTGTATATTCTACATATATATGTTATGCAATATATATTCTATATATACAGATAGATGATAGATAGATGATAGATAGATAGATAGATAGATAGATAGATAGATAGATAGATAGATTAAATATATAGAGGGATAGGGTAGATATGTTGATGGATGGATGGATGAATGGATGGATATAGATGAATAGCATACCAATGTTGACATAGCTACAGGTGTACTTTTAACATGTAGACTGCTAAGAAGGAGAAATAAAATACAGACAAGAAAGTTTATATAAATCCACAAAAATGAAGTAAAGAAAACTCTTAGATTTATAAATTAATAAGCTGAGTGAAATTGTCATCCCCATACTGAAAATGAATTGGCTACAGTAATTCCAAAGACAACTACCTGAAAATTGTCCGCTTTATGAAGTATTTGTGCATGCTTAGGATATTTGCATTTGTTAATTTAAACTGTATTTTTCTAATTAAACTCCAGTAAAATTTATAGCATTTTCAAACATTAAGACATCAGTAGTTGGGCTGGGGAAAGTTTCAGCTTGTAAATTCTTGCAGGCATGGGGACCTCCACTTGGAACCCTAAAATTCATGCAAAACTCCAGATATATGTACTGGTAATTCTAGCATTATGGTTCAGGAGGCAGAGACAGGTACATCCTAAGAAGTTCACAGACTGGGTATTTTTTTTTTTGTTTGTTTTTGGTTTTGGTTTTTTTCGAGACAGGGTTTCTCTGTGGTTTTGGAGCCTGTCCTGGAACTAGCTCTTGTAGACCAGGCTGGTCTCGAACTCAACAGAGATCTGCCTGCTTCTGCCTCCCGAGTGCTGGGATTAAAGGCATGCGCCACCACCGCACGGCCAGACTGGGTATTTTTGTCTCGATCAGATGTTCTTGACTTGGGAGTTGCAACCCCTCTGGGGGTTACATATCAGATATTTACATTATAATTCATAACCGTAGGAATGAGATAATTTTATTGTTATGGCTGACCACAACATGGGGAACTGAATTAAAAGGTCACAGCACTAGGAAGGTTGAGAACTGTGTTTTAGATGTTGAAGTCAAAAGCCTATTAGAAACTTTATCTCAAACTAAAGGAAAGAAGGGTTCTGAAAACCAACACCAGAGTTTACCCTCTGACCCCATCCAAAATGCTGTGCACACACAGACCTGCACACAAAGTTGTGCTCACAAGCATGGATGCATATAGACAATCAATGAAAACCACATCTCCCCATCAAATAAAACCAACTACTAATAATTCACTTTAAACAAAACAATGTGCTCGTTTACAAATACATAAGAGTCCACATCTTATAGAGAAAGAATGAAATGATGTAGGAATATGTATTTCAGCAACATGGTAGACTCTGCATCTTGTTTTGGGAGTGATCACATTGAGTACTTTTGTGAAGTGTCAGAAGATAGATAAATCTTGTGAACCACTTAACTGACCATCCGTGTAGGGGTGGCCATGGAGAAATCCTAAGTATTCATTCTTTAATTTCCCATGTCACATGTATATTATGATGAATCTATGACATGATAATTTAAAACAATAACTATTTAAGAAAAGCAGTTCTTTGCAGTAAGACGTTTTCCCTATATGTAAAATTATAGATGGTTTCTATTTTACCAGTGAATTTTTTTCAGTCAATATAAGGTTTAGAGAATAGAAACCAACTTATTCTCAGACTCAAGTTTTTGATTAACACTCACTCACAGAATAAATCCAGCACCTTTCCTCTGCAAATTATAATTACTTTGTAAATAAGCTGATTAATGTACATCGAAATCTAGGAAAGTTATTTTCCTTCTTCTTCCAAAGACTGTATTTACACTTTGGGTGTGTTATTTGTAACCTGGTATAAAATAACCTTTTTGTTTTAATTTTTTCTTTTGGTAGGGTTAGTTGAGTCAGGAAAAACACCCATACATGTGCAATAAAAATAAATAAAGGTATATAAAATAACAGCTCTATAAGGAATTTTGTCATCTAATGCAGAGGTATAGTTATGTCGTTTTAATGATACTTACATATGCAAAATAATTAGAAAAGGGCGTACTCTGCTGGAATCCAGGAAAACAAAGCAGAGATGAGATGCACAGTTGATTAGTATGTTAGCAGCTGTTAAAATTTAAAAAGAAGATGAACATCCTAGTTTAGGATGACTTATTTTCATTTTCAATCAGAGAAGGAAGAAAAACTACTGGGAGGGAGTCGATGATAGTGAGAAATGCTGTTGTCTGAAGCTGACATGTGTGGAACTGAAATTGCAGAAAGATGGCGAGTTAGAAACGGGTAGAAAGATGACATGATCCTCCACATGACTTTTCCAATTAGCAATGTCAGAATTAGCATGCTGAGTTAGATTAGCAAATATTTTGGCTAGCCAAGATAGGATATAGAGATTCTTAAATGAGGTTTAAAATGTCTACACTTTTCTATTTCCTAAATACAGTCCAGCACCCATCAAAATAGTGTGCTTATTATCCCAAGAAAAGAATTGGCTCAAGTATATAAAGCTAATATTTCTCAGTTTAAGGTTTTAAGGGCATAATATCTGTCTTTGGAGGAATTTTCCTTATTATTTAAAATATTGTTATAAGAATATAAGAATATTTATATACTTGTAAATGCACAGTACAATATTATTACTATTATAAAATAAGGGTAATAAACTTTCTGTATTAAATTTTTCGTGCACAATATGTTGACAAAATATGCTGCATTCTATTTTCTAGAAGTGTAACACAATCTTAACACATAGAACATTTGGAATTTGGAAGCCATGTTTTTATTAAATAAATGAGTAATGGCTAAATTAGTAACATATTACTTATAAAAATGTATCATTAGCACATGCTAATTACTGTTGGGTCATTTAAACTCCATGTGTGACCTCTGATGTATTTTTTCTTTTATTCTCTATAATGAAATACAGTGATGCTCAGAATGTAAACCTCTGTGTGACCAGATTCCCACTAGATTATAACTGAACAGAAACCATATCCAAACTCATTATGGATAAGAAGTTATAATGAGAATGCTCATCATGTTTTTCTAGAGGGAGAAAACTGAAAGAATGGATTGACATCACAAATCAGGCATTTGTTCTGAGTACAACATGTAGATTCCCAGGCTTTGTTTCAATGCAAACATAAGTTAGAAGTAAATTCTGTCATGGTACAAAGTTAATCATATATATCACCATGCTTTCTTCATGGGATACCATGCTGTTCTGTGACTTCTAACTTGTCTTTCCATGTTTGCTGTGTGGGGTTGATGATTAGCACTTTCTTTTTTCACTATCACATATGTCCTCCATGGGATGATGGCTAATGAATTGTGCATAATTTGATCCTCTTGCAAACATACATTTAAACATATTAATCTATCATTGGAATCATGTTTGTAGTTTGTTGTGTAATGCCAGTATGGCCACTTGCTAGAAAAGACAGAGATCTGCTTTAAAAGCACCATCTAGTTCAATACCCAAATAATTTCTCCCCAGTAAGCAAAACAAGGGTACATTCCCCTGACTCTCCTTTAATATGACTTGTTCACACATTTAGCAGGGCTAACTTTTGTGTACTGTAAACTTGGACCCATAATGTTAAGCTGAATTTGACTAGTTTATGGCTCTCATGAGCCTTGTTTGCTTTTTATGGCAACAGAAAGTTAATTAACAGAGAGACTATGCCTCAGTATTCTTGACTGACCACGTTTCCAAAGCCAAAGTGACATCGAACTACCAATTTAATGCTTAGCAGCATTAAATGCATGGAGAAATGGAATTGAGTTTTGTTATTTAATTAAGGATAGACGCTGAGGTCGCTTACCCACAATAGCATGAATTCAACCAACTTTAAAGGTCAACAATGTATTAAAAAAACTGTGTTCAAAACAAAAACATGAGGTTGAGTAATATAGCAAGGGTTATGGGAGAACTGGAAGTGTGAAGTAGGGGTTATGTAAAATCATATTTCACTATATACCTGTATGAAGCACTCAAGAATAAAGAATTGAAAAAATAAAAGCATGTAGTTCATGTAACATAGACATTAAAAGACTGAATGAATTTGACTAACCCAAACAACTTCCTTGGGGAAACTTCAAGATGCCAGTCCACTAATGGTCTTCAGACACTTATGTGTTAGAGGTCAGACCAAGGCAATCTGTTGAACTGCAGCATGGTTGTCATAACAGCTGAAATAGGAAAACAAGTGCAGTGACATTTCTAAATCCCTGATAGCTGGTAATGATTAGATGACCCCATGAGTCAGAGAAACTACCCATGGTTCCTTTTAGCAACCAGAAGTTAAACAGCTATGGGCCTGACATTATCTGGAGAGAAACATGGAGACACATAGGCATACAACACTACACTCCTCAGGGCACACATTGAACCAGAGAAAAAGTAATGTACTCAACACAATTATGTTTAAACACATTTGAAATGCACAAATATAAAGTTCTTACTCTATGACATTTCAGTTCTTTTTTGATATTTATTTTGATTTTATATGTTTGGGTGTTTTGTCTGCATGATGCATCTGTACCATGTGCATGCCTGGTGCTTATAGGGGCTGGAGGGAGGAGGCATCAGGAACTGTGGAACTGGAGCTCTAGATGAGCTGTGAGCTGTCATTCATTTCTAGGAAGCAAACCCACGACCTCTCCATCAACAAGAAGTGCTCCTGAACTACTCAGCCATCTCTCCTGCCCCCTGAAACGTCAGTGTTTAACAGGCGTGGAAAGAAAACAATAGGGGCTTAGTACATATAGCAGCAAGAGAAAAAAAGACAAATTCCTGAAATATATACAAAATTTTCACAGTTTGATTTGACAACGAGACACAAAAAGCATAGAATCCATGTATTTCTTTTACTTGTAACAAAGGAATAACTGCAGGCAACAAAAAGACTGCATTTCCTTCTTTGTGAGATTTTTGTCCCCTGTAGCAGAATGTATCCTACTTTTTTTCTACAGACTGAAACTCTTAGATTTATAAAACTTCTCTCAATACAAGTTCAGAAAGATATATATCGTTTATTCCTTTTTGGGATTGTAAACCAGGCTGACTGACATCTCAGTGTTTCCTAATTCTGAAATAATGAAGCCAATTGAATTCTAGGATGCATTGAAAATGGTTAGATAATATATGGAGAAGTCAATTACTACATGTGAGAATTCAAATACAGTTTTATTACTCACACTATAAATCTCCTTCCAGTAAAGCAGTTCCAAACTGGTTTCTTTATCAAAGATGGGATTGTACATGGCATTATTAGGGGATGAAGGCAATAAATGTCAATTCTGTTGACTAGAAAACAGACACAGAGATAAAGGAGAGGGCCCAAAGGGGAAGTGTCTGGGATGTTTCAAAAGATCCATTTAAATCCCAGATGTTAATAAACAAGCTGAGGGCACAGCTTAACTGAGAATGCTTGTCTAGAGTTCCTGGGTCCCGGATTCCATTCTTAGAAATGTGTAAATCCTGTGGCACAATGGCACAAGGCTACAATCCCAGCATTTAGGAGGAAGAAGCAAGAGGTTGTTAGGGATGAAGTGAATTCCTGCAGAGCCTGGGCTGTAGGAGACTCCGTTTCAGAACAACAAAAAGTTAACATCACAAAGCGATGGAAGAGAATTTCTTCCTTGATTATTCTGTCTGGCTGAGGACCTCATTTCATCACTTGCTGAATGTAGACAGTGGCAAAACAATCCCAATCACATGTCTTGGTGGCTAGGGCAGTCTGATGTGCTTCCCTCCTTGAAGAACAACTCCAAAAAGCTGCTCTAAAGGAATTGAGGGAGATCAATCACAAGCACACCTATCACTTACTGTTCACCAATGCAGACATTTTTGTCCATTTCATTTTGTAATGAAGTTTCTATTTAAACTAATGAGGCAGCAGAAGACAGAGCACCTACCTGATCCTCCTGCTACAGCCTACAGTCACACCCAGCTAGCAAGTTCTTGCTCATTCTAAATGAACTCACCTATTAGTAAAGAGACTAAAGACTTCCTTTAGGGCTTGTTTGTTGTAATTTAATTAATGTTCAGGGCCACAAGGCTGATGTAGATATTATTTTACATGCACATGCACTTAGATAACACTAACAGTATAGTTTGTGTTCGTCTTCAACTTTAATGAAATCCTACTCTGTGAATCTGAAAGTTTATTCTAAGCATATTTTTTCTTAAATGTGTGAATGTATGTGGTGGTGTGGGTAAAAATGGTCCACATAGAAACATATTTGAACACTTAGTTCCCAGGGAGTGGCACAATGAGAAAGGACTGAAAGAATTCAGAGGTGTAGCCGTGTTGGAGGAAGTACATCATCTTGGTGGACTTTGAGGTTTAAAAGCCCATGCCAACCCCTTCACCACCACCAGCAGTTTAAATTAGGATATAGCTGTCAACTCTTTCAACATGATACCTGCCTGTTGCCATGCTCTCTGCCATGATGATTATGGACCAAGTCTCTGGAAATGTAAGCAAGCCCCCCAGTTAAATGTTTTCCTTTATAAAAGTAGCCTTTGTCATAGTGCCTCTTCACAGCAATAGGACAATGATTAAAGCAGTGGGACCATGACTACAATCTTTACAGTTTTACTACCAAAAAACATACATTAGAAAAAAAAATCAAAATTTCTCTTGTTAATTCTGCTTTTCAGAAATGGATATTTTAGCTGCTCATAGTCTAATTTTGTCTTCCTCCTACTATTTTGATTTTTGGTTACAGGTCTGTGGTTTGCAAAAGGAGTGTGATTTTGGCAGATTGAGTATTCCTTCTGAAATTATTAGGCACAGGAGCATGTAGCCAGAGACCGTTTGTTCGTTCCCAGCTACCCAGACCATGAAATAACTACATTATTTGCAATTTTGTTTGGCCAATAGCTTAAGCTTATTTCTTGTTAGTTTTTCTATCTTAAAAACCCATTCCTATTATTCTGTGTATCACCACACGGTTGTGGCCTACCAGCATAGCTCGTGTCTTTTTCCTCTGGCAGCTACATGGCATCTCACTGACTCCGCATATTTTCTCTCTATATCCCTCTTTCAATCTGGCTATATTCCATTAAGCCATTGCCTGAAAGCAGCTTCTTTATTAACAAATGAAAGCAACACATATACAGAAGGACCTCCCACATCATTTCCCCTTTTCTGTTTAAGTAAAAAAAAGGAAGGTTTTAAATTTAACATAGTAAAATTACATATACAAAATGGGTATCAAGCAAAAATTACAGTTACAATATTTATATCTCCTTTATCTTTTATCATAACTAAGGAAAACTGTAATTATAACTATGTATTCTTTACTCCATCAAAGAAAACAGAAAGATATAATATTACCTATGTAAACAGGAAATGCATTGTAAGCAACTTCCAAAATTCTAGAATTGACAGAGACATCTCCCTTCCTGGTCAGTCACACAAAGTTTTTCTGATACATTGGGACACCCATCTTCAGCCTACAGGCAAGTAGTATTTGGCAGACTTTTCCATGAAGAAGTAATTTTCAAAGATATTTTCACTTATATTGTCGGTTTGTCAGTCACTTTCTTCTCTGTCCTGCAGGATATTTGCAGACTCTTTCATGAAGCAGAAACCCTAAAGCACTGTCTCACCTTCTTTAGGCAGCTCAGCAGTCATTTTTTTGTTGGCAAAGGCTGCTAGTCAAGTCAAGTAGTTTAGGCAAGAGAAGTTTTTTGCCCAAAGGTTTAACAAACTCCATAAGGAGCCGCTTCGATAACCATCATCCTCTTGAAGTAGATTGGTACTGCCAGGAACCGTTGTATCTCATGTCATAAAAAGCCCTAAGTTATTAAAACATTGCATTATATATTTCAGAGGGATTCTTCTCATTTTAGATTTACTGTACAGTTAGGTTAGCTGGTCCCATTTTCCAGGACTGGGCTGCCTATTTATATCTTAGTAGGTGTGCAGGTAGTCCAGATACACTCTGTGCAGCTCTTACATGAGCTCTGTGGATTTGTACTGTCTTTTACACTTAATACACTAAACTTTCGTATCCACTGAACATCTCTAGCCTGTTCCTATCTGTGTGCTAACTGCAAACTGTCTCATGAGATCAGGTATCTCTAATAGCTCAGACAGCATTCAGATGTCTGATCATTTCAGATTTCAATTAACAACCCATTCTCAAAGTGTTACATGTAGGGATGAACTCGGCTCTGTTCTGATTTCTAGAAGAGATTTACATCTCCACCATTACTGTTTCATATGGGACTAATTAAGAGCAAATTCTGTGCTGGGGTAAAATCAGGAGGTGCATTCTCCCAGGTGTTAAAGGCAGCTGTGCAGTAAAGGGAATCAAACACATTAAGAACATGAAGTCAACACAAGAAACATGCAATGCTAGAGAATTGAAGGTAATTCCTCTATTAAACCAAGCCTGAAGAAAGAGCAGCCTCTGGATTTTCCATTTACCATGATGTAATAAATCCACTTACTTTCTAAGCCAGTTTGAGCCTGATTTTCTGACACTGGCAATTGAAAAAATCCTAAGGGCTTCACCCAGTTTGAATTTAATAACTTGCACTTCAAATTAATTTTGAAAATCTTTTAGTAAGACTTTTTATTCTTTCATGTTATCTCTGTGGCTTTCCACAGTCTGGGGTAGAGAACTTCAAGGACATTCACAAGGATACATACCATCTGACAAGTTATTTTCCTCCTAATGTTCGTTACCCCAGAAAGCTCTTCCCCTTCTGGCATCTTTTTTCCAATGTCTCCAAATCCAGTTTCATGTCAACTTCCTCTAATAGAGTCTATTTCTAAATCCAGTTATTAGTTGCATCCAACTTTCCTTGATAATAATAACGGTTACTCCAATAAAGACTTTGTTTCCAATTTCCACTTTCAATCCTTTCTTTTACAAATAGAAATTTATACTTACTCCCCTTTTATAAATAAAATCAATCTCTCTCCATCTCTGTCTCTGTTGCTCTGTCTCTATCTGTCTGTCTCTGTCTCTTTTTCTCTCTCTTTTTCACGCACACACCATAACTATCATAACTATAGCTTTTTTTTATTTTATTTTTTCGAGACAGGGTTTCCTGTAGCTTTGTAGTCTGTTCTGGAGCTAGCTTAGTTGGTAAGCCATTCATAGTGAATAGTCTTTCCTTTTGTTGTGAAGAAATTTAAATATTAAAAGTTAAGAACAATAAATTTAAACAATTGAGTAAATAATAAAGTATTTTTTCTTAGAGAAATCATATTTTTAGATGTTGAGGAAGTAAGGTTTATTGTTTTTCGTATATAATTGAAATGAGAGATATTGGTACAGGCTGAATAGAAGTCATGGACACAGAAGACTCATCAAGTTTATGGAGTGAAAATACAGATATACAGATATATTGTAACACATATAATCTCTGAGTCAGTGTAAATTTTGTTTGAAGCATTTCATCCTATAGATCTCCTTGAACAAGCCCTATGACTAATCTTTGATTTAAAACTAGACAATAAAAAAAAACCCTAGAAAGATAAAAAGGAGTACTTATACAACAAAGTGAGCCTGGAATTATAGCGATGAACATTTACTTCATAATCATCTATGATTATAAATAAATTACTTCCAATTCATTTTGTGTCTAAATAGCCTAAGTATTAAGATGTGTTCATCATTCCCTTGCAATTGCAACAACAAATGAGTATATTTTTATCAACAATTCAGAATTTTAAGTATTTTATATTGTAATATCCATTTCACTATATTTATATCAAAAGTTAACAGTAGGTATAAACTGGTGGCTACCTAAACATGTTAAAATAATTTCAAGAATAACAAAGAGGCAGACAATAGGAGTTTTCTGGAAAAATAGTTAAAAGATAATCAGAGGAAGTAACATTTATTAGGTTAGTTTTAGAATCTTAGGCAGTTGTTTTGTTTTAAACTTAAGGTTTACTGATAATGGAAGATATTTGGTATAGCACTGGGTTGTTTCACAATTAAAAGGAGATTATCAGTTCATAAGTAAACCATAATCATCTTTGTAAGAATATGAATATTGAAATATTCTCTAGATTTGGACAAGGTGGACTCACCAAACATTTTTATTTTGCCTCTGTCCTGAACCACAACTCATCCTTCTTATGGTGATAAATGAATGTAACAGTTAGCCTATCTTCTCAAGAGGATTGCACTTTCTTAACAAAACATAAAAGATAGATAGATAGATGATAGGTAGGTAGATAGATTGATAGATGATAGATGGATAGATAGATGATAGATAGTTTGATAGATGATAAATAGATGGAGAGACAGACAGAGACAGAGAGAGAGAAAGGGGAGTATGCAGCTTTAAAGTTAAAAGGCATATCACATGAGAAATACTGGGGGTTGTAGATTGAAAATATATTTATAAAATGGTTACTTTATGAGGTCAGATATTTTAGGTTAGCCTCCTATCATAAAAATTATTTTTCTAGACATGGAAGAAGTGTGAGGCAGGTGTCAAGGTAAGTTCTAAGGACTTACTTTGAAGTAATATAAAAGAAACAATCAAGACTCCATTCACACACTGGGAAAGAATAAGAGTCAAAAGGAATTCTATCTATTTCCTTAAGATTCCATTTCTCCAACAGAGCATCAATGGATGAGGAATGAGGGTCAATCAGAATGTGAGACTGAAAGCAAGTTCAAACTCCTCATTGCTGAGGAGAACTGGGCAGTAGCGCTTGTTTCCTCATGGTACTATGAATCTGATATTGGAGAATGTGAACAAGATAGTAATTCTCTGTTATGCCCTGTCCCAAAGTTGCTTATAAATAATAACTTAGAGATTTAATATTAATTACAGATTGTTTGGCCTATAGTTAAGGCTTATTACTAACTAGCTTTAACTTTTAAATTAACCCATTTCTATTAATCTATGCATTGTCATGTGGCCATGGTTTTTACCAGTCTGCTGCCATATTACTTCTTGGATGACTGGCTCATGCCTCTCTCAATTCTGGCCTTATTTTCCTATATTCAGTTTGGCTTTCCCACTTAGTTATATTCTGCCTTTCTATAGGCCAAAGCAGCTTTTATTATCAACCAATGAGAACAACATATATTCACAATGTACAGAATGATTATACAAGAGCAGGTTAGTAGGGAAGTGACTAAATCAGAAGACGATGATATGTAGAGACTGTTTAGATTTATCACCCTTTGAGAGCATTTCTGAAAAATGTCCATCCTCTCATTGAACAAAAAGATACTTAAGTCAGAAATGAACTTTCTGGTTGATCTATGCTGGCAGTGGGATAAGTGGCTCTCACCTGACACTCTTTCCAGAGATTGTAGCACACCAGGTCTGCTATATGATAGAACACTGCTCTTCCAGGACAGGTTCTGTAGAAACCTACATTTAAACCTAAAATATTCTAAATCAGACATTTCTGTGCACTCAGAGATGTAACATTCTAAAAAGTCATCTGAGAAGCAGAGTATGAAGGCAAAAAGATTGGGTGTTTGCATGGACTGTTACGAAGGGAGGCAAGACCTTGGTCATGTCTCTGGGTGGGCAGGTGAGCACACATACAGTGGGGCTTAGTTTTGATCGTAATGCATTAGGACTACAGAGCTACTGGACATAATAAAGGATTCAGTCATTATTAGGCTTATAAATGTTTGCAATTTGATATGAAAGCTTAGGTTTTGACAATTTAATTATAAGATGAGCAGGGGAGCTTCATTGATTGACATTTTTTTCATAAGACTCTAAGAATCCAACTCTAAGACCACAGCACCTGAATTTAAGGAAACAGACTTGCTACACACGATTTGGATGTTTTAACTAAATTTGACATTTCCAGCTGATTATTTATACATACTTTATTGTGATAAAGTACAGAAAGAAGCCATAATGTGATTTAAAATTTATCACCATGACAATATAGTGTAATAGCCATATGAAAGCAGAAATATATTATTCATTGAGTTCAGTACTTAGCTGAATGACCTGCCTTTTCAATTTAACAGATTTTCAGAGGGAAGCTCACATCACTGTGTCCAGAGATTTACATGTATTATCTCATGTGTTCTCACACTCAGCATGGGAGACAGTGTCTCACTTATTTTTCTGTTTTAGATTTTTTGTTTCACAGACTAACCAACACCAAAACATAGCAAGTGAATAGTAACTGGGGTAAGCCAGAGCCAGCAACTTTTAAACAATCCCATGCTGCTGCTTCTGAGACATTTCAACTTCAGAGCATGTACTTCTTATCTCATTCTAGGCAGTGTTCTGTGGCTTCTATTTTTTAAATCGCTTAGGTTTATCTTCTTAAAAGTCACCCCTGAGAACACCCTGAGGATCTCCAGATTCTTTATCTGTTGTGTCCTTTAAAACTAATTTTTACTAATTTTTACATTTATTTATGGTGTATATGTGTACAGTGTTAAACATGTACCCCTTAGGAGTATAGGAGATAACTTGTGTGTAGCAAGGAGAATAGCAACTTGTTCATTCTGGCCACCTGGCTAGCTTAGCCTTGAAATAACCACAGAAAAACTGTATTAATTAAATCCCTGCTTAGCCCATTAGCTCTAACTTCTTATTATTTATTTATTTATTTATTTATTTATTTATTTATTTATTTGGTTTTTCAAGACAGGGTTTCTTTGTAGCTTTGGTGCCTGTCCTGGAACTAGCTCTGTAGACCAGGCCGACCTCGAACTCCCAGAGATCTGTTTGCCTCTGGGATTAAAGGCATGTGCCACCATCACCCGGCTTTAGCTCTAACTTCTTATTGGCTAACTCTTACATCTTAATTTAACCCATCTCCATTAATCTGTGTATAGTCATGTGGCTGTGGCTCACCAGCAACATTCTAAGATTTTCTCTTAGAGGTAGAGGATCCATGGCTTCTCCCTGACTCTTTCCTTCTCCCAGCATTCAGTTCTGTCTTCTCTGCCAACCTAAACTCTGCCCTATCAGTAGGCCAAGGCAGTTTCTTTATTCATTAACCAAGAAAAGCAACACAGAGACATACGGCCCTCCAACATCATTTATGTGTGTTTGTATACGCCTCTGTGCATTCATGCATACATCCCTGAGGAGTAAAGGGGATAACTTGTGCATGTGTATGTCCCCATGCATGCACATACCCCTAAGGAATACAGAGTTTAACGTTGTGTGTGAGTATGCATACATGCATGCACCCCTAAGGAATACAGAGTATAACCTGTGTTAACTTGTCTGTGTGTGCATGTACCAATGCATGCATGTACCAATAAAGTGTATAGGGGATAATTTGCGTGAATGGGCATGCCCCAATGCATGCATGTACCCATAAGGAGTAGAGGGGATAACTTGCGTGTACATGGATATGCCCCCATTTTGCATGCATCCCAAAGGAATACAGAGAATAATTTTGTGTATTTGGGTATTCTCCCATGAATGCATGCTTACACGGACCCCTAAGGGGTACAGTGAATAATTTGTGTGAGAATGGGATGCCTTAATGCATGCATGCCCCCTAAATAGTAGGTATGCACCTGTACTTACACACAAATGCTTGCAAAGCATGCATATAAAACTAACACATGATCATACACATATGCACACACAACACAACACACATACACACATATATGCATGCACCTGCATGTGCTCCTAAACATGCACAAAGCCTTAAAAATCCCTCTGCTCATAATAATAATAATTTAAGAGTGAACATGTAGTTTAAATTCCACTGCTGGTATTTCTGTACTTAAGTTAGAAAACCTTTGACCTCAGATATCAGTTAAGTTTCTCCTCAGGAAACACAATGTACATGGGGCCAGGAAACTGTATGCATATTTTCTTATTTGAAAGTCAATCAATTTCATCACTTTTCTCTAGGTCAAGTTGATAAACATTAATATAGAAAACAATGAGATTCAGGAAGTGAGATATGGTAAATGATTTATATGAGTCTGTCCATGATTAATAGGCTTTGCATATTTGTCTTTATTCATGAAACAGATTTAAGATTCTTCTGAGGATTAAAAACTATGAGATATTAAATAAAAGCCCTGAAAACGTTCATCATGCTCACATATCTATTTAACAGAAAAAGAAAAACACAGTTAAATTTGGTCCCAATTAGAAGTAATTGTTCCTCATGTTAAATTAATTTATATTTCTTCCCTTCAACATCACCATCCAGATTAAAACATACTGAATAGAACTTGATTGCTCAGTGAATAGAAAGGCAAGAAAAGAGGGGGTGAAAAGAAGAAAGGGAGAGTGAAAGAGGTTTAAAAAAAGAAGGAAGAATAATAAGATATGAAAGGCAAGTGTCAGGTAAAGATTTTTCCCTACTGGACTCATTGGAATAAACTGGGGTAGATGTACAGATGACTATTTAGTCTTTGCTTTCACAGCAGTATCAGAACAAATGTGAGAATAATCACAATTTTACACTGGTACACTGTAGTTATTAAATACCAAGATCATGTTTGACTTTTTAGGTCAGGATTCATATGACAGAATAAGCTCTGCAGAACATGAAAAGAATGAAATCCATATATGACCCTGGATCTGGGGCAGACAGAACAGTACCTACTGTCTTGGGCAGGGGTCCACATAAAACCTTAAAAAGCTTATAAAAAAATAAGAAGGCTTCTAGACCCACAGAAATGGGAGTCAACTGGAGCTTGTTGGTAGCCGCATATTTTTAGATAGGCTCTGTTTGCTGGGAGCAGGCAGAGGCACAGCTCCTTTAAAAGGTTTCTGATTCAATTTTAGTGGCAAAAACCTGAACAGCTTCTTTAAAAACAGTGGATTACTGGTTCACCAGCAGAAATGGCTCTGATTCTTTTTGGGAAGTTGGGCTACAGAGCATTTATATGGGGTTAGTAAGCAGAGTACTACAAATTGCAAAGGTAACTTAGACCTGTTGTGTGCCTGAAAATAGGGCAATATGCATGACTCTCCAAGACAGTGAACATGCCTCCCCCATGTTGGACTGTGCAGAGACACCAGGCAGGACTGCAAAGTTGGTCCTAGCCATGCCTGCTTAACATTTAAAAGAAAAAAAATGTGCTCTTAGTCAGAAAATTACAGATATGCAATAAAGATAAATTCAGAAAAAATAAACCTCTGAACAGATCACAGTGTGATTGAAAAATGTAAATAGGCTTGAGAGAAAAGAAAAAATGGTATAAAAATAAAACCAAGTCTTTAAAGAGACAGAGTACAGACAGTCATAGAATAAAGGAGTAAAGTTAATAAAATAAATAGTAAACTTGTAGAAAAAGTAATAGAGTAAGAAAGATAAGCCATGTAAAGATGGACTATACACAAAGAATCTGGAATATGTATATTATTTTGATTTTTTTTGACTAAATAGATATTTGATTCTGGTGACTGCTAAGCTAAACCAACATATATAGTTTAAAGGTATCTTGACTTCCAAATCTGGGTTTACTGATATGTTACTTTTGAAAAGAGGTTCTATTTTTCTTTCCATGGAGGATGAGAACCTGTGGTTTCATTCCAGGCTAATGTGGTTTGATGGAACAAGTTCCCTGAAAGGTCTCCATGAATCCCCCCCAAAATACTTCATCTAACAAAAATCAGAAAACAGTTTGGAGAGAACAGCACCCAAATTTCCTAAATTATTGTTTATAAATGTTGTTTACATGTAAAGGGGGATATGCTATAGGTATGAATACATTTCATTGATATGGATCTTGGATTAGTTATACAAATTTAAGGTCAATTTTGTTATACATATATTTCTGCTCTTTATTAAGCTATTGTGTTTGTGTAGCTCATTTATAAATGTAATGTATAATTAAGAAATATAGGTTAATAGTCATAATAATCAAGCTTGTCATGTTAGTTATATTTTCTAGATATATAGAGATGTATTTTCAGTTAGATGGATAATCTTTAAACATTTCAAAGACCTATGGAATATGTCATTTAAAATGTTTTAAGAACTTAGGACTTTTCTCAACCATGAGAAACATCTGCTCCTAGCAGCACCAATATACTTCTAGAAAATGATGGACATCCAAGAGGATCCTTATGGAGTTGGTTAACCATTTGGGCAAGAAACTGCACTGACTGGACTGTTTGATGTTATGCTGTATGAACTGGACATGCAGGACCCACAGAAAAGTGACTGCTGACCTTCCTCAAAGGTGAGATGGTCCTTTGGGGTTCCTGCTTCATGAAAAAACAAAAAGAGTCTAATAGACATTTTGCAGTACAGAGAATAGTGATTGACAAACTGCCAGTATAGGAGGAACTATCTTTGAAATGTAATGCTTCATGGAAAAATCTGCCAGATACTATGGGCCAGTAGGCTGAAGGCAGTTGCCACAATGGTACAGAAGAACTGTGGGTGACTATATAGGCAGGGAGTTGTCTCTGTCAATTCTAAAGTTTTAGGAGTTGCTTACAGTGTACTTCCTGTTAACTTAGGTAATAATATATCCTGTTGGAGCCTTTGATGGATTTAAAGAATATTCAGTTATAATTACAGTTTTCCTTAGCTTTAATAAAAGATAAAGTAGATATACATATTGTAATTGTAATTCTTGCTTGATACCTGTTTTGTTATATGTAATTTTATTATGTTTAAGTTAAAACCTTTTTTATATGAACAGAAAAGAAGAAATGTCATGGAAAATCCTTCTGTATATGTTTTACTTTTATTGGTTAATGAATAAAGAAGCTGTTTTGGCCTGTGATAGGGCAGAATAGAGCTAGGCAGGAAAACCAAACTGAATGCTGGGAGAAAGTAGGTAGAGTCAATGAGATGGCATGTAGCTGCTGGAGGAGAAGGACACTGGAACTTTGCCTGGTACATCACAGCCATGTGGCATACACAGATTAATAGAAATGGGTTTATTTAAGATGTAAGTGCTAGATAGAAATCTGTATAAGCTAATAGGCCAAGCAGTGTTTTAAGTAATACATTTTCTGTGTGCTTATTTTGGGTCTGAGTGATCAGGAAATGAATGAACAGCCTCTGATTAGAGATTGGTTGTGCCTACACAGAAGGATGCTTACTTACTTGGCTACGTCTACCAAAGTGTCTAATGGTTCTTTGCATATTTTGTTCTGGATCAAGATGCTTGCATAAGTATACATAGTTCATAGTTAGGTGCCATTATATTACTTTCTTTTGTGACATAAACTTATCTATTCCCAACCAAACTCTATATTAAAAATGCCCATGAGTAGAAATATTAAACTTGAATATGTGAAGTGACATCTAGTCTATTAGAGGACAAATTCTTTTTTGATGGCATTGGGTTCAAACCCAAGGCCTCAAATATAGGAGCCTACAGCACTACCACCAAGCTATAGTTCCAACCGCCACAATGCTATTTTAAAATTGTAAGAAATAATGTACGTGACAAGCAGCTTCCAAGCACCTACTCTAACAAGTTACATTTCTTCTTTAATTCAGCCTCAAAATCCATGTTAGTTTTTATATACCTTCTTTCCCCTCTTGTGACCTATCCTTGAATTCATTTTAAAGAGATGTAGTGGTCTCTCCTAAATGTTTGTTTTTTATGACTTTAATATTCATATATTTTTGCTTTTAGTTCCTCATGAAAACATTCTTTATTTCTTATTTCTATCACTGTCCACACAGTACATGTTAAACAAGAAACACGTAATTAGTTTTCAAGATGAAGAAAGTTGTGCGGCATAGGCTTTAGTGGAGCATCTTAAGTCTCATTCTGACACTTTAATAGCAGTCCTTCTCTGCTTGAGGCAACGCAGATTTTATTTCCTTTTGCTTCTTGCTGGTCAAGACTTCTTAGGGGACCTTCCCAAGGAACTGATGGTCATTAATATAAATTTGGAGTCAAGGAAAAAAATGAACATGGAAAACTTCCAGACTGTGCCAGTATACTCTGACAGACCTCTGTGATTTAGCATCCCTTCCTGACAGTGTGAATTATAATTAAACCACAGACATATGGAAGGCAAGTAACTGAATGTCATTTGAGCTGTCTGCATTAAGAGGGGGAGGAGGCATGAAATGAAAGATATGGAAACTAGTTTCTGAATTCATTTCTGGTTTCCTAACAAAGATTGCAAAAGTGATGCTGTAGGTGGGCACTCTGAGTCATTGGCTTGAGAAAATCCTACACTGTAAGAATATGCTTGTTCCAAGAGACTCATTTCTAGTACCATGAAAATGTCCATGCTGATGACAGCAACTCCTCACGAGTGTAAGCTATCCTTTTCAATTAGTGTTTTAACATGACACAAAGAATCACTATTGCCAGAAATATTCCAATTTTGAATGGACTGCAACTTGAGAAGATTATTTGGACATGTAGGGAGGTAACCACTCTCATATGGAATGTTGTCCCAGGAGAGTGGTGGGCAACTGAAAAAATGCAAATTCCAGATGAAACTTTAAGTACTTACTAAATATGTGATTTATTTTGTTAGTTTCTCTTACCAGCCTATTATTTCTTAGCATTTTATTATCTCCTGACATGCTCATGGTATATTAAACATATAGTAGAAACACTAGCCAACTCTTTTGAATTATGAGTAGACTGGACAAAACACAAATCAATTTTCTTTTGATGTATGATTTTATGACTTCATGATACTAAGATACAATACAATGTCAGGAATAATGAGAGATTCTTAGATGAGAAAAGAAATGATTGAACACATTATGTTTTTACATGTATGGGGTAATGTCCCTTAGAACAAAATATCTCTTTAAAATGGCAAAATCAAGGAAGAAAAAATTAAAATTTAACCAAACATGAATAACAATGGGAGCTTATTTCTCTAACTTTATCACTTCGTGGTTATACACAGATACACAAAAACAACTAGTCATGATAATTCTCATACTAATTTAGTTCTGTAAAATCTCCTTATGTGGGTGAATTTAAGGCATTATTATAACTTATATAAGTCCATAATAACTGTTCATAAGTTCTATGTATAGATTATAATTTTATCTTAACTATTCAGTTATAATAGTTATGTTAAAATTGACGACCAAATCAAAGCAAATTCTATTCTGATTATTTAATAAAACCAATAATTCATATTTCTTCATTAATAATTGAATATACACATAAATTTAGAAGAATCTGGTTTAGAACTGATGTGCTTATGATGATAGTCTGTCACTATATTAAAATTTTTACCATGTTCATGGCATTAATCGCATTAAAGGAAGAATTGTGATTTTTGGTTCATTTGTTTTCAGATACCTCAGTCCATGGTCCCTAACCTCTGTTGTTCCTATGGTAAGGCAAAATGCCACAGTGGAGAGGGTACAGTATAGTAAATGAGCCCAACTTAAACAGAGGGATCCTGTTTATGGGAGGCCTCTTGTTTGTTTCCAGACAGACTGGCAGGTCAGATCCAAAATAGTCACACAGAAACCATATTATTTAAATCACTGCTTAGCCCATTAGCTCTAGCTTGTTATTGGCTAACTCTTACATCTTAATTTAACCAATTTCCATTAATCTGTGCATTACCATGAGCTGGTGGCTTACCAGTAAAGAACAGCATAGCTGTCTCCAGCAGAGGCTCCATGCTTCTCCCTGAATCTGCCATCTTCCTCCCAGCATTCAGTTTAGTTTTCCCTGCCTAGCTCTGTTTTACCATATCAGGTCAAGGCAGTTTTCTGTAATCATTAATGGCAATCACAACATACAGAGAGGAATCCTCCCACATCAGGATCCTGAAATTCATCCTTTAAAAATGTGGCCCTGTGTTTTCCTTCTTCCAATCAGACATCATCTTCTACCATCCTACTATCTCCCAAACATTAACTTAATCAATGAATTAAATCTCATTATTTAACAGGCTCTGACAACACCATCAGAAAAACACCCAGAGCTGTGTTCCCATGACCTCTAATCAGTTTAACAGTCTGTGTTAACTATAAATGTACCTGGCCCTGTCATTCTTATACTAATTCAAAGGTCAGCACCATAACAAAAGTTATCTTGTAGGCCACTTAGGAAGTGACTTAATTTCCAACTTGCAAAGGTTGCATGATTAAGAACAGTTTTCCTCTTTGGTTCATACACCAATGAAATAACTCCTGGTGAATAGTTTTCAGTGATTGAAGCAAACCTGGCTAAAAGAAATCATGTTGCTGAATAGGAATTCAAAGAGGGGTTCAGAGATGCAAGAAACTCCCACTAGAATCAACTTTTAGAGGCTTCCTCCACCTCTTCATCATCACACTGAAAACTAATTTTCCAATGTATGAGCTTGTGGCACAAACAATATACAAACAATTGTGATGTTCCTCCTCCATTTCCTTACTTGTCCACTTTCTCAGATTTCTGCTATGGCCATGCTGATACTACCTTGTTCTTCTATATAGAAGAAGTTCAACCAAAATTCTTTGAAACACATCGCCTGCTAAAGAAATTCCAGTGTAAACTCTACTGCAAGTCTAGTGTGACTTCACTATATTGTTCCAATATTCAAAATGTTCTCAAATATCCAGATTATTTGTTTTCAAATTATGTAATTATTTACAACCATTTTTCTCACAATATTAGTTTGGAAAGCAAGTCTTCTGCCCCCTGAATGCCATGAAAGGAAACTCAAGATAATAACCACAGTTCTTGAGTATTTCTTTCCACTTAGTGACCTGTTCTCCCTCTTGACAGTGAATCTGACCTGTGCTGTTGCTTATTTACGAACAAATAGTCTTTATCATTTGTAAACCTTCATGTACCTTTATTTTAGATACTTAAAAGAAAATATTAGTATTCTAGAAATACCTAATTTTGACAATGACCATCGGTTATAATGCTACTCTCTGGTTTCAAGATTACAGCTGTACTTAAGGATGCATTATATTCTCAACGCATTATATTTTCAATTTATTGTCTGACATACTGTCACATAATTCAATATATGTGTAAAACTTAAAAAGGTCTGTCCTTTAGCTCCTTGAGTACAACATTGGTATTTAGATTACATGAACTCTCATATACGGATATATGTGCTTCCATGTATCCTGAAAGAGACACACATATTTCTTCAAACAATGACCCACATTTGTAGGTTCTTTGTGTCCAGTTTATGCAATAGCTCAGGCAAGAGCAGTTTCTTGCCCAAATAACTATCAAACTCCATAAGTAGCCTCTTTGATGCCCATTTTCCCACTCTGTAGTGATGAGGCAAGCAGGCATGCTTTTCATCCCGCCCAGCTCAACACCCAAAATAACAACATATAAATTGTATTCATTTAAACACTGCCTGGCCCATTATCTCTAGCCTCTTACTGGCTAACTCTCACATCTTGATTAACCCATTTCTATTAATGTGTATTGCCACTTGACTGTGGCTTACCAGCATGAGTCTAACCACTGTCCATCCTGGGTAGGAGAAGCATGGTGTCTGCCTGACTCTGCTTTCTTTCTCCCAGCATTCTGTTCTGTCTTCTCCACCCACCTAAGTGCTGGCCTATCAAAGGGCCAAGGCAGTTTCTTTATTAATCAATGAAAGTAACACATAGACAGATGACCCTCTTACACCACATGCCTTCTGCTCTAACACTGCCTTCAATAACCTGTGAATATATTTCATCTCAATTTCTTTGACATCTCTGTGATACCCAAGAACAAGGACTCTGCCAGAATTCAAACCTGGAATTGTTATCCATACAAACCAAAAGTGAAAATGTTAGTGTTAACTAATGCTAATAACTGTGTGGCAATTTGTTGACACAGAAAGCTAGCAGAAACCGAGCGGATACTTTGCTAAGGTTTTTATTTTGTGTGCATGTTCATGTGTATCCAGATGCATGTATGTGTGAATGAATGACAAAAACAGATAAAGTTCAACCTCATACTCCCTGACTCTTTCCAACCTTTTTGAAGCAAGGCTCTTTTCCTTACTTTTTTTTTCTTTTATTGAAAATAGATTCTTTTCTCATAAAAGTACCCCAATTCTAGTTTCCTCTACCTCTACTCTTCATAGTTCCTTCCCTTCTCCCCTTCCCTCTGGATCACTTTCTCTCTGTGTGTCATTAAGAAAATAAGGCTTGAAAGAGACAAAAATCAAATATGACAGCATAAAATAAAATAATAAGAAACAAAAACTATCATATGATGTTGAAAATGGAAACCCTATAGGAGGAGAATTGTTCTGAGAGCAGGCACAAGAGTTAGAGACCTACATATTCTCAAAGTTATGAGTTCCATAAAAACATGAAACTAATAACTATTAAATATATGGGGAAAATCTGGAACCCTATAGTTGGAGAAAATAAGATATTTCAGGATAAAGTAAAATTTGAACACTATATATCTACAAATCCACCACTCAGAAGGTGTTATAAGAAAAACTCCAACCTAAGGAGCCTAACTCTACCCATGAAAATGCAGAAAATGCATAACACAAGCAAAAACACAAAAAGGGAAACACACACACACACAAACATTCAAACACTTGAACTCAAGCATGTGTGCAGATGCATACATATATGTGTGACAGTAGCACCACCATCAACAGCAAAATAGCAGGAATCAATAATCATTGATAATTGGTATGTCTCAATATCAATGGTTACAATTTCCCAATAAAAAAATTACAAGCTAACAGAGTGGATGTGAAAACATGATCTATCTTTCTGCTGCATCCAACAAACATACCTCAACATCCAGAATAGACATTACCTCAGTACCCTGAGGTTTGCAAAAAGATATTTCAAGCAAGTGGACCTAAGAAGAATGCTGGTATAGCAACTTAAATATCTAAACAAAAATTAATCAAAAACAATAGGGAAGGATACTACAAACTAATTAAGAAAATCAAATCCAAAATTCCAATACAATTATCACTTTTTAAATTATTGTTGTGTATTTCAAATTTTCATTGCACTTGTATGTGTATGTGCATGTATATGTGTGTCTGTGCACATGTGCACATTTTAAGGTCAGAAGATAATTTGTGGGAATTGGTTCTCTCCTTCCTCTCTCTTTATCCATGTAGGTTGTGAAACAGAACTTAGGTTGTCAGGCTTAGCAGAAACTGCCTTTACCCACTGAGTCATTTTGCTAGTCGTTCAATAATGTTTTTGATAATGAAGAAACATAACATATTGCTTCCTGAATACTTATAATGCTCATAAGAGTTTCTACATTTTTGATAGTTAAAAGATTAAATAAAATAGTTAATACCATAGTGAAACAAAAATATCACACTATATAGCTTTGAATCTACCAACAATACTGTAAAAAATGTATTGCGAGCCATCCCTGAGTTGTTGAACAGTCTCCTGAATATTCATTCCCCAGGCATCTTCTCTCCCAGATGCTACATCTTTCCTATGCTGAGGGAAAAATCTCACAGTAATTGGTTAAGTGGCTCATAATATCTTCTATTATAAACTTTTGCTGGCTGTACATCTTTTTAGTTGCTCAGTCCAAATGTTAGGGAAGAACCATTCGGAATTGCCTCTATTAAAGTTTTGTTAGTATGCAAAATTAAGTTGTGCTAAATATATTTAATGTAATTTCACCAAAAATAGGAAAATCACAGAATAGCATGCAGTTTTTTTCAGATTTTGTATATAATTTGTAGTTTTATCAAACTATTTCTTGCATCTTTTACTGCCCTTCATTTAGTGACTGTCTCTCTCCAGCTGTCATGTTTAATACTTCATTTAGTCATTGCATGCTTGTTCATAGCTTCATTTTGGTCACAGATAACATCAATAATGGTCCATATTTCCTAATGTCTTAAAAGTATCATGATCACAGTAAGATGTATGGAGAATTCCAAGGACATCATTATAGCCCTGGGAATGAGTAAACACAGACGCACAGGGCATTCATATCTCTGGACCCTGCTTTGTACCTGTGTTGATTTTTTGGTTTCTATCTGATGATTGTTTCCACTTTTACAAAGCTTAAGTGCTAAGGTATGTGGTTTATTCACATGATAACAGTTTACTTCATGTAGCTATAGATAGCACTAAAGAACCCTAATTTCTATCTCAAAACAGAAGAATAAATGCAAGCTTGAGGTTACATGGTCTATATAGCAACTACACAGACCATTTCATCTCAATGAAATTCCAGGGATCCATATCTATCATAGAAGAGTAAATTATACTGAAATCTATTAAATAGTTAATGAAACATTATTTTGTCATAATAATTAACATACTATTAACTTTCATGATAACAGTAATATGCAGATGGTCTTTCTCTCTCTCCCTCTCTCTCTCTCTCTCTGTGTGTGTGTGTACATGTGGGGATGAAAAGAGTAGTTTCACTTATAGGAATACATGCAAGTTTTGCTTACTAGATATATAAAACAACATCAATAACTAACATTCATCCATAGCATACAGAATTTTAAGCCACAGAGTTAACCTCTTTTTCATTGTTATAGCTTAGATATTTATGCTAGACTACAGTCTTTCTTAAGATGCTATTTGGAAGTAAGGCTTAAGAAAGTGATTTATTTTGGTTCTATCATGAACAAAGTGTTCTCTTCATGAATGGGTTTCTTTGTAAGGCAAGGCAGACACTGAGTTCTTTGTCAATACATACAAGCAAGGAGGACAGATTTCTGGGATACTCAGTAAGAAGATAGGTAGCTAAACCAGAATGCCAGGTCCCTCTGTGCTTGCACTGATCAGAAAATGTCTTGATCCTAGAATTCTTTACACATAATTGTGCAAAGGATGCCATTATATTCTTAAAGCAGCCAACAGGTAGTTATGAAATTCATTCTAAGAACACAACCAGTAAATAGTATGACTATCATCTTCATAAAACCCTCTGTCTCATAAGACCATACTATAGTCATTGGGTTTAGACAACTATTATGGTAACTTGATATGTATTGGAAACTACAACATAGAGACAACTAATAAATACACCTTACCCTGAGCATCCAGCCTAGAAATGAAGACAGGCATTAATTGATCTTCCAATGACACTTATTAGAGAGGAATGTAGAATACATAAAGCAATGAGCAGATCAGCATAGATAGCTCAGTAAAGATGCTTAGACCAAAATGTGAATAAACCCAGATTTCCCAAGGATAAAACTAATAAAACCATAGCTGTGCTTTGACATTCTGAGTACAGACGAACAATATACAAAAGCATAGCAAGTTATAGAGTATGATCATTTATAATATATTTAAACTAGCAATGGCTTTCAATTTTACTTTTCATTAAAATAAGACACGGGTGGATTTAGAGTCACTTAGTTTTCTAAGGATGGCTAGAAAAAATCACATCCTTCACACAGTCTTTACAGAGCAAATGTTTTCTACTTGTTTAGCTAACTTTGAAGATAAATCACATCAAATTAACCACTACTTAATTTTTCATTTTAAGCTCTTATCTACTTAATTTTCCAATAGAGAAGATAAAAATTACACTTTGTTCTATTATCTTAACATACTCTTATTATTCTCTCTCCTTCTTCCCCTGCCCCTCCTCTCTCTCAGATTTAATTTTATAAATTTTATGGGCTATTTTCAATGCTCACTTCAGAGACAAGGGAAACACAAGTGCCAGCCACAGTAACGTCTTGATATGTTAAGATTAAAATATGCTTACTTTCAGAACTGATCACATTTTATTAATTTGATTATTTATGATTCATGTATTGTGGTGTGGGAGGTCCTTCTATATGTTGATTTTATTGGTTAATTAATAAAGAAAACTGGCTTGGCCCATAGCATGGGAGGAGGAAGGCAGAGTTAGGAGAAGACATGGATCCCCTGCCTGAGAGAGATGTTGGGAACTTAAGCTGCTAAGCTACAGCCACATGGCCATATACAGAATAACAGAGATAGGTTAGTTTAGGGTATGCATTTAGCCAGAAATACGCTTAAGTTATTGGCCAAAGAGTATTGTGAATAATATGGTTTTCTGAGTGGTTATTTCATGGCTGGGCAGCCGGGATGAACAAGCAACCCTTCCTTCAACATATTGTGTGTATGTGTGTGTGTGTGTGTTGTGTAATGTAAATGGATGTACCCTTGTAGATAAATGCTTGTTTGTATGTGTAGAGGACAGAATAAAAGAATGTTTTCCTATCATTGATTTTTCTTGAGACAGGGTCTTTCATTGAAATTGGATCTATGCTAGTAGCCAGCAAGCCCACCATTCATCTCGCCCTACCTACAAGAATGGTTGAGCTTACAGGGACATCATTTCTGTTTTTTTTTTTTTTCTTTTTTCTTTTTTCTTTTTACATGATCTTAGGTCCTTATCTTGTTTCTTTTTTTTTTTTCAATTACATTCTTTTTTTTTTCTTGCTGATTTTTTTTATTAATTAATTAATTTAATTATTAAAGATTTCTGCCTCTTCCCCGCCACCACCTCCCATTCCCTCCCCCTCCCCCAATCAAGTCTTCCTTCCTCCTCAGCCCAAAGAGTAAGCAGGTTTCTCTGCCCTGTGGGAGGTCCAAGGACCACCCACCTCCATCCAGGTCTATTAAGGTGAGCATCCAAACTACCTGGGCTCCCACAAAGCCATTACATGCAATAGGATCAAGAACCCATTGCCATTGTTCTTCAGTTCTCAGTAGTCCTTATCTTGTTTCTTTACAGTAATAATGTTCTTATTTTTATCAAAATGACTTGGTTTAAATATGTTTGGATTTTCCAGATTCTATAATTAGAAAGAAGTCATACTGTGATTGATCACATGTGTAGGTAAACCTTCAACCTCAGTACGAATAAGAATGTGAGAATTCTTTGCCCCTGACCCTTCATGTGTGGGAATGGACTGTGTCTATGGCATGGAAAGCTGTGTAGCTTCCTAAAGGGTTAGTCAGAATTTTCAAGTTTCTATCTCTGAGGTTTCCTATCCCTGTTCTGCTATTGCATTTATTTTTAAAAAGATTGCACATATATTTCATCAAGAGTATCTTTCTAGTTTATCCACTGTAAACATTAAACTCATTTTTTCTAATGTTTTTCCGAAATGTGAAAATTTCACATGTGAGTGTACCTTAGTTGTTTGATATTGGAAGAGTTATTTTACTTTATTTTGGGTAAGAGAATATTATGTAAATATAGAGTAATTATAAAGATTAAATGAAGAAAGGGATGGATATGTATGTAATCTACAATGTTGATTTATTCTCTGTGTTACTATTAAGTGGCTGGTAATTAACTACAAGATATGTGTTTTATTGTTTAAATTATAAAAATGCTAATCCAGTTTAATAATTTTCCCCTGAAAAGTTCCAATAGATTTATTTAGCCACAGTATGAATTCTGAATTGCACATTAAATATTTTTAGATATGATCTTTAGGAGTAAAGTACTAGATCAATAAATAAGTAGAGTACTGTTATAATAGCCATCTTTAATGGTTAGGCAAGGTAGTGACACTGTAGTGACAGAGACAGAGTCTCATTTTGTCATGAAACTATGTCAGCCACCTATTGTGTAGCTGTCAGATTAAATCAAACACAAGAATTTGGGTCATAAAGCAAGTATTAAAGCTTCCAAGTGCACAAAATTCTATGCACATTACCACAGCATGCACATGAGATTTTCTTTCAACACTGCCCTAAATAGGAAGTGAATATTATTTTACAATATTTCTGAAAATCCTATTTTCTTTTACAGCTTCCCTGTTGCATTTACATGATTTAGAGTGAACTGTCTTTCTCTTTAAAAAAAAAATCAGACTATGAATTTATCACCTCCGAATGGCAATCTGGAAATCAATAGTGTACACTTGGCAGTCTCTAACATCATAAGCAATTAAACACTCAAAATATACACTCAACTTAAAATTGTGTTGACATGTGAGTTGGCCACAGCTGTCCTTGTATCTACAGCCAACAATAATAAGAGCATATTTGTGGAGAAAGTAATCAGAAATGAATGAAGTGCAAGTCAGACCACAACCTAAATCATTCAGTTACCAAACATACTAGAACTCTTTTACATGAGGATTATGGTCTCAAATTTATCTCCAAACCACAAAAGTCAGAACCAAACATTGCTGTAATTCTCAAAAGTGGCAAATCTTCTCAAATTTCTAAAAGCTACCCTATCCAATTAATGCATCTACTCATGCATGTTTGGATGTGATGTATACATGCATAATTCAATGCATTTATTGAGTGCATACTAATGCTGGATTTTGCATAAATGGTCATTAATTTTAAAATGTGATTTGGTCATTATATTACTTAAATGTATGTCAAAGCAAGTAATCATTCTTGTGAGTCACTGATGCTTCACGTTTTCTGTGCATTACTTCATTTAGTACACAGCACATGCCTCTAAGTTATATACTAGGGTGCAGAGAGTTTTTAAAAAACTACATCCAAATTCTCATAATGAATAAATCATTGCATCAAAAAATTTGATCTATGCTATGTGAAACCAATCCTCCTATTATTTTTGTCATATAAATGAAACCCCAAAGAAATGAGTGGCCTCCAGAAGTATTTTAAAAATGAAGAAGGCATTTGTATTGGAATCATTGAATGTGCTGTTCCTATACTATCTGTGTGGGTGCATACATAAGCATGCATGTTTTTGCTAAGTAGCCACCCCAGGCTATCAGGTTTTGACGGAAAATCTTTTCAGTACATGTGTCACAGGATAGATTGTGGAAATGATTGCCTTATGCAGAATAATGTGAACATGTTTTGCTACTGAACATGTGGACCTGCCTTCTACTGGTGGAAACTTAATGTCACATGTTGAAATTGCTTTTCCATCTGTGAAGCTGGCACAGACCCCTGAGGCCTGACAAGCTTTGTCTGGGTGTCAATTACTGTGCAAAGTGGTTGATGCTGATTTAGGCTACAAGAAGGAAAAGGCCACTTCTGTATTTTCTGAGGTACAAGTCCCTCCTAGCAATATGGGGGCATTCAGAATTCTCTAGGTGGTCAGATCAGGTGTCAGGCAAGACACAAGGAACCTGTGATTCTGAGATTATACACAATGCCTGTGGATCATTTCTAGAAATAATTTAAATCATCTCATTATTCTGCACGTCCACATCATATTTTGAGTCATACACTGAGTGTTAGGGACAGGAGTACTCCTTGTCTGTGGAAGGGGCAGGTTTCTTCATGGTAATAGAGAACCTTTAGGAGCACAAAAAGACACTGGTATATATTTTCAAGTCAAAACACATGTGCGAATTGTTTAGTGATCTCTGCACTTGAGCCATCTCATGAAATTTAAGGAAATATTATAAAGCAAGTGATCAGAGCTGCAAAGCTAATGAGGCACTTTTGAAATGAAAAGATTATAGATTTAATAAAAAGCCTATGAATATCAGTATCCTTTTATTGTCACTTCTGTTATTTTTTGAAGTTATAATAACTTCAGTTCCTCCTTTCCTTTACTCCCACAAACTCTCTCACATATCCACCCCTTGTTTTGTTCTCTTTCAAATTCATAGCTGCTTTTCATTAATTGTTATTTACATACACACACACATACATACACACACACACACACATTCCTAATTGCAATCTGCTCATTCTATATAATGCTACTAATACATATGTTTTCCTACTCTAATACCCTGGACTAGTAAAGTCAGAGATTGTGGAGAGAATCCACAACTACCATTTTACTAAACTAAAGTATTTTGGGGGGAACTCATTAAAATTTTTGGATTTGAACTAAAACGTAATGCAAATAATGTATTTTTACACGTAATGAAAAAATGCCTGTTGACATTGCTAATGTGGTGTATCAATCACACAATTTTATCACCACATACTTAACTGCTATTTATCAAGAAAATGCTGTGTGTCATTTGACCTTTAAGAATCTAGCTGTTGTTTTGTAGTATTTTTGAAAATCATATTCTCACTCATACATATTCTTTTAGAGTTACAACCATAAGAATATCTGTTAAAAATATCAAGATACACAAATGTATTTTATTTTTATTGTATTATGATTATTTCATGACTTATTTTCTCATTTCATCCCCAATTTTTTTTTAAAAATTGCATTTATCTAGTATACACATGTGTATTCCTGTGTGACATGGTGAATATATGGAGGTGAAAAAACAGCCTGCAGGTCAGATGTTTCTTTCCCACCACACCATGTGTATCCCTTGTATTGAAATTAAGTTCAAGGCTTGGTAGCCAATGCCCTTATCCAACTGGTCATTTCTATAAGCACTCAATTACTTTTAAATTATTGCTTTTTAAAGTTGTATTTATTTTATGTGTATGAGTATTTTGCTTGCATATATATGTATATATATGAACCACTCATGTGTCTGCTGCCATCAAACATCACAATAGGGTTTCAGATCACATGGGAATATTGCTGCTAAGAGTTGTGAACCACTTTGTGGCTGTGGGAAAAGAACATGGATCTTCTGTAAGAACAACAAGTCCTCTTATTCATTGATTCATTACTTCATGCCCAAGGTTTCAAATGATGTCATTCTTTCCCCAGCATTATTAGCTATACTTACTATATAGATGTATCTGAGTTTGTGATTCTCAAAGAGACTATCCATATTCCATCCTATCCAACCACAGAACATTTAATATGTACAGCTCTAAGACATTTAAAGTCTAAAAGAGAGTTAGGCAAAATGATCTCCTAAGAGGATACCTGATCAGTTTTTGTGACGGCAAAAATTAAGGTATTTGCAGGGCCTGGTGGTGTATGCCTTTAATTCCAGAATTTGTTAGGTAGGGGCAGGCAGATTTCTGTGAGTTCAAGGCCAGCCTGGACTACAAAGTGAGTTCCAGGACAGCCAGGGAAACCCTGTCTTGAAAAACAAAAGAAAACAACAACAAAAAATTCAGATTTTTCTTAGTTTGTTTCCTATTTAAAAAGTAGAAAAGTTATTTTTATAGATTTAATATGAGAGTGAAAAATTTATTTCTTCTAGAGATATTTATTCTAACTCATCTTTCCTAACATATCTCATAGTTGTATACCTTTTGCAACAGCTCACACTATTTTTTTTCTACTCCAAATATACACACTGCCACACAAAACATTCAAGATTGTCCTACGGCTTTGTGAATCCTACTTCTGATAAATTATTGTCTTCTCTACATTTTGTTAAAGGCTATTTATTTACTGTTTTTCAACACATACAAATCCTACTTTCTGTAATAATTACATTGTCTATATCTTAACATTTTAAGAGGTAGTTAATCAAGGCTGTGATGGATGCTTATCCTAGTAATAAGACAGACTTGACACATAAGTAGAATATAGTAATTAACAAACTCTAATAACATCCTAGGACTTATACAGCATGACCACACTTGCAATAATAGCACAGAGAATGCTTGTGGGCATCATCAGGGATAACCTGCAGACCTCTGTAGCCTGCAGAGCTCTGCATAACAGCCTGGTAAGTTTTATTCAAGAGATGTGTCAAGACTGTAAGGACAGCTCATATTCTAGTTTTTAACTTCCTACAACCCTAGCTCCCTCCCCTTACCTGTGTGGTATTGCAAAAGTTGATGGCCTTGTATTTATAGGAATCATAGAAACAGCAAGTTAGAAACAATGATTACAATGAGGAACTTCCTCCAAAGACACATAGCTAAAGGGTTGCTGCTGTGGAACCTGGGATGGAATCTCATAATAAAGCCGCCATCCAGAGGATACATACTCGTCTGTCCTGGTTTGGTTCTTGCTCAGTGCAAAGAACCCTACTTTCATGGCATTTGTTTAAAATGATCAGTGCCACCAGTTAATAGGACAAGTATATGGGGTGGCAATGCCAGACAAAACAAACAAAAATGACTAAAAATCTTCAGAGAAAAATCTGAAGAATGAGATATGCATAGATTTTTTTGGAAGTGTTCAATGATCCTTGAGCTCATGTAGATTAGTTAAAAGGTCATAGTTGTGTGCAGCCTTCAGAAGGCCTAATCACTAAGCATGGACTAACATTAAACATTCCCCACAATTAGGGAAGGTCAAGATAGATTGTTTTTTCTGTTGGAGCATGAAAAATACAACCCTCCAACCCAAGTATTCTAACAACCACTTCCTAACATTGGATCCATGCTGTTGTTTTCTAGTAATTATGTAACAAGTGAGGTAACAATTAGAAAAGAGAATTTGTATGCTATTTCTGCTTGTGGAGGATAGTGTACTGATATAACATGGTTAAATAAATTGATTCAGCAAGGTTACAGAATGAATATCTGTAGAGGGAACCATTATATTCTAGTGTGTTATAAATGAAGAATCTACCAACAGAAGTTAGCAAGTCAACATTTAGTAGAAGCAAAGCAAGCAAATATTTGGGTGTACAATTAAAACTATTATTATTGTTATTATAATTATTGTTTAAATACATGGTAGGCATGTGTATATGTCATAGTGTGGTATGGGGCTCAAAGAATAGTTTTGAGGAATTAGCTCTTTCTTTTCACCTTTCTGAGTCTCAAATTCAGGCTGTCAGGTTTGTGGAGCAAATGCATTTATCCCTTAAATCATCACTCTTTCCCCTTGAGAGTCTTAGTCGGTGTTCTATTACTGTGAAGAGACACCAAAACCACAGTAACTCTTATAAAAGAAATCGCTTAATTGGATCTTTGCTTACAGTTTCAAAAACTTAGTTCATTATCATCATGGTGGGGAAAATGGCAGTAGGCATGACAGTCAAAGTGCTGGAGAAGCAGTTGAGAGCAACATCCTGGTTCACAGGCAGAGATGAAGAGCTGGGCCTAACGTGGACTTTTGAAACCTCAAAGCCCACCACAGTGACAATTCTTCCTCCAACAAAGCCACACCTCCTAATCCTTCTAATTCTATCAAAGAGTTGTACTCCCCATTGACTCAGCATTCCAATATCTGAGTCTATGGGAGTCATTCTTATACAAATAACCATGGTGTAATCTTACTATAATAAATTAAAATATTTATGCTAAAAGATTTGAATATTAGTTGAAAGAAATTTACATAAATATAATAGATGGATAGATATACATGTCCCTTGTTCTAAGGTAGAATCATTATGATAACAAAAATGTACAATCCTATACAACTTGGTAATAGTTCATCATGATCTTCACCAAAGTCACAACTGAGAAGTCTTAAAACATTTGAAAGTTGTCACTAAAATTTGTAGGAAGTTTGATAAATTCAGTATAACAAAAGTAATACTGAAAATAAGGGAAAAGGCTGAAATCAAATTATTTCAATCATTAAATTAAAAGGAATGGGACACTGACTTATGGAAATGAATATATTTTCAGGAAATGTAGCTGAGATCCAAATAAAAATTTAATATTTTGGTCAGTTCATTTACAAGCTAGAGTTCCTAGATTTAAGGAGAATATTGTTTCCAAGTGCAGTTACTACCATGATGATTCCATATGCAAAATGAAAGCATTAATCTGGGGTCTCACATTCCTTGCAAGTATGCAGGCACCCAGATGTGCGCGCGCGCACACACACACACGCGAGCGTGCTAATTAATAGACACAGATGTTTATGTTAAACTTTTCAGTTAAAAGACATGAGTCAACAACAACAGAGAAAATCAATCAGACTTCACCTAATTAAACACCTTGGTGTAAAGGGCACCTTAGGAAAAGCAACCCACAGAATGGAAGAAAGTATCTGCACATCATGGTTTTGATAGTGATATTGTGTGGAATATATAAAGGCCACTTCCAAAAGGCAACAAGCAAAACAAACAAATTAAAAGATCAATTAAAATGAAGGTGGGGTTTGAAGCTGTATTTCTTCAAAAAAGAAACATAAATGGCCAGTGTGTATATGAAAAGACACTAGGAAGTATTATAGCTACTACACATGTAAACAAAACTGCTACAAATGACAACCTCAAGGAAACTAGGATAGCTTTAATGAAGAAGACAGACACTAACGTGTTTCATCAGAGAGGTCGAAATCGGTTGCTTCATATATTGATGGTCTGAATATAAAACAGGACAATCCCTTGAGGAGTCAGGCTGCCATTTCCTTAGCACCACCAGTGTAAGGTTATCTTGTAATTGGATAGTCTTATTCCTAAGTCTAAACCAAAATATCAAAGATTATGTCTATATAAAATATCTTATAAACATTCCTATAACAGAATTCATCATTAAAAAACAGGACATATTTCTGTCAGCTGAGTAATGAAAGAATAAATGGATAGGTATACAGTGAAATAGTTTTTGGCAATAGAAATTAATGAGGCATTCACATACCCACCCCCTGTACAGATGGAGGAAGTAGGTAACAGAAGGCGAAAGATTGTCATTTACATGAAATGTGCAAGGGTCGAACTCACACAAATCCAGATTCACCTTAGTGGTGTCTAGGCTTAAGGGATGTTAAGTGACTGCCAATGAATACAAGGATTCTTTCAGGAATGATTAGAACATTCTAGGGTCACATATTGCTGAAGGATGCGCAAGTCTGTGAGAATATGTAAAACCATTGAAATTCCACCTTTAGGGGTGAAGCCTGTGACACCAATAAATATGTCTTTAAAATAACAGCATTATAGTTCTCAACTTGTTGGTCACAACCCCTTTGGGGGGTGGAACACTTTCACAGGGGTCCCCTAAGGCCATCAGAAAACACAAATACTTACATCACAATTCATAACATTAGCAAACTTATAGTTATGAAGTGGCAATGAAATCTTATGAATGGGGATAATCACCACTTGGGGAACTGTATTCAAGGATCATAGCATTAGGCAGGTTGAGAACCACTCTAATAGATGGTAATTCCTCTTCTGGTAACCCTTACTTTGCGTAAATCCATCCAAGACAATATTTTATTTCATGTACACCCTAATGATGGTCATAATAACATATAATTGTATCTTTCTATGAATTTTCATACAGCCGAAATAGTGAGGTGCCAGGAAAATAGGACTATTATTTTTATTTTGTTATATGAGCCTGCTTTGTTCCAGATCATTTGCTGAATTGGCCCACAAGGATACAAAGACAGTCCTTTTGGAGACAGATTTCTGTGAATCAGATCAGCTTTATTCCAGAATATAAGGAATATATAGGATTGGGGAACCTGGGACAAACCATAATTTGCATTGAGTGGCACACTGCTATCACAAGGATTGTATATGGCAGTAGGGCCTACAGTAGAGCTCCTAGCAACAGTCTTCTTAGCAAAAATATGTTTCCAGGAACAAGCTAAAGATAAAGCAGATATCTTGCTTAGAGAGAGCTTTCTGATAAGGTCGAGCCTGCAGGCCCATGGATATTCTCCAGAAAAGGCAGGTAGAGAGAGGAAGTTATGCTGGAGGGAGGGAGCCCCATGTTGCCAGGCAATGGGGAGACTGTAATCTCTACCACTCAGCAAAAACCTTCCAACCGTGTTGTTCTTTTATTTCTTTTATTTTTTTTTTGAGAATTGTATGTATGAGTGTTTATTTCACCTCCCCAAATCCCTACCAAGCAAATGGTTTAGTCTCCTATAATTATGATTGTTATATATTTATGTAAATGCATATACAAATGCACACATGCACTACTAAATCAATTTATCATTGCTTGCATGTATGTGTTTTAAAGATTAACCAACCTATTAGTGAGCCTATGCCTAGAAAAAAATCAATTCCTCTTTCTCTCAGTGGTGGATGTCTTCCTGCATCTCTCACAGTAGGGACTGGGGGCCTTGTGAAGTTTTCTTTATCCATTTTGGCATGTTAACTGGTGTTGTCATTACACAGGTCTTGTTTAGGCAACCATATGGATGAAGTTTCATGGGTTCCATATCACTGCCATGTCTGAGAGACACCATCTAGCAGCAGGTTTCTGGTCCTCTGGAATTTGCCATCTCTTTGCTTTTTATCTCCATGATGTTCTCATATTCTTAGGAATAAAGATTGCATTTCCGATGTACCAACTGGACAGGGACCTTACGGTCATTTACTCTCTGTGTTTTGACCAATAGCAAATCTGTGCAATAGTCTCTATTTCTAAAGGTGAGAGCTACACTTACCTGTGGGTATAATGATATGTACTTGGCATATAGTTTCAAACTATATAGGTTTAGGAAAATGATAGTAGTAAATTCACCTCTAGGGTTCATGAACTCTCCAGCGAGAGGTGGTTGGCTAGTTTCCCACCTGTTGAACTGATCTTAGATCTAATTAGACAGGAGTTGTTTACCTCCAAGACAAAACTGCCACCATTGCCCTCTTAGGGGATATTTTGTCATGCTTGTTACTGTAGTGGATCATAAATGTTACAGTTTTATGAGTATTGATTGCATTTCTGTTTTGGCCTCTTGTGTAGCGCTTTCCAGTAATCTGAGATTTAATCCTCAAAAAGGAGACTTCTGAGTCAGTTTTAGCTCAATTCCTCTAAGTCCTATGGTCAAAGTATGTGCTCTGTTCAGAAATGAGATTTTGTTTTCAAGTTTTGGGAGGCAATCAAGTGCAAGAAATCAGTTGTTATCCAATTAACAAATAGGAAATGGATCTGAACCCAGAATTCCCAAAAGAAAAAAAAAATAGTTAAGAGATAGCAAAAATGCCGTTCACCTTTTTTTTTTTCTATTTGGTATGACACTTAAGAAGACCTCCGAATTCCACCAGGAAGATTTTAGAAGTAATCAATACTCTCAGTAAAATGAGACTTACAAAATAGAATAAGATTTCAATTTCCAACTTCACACACAGCAAGAATACCCCCACTCTCCATAGCAATAAGAAATTTTGTGATAAGCTTAATCGAGAACATAAAAGACTCCATCAATGAAACCTTTTAATCACTGGAAAAGACTGAAGAAGACACCAAAAGATAGCAAGACTCCCTATGCTTAAGGATTTGTAGAATTAACATTGTAAAAATCACTGCCCCCCCAAAATCAATTACAAATTTAATGAAATCACAGTCAAAGATCTCCATGGCATTCTTCACAATAGAACAAAACAATCCTAAAATCCACATGAAATCAAAATGTCAAAGCCATCCTGAGCAAAGAGAACAATGCTGGTGGGATTACCACATCAAATTTCCAGCTGTATTACACAGCTATAGAAATAAAACCAGCATGGGATGGGTACAAAAAGAGATCAATGGAACAATACCCCAAGATGAATGCACATAATTAAAGCCATCTGATATTTGACAGCAATGAAAAAATACACTGTGGAGCAGTGACAACATCTTCAACAAATAGTGCTGAGGAAATTGGATGCTCACTACACAGAAGAAAGAAATCATGGATATATCTATCACCCTTTATTAAATAAGCTCCAATTGGATCAAAGACTTCAATGTAAAACCTGAAATGCCAAAAATTCTAAAAGAAAATATACATATGATATAAGTCTAAGAAAAGTCTTTTTAAATAGGACTCCATTGGCCTGGGTGTTTGTCCAACAATTGACAAACTGACCTTCATAAAATTAAAAACCTGTACAGCAGAGCAGGCATTCAATGCAGTGAAAAGCAAACCAATGGCACGAGAGGCAATCTTTCTCAACTAGATAGGTGAGAAACAAAAAGGATTAATATTCAGAATATACAAAAAAAAAACCCAAACAAATAAATAAAAATCGAGAAAATGGATGATCCAATTAAAATTGGCTATGTATATGTACATAGAATTCTCAAAACTGGCTAAAGAGATAGAATTAGCATGCAGGGATATGCAAACTAAAATGGTCTGTATAAATGAAAAACTTAAAAATATTCTTTTACTGAGTTCTATGATTTTCATATTATTATCAACAAGGAAATATTTATTTTATTTAGGTTTGTAACCATGTGACCAATATTTATAATTTCTTAAGTGAAGTCTAAAACATATTTTCAGCATTTTGAAGGTTCAGATAGTTGAAAATACAGTGTATATCATGATCTTGTTTCTAAATTGAGATCTTGGTCAAACCTCTACACAGAATATAAAAGGTTTTGGTTCTTCATCTCTAGTGATAGCTGTCTATCTTGGCTAATTTCTTTTACTCTGGTAAATTTCTCTAACACAAACAACTTTGGAAAGAAGAGCTTATTTGGGTTTATAACTCACAATTATGGTCTGTCATTGTGGGAAAGAGCTATAAAAGCTTGCAGTAGCTGATCACATCACACAGAGAAGAAGCAGACCAATTAATGGTCAGTTGTCTTTGGTCCACTTTCTTCTTTTCATACACTCCAGGATCCCACCACAGGGAATTTTAATACCCATAGTAGACATATCTTCCTAATCCAATATAAAAATTAAGATATTTTTCAATTAGCATGCCTATAGGTGTCTCCCATGTTTCTAGGTTTTATCAAGCTGACAGTTGAGATTAATAACCAGTAAACCTCTTGTGTTGGGTTACACACCTTCTTTCTCTGTGATGATCCATTCACATGGTAAATACCAGGTGTTGATGTGAACTTCCAATATTTAACTTCACTGCAGCCACCTCTTATAAGCTTCACATTAGATTGTACACCATGGACATCTTTTTGCATGAATAAATCTCAGATACACTCAGATAAAAACATGTCCTCTGGTTGCACCCTCTGCACTGGACATAACCATTATCACTTTGAATTAGAGAAGCCGTGAGACCCTCATAGTATCTGTTCTAACTTCTGTCTCCTATGGAAGGAAGGGAGAATATCAAGAAATCCACAAGGGTTCTGCCTTCCCCCATAAGATTATTTAAGGGATAAGTTACTGCTTCAGAAGAGGAGAGTCACCATTAGACCTACCTCTATGATTCCAGAGAGGCTCTCTGGTAGTAAAGGTTTTTCTATATGTTATCCATATTACTGGTGGGACTCTTCAGGTGTATAGATGTCCTGTGAACTGCCCAGAATTCTGGGTGGTGTTGATACTTTGAGGCACTTATGAGTCACACAAAGTACATACTGGTTTTCAAGCTGAACTTAGATGGAATTCTTTCTATATTGTGTCAGTGGCCTCTCTATCTCATAAGAGCAAGCATTGCTTTCTGACTTTCCTGGCAAAGTTCAAAACAAGACCTTAAAGTCAGTCCATATTAATTTCTGTTGCAGCAAGAAAAAAGAAACACAATAAATGGGTAGTATTTTATACTATACCAGACAGAAATAATATGTGCAATAAAAACTGCCTGGGGAAACTTCCCTCCAAATTGCTTAGTTTCAGTAGTTTTTAAATAATTTCTGAGTTTTTTAGCATTTCTACTCTGTCTGAATTGCCATCTCCTATTCTTGGCTGAGAATCCTACCTGTCATCTGGGCTTTTACAAATCTCAGAACTTAATCTGAGATTTTGCCAATGACTGTTCTGCACCTGGATTCCCTTGCTAATGCCAGGAGAGCAGATGCTAGGAGACGTCATGGCAGGTCTCACGTTGTTCTGCTACAGAGTGGTCAGTCTTGGCAGCCACATTTAATTGCATAGAGAGATATTCATTCTTCCCTCTTATTTATAAGTAAGTTAATGTGTTTATGCTTTATATTTGTGTTTTATCATTGATGACATTATAATGGATGCTTTCAGTCATACTTTCCATGAATGATTTAATTTATTAAAATTTACTACCATGGTGTGACTGCTGAGAGGTCTAGATAAACAAGATTCTGGGAGCATTATTCTTCCTTAATTAATACCCTTTTATGAATATAATCTCAGAATCATTTGGGTAAATTTCTATGGAAAAACTTCATCAATTTCTGTAGGATGAACATTTCAAAGATAACATAAATAGATAAATAAATAAATGTACCCTTTCTTCGAGTAGACATTCGTTCTAGTGATTCCATGAATAACATTTAGCATTATGCTTTTCAGATATTTAAACCATTGAATTGTTATGATACTTGCTTGAGGACTTCCATGAGTCCCAGACAAGCAAGTAAACTAGCAGAAGAATATTGATTACTTGCATCAGGAAATTACATTTAATTGCTTTCAAAAGATAAGAAATATCATACTGGAAACATAGTTCAGGCTCTTCTAACTAAAGCTCATAACCCAGAGGAGGAGACATGCAAAGTCACACACATTTGTTCAATTCAGGAATACTGGATTTTTGTGAAATAGACTTTACCAGAGAACATACATTTTATGAGAAGAAACACATTTTCTATTTCAAAAATTAAACTAGACAACAACAAAAACTCCTTATTTATTTATTTACTTACTTATCTGCTCCCAATTTGGTCAGTTTTGTATACACCTAACTAACTTACAGTTTTGGAGCACATGGAATACATGATGAAGAGGCGGCATAGAGAGCACACAGATATACATTAAGTCAGCAGCCACTGCATGTATTTTGAATTTAAATTGAGTTGAGTTGCATTATTTTTCTGCTTGTCATATATATTTTAAAAATAAAATATTCATATTTTAGAGAAAGCTTATGATTCATTCATTCAGCCCCTCAACCAAGGCTTCTACTAATGCTTTAATTCTTTCCCTCCTTTACTTTCATTTTATGTAGAATGGATTTGTTTTATATTTAGAAGTCTAAGGAAAACAAATGATGAAAAAAGGTGATGCTTTGTGATCCAGAGAGGGGCTGCTTGTTTAAATGGTTTGTAACTGTAGGATTTTCAATTTCAAAACAACCAACAATGGTCACTTAATGTAAAATAAAAAGCTAGCCATTTCAGCACCAGGGCTTACAGTTAAAAATAAGAATATTGACTAGAAACTTAATGGTTCCTCTTAGTGCTGTAATAACCTGCAGACTTACAAAGCACCTTGATCCAAGACTTATTCATAAAAGCCTTGAACGTTGCAAAAAGTTGACATGATTTGCTTTGTTCCAAACTATCAGTGCAAATTCTTGGAAGCAGTTTGAACTTTCTAGGATCTGTGGTAAGGGGTGAAATTTAGAGACAGAGAACATTATATAAACTCACCTGAAATAATTTAATGGAGAATCATGAGGGTTGGTGAATCCCCATAATGGCCCTAGAAAACCTACCCTACTGACAAATATACAATTGAACTATATTTAAGATAATAATGGGGGCATGTTTAAAAGCACTGACTCCACTTCCAGAGGATCTAGGTATGATTCCTAGTATCTATATGGCAGCTCCCAACTATCTGCAACTCTATTCCAACAGGAACCATCACTGTCCTCTTCCCTGTCCTCCATAGGCTCTTCAAACCTGTGGTACACAGATATGCATGCAAGCAAAACAACCATACAAATAAAATATTAATATTTACAATGTTATGAATGATGGAAATAAAGACAACTATTATGGTGTGTGCATGCATGGATACGTGTGCATGTGTGTTTGTGTGCATAAGACCAAGGCTAGTGGCTGAGCCTGACTTTTTACTTATTACTATCCAAGAAATTCTTTTGAGCAGGGTCACTTGCCAAGTCTGTAGCTAACTGTTTGGGTTATACTGGTTGGTCAGCAAACATCTAGAGTCCATTTGTCATGGCACCACGTCCAACGCATACAACATTGGGGTAAGAGATGTAAGCTACAGCTTCTATCTGCATGCTGGGGATCCAAACCTAAAGTCTCATGCTTGAACAGCAATCTCATTGCCCACTGAGTGATCTCCCTTGCCCCAAGTATACCACATCCCTGCTCCCCTGAAAATTATTAACATATTAACATAACATATCAAAACATTAAGTTATAGGTAAACACAGAGTCACTAATGTCTCCGTGTTTTATTTTGGGGGGTGGGGTGGGGTGAAGCAGTAACACAGATGAAGCCCACAGTGAGAAATAAATGTTTGCGAAGGAGGGTATGCTAAAAACTATACACATGCTGCTGCTTGGGCAGCATAAGCAAAGCTTCTATCAAAAACTAGGGAATCTCAAAATCCACTGAAAATCGTAGGACCCATGAACTTTAGCTAACTCATTCCCATACTCAGATAAGGTGAGAAGTGACTAAGTTGTCTCAAGGCAATTTTTAATAGATTTTTTTTAATGTGAATTAACAATGGTTCAGAACATCTAAAAGTTTTCATATCAAACCTTACTATTGATTGTTTTGCATCTAGTAAACTGCACTATTTCCGAAACATGCTTAAAAAATGAATCATATTTATGATCTTGACCTCCTACTCTACTCTTGCAGTATTTTATTTTGATTTTCAGAGAATGCATTATTTGTGGTACAAATGGAAAGGAAATTATATGTAAAATCCATAAACACTTGAAGTAATCAAATAAAATAATCTTAAGAGAAGAATGTCAATAACATACTTTATTTATGGACTGTTCATTTGAGAAATTATTTTACCAATAAATATTATTTTTAGGAAGCATAAAGAAAGAACTGAAGTTGAGTAAACAAATGCTACAGTTGTTGCACCCTAGTCATTAAGCATGACCTTAGCATATTTCCACTTATTAAGGAACGCACACGGAAATTCATTGACAGATGAAAGAACCCCAGGGCTTAATGCAAGTTAAGTAAATTAATTTCAAGCTACAGAATTCCAATAAATTTAACATTTATTGAGTTCTTATGAGCAAAGGGCTGAGATAATGCCTAAAGTAGATTACACACATTCCCTGACTCATTGAAAGGTATTAAGGTATTATTATATCTACATGAAGAAACATTGGTAAACAATCTAAATCTGGTAAACTAACTGTTATAGAATTAGACAATGTCAATAATCATCTTAGTGAGGTTTTGGGGACAGAGCTGTCTTGCTTCATGGAGAATAGGAACTCTAAGAAGTGCATCTCTGAATTGTATGTACCATTTGTAGTGAAAAGTGGATTATGAGACTTCCCTTCATGCTTCTCATGATTTCGTAACCACCTGGAAGAATGTCTATCTGCTCAGGTCCTTTCCTGCATGAAAGCTATCACTACTTCTATCCTGAATGGTTACCAAACTGTTCTTAGATACTTAGTAAACATGTAGAACATGAGCAAGCTCATCAGAAGCCATTTCACTTAAGGCTCAAGAGATAAACATGCCTAAGGCATTTTGTACAACCCAAGGCTCTTCTAACTTTGGGAAGCACCTGTCACAGAGTTGGACAGGGAGAGGATTGACTGCTTTACTCAAGATATTTAAATAGTTATTTTTCATTTGAACATACCATCAATCTGTACAAAAGAAAATTCTGTCTGCTCCAAAAGGAAATAATCTCTAAATTCAACAATAATTGAGAAAGTATTTGTTTAATTCTAACATGCTTGTAAATGTTCCATTTCATTCTCAAACTATTTCATTCCAATTTGGTTTGGCTCAGAAAGCATATAGTTGGAATGAATAATGCCCTTTGCACATTAAAATGATTTATTAAAATATGGAAACTAAATTTCTGTGATAGTATGCTATCCTCTATAACATAAGAGAGGTATGGCCATATAATAAGTTCTAGATAAGGAGAAACAAAAGCTAAAATTCATACTCTGTCAATTATGAATTGTGTGACCCTTAAACTTAGGACTCTAGTTGTCTTTTGGTAAAAGCTGCAATGTACTATCTGCTTCAAAACAATTTGTGAAGGCTCAATTATAATACATTTCACTACTTTGACATGTATAGAATTTTATCTAGAGCTTAGGTTTTTTATTTATTCTATTCAATATAGCATTTGATGTTCTAGCTAGAGCAATAATACAAAAAAAAGGAGATCAGGGGAATACAAATTAGAAAAGAAGAAATAAAGCTCTTACTATCTGCTGACGATATGATAGTATACTTAAGTGACCCCCAAAATTCTACCAGGGAATTCTTACAACTCATAAATACCTTCAATAATATAATAGGATATAAAATTAACTCAAAAATTAGTAGGTCTCCTTTACAAAGACGATAAATTGGCTGAGAAAGAATTAGAGATACATCACCCTTCACAATAGCCACAAGTTAACATAAAACATCTTGGGGTAACTCTAACCAAACAAGTGAAAGACCTGTATGACAAGATTTTTAAATCTTTTAAGAAAGAAATTGAAGAAGACACAAGAAAATGGAAACATCTCATACGCTCTTATGCAGGTGGAATTAACCTAGTAAAGATGGCAATGTTACTAAATGCAATCTACAGATTCAATACAATGCCCATCAAATTCCCAGAAAAAAAAAACCCTCACAGACCTCAATATAACAATACTCAACTTCATATGGAAAAACAAGGAAATCTAGGATAGCCAAAACAATCCTGTACAATAAACAAACTTCTGGAGGTATCACAATCCCTGACTAAAACTTCACTACAGAGCTACAGTAATAAAAACAGCTTGATATTGGCATAAAGACAAACAGGAGGATCAATGGAGCCAAACCAAAGAACCAGATTATCAATCCATATGCCCACAAACATCTGATTTTGGGCATAGAAACTAAAAATATAAAATACAAAAGTAAAGCATATTCAACAAATGGTGCTGGATAACTGGATAGCAACATGTAGAAGATGAAAACAGATAAATATATATCGCCATGCACAAAACTCAATTCCAAATGAAACAAAGATCTCAGGATAAAACCAACCATACTGAATTTCAATAGAAGAGAAAGTGGGGAGTACACTTGAATGCATTGGCACAGTAACACTTCCCTTGATATAACCTCAGTAGCACAGACACTGAGAGCAACAGTTAATAAATGGGACCTCCTGAAACTAAAAAGCTTCTGTAAAGCAAGGGACATAGTCAACAGGACAAAACAACAGCCTACAGAATGGGAAATTATCTTCACTAACCCCACATCAAACAGATGACTGATCTCCAAAATATACAAAGAACTCAAGAGACTTGACATCAAAAGAGCACATAATCCAATAAAAAATGGGGAATAGAACTAAATAGAGAACTCTCAACAGTCAAATCATAAAGGGCTGAAAGACACTTAAGGAAATTCTCAAGATCCTTAGCCATCAGAGAAATGCAAATCAAAACAACTCTGAGATCCCATTTTAGACCTGTCAGAATGGCCAAGATTGAAAACACTGATGACAGCTTATGCTAAAGAGGATGTGAGGTAAGGGGAACATTCCTCCATTGCTGATGAGAGTGCAAATTTATCTAGTCACTTTGGAAATTGCTATGGCAATTTCTCAGGAAATGAAGAAATAATCTATACCTCAAGACCTAGCAATACAGCTGCTGGGTATATAACCAAAGGATGCTCAATCATACCACAGTGCCATGTGTTTAACTATGTTCATAGCAGCATTATTCATAATACTCATAACCTGAAAACAACCTAGATGCCCCTAAACCAAAGAATAGATAAAGAAAATGTGGTACATTTTCACAATGAAGTACTACACAGTGGTAAAAAGTAATAACATCTTGAAATTTTCAGGCAAATGAATGAAACTAGAAAAATCTATATTGACTGAGGTAACCCAGAAAGACAAATATGTGTTCACTTGTCAGTGTCTAAACCCCAGAGAACCTAGACAACAAAGAGGACCCTAAGAGAGACATACATAGATCTACATAAGAAGGTGAAGAAGACAAGATCTTCTGAGTAAATTAGGAGCATGTAGGTCATAAGAGAGGGTAGAAGGGAAGAGGGCAGGAAGAGAAGGAATCAGTGAAAAAATATATAGGTCAATATAAACAATAAAAACATAATCTAACACACTGCAATGTGACAATAATTAAAACTTTTGGTAAATACATAAAGTCACAGTGACATCCTTTGGTAAATACATAGAGATACCACATGTAGCCATCGTGGCATTTTTAAATGTAGGAACAAAGTAAAACTGTCAGAGATTCCACAAATATTTGAACACAGTGGAAATATCCAACTTAAGAGAAATCTTTAAAAAAATCTTTTGAGTCATCTCTGCCAAAAACCACAGCTGGAAAATTGTAAACCAAATATTAACAAAATTAATACACCTATGTTTAAAAACAGAAGATTATTGACTTGGATTTATTGCATAAATTCAAGGTTGTTTTATTTTCTGGGAAACTAATAAGATTTACCTCATTAGCTATCAAATTTTGTAATTAAATGAGGGAGTTGGAAAACAACAGTTTGGTTTGGTTCAAACACAAACAAATGAGCGTGCACAGAAAGGTGGGATACAGGAATCTGCTTGGGCAGCTGGGACAAGGTAGCCATTCCAATTATAGTAAAGATTGTATTTTCAGCCAATGTGCTCCAACAGATAGCTATGCAAGTTAGAACCTTGAAATCAGAACAGTACCTAATAAACCAATTTTAGCCTTTGAAAACTGTGAGGAGGCTGAACCACACTGAGATTCTTACCCAGTGGGAGGAGCTAGGGAGGAACAGAACTGCATAAAAGAACAGAATGACCACTGGGCTCTTGGGAACAACTTGTAGGTAACAAAAGATCCATGTAACAATTGGTGTCTTGATGGGAGCTAAGGGAGGCACTCATCATGGCTAATGGCTTGGGGTGAAATTGGGGATATTTATATGGAAATGCTATGTTCAAAGAAGAGTCCTGAGAAGCAAATGGGTTGAACTCAAAGGAAACTGGTACCCTCTGCATCTCTCTCTGTATTGCTAATGAGCGATGCTCTGCTGTGGGTGGGTGTGGGGGAATGGCCCGTGCATCATGGCCACCTCCCAAATCTTCAATATCTTCAACAAGGCTACTTTCCATCCTGCGGGAATGTCCGAAATAAATGAAAAGGAGAATTTGTTGATCTTAATTTAACTTCAAAGAGTATGTGAATAATTGTGACCTATAAAGTGAGTTGTTTTTTTATATCAGAAAATATTTCTTAGGCATGGTACAAACATAGTAATGAAGGAAAATGATGATCATAGTACATGTTTTTAGCTTGGAGAAGGCAAGTTTTTTTAGACCCAGGCACTTGGAAGGCTGAGACAGGAGAAAAATTTCATCACGTTTGAAAGCTAGGGAGGTGCCTTCTCAAATTAATTAATTCATTATTAGTAAAAATTTGAAGACAGATTAATTTTAGAGCAGACATAAACAAATTAACCTTTAGGAATAACTGAGTCTACATGTTTGAAGGGATTCAGAACGTTAAAATGTGCAATAGGCTACAGGTTTAATAGCATCTGCCTGACATTATCTAGCATATTGCATGTGCCCATGCATCTGGATTCACACAGTAATGCCAACCCTAAATGTGTATTCCCTATGTAATACATACATATATATTCCTAAATCCAGTACAAACTAGAATGTTGCCTACTTAAATGTGTTTTCAATAGAAGTACCTATGAATTTTGAAAGCAACCTTTAAGTTGTGTGTCATACACATGACACATTGTGTTTTACCAAATAGAAATGGACAAATTAGTAATATATGAAACACCACAGAAGGAATGAAAGGAGTCATGGATAAAGAAATGTGTGATAGAATGCGGCACATACGAGACTTTCAAGGTCTGAGCTACATACACTCCAGTGTTAGAAGTGTAGACACTGGCTACAGTTTCACTGGGGACTGACGGCAGCTGCTGAAGTCTTCATAAATATCTAATCCATATCTGATGTCATATGAGCTTTTTTGTGAGAATTCATGATTTATGTATATAGACAAGTAGGAAAAATTATTGAATTAAGTATTATATATTAGGTCTTAGTCACCCTGAATCATATGTTTCTTTTCATTACTGTCTGTCTACTCTTGAGCAATTTACCTAAAATCTGAATCAATTTTTCATAACATAAATGGATATTATCATTTCATAAATCTCCCTTTTGTTGGGTGAATTATATCTGAAGACAACAGATATGAAGCAGTTAAAATATGGTTTGTAATCTAAGAACCACTTGACATGAGATATGCATCGCCGTGTTTTGTGCTTTGCGTGCTATCATTTCCACTGTTTATTTCCTCCTTGAAACAATATTGAAACCTCCGTGTTTCATTAGAGCATTCATGTTTCCATGAGCATTTGGCGCTGAACTTGCTGTTGCACAAACGACATTATTTTAGTATTGATTATATTACTGTTTGTCTATAGCCTTGGGCAAGTCACTGCCTCATGCAATGATTACATTTTACATATTTCAAAATCACTGGGTTTAGATGACAGAAAAGTAATAGTTTCTAGTTGCTTTAAATTTACAGAATTTCATAAGGATATTCTCCCAGGAATCACTTTTATATACTACATTAAGTATAGTTTAACATGCATCATATTTATGTGGAAAACACGATGCAACTTTCTTGTACTGTAATACTTTATCTTCTCCACTTCTGTCATTTTAAAAGTGCAAGATGATATAGACATTCAAATATATCATCTTAATATATGATATCACTAGTTGTAGAATCAACACACACACACAGATGCACACACCAGCACAATCCAATTTCCCATCACATCTCCTAATTATTTCTTGAAAGCAGTATGGGGTACAGAAAACTACATTCAGGCATAAGAAAATCTGAAAGTACATGCTACCTTCAGAAAAGTATTTGAATTTATTTATCCAAGAAGGTACACATATTAGCCAGGATTCTTTGAAGGAAAGGGAATAATCAAATAAATATATATTACAGAAAGAAATTATTGGACTGGCTTACATAATTTTGGCTGGGTAGTTCAAAATGACTGCCTGCATTTTAGGGAGGCTAAGAATCCTGCAGGTGCATAAGCCACAATGCTGAATACCTCTTCAGTTCCAATATGGTGCTGAAACCCGCAAAGAATGCTGGAGAGTCAATAATCATTGTTCTATTTTGGAAAGACAAAAATAAAAAATATCTGGTTTCCATGCCAGTGAAGATGTTTTGCAGGAATGGCAACCCAGCAGGAGATGCACTCAGCAAAACGCAGCGAAATCAGACAGGCAAAGGTAGCACAGCTGTCTCTCCAGACCTCTGTCTGTCTGAAAGCATTGTGAAAGGTGCTGGCCACCCTGAGGTTTGTGTCCCCTCCCCTGCTAATCCTTCTGGGAAATGCCTCCACCAACCAGCTCAAAGACATGTCTATCTTTTGGTTGATTCTAGATCCACGAGTTAAGTTCTTAATGTTGATAAGCAACATTAACCATCACAATAGAGGAAGATGGGATTTGAAATACTGAGAGTAAAGAAAATGTTCTGTTTAGCTAGAATGCCTGTATATGGGGAGGCTACATAAAGAGATTTATTGTAATATTATTAATTTCTAGTATTATCAAATTGAGGGAACTTTTAAAGTGGATTATGTTCATAGGTAAAATAATCAGGAGACTTAGGGATCAAAATTATAGCTCTTAAGATTTATACATATTACTTCAAATATTTATTTATTATAAGGTGTTTATGTATGTATATATACCTGTATTAAAAGCAAACTCTTTTACCCAATGTGTATTATCACTGGGCCAATGCATTTTTAAAAATAATATATACATATTTTTAAAATTAAAATATAATTGCTTCATTTCTCCCATTTCATTTCCTCCTTCCTGTGCTTGCATTGGTGGTTCAGTGGTAGAATTCTCATTTCCTCCTTCCTGAACTTCCCATGTACCATCCTGTGCTCCACAGCTCCTCTCAAGTTCCTGGCATCTCTTTAACTGTTATTGTGAAGCACACACACAAACTCATATATACATTCACATACACATTTACACACACTTGCAGAGCCATATATAATATTATCATAACCATATACACCCCGTGTGTACAATTCATTTAGCAATGCTTCTATGTTTATACTGACAGGGCTGACAACTTGGAAATGGATGACCAATTAGGAGGCTCATTCCTGTGGAGGACTGTTTCTGTGGATCCCAGATGTCCTTAGTTGCCTGTCATTTCTCGGTAAGTGGTAAATGCTTACTTCTGAACCTTTAGATTTGTCTAACATTCTTCAGTTTGCTTGTTTATTTTTCTCAAAAAGGGACTCCTCAGGATTCCACAGCACATTTAACATCTCCTTGAATGTGACAACTTTCTGGGCTTTATCTGTTTTTTTTTTTTGTTGTTGTTGTTGTTTGTTTGTTTAGTTTTGTTTTTATAACAGCCCCACCAGTTTAGAGGAATGGTTTTTTGCTATTTATGTTTTTAATAATATTCATTGTGCTTTGGATTTGCCTATTATCTCTTTGTGCTTTTATAGTTATGGGATAGATACAAGTTTGTACGTGTAATGTGTTACTATACTTGTGAACATTGATCCTATGGAATATATATTTCTCTACCATGTGTTTAATGTGTCCCACATTCCCGAAATATAGACATTTATCACTAGAATTCTCACATTTGCTACCTACTCTTTAAAAAGCTGAAAACCAGGTGCCATTTCTTAAAGGCTAAATTTCTGTATTAGGTAGGGTAAGCACTTGTTGGAAAATATGTTTCTTTGTCACTTATTATCTTACATCTTTACTGATACTATCGTGAACTTGTGGACTTTTGAATATTGGTGTGATAATCCAATTCTTTTGATTTTGTTATCCACTTTGCCAAACTTTGGGCATTGCAGCATAGAAGATTGATTTTAGCATCCTTTGTGTATCACCTCTCAAAGCTCACACTTAGTTTTAACGTTACAGCTCTGAGGATGTCCTGGAGCATCCTAAAGGAGTCCTGTTAATACTCCCAGCATCAGCCTTTTTAAAGAGGAACCCAGAAGATGGCTTGAAACCAGAATTGTTTAATATTTGTCCTTTGGTTACTGAGGCATCTTTGTTCCTAGGTCTTTCAGGTGTCAGGCAACTGAATTATGAAATAAGAAGACCATCTGTCCTACCCTACATGCATACCCAGAGCTAAGTATGTTTCCTTCTGTAATCACCAGATACATGAAGTTAAACAGGACTTCATGTCTCAAGTCATGTAGACATCATCTCAGCGGGATTTCTCTGGTGTAGTTTAGTCTAGCACAAATCAAGCATTCTAACACTCTCTCTTCCTTCTTAAACCCCTATTCCAGAAGGAAGTAACATGACTTGCACCACGTTTCTTTCATTTGCCTATTCTTTTCCAGTAGAGACAAGCACTAATGCCAGAATTATTAATATATAACCACACACAAACCAGAGACTTTAAGCATCTATTATTGTCAGTCTTACATATTTCACTTATTTGTACAATAACAATTTTTGTACTACATAGTACATTTTTATATCTTTAACTGTATAAAAGATATTTTAAATTCATATATATATATATATTAAGGTTAACATGTTAAAATTCTATGATTTAATAAATACTTAGTTCCATATACCAACCATTAGAACAGCACGCACTATCTTTTCACTACCTATGAAATATTCCTTTTTCTGCTATTTAGCCCTCCTTCTTTTCCCGGGACAAGTGCACTTTACCCAATCTTGATAACTAGCCACAGCTTTTAGTTTCCAAATGACATACAGTTGTGTCCCATTTTATGTGGCCTTTTCATAATACATAATTTCTATTCATTCATTTATCCATAGTGGATTTAATAGAATCATCTCATGTTTTGACAAGCTATCATATTTTATTGCTTAGTAATATTTCACTATGCTGCCATGCAAAAGTTAATTATTTACCCATCAAAGGACACATTGGTTACCTCTAATTTAAACATTCATGAATAAACCTTAGCAAATAATCCTTATACATATCTGGCTTTTAAAAATATAATGTTATTACTGCTTATTCTTTTCCAAGTTCTAATTTTTATTAGTTCATTAAGAATTTTAGGCAATGTGTTTTGATCATATTTTCTCCTTCAACATTTGCAACACCCTGCCTTTTCTTATACACACAACTTTGTTTCCTCTTCTGCTATTTCAAGTTCTTCAAGTCCAATCTGTGCAGTCCATATGTTCTAGGACTTGTGATCATTCGCTGGAACTTATCAAGCAGCTATCAAGTGCTCGTAGCTCCTCGGCTAGGGGTGAGACTTCATGCCACCTGTACCTTTAATGCTGGACTTCTGCCTGGTTTAAGCTTGTATAGGTCTTTTGTGTCTTGTCACATCCTCTGCGAATTCATGTGTGTGCCACTGCCCTGATGTGTTCAGGAAATAATGTCTCTCTGCAGTCTTCCACTGCCTCTGGCTCTTGCATTCTTCCACCTGATTGATTCATGATCCTTGAGAGGGCATCATGTGATTTCTATCCCATTTAAGGCAGCACATTTGGTATTCCCTTATTCTCTATTCCTAGGCCAGTTCTAAGTCTCGATGTTAATTGTCATCAGCTGCAAAAAGAAACTTCTCTGATGGGCTTTGGGGCATGTACTAATCTAGAGATATAAATCATTAGGAGTCAGTTTTATTCTCTGCCTCTTTAGTAGAATGATTGTACTACGTCTCCTCCTAAGGGCCTATGATCTGGTTAGCCACAGATTCTCGGGCTTAGCAGTGTGAGGTTATGAATTTCATTTGAGGAGAAGGCCTTAAGGGTAATGAGAAAGAGGTTGCTCCTTCACACAAGAACCATGCCACTATAATTATTTATGGGTAAATAACTAACTTCTGCACAGTCATGGTGGTGGTCCTGTCTTCCCAGTTTGGTTGTTATTACAGCTCTCAGGGTTTACAGCCAGTTACAGTTGATGTTGACTTTTCTTCTCTGTTAGCATACATACCACCTTCAAAACTATGAAAGTTGGCTCACAGTATGGATTGTCCTTACAGGCTAGCATCAGCTTGATTTCTCTGTGTTCTCTGACTCAAGGAAATGGTGCTTTCAGCAATAGGTTCTTACCATTAAGTTCTGGGGAATAACCAAGAGCATTGACAGTCGTTTGTAAAGTTTGAATACTATGGGATCCTGATTGGCCAACAGTTCCAAAAGAGGTAACCCATTCTTGGCATATATTTTTATTTGTTAGTTTGTAGTATGTAGTAGGGACATTGTTTCTCCATTCTAGAAAAACTATAGTAAAATATTTATATATTTTAGGAATACATACATATATTTTAGGAAACATCTAATGTACCTTGCTTTGATATGACTTTTCCAAAATGTTGTTAGTGTTGGTTATCTCTCTGCATTTAACCTCTCCTGTTCATTATTTTCCTTTAACCCTTTATACAATTATGTTCTGTCTTTCCTATCTTGTAAGCCTTGGTCCCTTATTCATTTCCTGACCTCTGTGGTTATTCAAAATGAAATACAGAAGCTGTGATAAATATGGAGCTATTGGGGCTGGGATCTCCATGAACCACTGATTTCCACATTGTGTCCTGTGTGATTTTCTGTGGTGGCTCTCTCTGCTGCAAAGAGGCTTCTTTGATGAGAGGTGTTGTTATACTTAACTGCGAGTATAAGGATGCAGTTTAGAATGGAGCAAGGAATTAACATAGACTTCAAAGTGATGGCAGTCCCTGATTCCATGAGCCCTGGAAATTGTCTAATTTTCTAGCAACTTTCCATTGAGTGGACCTTAATTCTAATTAGACAGTTGTTGGTTGCCATCAACAGGCAAAGGCCACATACTGCTCCTTTAGAATGTCTTGCCGTGCTGATCATCATTGAGGTTCCTAGGTGTTGCATCAGGGTAGAGCTGTTGAACTGTTTCCCTATCTTGGTAGCTTTGCATAGTGTTTTCTGTACCATAAAACCTAAACTGTAGGAAAAGTACCAGGCTGTCTGTTGTGAAAGAGTCTCTCTGAAAACTGAATGCTTACATAAACCAGAAACAATTGCAATGTTATTAGACAAGCTAAGAGGATAGGGGGAATCATGGAGTCTCAACTCAAGACAAAAAACAGGCAACTAATGACTGTTGGGAGAGGGAGAATTAACCTCTCCCAGGGAAGAGTTCCCTTATTGATTATCCAGTACAAAGGGGTCATATACATCCAAACAAGAAAATAATAGACCCAGGAGGTTGTATTTACAAATTCGTGTGTGTGTGAGAGAGAGAGAGACAGAGAGAGAGAGAGACAGAGAGAGAGATAGAACAAAAGAGAGAGAGAGAGAGAGACACTATCAGTTTGAGAGCATGGAACATGGGAGAGGTTGGAAAGAGGGTAGCTGGAAAGTACTGGAACAGAAAAGGGAAAAGGGAAAGTAATGTAACTATTTGAATTAAATTATTTTAACTAAATTATTAAACTTAAAAATATGAAAATATCTGATGATTCAAAGCTAACACCCATATATGAGCAACAACATATGTTTGTCTTGTATGAGTTACCTCACTCAATCATAATGACTGAACCCAGCTTTACTAATTTGCCTGTAATTTCATGTTTTCATTTTTAAGAGTTGAATAATATTCCATGGTGTACTTGTGATGTATTTTCAACTTGCATTTGTCAGATTATCAACACCTAGGCTGTTTCCATTTCCTGAATTTGATGAATGAGCAGCAGTGAATGCAGATGAGTGGAACCTTTGTAGTAGGATGTAGATTACATGCCCAAGAGTGGCCAAGGGAGGGACAGATGGGTATATCTTTGGGTATATGCTGAAGAGTAGAATATATGGGTCATATGACATAGTTATAGATTTTTGAGGATTCTCCAAACAGATTTCCAAAATAGATTGACCAATCTGCAATCCCATAAGTAGTGGCTCTTTATGGAGAATAGCTGTAGGCATATGAGTTTATAAGTTGGTTCTCAATTCTATTTCTATTCCATTGATCATTCAATTTTTATGCCAGTAATATCTTATGTTTTTACTATAATTCTGTGGATTAACTTTTCATATTGGATGGCAATACCTTTAGTATTTGGTTTCTTTTTTCTCATTTGGAATTTGGGGTGGGAGTTATCCTAGGTGATCTTTATTGTTTGTTTGTGTGTGTGTGCTTTCATATATAATTTAAGATAATTTTATTCTATATTTATGAGGATTGTATCTAATCTATAGATAGATTTTGGTCAACTGACCATTTCTGCATGCTGGTAAGAATAGAATAGTCATTATTATTATTAATTGTTGTTGTTGTTGTTGTTAAATAGATTCTTTTCTCTTACAATACATTCTCACCACAGATTCCTCTCCACCCCTCCAACCTCCCTACACACCTTCCATTTCCCACAGATACATTCCCCACAATTTCCAGTCAGAAAAGAGCAGGCCCCCAATAGCTAAATACAACATATTAGCATACAATAAGACAAGGCAAAAGTCCTCATATAACTTCTCATTGGTCTAGGAGTGAGATTCTCGTTTTGGCTGGTAAGAAATTCTAAAAATGTGGAGGAAGAAGAGTCACAAGTTTAAATTCCAAGTTATGTTTACATTTTTTCTTATTCCTAAAAAAATTGCCATTTGGCCTCTGAAAAAAATTATTAAATGATACAATTCTTTACAGAGACTAAAGCATCATTTTATCTGGTTTGTATTGCTCTTGAAAAATATTTATTGCCTTGGGAATTAAGGATGTTAACCATTTATTAAAATAACATGTTTTAGTAACTATTTCTCAGAACTAGAACATTTACATAGGCTTATAAGGGTAAATTTTAGTATACCAATAAATAATACTTTAGAATGTGGTATCTTTTATATAATTTGAGTTTTTTAAGAATTTATAATTATTCTATAATAAAAAATACAAAGCCATTATTCATTTCTTATGCTCTAGCATCAACGATTAGATAAGGAAAATTTCAGCATTAAAATCCTGAGAAATTCATCTCAATCATTTAAAATATGACTTTCTATTAGAGAAACCCATCACTAAGTAATAAATACTGATGAGATGAAGTCACGACATAATGATAACTGCTTCAGCCATAACACAATGAATCCAGTTTGGGTCTTTGTAAGACCCATTTGAGGATTTTTAGACAGTAATTATCATTCAGTCTCAATGAATTGTGTTAGTTTGTGGGCATGAGCAAGCTGGATTTCTGAAAGAGTCAGTTCTTTATTCACAGGTGCGTTCATTCTATGCCATGAAATAATTCAGACATTAAGAAAATCTATTAGCACTGACTATTAGCAGCTTGAAATGCCCAGGAAAAGCATGCCAACTGTAGGTGATACTGCTGCCAAATACCAGCTTAGCACATTGCATAAAATAAAGCACTTTTCCCCTACCTTGCTTGTGTTTTCATATAGAGAATAAATTGCTGTCAGCTAGACATTAAACATAGATACACAAACACATGTACACATTTTTTTACATTTAATTCTTGTCATTTTCCTGTAAATATTTGCTTGAGTGTCAAGGTGTTTTCTGAGGCTTATAAGATTTGCATACACAAAAATATTTTAGATGAAGTTCAGTTCTGTAATTGCAACTAGTATATTTTATGAACAATACATTACCACAATGTGAAAGTAAAGTTTTCCCACCACTGTCCTACAGTTCCCTGTTTATCCTATGTGGAGGGCACGATCCCCCACTCTGGAGCTTAGCTAGTAGGATTTTATTCTATTAATTTCAGATTTTATATGCACGGTGTCATAGAGTCCATACATTTACTCTCTGTGGCTTCTTTCATTTGTATATTAGTTTTGAAAGTTAGGATTGCATATGTATTACTGATAATACTTTCATCTCTGAAAAGATGAAAGAACACTCTACTCACCATAGTGGAGGGAGTTTTTCCAGTTGGCTTTATTTTGTATTGTTTGCTCTTCAGTAAGTGTGTACATCCGTGCGGCTAGGAATGTAGCATCTGTCAATGCTCAGAGTCTTGTTATAAATATATAGGTTTCTTTCTCCTTGGTAAATATGCATGAATGAGAATCCTTCATTTGCAGGTCCCTATTTAACTTCATGAGAGCCTCTGTCCAAATTCTCCACCACGGTTGTGTGGGTGCTCTTGCATCCTTGTCACCGTTTCACAATCTTGATATTGCATATGTTCTTTGTGGGACTTGACACATCTTAGTCAAGTTTATCTTTAATTGGTCAATGACTTAAAGTATCTTTTCTGCATTTACACAAAGCTTATGATGATTTCTTGGAGACATTTCTGTCTATATAGTTTGTCTTCCTGAGTCATTGTTCTTGTCATTGCTCAGTTGAAAAATCATTCTTGAATCATGAATTGGAGAGCTTTAATAAGCACTAATTTGGAAGCGTGTTTTCATAATATATAGTTTTTTTGTCCTTAACATATTTTATAAAGATAATTTATGGGGCAGAGGATTTAATGCAATAGAAGAGTGCACAGTTATCAGGAGCATCATCCTGGGCTTGAACTTCAGCAACAAAAAGCAAAGAATATTAAACATACAGATATTTTCCTCTGTTGCCAATTATATTTATTTAATATTTTATTGTTATATTGTTTATATTTATATCATTGTCCACAGGCTTTCTAACATACCCTACAAACTCTGTGTCATTAAACAGCAAAGTTAATTCTTTCACACTTTGTGTGAAGCTAGAACAAAGAAATTAGAATCCTTTTCAAAATGCACTCTCTGGAACTGCTATACTACTTGAACCAGAACTGCTGACAGTGCTAGATTTCTAATGGATTGTGGCTTCATTGTTGGTATTTTCAAGTCCAATGCCAATTGTCAAACTCTCTCTCATCATGTTATTGTAAGTGTATGTATGTATTCTTTTTCTCCTAAGGCCAACTATGATTGCAATAATGGACCAGTTGGATAGTCCACGATGTAATATTTCCATCTCAAGATGCTCAATTTCATTAAATCAATAAGACTTCTTGCCATGCTTCTTATTTAGGCATTGTTGGGGATTATATGTTAGTCTAACACATATGCACACACTCATAAACATGTGCATACACCAAAATTATCATATTTAAATAACTATCTTGATTATTTTACACTATGCATAGCAGATCAATTTGGAGGCTTTGCTAAGAAAATTTGACTTGTTTTGGCATTTATGTAGGAAATATCTTCCATTAATTTTTGAAACAATTTATTTCTTTTTCTTTAAATTTTCATATGTAAATATTACATACAATAATATTCCAAGTTAACAGTTAAAAATTCCTGCATTCAAAAATTTTATCTTTTTATTTTTGTATTTTCATTTGGCTGTACTTATCATTTCCCCAATCAAGCCTATTTTATATCTAGAAAACTGTATGAAATGATAAGAATTTTGGATTTAGTGAACTTTGGAAAGCCGAGGGGTCTATATAATAAACTCCTTTAAAAACCATAAGCCACATTGAATTGCTCCTGTACCCCTTGACTTCTTTTATTCCAACCAATCTAATTTGAGGTGTTTGTTTATCTCTAAGACCAAGTTTACTCAATTAGTAATTTATCTGCATTATTTAAAATAAACAATACCTTCATTTTTATTGAGACAAAGAATGTATTATATTAGATACATTGAAACCTAAGCCTTAGTTACTGTAAATGCCAATATTTTTCAAGTATTTTCATACAATAATATCATAATATTTCTCTTTTATGTACATTGATAATTTCAATTAAGTTTCTATTTTCAATATTTTTTAATACCTACTATGCAAGTGAATATTTAAATAAATATAAAAGCATAGAAAACAAGGTAAATATTACTTACAAAAATACAGCCATACAATTGAATTTTATTTTGGTTGACCTTATATGAAATTCATATTTCATATTTTTATAAAGGTTTTCAAGAAGTGAAATGAATGAGATATAGGTCAGCAGAATACCACCTCATAATCAGCCTGTGGAAGCTTACCACAGTATAGCTAATATTCTCATTTACTTATTTATTAAATTACATAAGTGTATAATGTTTATTATTGTATAATAGTATTAATTTTGAAGTGGATAAAATACTCCCGTTTTCATATTAGACTTTCTAGATAAACCACTGTGCTTCCTGGATTCTTTAACCTGTGGTTTTTGATTAAAACCAACACTAAAGGAAATCAGCCACCACCCCTCCAAGAAAACCTCACAATGAATTACTTTTGCTAATAAATTCAAGAATTAAAATGAGTCCCTCTTTTTCATAAAATTTTTGTAAAGCAGTGCTCATAGTGAAGGCTGGTGACCTTTGCAAAACTTAAAGTAATACTGAAATAAGAGTTTTATTCTCCTATAATGACATCAAACTTAAAATTCCATTGGAATTCTCCCAGACCAAGGCTTTTGGAATGAGAGACCAGACAATGCTGTTTGAAAATTTCAGATGTCCTTTTGGGGTACCCTTTCTTAAACATGATAAAAGGGACAGAAACAAACAAACAGAAGACCTCAACAATATTGCAATTTCTCACTCAGATTATTTAAATATTTTCTGTTAAATGTTCAGTAAGCTCTGTTGTGTAGGCAGCATGCTGTATGCCAATGCGTGAGAAGCTGGCACTCTCGCTCTGTATTGAAAAGCTAAAGGGTAGACACTTTGGTAGGCAAGATACTGGCCAAGGACAATGAATACAAAGGTTCATGACATTCTTCAACAAGGAAACAGACTTACACCCTGGGAACGATAATGTATGTTCTCATGGCCAAAACTGAGGAGTATATCACAGGATATCAGGTCTCCTCCTGACTTCTTACACTGCTGAGAAAATAAGTGAAGAGCATTTGGGTAGTCACATTACAGAGCTTAAGTCAATGAGATCACGTCACATATAAAATTTTACCTTCACGAAGAGGACATGTGTGGCAGGATTTACCTGGGGAGGTGAAAATAGTGTCCATGAGGGTCTTAGCAGATGGCATGAGTTGATTTCTTTTTTGAGAAAAGAGAGAGGTCACGAGGGCCTAAGCAGATGGCATGAGTTCATTTCTTCCTTGAGAACTGCTCCTCAGCAATTTTAGTTCATGGCCTAGTTCAGCTTTTCTTAGTGATAGTTTTACATTCCTCTCACTAAAAAAAATCATTAAAACTAGAATAACTATTTGGTGCTACTGTGAAAGCCTTACTTATCTTAGAGTTAAGATAAGTCCAAAGGGGATGGGGAAAGGGGGCAGAAATCAAGTAGCCAAGAAATAAACCAAGTTCTCCAATACTGGAACAGGGAAAGAGAATTAAAAGTAAGAACCAGATTTTGTAGTGGAAAAAAAATACCTGAAAACTATTGTCTAAATACAGTAGTTTTAATTTGCCCCAAACAGTACCTCTCTTAGTCTAATTAATTCCCCTGATAAGTTTATTGGTGGGAGGGCTCCATGAGATTGCATGCATGTAACAGAGTGTAAAGACCATTAGAGATCAGAACAAACAACTGAAAGAAAGTGCCTACATAGGCAATTGTCAACCATTCTGTTAGGGTAAATTGATATTTTCTAAGAGGGGGCTTTTAACCACAAGCACTTGCATTTAAATTTTAAAAGTACTGAAATAGCATTCCAGCATTGAATCTAAAGGTCTTTGTAAAATATAAGCAACCTTAATCGAAATTAGGAGAAATAAATGCTTAGTGTCAGTGTCTGGACCACAGTTTCATCTGCATCAGGACATACAGCCTCCGGATAGTGGGCATCATTCCTCAACAGCAAGAAAGCTTAAACGGGAGACTTGTTGAGGCAGATGCAGACAGAGCTCATGTAGAAGATGGCACCAGCTATTGAGCTGCCACAGAGCTATTGTCTAGAGCTCAATCTGTAGGTTGGAACCCTTTGGCAGGGAGAGTTCAAATGACCCTTTCACAGAGTTTGCCCGAGACTATCCTTCATATTAGACACTGACATTATGATTTATAACAGTAGCAAAATTACAGTTATGAAATAGTAATGAAAATAATTTTATGGTTGGGATCACTATAACATGAGGAACTGTATTAAATGGTCACAGTGTTAGGAAGGTTGAGAACCACTGGTCTACATGCTTTTCATAGGATTTGTGGTAGATATTGAACAAATATTGAGATAATTTGAGATTGGCTAATAATCTGAGTTTATCATAGGGTGAGCCAATTTGGAGACCTAATTCTATGTCTGTTTCCTTGATCCACCCAGGCAGAGGATCACACATCGTTCTTTTCATGTACTGCTCATGCAGATGGGAGAATAGCCAGGAACTGAAGTCCTTCTCTGCTCACCTTTTTGGCTGCTCGCTAGCACCTGATTCCTGTCTGATGGGCACTACAGACAATGAACTAACATGACTAGTCACTGACCATGCAGGTGGTGTCATGCTGGCTCTTAATTAAGCTATGTCCTCTTTGTTTCAAGGTTATCTGATTAATCTGTTTCTGTATTGTGGGCATTTTTTTCTTTACTTATTATAGTGAACTAACTCATCACAGCACCAAGATGAAGCCTTAGCTTTCCTGATTGGCTTTCTATTTAGTTCCCTTGATATGGTACAGTCTGGAGTGAATGCCTTCCTCAAACAGGTTGGGGCTTTTGACAAACCTTTTTTTCTACATTTAAGAATATCTGAAAGGGCAACAGTGTTTCATACACACTCCTGACTGGGGAAAGGGGATTCAAGGAAGCAAGCTTGAGTCTGCTGAGATTAGCTATGCTTTCTAGAGCCCTGTCAGCTCTGGCCTTCTTCTCAACTGGTCAACTTGACTATCTCACCCATGGCTGCAAGATCTGCTATTTACCTTGCTTGTTGCCCTAGATCTCAGCGTCTTACATAAGTGTGTAAAAATAGTACTACATCGAAGTAATCAAGGCTAGCCTTTCTGAAAGTCAAGTAAAATTTAAGGAAGGATATTTGGCAAAGAAATTTTGAGGAAGGTGTAGTATTATAATCTGAATTACATAATACATGCATACACATATACATACATGCATACATACATACATACATACATACATACATACTAGCTAGCTCCAGACATGACAAGAAAACAAAATCACAAATGAGAGTTTTGTTCAGATAGAGAAGGTGTCTGAGGGTACTGGCCAGCTCTGATTGGAAACTGACAACATGGACATTGGGATTTCCTCCTAAGGGCATTGGGATTTCCAGCTTTTAAGAAGAGAAAATTAAAACATGAGAAAGCCTGCTTTTCTGGATTGAACCAGTAGGGAGTTCCCAAGATAATTATTTTTCATCTAGGGATTGTCTCCCCATGACCTCTCAGCTCTGTTTGAGAGATTTATGACAGGAATCTTTTTATTTTTATGTTAGTAGAAGAAAAATTAACCACCACGGCGAGTTGAAAAAGGAGTATTCGAGCCGTAATACTTTGGAGGAGGGGACAGAATAGTAAGCAAAGTTGCAGTGTGCTCTGTGCTGTGATCAAAAGAATGAGTTGAACTGCAAGGAGAACTGACAAGTGACCACATAAGACAGAGCACAAGCCTGTCATGAACTCATTTACCCAGCTCCTAATTGCCTATAATGGGCAACAATCTCTCTCCTACTAATTCTATAATGAGAAGGAGATATCTACAGAAGTAGCTAGTAGCAATTAGAAGGAGAAAGAGCTCTGTGTTTTAATTAGCTTCTTCCTAGGGTAAACTCAAAGAATGTATTTGAGATTAAGATATGTTACAATACTCATTTAGAATGGGAGTGGAGGAATCTGTATTGTGTTCCAAAATGAGAGTCTACCTTTCCAAAATATATCTCCTAAAATCTGTAGCAAGGGTTCTTCTAATTCCAGATCACAAGTTATAGAGTCGATCACGTATATAAACTGACTTATTTTTATGCCTTTGACACTTGGTATTTAGAACTAAGAACTAACAGAGGAATGACCTTCCAGAGTACAGATCATGTTTAGACATGAAACATTCTAAGTTTTTATGGGTTTTAGATACGTACTACCTGGGAAGTTGAGATAAAATCCAAATGTAAAATCATAAAACAAAACTAACTTTATTTTTAGGGCATGTTTATGAAGAACAAAGACATGAATGTTAGTTAAACTCTTATATCATGTATGTGTCAAAGTTTGTTATTAAAGTGATGAGAGGAGATTTTCTTTTTTTTTTTCATTTCACTGTCCCTTTATATTTTCTTTTTTTTTTAATTTTTTTATTCTTTTTTAATTAAAATTTCCACCTGCTCCCCGTTTCCCATTTCCCTCCCCTCCTCCCAAATCCCCTCCTCCCAAATATTGCCCCCTCCCCCCACTTCCCTCCCCCATCCCCACTCCTCTTCTCCTCCCCCCACTCCATTCCCCCTCCCTCTCGATACTAAAGAGCAGTCCAAATTCCCTGCCCTGCGGGAAGACCAAGGTCCTTCTATCTACTTCCAGAAAGGTGAGCGTCCAAACCGGCTAAGCTCCCACAAAGCCAGTTCATGTATTAGGACCGAAACCTAGTGCCATTGTCTTTGGCTTCTCATCAGTCTTCATTGACCGCCATGCTCAGAGAGTCCGGAATCAACCCATGCTTATTCAGTCCCAGACCACCACACTGCAACATTAAAGACCAGACTTTGTAGTGAGGAACGGCAGGGCTGTGTCCTGATACCCGGCTAGCTTTACCTGAAATAATTACAAGGAAACTGTATTCTTTTGAACACTGCCTGGCCCATTAGTTCCAGCCTCTTATTGGCTAGCTCTTACATATTGATCTAACCCATTTCTAATATTCTGTGTAGCACCACGAGCTGGCTTACCAGGAAAGATCTTAACCTGCGTCTGTCTAGAGTGGGAGAATCATGGCGACTGCCTGACTCGGTGTTCTTTCTCCCAGAATTCTGATCTGTCTACTCTGCCTACTTAATTTTCTGTCCTATCAGAGGCCAAGCAGTTTCTTTATTAATTAACCAATGAAAGCAACAGATAGACACAGACATTCCCACATCATTTCCCCTTTTTCTGTTTAAACAAAAAAGAAAGGCTTTAACTTTAACATAGTAAAATTACATATAGCAAAACTGTTATAAAGCAAGAATTACAGTCACAATATTCATATCTATCTTTTATCATAACTAAGGAAAACTATAACTATCTTTCCATTCTTCAACTCCATCAAAGACTCCAGAAGGATTTAATATTACCTAAGTAAACAAGAAGTAAGAAACTTCCAAACTCTAGAAATGAGAGAGACATCTTGCTGCCTGTACAGTCACCCAAAGTTCCTCTGTACCGTTGGGGCATCCATCTTCGGCCTACAGGTCCATAGTATCCAGCAGACATTTCCATGAAGCAGAAAGTTTCAAAGACAGTTCAGTTACTATCTGCTGTGTCCTGCAGACTCTTTCATGAGTCAGGAACCCCGAAAGACCATCTCATCTTTAGGCAAGTTCAGCAGTCCTCTCTCTGCAGGTTCTTTGTGTCCAGTTTATGCAACAGTCCCGGCAAGAGAAGTTTCTTGCCCAAATGGCTATCAAACTCCATAAGGATCCTCTTTGATGCCCATCTTCCTCTTGAAGTAGATTGGTGCTGCCAGGAGCAGATGTGTCTCATTGTCATGAAAAGTCCTAAGTTATTAAAATATTTTAAATGCCATATTCTGCAGTCTTTGAGAAATATGAAGAATGCCTATGTAACTGAAATATATCTATATATCTAGAAAATCTAACATAACTACAAGTTTGACTATTATAGATGATTATCCATTAACAACTTATATACATTACATTTTTAAATGAACTACATAATCACAATACCTTAATCAAGATTAGAAATGTGTATATACATATAACAAAACTGACCTTAATATCCATACCAATGCAAATTACTCATACCTATATCATTTCCCCCTTTAAATGTAAAAGAACATTTATAAACAATATTTGGGAACATGGGTGCAGTTTTTTTCTCCAAACTGCTTCCTGCTGAATGGGGGCACTGTTATTCAGGTCTTTTATGGGACAACCTGTCTGCTAGGTTCATCTCAGTCGGCAGTTGAGCAAAGTAATTTTTTGAGGGTGTTCACAGCAACCTTTCGGGAGAGCGTGGTCTATCATACCATATTGGGACAGAAGCAATCCACAGGGTCTCATCCTCTGTGAAAACAAAAGAAGACCCTCTCCAAAGCATCATATCCTTAGACTCAAATTCTGAAATCATAATACCCTTATATCCATTTTGGTTTAGCTTGGCAGCCCATGTAATGAAATGTCTCTCTGTACTTAGCTCCTTCACAGTCAAAAATTTTAAAGTAAATGCAATGTACATAATTCAGACTCTCTGTGAATTTTTCATTTTTACTTGGCTTATTTTTATTTATTTCTTTTAATCTATAACTATCCGTACTCTGTTTCTTTAAAGACTTTACCCTTTTTTTTAAACCATTAACTTTATTCTCTATATTTTTTTTCTTCTCTCAAGCCTTACACTCATGCAACACTGTGATCCATTTATAGGTCTTCTATGTCTGAAATCTGTTATATTGTGAATCTGTAAATTTTTTTACTATTCAGGAGCACTTTTGATTTGCGCCTTTAAATCACTAAGTGCTTAAAAATCTAAGCTGTGACATTCCTAGGTACTGCCTGCTTGCCCGGCCCAGTCCAACATAGCGGAGCCGCTTGTGCCTCTGATCCTTGCACATTGCACCAGTAGCGTGGTGGAGCTGCTTGTGCCTCTGAGCCGCAGCACGCAATGACTTCCTTTTAGGCACACAGCGAGTCTTGTTGCCATCAAACAAATCATAGCACTTTACTCCAAATGCTCCATTCGAAAGCTCTTTCTCCCGCAGGAGCCAGACAGAGATCGCAATGGCGGCATAGCCCAGAAAGCCGGAATTTTAAAACAGCCAGTTTTTTTCCTGCTGCTGAATCAGGACAATTTCTTTGTGGCACGCAACCCAGAAACAGCAAAAAGCTGTCTTAAATTCTCTCTCTCTCTCCTTTGTAAGCCCTCTCAGGTTTTACGTGGAATTCATTACCACGTTGGGTGCCACTCTGTAGTGAGGAGGAGCAGCGGGCTGTGTCCCGCCACCCAGCTAGCTTTATCCAAAATAATTACATGAAAACTGTTTTCTTTTAAACACTGCTTGGCCAATTAGTTTTAACCTCTTATTGGCTAGCTCTTACATATTGATCTAACCCATTTCTAATATTCTGTGTAGCACCACGAGCTGGCTTACCAGGAAAGATCTTAACCTGTGTCTGCTTTGGAGAGGAGAATCATGGCGACTGCCTGACTCAGCTTTCTTTCTCCCAGAATTCTGTTCTGTCTACTCCACCTACCTAATTTTCTGTCCTATCAGAGGCCAAGCAGTTTCTTTATTAATTAACCAATGAAAGCAACAGATAGATACAGACACTCCCACATGAAGACTTCATGAGCTAAACAGAACTTTTCCATATTGAGAAAAGAATTAGTATTTTCACAGAAGTCTAAGCAATAAAGATCATGTGAGTTTGACAGAGTCAACGATAGAGAAAAATCACACCTTCTACATGTGTCAGCTTGCTTGTAGCCATGGAAGTTTAGATAATATACTCCCATAGAGATGCTGAACCAGGTCCATACTCTCACTGATGAGTGTACATTTTAAAAGAACTGCTCTCTGGTCCTGGAAATTTTTCCTTCTGAGTTTTAGGCTATGCATATGCATCACCAAAGGACAGCGGCATCATTCACAACTGTAACTTCATCCTAGTAAATGCTCCAGGAAAGCATGTTTAGTGGCCTGTGGCCAAGCACGGGCTGGAAGAAAAGCAAATGAATGGAGCTGACTTGGTGGATCTTATCAGGCAGACTTTATGGTGAAGTGGGATCATCCAGTAGATGTGGCCTGGAGCTGTTAGAAATCTTTTGTTTGTTTCACTCTGGTGACAGGTGCTAGACATATTTGTTTGGTGAGTCTACAGTTTTCAGGCCAAGGTTAAAAGTATATCAAGAACAGGGCTCAGTGGACGCTGGCTGGAACCTGGTAGGGAGAACCTTGGTGTCCTGCTGTAAAAGTACATATTAAATGCTGTTTTTGCATTTCATTTTAATTGGATATTGGTAGAAGTAGTTATTAATCTTTTACATAAGTTCACAGCATGCTTATTTATGAAAGGCCACAAAGTTAAACAGTTTTTTCACTATGTTCTTTTATTCTAGCTCCTTCTGACCTCCAAGATAGTCACCCTCCCAAGAGCACTAATGAACACAGGACATAAAGATCAAATTTAATTAGACTGAAGGTCAAGGTCCATGCTCCATACTCTTCTCATACTGACATAAAGATTCTTAAAATAGTTTCCAAACTGAAGGCTGGAGAGAGACTCCAGGGTTAAGGACACTTGCTGTTCTTGCAGAGGACCTGGGTTATATTCCAAACACCTACATGGCAGCTCACAATCAAGGGCAACTCCAGTTCCAGGGAATCTGGCACCATCTTCTGGCCTTTAGGGGCTCTCGTCAAGCACATGGTTCATATACACAAATGCAAACAGATATTCAAACACGTAATAGAAAAAGAAATAAATGTTTAAAAATATTTTCCAAGCTAACCTTCTTGTTTTCAGTATTACACTTCTCAGGTGTTCTTCTAGGATAGGCATACTTGCAGTTCATTTTGTACTTATCTATACACATACTTATACACACACATACATAAGTACATATGTTCATACATACGTATCTCACACACAAAAGAGAAAGTGGGGAGGGAGGAAGGGAGAGATTTTGCTTGCTCATGGATTTTCATGACCAGATATCCATCTATCTCTTCAGCTTGACACTTTTCCATATTTTTGTTCTCACTAAGATATATTCAAGTAGCTTTGGCTTGACATGTATATCCTGGGCCATCGTTTATTCTCTCCTCAGATAAGGAAATCCATTAATGCTTCACAGCTCTTCCTAGTTGTGGACTCTATGTAAGGAGACTTGCTAGAATCCCAGATTTTGTCATGTATGTTTGATATTATGATATTTTTTGTCATGTGCTGAAGTATTTCCTTCTTACAATAATATCTGAGTTTTAGGAAGGCAGTGTTTTCTTTATTCCAGAGTTTTCCCAATTAGTTTATGATTTCATGTGAATAAGCACTGAGTATGGAATATATGGATGGAGAGGTAAATGAAAACACTGAATAACCAGATATGGAAACTGCAAGAATTCACTGAATACTTCCTTGTTCTGAGTTTGTTAACTGGAATACTCCAACACTAAATACAAATAGGATTGGTAAGAAAGCACTGTGCAAGTTTGGAGCACCTGCTTTTTACTTACTTAAAAATAACACATTCCCGGTTGAACTTGACCCTTAGCTAATCGCGTCCTATTATCAACTGTGTTCTCTCTTGCAACTGTCATCTGGGATATTCTCTGTGGTATGGTAGAAAAGCCACAGAATGTAAACCAATTTGATTAGGTGAGGAAAATAATCCTGTAAACTTCAAGTCCCAAATTGATTGTTTATTTACATGAGGACGCTCTAACCTTCTCTCAATGAACAACTAACTCATTTAGAGACCTTAAATCTAATACTGAAAATTAGCAAAGAGCCAGGGATTAAAACCTGCAGGAATCGGATTTGGCTGAGGACAAACAGGCATGGTTACAAAGAAGAAGGAATTCATGAGGGGAAGTGCAGAGCACAGGTATCATTCCAGGTATCTAAGAGTAAGCACACTCTGGCCTGTAGACCAACATGTCTCACCAATAGCCACACATAAAGTGACAAACCAGTGTTTCATTTTATAGACCTATTTTATATACAATGACAAATTCTTTTCTAGAGATACTTTCTCTTAGAAATATTTCTTTTTGTCAGTGGTAACTACTAGGCCTCCCTTCTTGAACATGCTAAGCAGGTATGGAATATATAGCTATATATTTTATAGTGATAAATTATATTTTAGAAGTGCTATTATGATGTGCCCTTAATCCAAATTTGCCTTAATATCTTTCTGCATATCCATGCATATAAATGTATGTTTGGCAGTGGTAAAATACTCATAAATTTTCTCATTTTAACAATTTAATGTTATTAGCTGGGTGGTAGTGGGACATGCTTTGAATCTCAGCACTCGGGAGGCAGAGGCAGGTGGATCTCTGAGTTTAAGGCAAGCCTGGTCTACAGAGTGAGGTCAAGGACATCCAGGGCTACACAGAGAAATCCTGTCTCACAAAACCAAAATAAAAAATATTGTATAGCTCTGTTTTATTATGTATATAACCAATGTTGGATAGTAGGCAGCATTATATAGTTCTAGAACAATTTCATCATTCCACAAGTATACATCTGATCCATAATACAATAACATTATTTATGTTTTTATTTATGAAATTTATCATTTCTCTCCCTATGCTTATACAATGGTCAGTCTGATTTCTGTTTCTATAAGCTTATCCATTTTCAATTATTCATACCAGTGGTATCATACAAACTGTGACTGACTCTGTATCTACAGAGCATGTAGTCTGAGTTCATCCACGTCACATCAAGTGCCAGTAATTCATTCCTTCAGCTGGATCACTGCTCTCAGAGTATGACTATAACATGTGTTTTATCCCTGATGCAAACTGGCTTATTTCGGCCTCTGTAAGGTGTTCAGCTATGGTCTTTCGTGTATACAGTTTGTTCAAGCTTGTGCAGATAAGTAGGATGGCTGGAAAATCTTTTCCCATTCCTATGTTTAAGCTTTTAAGGTCCTGTAGTAATCAGGTTTTCAGTTTATTGCATCTTTGCTGACACGATGTTTTCTGGGTCTTTTAAGTCTATGCATTTTATTGTATTTCTATGCATGTCATTGTTCTGTAGGACACTCAACATTCTGTCTTGTCCCCATTTCTCATCTCTGGATAGAGGACATGTTCTCTTACTTAGCCATCTGCATATAACATGAATAGCCTGATTGGCCACATGTGGAACATTCAGGTTCCTAAAATCCCCCAGTTACATCCAAGATTCTTGGGGGGGAGAGAATAGAAATTGTCTATACACAAGAAGTTTGTTGTTTTTTTTTCAGACACTAATGGTAAGTCTTAAACAACAATTTAGATTTTGAGTGTCAATAACACAACCTATGTATAACCATCTCTTTTCTCAATTTCTAGAGGTAAAATGATGTTATACTTGTATGAGAAGAAAAAAAACAGAACATAATCAGGACTTTGGAGTATAAAAATTAGGTGGCACATTTTCATTGGGAGTGTGAAGCTGTGTTTTCTTACTGTTTAAGTTAGAGAATAGATATTTTCTTCTCCAAGCAAAATAAGATAAATACTGAATAAATGCTTAAAAACGTTATCTTAATATTATTTTTTCTTTTTAGAATGATGAAATCATTTACAATGGGGTTTGGATGCTGAATGAAATTTTCCTGTGGAGGCAAAGATCTATTCAGTCCAGATAGGGCACTGTGAACTGAACAAGTACATAGGCTCCACTGAGGTCTAGAATGATGGAACAGTTAGTTTAAGTAGGGTTACTTATAGAAACATGGACAACTTATGGGCAGTTTGTCACTGAAGAAGGAAAATGATCTCTCTCTCCTTCTCAATGTCCCTATCTCACTTCCTTTTTCCTTTCCTCCCTAGCAAGGATTAACTGTTTTATATCTCCCTCATAAGGAACGTGGCCTCATAAGCCCTCTGCCCCAGTAAATAATGTCTATAAATTTTGGGGTAGGAGTGTGGCCTTGTGAATCATTCCCCTCCATGCATGATGGTAAGTTAGTGGGTCGAATCTTGTACATCTCTCCCTCTAACACTACCCATGAGGACAATAGCTACATGATGCCCAAAGTGCTCTCAGCAATGGATGATCCAGAAGCGTGGTGCATCCATTTTGCATAAGAAAGGAAATGTGCACCTGTAAACTTGTGTAGCATCATATGAAAAGAATATTCCTACTGAATATTGTAGGTTGGATTCCGTGTTAATTTTGGAAGTATCACTATACTCAAGGCCTGTTTTTCTAACATTGCTGATGCAGCAAGTCTCCATATTTGAGCCACATGATCCACATTAGAGTGTGATGAAAGTATGTCAATATCACAAGATAAAATCATTTTGTCAAAAATAATACTTGAAAGACTTGTTAACAACTATTGTCCTGGTGTATATGTGAGGCATAAACAGAAAACTTATTTTGAAACCTTTACCACAAGCTCATATGGAAATCAGATGTTCAGACAAGGAGGACTATGTGAGACAGGGATCTTGTTTTAGGAGATCTGGTACCAAAAGGAATAAAACAGCAAGGAAGTAGGTTGAAGATGTGATTCTTGTTACTTGTGACGTTGTTTAAAATGGCATTATCAGATTGGGACAGATAAGGTATGTCTTATATGAAAACAAACCATGGTTTGCTATAGTGTGATGAAGTCATTATATCTAGTGAGTTCTGAAACAAGTGTGCTATAGGCATCAGTAGGGGGTTGGATGAGCTCAAAAGTCTTGGAAAAGTAGTAGGTTTGGAGCTGTGCAATAAATCCATTTGTTTTATGACTCTCTCAAAATCATAGTCTCTCTCCTCTCTTTCTTTCCCTCCCCCATCCTTTTTTACCTCCCCCTCCCTCTTTTTTTGCTCTTTCTCTCTGTCCCTTCTCCCTTCATCATCTTCTGTGGAAGTGTGTCTTTTGTTGATTTGTTAAGCTGTCAACTAGAGCTCCAGAGTTCCAGGTGCCTGCTTTATAATTAGGGAGTGCTATTTCAAATAGAGAAACAAGGATGACCCCTTAAGAAAAAGAGGATTTGATCTTCGCACTGCACTTCTTCCTTGGAAACAATGACCTCTCCCACCCCCCTCAAACACCCCCCCCTCAACTAATCCTTGAGGTTGAGTGTGCTTTCAATGGATTTACCTTTCTGGCACACAATGTGTGTTCTTCTAGGCATTATAAAACCCTGATGTGAGTTCTGGCATGGAATAACATGCATTTAAATAGAGAAAATAGAGAATAAATTGAAAACAGAAAGTAGATTGAAATTAAGAAGAACAGAGAAGGTAAGGAGAAAAGAGTGGCTGAGAAAGAAAACATTCTAATTTAAATATGTATATCACCTGCACACAAATACACACACACAAAGACACAAACATCCACAGATACACACACACACTTCACAATGCACTTTCCTTTCTGATTTTAATCTCAGAAATATGCAAAACAATATCAGGTAGCAGATGGTTTAATTACATTTTGTATATAAATTACCAGAGTCAATTTCAAGTAATGGAGCAATGCTATGTTGTAGGTATGCCAAGGTGGGTATTAATTTCTCAACGAAGACATAAAAACTGGTAAAGTATGATACCCATTGACAGAGTTTCTGCTACTAGGTACTGTTATGTTCATCTGGTATAGCATGCTCACAACACAGCTCCAGGGCATGATATTTGCTGGAACTTTCTGAGCAAACAAAGGATAACAAGTATCTTTATCCAAGTATCAGGTTTTAACACTGAATTATATACGAATTACTCTCTCTATCTACACAACTTTAATGTGGGTTATATTATGTGACTGCACATGCAACCAAGAGTTGATAAAGAAACGATACTCAGTAAACAGAGGTTCTTAAAATGTTAGATCAGAGAGAAAAAAATAATACTTCATAATCGGAAAAAATATACAATTTAAATAAATCCTTGTTATAATGATTAGCTGGGACTTAGCCTAATTATTTTCCTGCTAATAGCGAGCATTTCTGTGTTCTCATATGTATTTTGGGCACATAAAATAGTTTTAGAAATTTGTTAAACTTAATATATGCTAATCTCTATATTATCATAGCCCCACTAACTATATCTTTTATTTGACCAGTGTATTATTTTTGTAACTAATTGAACATATCTTCTGGCATCATGCTTCTCTGATGGCTAAAGACAAGTTTAAATGTCTTGCTTTACTATCCAAAGAACTTGCCATCCTCAAAATAGTTAGTTTACTATAATATTTTTCTGCCATCTAACTGTGCTCAAGGTATTCTACTTTCAGACATTTCTGTTTTGGGGGTGAGATTCAAAAATATCTTGTTTCCAAGGACTTCTCAGAAAGATCATGATTGTCCTCCAAGAGATTGCGGCACTGGGTACCCCCTTCACCACCCATCATCTGTTGGGATATATTAGTACTGTGTTTGGCAAAGTGCCTGTGTGATGAAGGTGTAAATCACAAACAATCCCACACCAGTTTGGAATTATGATTAATAGGGTGGTATTTATTTAAAGGGGAAAAAACTTACAGATCACAGTCCCAGACAAAAGCCCTCTGCGCAATCAGGAAGGTGGCTAGTCGCCGGAAGCAAAGAGAGAGAGAGGAGGGAAGTGGCCACTTTTTAAAAGAGAGAGACCACGCCCCAATGGGCTGGTATCTCAGAGCCTATTGGCTGGAGGAGCGGAAGGATCTCCCGCAACACCTGTGCTCAATCAATACATCTAGACAGAGGGAATAAGACATATAATGAACTCAGTAATTAGATGTCTTATTCCCTATGTCTCATTTTCTTAAAAATTGAGATAATGTCATATTTTAAAATGTACTTTGAGCTCTGTATAGTTAGTGCTCTCATTCTAACTGCCTTTGCTGTTTCATGTGTGTGTGTGTGCATGTGTGTATGTATATGTATATATACACTGGGTATTTTGGTATAATGAATCACTCCCAACCATTATAACTATGAAATGGTATTACCAAAGGCAAGGAATTTTGGTAAAGATGAATACACCACGTCTCCCACATTGTCCTATGGAAGATCAGACAAGATTTACAGTAGCAAAATGTCTTCAACCTCTTTAAATGACCTTACTTATAAACCTGCTCAACATAAATCAGACCTGCACAGCATTATGCCAGGTCCTGTGTTTAAAACAGAAGACAGAGATGTTCTTCTGGAAGGTAAAATAGAGACAAGAATAATTGCTTTTAAGATGGTGTAAGGGATTCAGATGCCTAATCTCATGTGGACAGACATTAGATTCATTCTAATCTTAATAAGTAATCATACACATGACTGACAGAAGAATAGATTTAATGATGTGAACAGAGGATAAACAATGCCACAACCCCACCCAGTGGTTAATGGAGACTGAGATGAACCAGATGTTCTTTGGCCTTCTACCTATTTAATAGATATTTTTTTCTTGAGTTAATCAATCAATTAATTAATTAGAAGGAGATTTGCTGTATGTTTGTCAGGCTAGTTTCAAATACCTGATACTGTGAATATTTCCCAAAATCCCTGGGATTCTAGCATTCTGGGATGGACATACTACTGCCTACCCCAAGCCTGAACTTTCTTAGTTTTATTTGGTCTCATATTCAACCAACTTGCTGATTTGTTCTTTTGCTTTAGAGTAATAAAAATTCACATGGCATGTTTTCTTTTTAAAATATAAATTGCTCTACTTTGGGAAGCCACGTTGGCATTTTTTTTCAGAAATGCAAAACTCATTAGATGCAACAAGAGTTTTTTTATGAAATTACTGCTTATAGAAGAAAAAGGGATAGCTAAGCATTTTAAAGCATGAATCTTCATCATAATATGATTGGGTTATTAAAAATAATAACAATAGCTATTTTAAATTGGATGCTTTCTTGATTTCCATTTCTGATAATTCTTTGGGTGTATAAAAAGCAAGTGATTATATTAAAATTTTGATGAGGTTAAAGAACACTATGAACAGAGCACTGAAATGCCATTTCCATTGGAGAATATATGGAGAAGCTCTAACTTTTCTTTCTGAAAAATAATTATAGTCAGACAGGCTAGAAAAGCCCAAGTTTTGAGCATAGATGGTATGAATGAGAAAAATACAAATGCCTTGATTATACTTGCATATTTCTTTGAATATCTCCAGCACTGAAACACCATTTTAAAATAATATGCTGGATGTGAACACAAGATGTGTGTGTGTGTGTGTGTGTGTGTGTGTGTGTGTATTTATTATTTCTAGCTGGAAATGTCATTGGGTTTATATCTTTGCTAGCCAAGCAAATTTTCTCTCCTTTCTCAAAGTTTTCAATGACTAAACCTTTTCCATGTGGTCAGTCTCCATCATTCCCTCCTTGATGTGGGAGCCTGCTAGAGGACTATGTGCACACTGGAGAGTTGAGAGAAGGCACTGGAATGGAAGACAACAAGGCAATGATTATTTAGAAGGTATCCCATCCCTGTCTCCCTTTTCTATCTACCCTGTTAAGATAGCAAAGATACAGGAAAGGTCTTGGGCAGTTATTCTCAGCCTGTGGTTCACAACCCCCTGGGGGTTGAATGACCCTTTCACAGGAGTCACCTAAAACCATCAGAAAACACAGATATTTACATTACAATTTACACCAGTGACAAGATTAGAGTTACAAAGTAACAATGAAAATCATTTTACAGTTGGTCACCAGAACATGACGAACAATATTGAAGATAGAACTATTAGGAAGGCTGAGCACCACTGCTCTAGGGAGATACAGGGGTCTGTAAAGCAAGGGAAGGGAAGGAGGCAAGTTGCAGGAATGACAATCCAGCAAAGGTGTACCACACTCCTTGCCATTACAAGATCTGGACCGTTGTATATCCAAGTTAGTAAAGGTCTGCACATACCTGGTGTTCCACAGTGTGCAAAAAAGTTTTATACCACTCTAAGTGACCTGATTAAACTATAAGGACATGCCATTGACAAGCACAGATATTCAGAAAAATCATTCAGTTCACACCCATCATACAAGAAGCTGGAAGAATAGGATTTGAATCCAGCCCAATATCTCCTCTATTTCTGGCTCTGACATCACCACAGCATCTCTTTGTGTCCCGATCCTGTTTTCCTCTCTCCACTTTCCTTCCTTTCTCACCTTCTCCTCTCCAGTTTTTCACTTGTGATTTTACTTTTTATTTTTTAACTGTTAACCACTATGTCATAAGAGCACATGGGTTATTCAGGTTGTTAATTTATACTCTTCAGAACTATTCCCTAATTGTGACAAAGAAATCATATGACATTAAAAAAAATTGTCTGAAACGGAGTATGTTGTCTTCTGAGGAAAAAAAAAAACTTAGCCTTCTGGAAGCAATTATATTAACTTAAAACAATTGTGTAACGATTAGAAAATGGGACCAGCTGATGTGTAGAACCACATGAGATTTTTGCCAAGGGATTCTACTCAGTAGACACATGCACAATGAAGTTAACTTCCTAGGCTCAAGCCACTAAATTTAATAGTAAAATACAAATAAGCATGCTTTAGTCTGTCTCAGTTCAGGTTCTCAAAGCTAATATAGAACTCTTTCACTGAAGGAGTCCAAATTCTGTCCTCAGAAATAGAGGGATTTGGATGTGGGTGTTTGTCGTACAAGCTTCATGGACTACTTAGTTCATGTTGTAGATATTTTCATTCCTGTGGCAAAATTCACAGCCTAAGGTCCTTCAAAGAGAAAAGAAGATCGTATTGCCAGAGACTACTGAATTTTCCCCAGTATTTTGAAGAAATCTAATTTGGGGCAGCCCCTCTTTCTTCAGATCCGAAGCACAAATTGTGGGTCATGGACTAGAAAAAAATGGTAAAATGCTTGCATTGCAAGCATAAAATATATTCCCAGAACCCCTGTAAAACGTCTGAGCACAGAGACACAGTACTAATTGTTGGGGAAGCAAAGACTGGCAAATCCTCAGGCTGTGCTGGCTGGTCAGCCTAGCTTAATTGACGAGCTCCTGCCAATTTATAGATCCTTTCCCAAAAGAGGTGGACAAAAGTCCTAAGGGTGACACTTGAGGCTGTCATTTGAAGTCCACACACTTACACACAAACATACACACCTATGCACATGTACAGTTACCTAAAACACAATTCAACTCACATATAAATTAAGTCAGAAATTGATGACTTGTATCTCTTTGATTTGGAGAACAAGCTGATGATCAACTACAGTTCCCTGTCCCCAGAACAAGGCAGAGAAAGAAATGAATGTTCAGAGGGTACAGAACACCAATGGAATACATACGGTTTATGTTAGGTCTGGGAGAAGTGCTCACATGAACATGATAAAGAAAGTGGTGAGAATATAAGGTTGTTGAGAGCTAGCCTATGACTGAGCATTTCCCTGAGACCCAGGTATATTGGAAAAGGAACTCAGGTCATTCTCTAGCATCAGGAACATGCTTGACAGAGTGAATAATGGCCTGGAGGCAAGGCTTTGGGGAGTTGTGGCTTCAGATTCTGAGAACTCAGTGCTTTACACATTATGAGCAATGGCTATCATTCCCAAGACCACTGTGTCCTCAGCCTGTAATGTTCTGCAGATGTGCTATACTCCCCTTGGGCTACATTGTGTGATTAGCCTCTTCCTGACTTTATCTGACTGAGTTACAGTTAATGATTCTTTTGTCTCATTTTCCTTCTAGAAATAATACTTAGATGCTGTACTTCTTTTTTTATACATTTTTTAATTAATTTATTTATTAAAGATTTCTGCCTTCTCCCCGCCACCACCTCCCATTTCCCTCCCCCTTCCCCATCAAGTCCCCCTCCCTCATCATCCCAAAGATTAATTCGGGTTTCCTGCCCTGTGGGAAGTCCAAGGACCACCCACCTCCATCCAGGTCTAGTAAGGTGAGCATCCAAACTGCCTAGGTTCCCACAAAGCCAGTACGTGCAGTAGGATCAAAAACCCATTGCCATTGTTCTTGAGTTCTCAGCAGTCCTCATTGTCCATTATGTTCAGCAAGTCTGGTTTTATCCCATGCTTTTTTTTCAGACCCAGGCCAGCTGGCCTTGGTGAGTTCCTGATAGAACATCCCCATTGTCTCAGTGTGTGGGTGCACCCCTCGCAATCATAGCAGCATTGTTTGTAATAGCCAGAACCTGGAAACAACCTAGATGCCCTTCAATGGAAGAATGGATGAAGAAAGTATGGAATATATACATATTAGAGTACTACTCAGCAGTAAAAAACAATGACTTCCTGAATTTTGCAGGCAAATGGACGGAAATAGAAAACACTATCCTGAGTGAGGTTAGCCAGACCCAAAAAGAGGAACATGGGATGTACTCACTCATATTTCGTTTTTAGCCATGCATAGGGGACGTTGAGCCTATTATGTGTGATCCTAGAGAAGCTAATTAAGAAGGTGAACCCAAAGAAAAACATTTAGATGATGAAAGGAGACAGAGACAAAGACCCACATTGGAGCACCAGACTGAAATCTCAAGGTCCAAATCAAGAGCAGGAGACAGAGCACGAGCAAGGAACTCAGGATGCTGTACTTCTTAATAAACTTGCTTGGCATAAGACATTCTTGTGCAAGGCCTCCCAGCCCTGAACTTACCTGTCTCTTTAATTTTCTGATATCTTGGTCCTCTGTCTCAGGACACTGTCACTGAGGAAAGACCTGCTGGTGCAGGTCACAGGGACCTGACCCAGGGAGTGGAAGACACAATTTAAAGTTCTTATTTCTGGACAAGGGTCTAAGCCATGCATGTACTAAGGACTTCTCATTCCAGATTCTTGCATGAGATAGCCACAGTACCTTGAATAATTTCTGTTTCCTAATTGACTACATAGTCTAAGAGTAAATATGCTATCAACCGGTTATCCATTCAGGATAACAGAATTTAAAAAGTATTCCCTAAATTGACTAGTTTAGGGAATGAAGCTTCAAGGAATTTTTATTATTTCTACTTATTAAATAGTTTCAAATAATAACACCCTCTTGACTCTAGGTTTTGAGTCATAAGACTGTTCCCTAAAGAAAACTGAAACTAGTTTCATATAAACTCTTTGTTTATATGAAGCAAATGGTGACTGAGGTCAAAGTGTTTTGGGTGATGATAGAGTAAGTGCATAGCGTAACCAGGATTTTGATTCTGTTTATCTTAGGCCACTGGCTCTCAAACATACTAAAGTTGCAGGACTTTTATATAGTTACTCATGTTGTGGTGACCCCCAACTATAAATTTTTGTTGCTAATTCATAACTGTAATTTTGCTACTGTTATAAATTGTAATACAAACATCTAATATGCGGGATGTCTGATGTGTGACCCCTGTAGAAGGGTTGTTCAAACCTCTTGTTGAGAACCACTGTGCTAAGCCTTTCCATCCTGAAGTTACTATGCATTCTAGCTTGCTTCTGGTTGCTATGATAAAACTGGTGAGCTATGCATCAGCAAGAGACCCTGTCTCCCAGTAGAGAGTGGAGAAAGAGGGTGGAAGACATCCAGTGTCTACATCTTGTTTCCAACCCACACATAGGCAAATGCATGTGCACATGTACATACATAGAAACATGGATAAAGATACAGCATACACAAAGCATTAAAGATTACACAGGCAATATTGTTGCTGAAATTTGGAGGAAACCATATTGACAGAGAGGTTTCCAGGCATGAAGAATCTAAATCTAAATCAGGATCTAGCAGTTTCTGAACTGATAGCAGACAGGGCCTGGGATATGATAGTTCTAAAATATAATCTATTGCTGGGGAGATCTAATACTTACGTGAGAGTAGATCAATTCACTGATAGTGGAAGGCAGTTAAAGAAGACAAATTTCAGATCCTCTCCTTGGATATAAAATCTATATTTTGCAATTGGGTTTATATAGTACCAAAATTTACCTTTTGCAAGTAAGTGTACAGTTGAGTGACATGTTATGTCATATGTTTCTATGACATAAACTCATACTAGAATCTCATTAAAAATTGAAATTACTGTAGTGTATTGATGATTTAAATTGGTAGTAGTGAATATTAGCCTCTTTACTTTGATTTCTCTAAGAACCCATTATACTCAGTGTCTATGTATATCCCTAGGTTATATTGTAATAGCTCAGAGTCTGTTTTGGAAGCAGATTCATACTTTGTAATATTTCTGCTTTTTTTAAATATAACATTTCATTGTAATTAATTGTAACTTTCTTAGATCAGAAGTGTTTTCTTAATTAAGGCAGTTTCAAAAGTTTGGGGGATTTTCATTTATATTTGTACCTTATATGTATATAATCAAAAACTAAAATATATTTCTCTGATATTTCATTTTAGATATTTATTACATGAAGGCTTACACCTAAAGTAATGCAATTTTTGCTTGCTCCTATTGTGTTGCAGTCTTTCAACCAATGTAGATTTCTGTCTGAATCTTTCATTGTGCTTGCTGAGACAACTGTACATGAATCCTAAGATATGGTAGCTTCAATACATTAATTTTTCAAATGCTGAAATAATCTAACATTTGTAAAAAAAAAAAAAAAAAACCTCTGTCAATACTGAAAATTGTTCTGAATGTATCATTGGATCTGAAGAATCAGCTTCACAACTGTTCACAGATATAATGATATCTACTTTTATCTTTTCTAAAATATCTACTTTCATTTTAGAATTGAGTTAATATTTCAATTAGTTGATTTTCATAATCAGAATACTGAGGACCTCGCCAAATGTATGCAAGAATCTGAATGTTGCTCATTATAGAATTTATTTGTTTCCCTCCTTCTATCATGGAGGCTTAGGTGATCATTCTCAGGTGGCAAGGCTTATTAACAAGCATCATCTTTTGTCTTCACCACTAAAATTGTAAAGTATTTGAAAATAAGTATATTGCTTGACAGATAAATCAGGGACCATCTCTTCATTATCAGTAATAAGAATGATTGTACTTAATTTGTTTCCTAAATACCTGAGTAAAATTAGCACCAATGTCAACAGAAGGTGTATGGCTTTTGTGTTTAAGGTTCGGTGAAATGGGTTTTGTATTTTACCTCTGCCTTCTATACAGCTTCCACTTCACCTACACAACAAAACTCATTCCATTAATGTGAACATAGCCTTCATTATTTAGAAATATTTTCAGGATTGGTGGTTGCATTCTCTTACTCATGACATTCATTTCATGAATATTTATTTATTTATTACTTGTTTATTGATTTTTAATTGATCTCTACATTTCTCTTTGCTCCCCTCCCTGCCTCTCCCCTCCCACTTCAACCATCCCCCAATGATGGAGGAAGGTCATTGGCTAATAAAGAAACTGCTTTGGCCCATTTGATAGGCCAGCCTTTAGGTGGGTGGAATAAACAGAACAGAATGCTGGGAGGAAGAGGAAGTGAGCTCAGATGCAGGGCAGCTCCTCTCAGAGCCAAAAGCGATGAAGCAAGCCACCAGGTTAGACATGCTGAATCTTTCCTGGTAAGACTGATGCTACACAGATTATTAGAGATGGGTTGATCGGGATATGAGAATTAGCCAGTAAGGGCTAGAGCTAATGGGCCAAGCAGTGTTTAAAGAATACAGTTTGTGTGTTATTTTGGGGCATAAGCCAGGCGACCATGAGCTGGGGCGGCAGGAACACAGCCCGCAGCTCCCCCCAGTACCCCAAGGTCCATGCTACCAATTTACGCAGGAGATCTTGTCTTTCTCTACTGTCCATGTAGATTAGATCTATCTAAGTCTCTCTTAGTGTCCTCACTGTTGTCTACGTTCTCTGGGATTGTAGTTTGTAGGCTGGCTTTCTTTGATTTATGTTTAAAAGCTACCTATGAGTGAGCACATGTAATTGTCTTTCTGTGTCAGGGTTACCTCACTCAAAATAATGTTTTCAAGCTCCATCCATTTTCCTACAAAATTCAAGATGTCATGATTTTTTTCTGCTGTGTAGTACTCCATTGTGTAAATATACCAAATATTCTTTATCCGTTCTTTGGTCGAGGGGCATTTAGGTTGTTTCCAGTTCTGGCTATGACAAATAATATTACTATGAATATAGTTGAGCACATGTCCTTGTGGCACGATTGAGCATCCTTTTGATATATACCCAAAAGTGGAATTACTGGGTCTTGAGGAAGGTTGTTCCCTAATTTTCTGAGAAATTGCCACACTGACATCAAAAAGGGCTGTACCAGCTTGCATTCCCACCAGCAATGCAGAAGTGTTCCCTTTTCCCCACAACATCTCCAGCATAAGTTATCATCAGTGTTTTTTATTTTCATTAATATTTATAGTCATCTCTGTCACTTCTTCTTGATGAACCAGAGATTTGTCAACTCTATTAATTTCTTTTTCAAAAGTTGCCTTGTGTTTCTGTTCATTTATTCTGTTTTTTTTTTCTAAAATGAATTTTGTTGAGTTTTATCCCTATTTCTTCTCACCCCTGCATGTGTTGAAGTAGTTTTCAGGCTGGACAAAATGTCCCAAAGATCAGATTTAGCCTACTCGTCATGGAGATAGAGCATGAAAGCTAACAGTGATCTTTCTGTGTGAAAATCATTGGGCAAATGCAACCAAAACAAACAAAGAACTACTAACAATATTTGAAATCTCTTAGAGTTTGGAAATGTTAGTGTTTGAGTACATAGAATAATTTATTGCCTTTATTTGATGCTAATACATAACATACACTTGGGATATTTTAACACTGTCTCCTGTAAGTAATTATAAATGTGGGTCAATTATAATATTATGTCTCTAATTAAAAATTTTAAAGAGAAGCCGGGCAGTGGTGGTGCACGCCTTTAATCCCAGCAGGCTCCAAAACCACAGGAGAAACCCTGTCTCGAAAAACCAAAACAAATAAACAAACAAAAAAAAATTTAAAGAGAATTTTTTTTTTTTTTTTGGATTTTCGAGACAGGGTTTCTCCATAGCTTTTTTTGGTTCCTGTCCTGGAACTAGCTCTTCTAGACCAGGCTGGCCTCGAACTCACAGAGATCCGCCTGCCTCTGCCTCCCGAGTGCTGGGATTAAAGGCGTGCGCCACCACCGCCCGGTGAGAATATTTCTTAGTATGAAAATGTTATCCTAGTTGATTCCCTGCAGATGTAGATCTTTACTGGGAATATAGTCGTGTTTATATATTTACTTTTGAGGGCTATTTTCACACTATGAAATTTTCAGTATAATGCAGTTCCATTTTCATTTATTACAACACATATTCTGAGTTACTAATTTTATTTTTATTTAATACAACACATATTTTGATGTACTACCTCTCCTTGGATAGCTCCATTGTTTTTTCACGAGTGACTTCTTTTCAAAGTCTTTAGGGGGTTTCTGAGAGCTTGCTGTTATTGGGTTCTGATTCATTCACTGGGTTTATGATGAGTACTTTGCTCATTTCCATTACTCTTATTAATAGTCATATTACACTTGAAAATATACCTCTGTTTGGAGAATGTTATACACTCTTTTGAGGAGGATGCCCTGTGGCTAGAATTATAAATGTTTTTGTTTCCTGGCTTGAAGAGATTTGACATTAAAGCAATTATTAGAAATTTGTATTCATGCTCTTTTCTATGTGACTTTCTAATATAAAGATTTTTCTTTTAAATTTTTATCTTCACCAGTGACTTTTTCTTGAACAGTCTACATATAATTGATTTTTTTCTGTGGACTTTATGTGTCTACACTGCTTCTTTCTCAATTGTATTATGTGTTTTTTATATGTCTTTTTAAATGTTATTGACATTCATTGAAATACCTTTCTTCCATAATCTGCTCTTTCTTTTCTGGTTGAAAACTCAGAATAGATCAGAATATATGAACAAACTTCCAGGCCACTGCTTTTTTTAAAATTATTTTTTATGGGGCTGGAGAGATGGCTCAGAGGTTAAGAGCATTGCCTGTTCTTCCAAAGGTCCCGAGTTCAATTCCCAGCAACCACATGGTGGCTCACAACCATCTGTAATGGGGTCTGGTGCCCTCTTCTGGCCTTCAGGCATACACACAGACAGAATATTGTATACATAATAAATAAATATTTAAAAAATAAATAAATTATTTTTTATGTACTCATTTTACATCATATTTCAATTTGTTAGCTTCTCTTGGTTTGTTTCAAAGTTTACTAATTATTTATTTGATAACTCTTATTTGCTCATCCCACCCATTAAATTCTCATTGTATACTTATATTTTCATAAGCGTTTCAGTCAAACTTCTTTTAAATTCTATTTCTCTTAAGATGCTTGGAAAGACTTTATGTACTTGAATGAATTTATGCCTTTTTAAAGTATTTACATGTTAATTTTAATAATTTTGATATTTCTAATTATTCTGTCTGACTGGTTTGACTTAGGTATCCTTACTAGTATTTACAATAATGCTGGATTCTTTAACCCAAAGATAATTTTGTATTTACTGCTGTATGTAGTTATATTGCTTAAAGTGCTGCTATGTGTTCTAGCCATCTTATAATTTTTTTTTTTAAATCTTAAATGTATGAATGTTTTGTTTGCTGGTGTATCCGTTCACCAAGTGTGTACCTGGAGCCTGCAGACTAATCAGGTCCCCTATAATTGGAATTAGATGTGCTTATAAGCAGCCATAGGGGTGCTAGGAGTTGAACTTGGGTCCTCTGAAGGAGCAAGTGTTTTTAACCACTACTGATCATTGATGCAGTCCCAAGCCAGCAATCTTTTAAGACTTGTTTCCAAGATATCTTTAGGGAAAATATTTCATAATTATATTCTATTCTAGGTGCATAGTTCCTGATACATTTTAGGTGACTTGGGAGAACCATCACACCCGGTGATCTGTCGTCATTCTGCCACTTATAATTCAAATACTGTTTTGTACTTGGTGAACTTCACAAGAGTTAATTGTGAGGTTCTACGACAGTCAGTCTTAGGGCTCTTTCTTTCTTCCTTTCTTCCTTCCTCCCATCCTCCCTTCCTTCTTTTCTTTTCTTTCTTTCTTCTCCAAACATTACACTTTGTACTAAATTGAAATTTACTTCAAGGACTCAAAGAGGAGTTGGAGAGATGGCTCAGCAGTTAAGAGGGCAGGCGGTCTATTTAAAGGATCTGAGCTCAGTTTACAACACCTACACAAGTCTGGACCACAACTGCCTCAACCCTGGCTCTGAGGGGTTTCAGACCCTCTGGGGGCATCCATGGACATTGATTAACTTGTATGAATAAACACACACACACACGTAAATGCACAGGCACAAGCACATACATACACAAAAATCAAAATAAAATGAAGATTCTTAAAAGAATCAAAGCCTCTTGTACAGCCAGAGCTAATCCACTACATGGTTTTCTTCTTCACATTCTAAGCTTCATAAATTCTGGACCTCTTAATTTCATAAATTTTATCATATTTTTCCTCAATTGTAGGAAAGCCATGAACTCTTTGGGAACTCCCCCTGCTCAATGCTATGAATAGATACAGAAATCATTAGTGGAATTTTAAATTTATAAAGCATAGACTCTAACTGTTAGATGGATAAAATACTCATAGAACTTGAAGTCATGAAATTTGTGGGTTTTTTTTTTTTTGACTGTTGTTTCCCATCTCTAGCATATATCTCTGAAAAACACCAATTTTTAATTCATTCCCTGATGTGAAGTAGCAGCAAGCCATGAAATTTGTGGGTTTTTTTTTTTTTGCACTGTTGTTTCCCATTTCTAGCATATATCTCTGAAAAACACCAATTTTTAATTCACTCCCTGATGTGAAGTAGCAGCCTTTGTAAGTCCTTCAGGGCACTGTTAACTCTCACTTTAAGGTCCTTTATCGATACCTAAATCAGACCATCTGCTTGGCATTCATATGGCAGAGCTGAGGGGGAAGAATGTAACATTTGATTAGCTTTATGTATCTCATATTCTAAACGATAATGCAAATTAACTTATAAACGTTGGCAGTGCTTGTAGCCATTCAGGCTGGTTCATTAAATTACTTGTGGGCCATTTGAGAACTCTGAATTTTGTAATACATAAATATGATTAGCTTAACCCAAATAACCTCATTGATGGAACACAATCAGCATTAGGAAGACAGAGGCTAAGGAAGGACTCTTTGTTCTCTTAGAAATGTTAGTAGCTTGTGGGTTTAAAATTTATGCTATCATTCCACATGTTCATTTCTGGGTTGGCATAGAAAAAATCAATTTTGTCATATCTATTTCACAAATATGGATTATAACATTTTGCATTTTTGTTTACATTTGACACACGACCTTTGACATCACCAGTATAAGATTAAACAATGGAGGGGCTGAGTTTGTAGCCTTAGTTCAATATGGGGACTTTGAACAATTTTCATGAGCAAGTCTGAATATTTTTGAATATATTTTTCTTGACTGTAAAATGAGAGTAAGTAATGCTTATAAGATTTATATCACAGCCTCGTGGCTGGTATAGGACCGTGCTCTGTATTTTGTCAATTATATTTAAATAAACGCTGATTAGTCAGTAGCCAGGCAGGAAGTATAGGTGGGACAACAAGACAGAAAGTAGAGGCAGGTCAAGGAGAACAGGAGAATTCTGGGAAGAAGGAACTGGTTGGCAGTGTGACCCCAGCCAAAGAAGAATCAAGATGTGACTGCCCCACTGAATAAGATACTGAACCACATGGCTAGCACAGATAAGAATGGGCTAATATAAGTTAAAAGAGGCCTGAGCTAATGGGCCAATCAGTTTATGATTAATGTAGACCTCTGTGTGATTTCTTTGGGACTTAACGATTGCGGGAACTGGGAAGGACAGAAAACTCAGACAACAGGTGGCGGGTGGCACGTGCCTTTAATCCCAGCACTCCGGAGGCTGATCTCTGTGAGTTTGAGATCAGCTCGGTCTATGAAGGAGTTCCAGGACAGCTAGGGCTGCACAGAGAAACCCTCTCTACCCCCTGAAAAGATCTGCATCAAAAGCTATACGCATACACACATACATACATGCATACTTACATATATACATAAATATTTCAGGTGTGTATCTTATCAACAAATGAGCTAGCAGGAAGTAGACCTCAACTGAATACCACCCTACTCTTTCATTGTCTTCTCTACCTGGCTTCCTTCAATAACACTGATTTCTAAACATGTTCTCTGACTTGAAGTAGGAGATATAATGCCTTCGTTACTAACTCACACTTTAATCCTTACTTTGGAGACGGGATGACCAAATTGTTATCCAGGTTGTATTGAAATGTGGCTAGGACTGTTGTGTCTGTAAAGGAGATCCTAAAGAAAACTGACAGGTGGGTCAGTAACTGAGACAGACATTCACTGGACGTGAGCAGTACTATTCCTCTAATACAGCCTGGGGACTAGATGAAATAAAAGTGGAAAAGGGAAAACGCAGACAGTACTTGGAAACTCTCTTCTTTTTGCATAAGTATGCCGTTGATTGCTGCCATGACTATGGATGTCCGACTCCAGCTTCTTCATTCTCTCAACAGGGTTCACACCAGCAACTTTCAATGGAGTTTCTTGGTGTTAGGTATTGAGCTGAGACTACATTAAATCCCTCTGCTCATTCCAAACCTCCCAGATTCTTACAAGTTCTCCTCTCTGCATGCATGCAGTTGGCCAGCACTGGAGAACTCAGCTCCTTTTAAGGAATGTAGAACATATCCTCTAAAATTTATATGCACATACATACTCTACTATTGCTGTTTCTTTGGAGAGGGACAGAACCAAGAATCCTAAAATTATTTCAGAGGAAATTTTCAAACATTGGAATCTTGGACCAAACTTTACTGAGGACCAGTTGTGAAATTTTCTTTCAACTCAGCAATCTCACATGTGCCAATTAAATTAGTAATAGCAGGACCTCATCAAACCAAGCATGGGAAGTAGAAAAAGAGAAGATCTCATGAGTAAATTGGGAGCATTGGGACCTTGGGGGATGGTTGAAAGGGAGGGAAGAGGCAGGGAGAGGAGCAGAGAAAGATGTATAGTTCAATAAAAATTAATAAAAAACTAGTATCAATTTATAATATTAAAACATAAAAAAATTAATCAAGTCCGGGCTACACAGAGCTGAAAGTTGTTCTCGGTCTGGGTTACCTCACTCAATATGATGTTTCTAGATCCATCCATTTGCCTGCAAATTTTAAGATGTCACTTTTTTTCTGTGTAGTACTCCATTGTGTAAATGTAACAAATTTTCCTTATCCATTCTTTAATCTAGGGGCATTTAGGTTGTTTCCAGGTTTTGGCTATGACAAACAACATTAATATGAACATAGTTGAGCACATATCCTTGTGATCCATTTGAGCATCCTTTGAGTATATAACCAAAAGTGGTATTACTAGGTCTTGAGGTAGGTTGTTCTTAATATTCTGAGATATCACCATACTGATATCCAAAGGGGCTATACCAGTTTCCACTCCCAACAGTAATGAAGAAGTGTTCTCTTCACTCCACATCCTTTCCAGCATAAGCTGTTATCAGTGGTTTTGATCTTGCCCATTCTTACAGGATTAAAATTGAATTTGATGTCGACTCTATTGGTTAACTTTCAAATTTGAATAATAAGACCCTATTACTGAAAACAACATATTTTTGAGTCAAGGAACATGGAACTGTCTAGCTAGTACATACATGGAAGCTTCGTTTCTAATTGCTAATTACCTTAGTGACAAAAGTGCTATGAACATTACCATTGGATTAACATGGTCATCAGTCTTACCCAGGTATAAACCCTGAGAGCTACAATAATGTCTACTCTATCTACAAGATATGCCCTTTGGTATAATATTACCACAAATGGCAGGGGGTAATCGGCCATTATTTTATTGGATACAAGTTCCACTCTATAAGATGAAATCCACATCTGATAGCATCATAGAGCAAATAATCAGGGTCTAAACATGTTATAGACCCTAGGAAAGAACATATTACTATTATTTTACTAAATGGACATAGTATTTAAGACAATTCTTAAGTGACATATCTTTACGCCATAGACTAATATATGCTTAACCCTCTGAGAAACTTCTATTTTCAATAGATACCAATTAACACAAAGAGCTATAACTAGTGAAGGTACAGAGAATAATAGAGAATGGTCAAAGCTAAATTGTACATCTATATCATACCCCTCCATTCTGTGGTTCTGGGGCTCCTGAAAATGTGCATGTGTGTATACATGACTGTTACAGTCTGGGGCGGTAGCTGATTCCAATGAAATAATTTCAAGACACAGCAGGGCGATTGCAGAAATTAGTGAATGATAATTGGGACATGTTGAACAAAACGGTGCAAGCTCAAGAAAGGTCAAATCTTAGCATGGAGATGAAAGGTAGGCATGGCACCCCACTCCTAGATTAGAGCTGGTGGCAGGTAGTGCCTCCTGAAAAAGGGGGGAGTTAGTTTTTTGGTTTTTTTTTTTAAGAGTTTAGCTATTGATAGTTGCACCATGCTGCAATGCAAAGCAATACATTCAAGAGTATAAGAGCAGTAAAACTGACTTGATGGGAATAAAGAAGAGGACAAAAAGTTGGGTGGGTAAGACAGGAGGAATGGATCTGGGAGAAGATTGAAGAAGATATAACTAAAACATGTTGTACAAACAACCAACTAATAAAAACAGGATAAATTAAAAATAGAATTTTAAAGGAACTATCTTGTTTTCCCACTGATCCTCACTCAGGGAACACAATTTATAATTACCTTTAATTATTAATTAAATAATTAAAACATGAAATTAAAATTTAATTACCCTACATTGTGTAAATAGCCTAGTTGCACATAATACAGGTATTTAGTAAAAATAGAACAGCAGGGATACATTCTAGGGTCAGAGATGCATGACTTCATTCTTAGAGATTGCTGAGTTTTCATGTACTATTTGGTTGGCTTGGTCTAAATTTTGCCTATATAGCTAGAACCTGTGGTGAGTAATCTAAATATGTATCTTTCTCTCCCAACAGCTAAACCAGGTTGTTCAACTTGTCGTAGTGACTTAGTAGAAGTAATATTCATTTCTTACATAGCATATATTACTCTATATACATGAGTATAGTTTTCAAATTTTATTAAGATAACCAAATATGCAACATATCATACTCTTTGTATTAAAGATAATCTTATATATGATGTATAATAATTCTATTAATCCCAGCGTCTTCTTTCCTACTTTTCAAATTTCCACTGCTTCTAACTACATATTTATACTTCTGCATAGAATTTATTATCCTCTTCTCAAAACAAAAATCATAAGCATTAAACTAAGGGAAGGAAAAGAAATGTTTCAAAATTGTGTAAATTCTACAAACGTTGCAGCTAATTATTATCCTGTATCAGATGCCATGGTAGGCAAGCAGGGAAATTTTAATTAAATAAGAAAATTTCCCTCATCTTGCAAAGTTTAACACTAATACGGATAAGAAAACCTAAACCATTGGTTGCATTTGAAGCATTTTCAGCAGTTACTTCTGCAGTGTTTTCTGTAATTCTCTGCAGTAAATGTCATACATGTCCTTATAGTCACAGACAGTCAAGCAGGTCTTCATGCCCAGTTATTTTTTTTTTTTTTGCTTTAGTGATTTTTTTTATTAATTAATTTATTTAATTATTAAAGATTTCTGCCTCTTCCCCGCCACCACCTCCCATTCCCTCCCCCTCCCCCAATCAAGTCTTCCTTCCTCCTCAGCCCAAAGAGCAAGCAGGTTTCTCTGCCCTGTGGGAGGTCCAAGGACCACCCACCACCATCCAGGTCTATTAAGGTGAGCATCCAAACTACCTGGGCTCCCACAAAGCCATTACGTGCAATAGGATCAAGAACCCATTGCCATTGTTCTTCAGTTCTCAGTAGTCCTCCTTGTCCATTATGTTCAGCGAGACCGGTTTTGTCCCATGCTTTTTCAGTCCCCGGCCAGCTGGCCTTGGTGAGTTCCGGATAGAACATCCCCATTGCCTCAGTGTGTGGGTGCACCCCTCGCAGTCCAGTGCTCCAATGTTGGTCTCTGTCTCTGTCTTCTTTCATCGCCTGATGAAGGTTACCCAAAGAAAAACATATAAGCATCCCCCTGAATATTAGCCCAGTTATTTTATATCAAATTATAATCTGTGCCTAGGTAACATATATTGTGCTTATTGTTGAAAAAATAATCAAATCTCTTGCATGTGCCATATCCAATAGGTGGATGTGAAGAGTTCATCGTATTAAGTCTGTATCTAGGAACAAAATAAATAAAGTGTAATCAGCCCCATGGAAAAGGTAGCAGATCAGGTGTTCAGAGCAACATGTACCATGAAACCCCTGCAGAGAGAGAGAGAGTCAGGTTTCTAAACTGCTGGATGATATCTCCATGTATTCCATTTATTATCAAAGAAATGTGATTGTGATAATTGACAGCTTATCTTCCTGAGCCTTACACCTGTAGGATGGGACTAATAACAAAAGCTTTTCAGAGTATCAGTGATGTCAGAAAGATAGAATTCATGAAAAACTCAGAGTGATCTGGTATGACTGAATGTGTAGGGAAGGAAAACCAGTGTTATTGCTGTTATTAGATAGCTATGGTAATATTTTCGAAGAAGATACGTAAGTGATTTGAATTCTAAGAAGGACACAGAAATAAGATCTAAGTAGACACATCTATGAAATATGTTCAAAGACATTGAATTCATTCAGTATTTAAAATTCACCACAATCTTAAATATGAATTATTTTTATGCACATACATCACATTGATGTAACAGGTTAAGACAGTTTTTTTTAAAAAAAATACTTAGTAAGAAGCTGAAGAATGAATCAAACATAAAATCTGCAATTGCAACTACACAATTTTTGCATATATAGCTCTAAATAGAACTGCAGTCTCTTTGCCCGACTTTTGCTAACAGCCAGTTATGACTTGAGTGAACTGTGAAGTCAGTGCACCTGCATAAGCAAAAGCTGAGCTTTTCTCTGCCCAAGATCTGAAATGTCGATTTGTTCTGTGTGCCCTTTCCAGCTCACAACAGAGGAAAAGGCAAAATAAGCTCAATGCAATTTACTTAAAGAGACATTACTGCAAATTTAGTTGGGGGAAAGAAACATGTCTTTTGACTGGTGGAGTTAGAGAATTTTAATCAAGAAATCATTTGTAGATTGCTGTCAGGCTCCTAAATAGTCCCATGAGAATACAGTCACAATTTCAATATGTGTTTAGGGATCCCCCAGCAAGTGACAATTTATATGGAATAAAAACTATGTTCTGAATTGTTATTAGTCTTGTACTTTTGTATGGGCTTTATTCTCAGAACAGAGTCACAGCAAATTTGATGAGTTGAAAAAATTATATGCCATTTAAGAGAGAGGGATAATTTAGGTTTCGGGGTACATGATAATTGACTTCTAAGTACTTTCCTTCTTTATCTTAAATAGGCATACTAATATCTCACAGACATCAACAATATTTTCATTTAACCACTGATGGCTTGGTCATAAACCTACTTCATTCATGCCCCAAGCATGGGACATGCTAAGGCAGAAAAACATTTACTTTAGAAAATAATTAACTATTTAGTGTCTATTATTTGTGTATTAATATCCTCTGGCCATGCATATGAGTTAGAAAATACCCTCATTAGTTAGTTCTGGAGGCCTTTATTTGGGGCTAATTTTCATTTCAGTATATTCTATTACTATTTTTTATTACCTGGAAATCATTCTGAGAATGCCTAAAGGGCTAATCAGTTTCTTGATAAATTATTCTTTTCTACAACAAGGGAGCATAATTACTTGCTCACATGTCCAAATTTGTAATTTGATTTCTAAACACAAATATTATTTCATGAAAATCTATCTGTATCACATCTGTGTAATTAGAGGAGCATAAATAGAGTTAGTTTGTGGTTTCTTGGTTCATTGCACTTTGAAGTAAAACCATATCACTATTTTATTGTCACCCATTTCGACATTAATGAAAAATTTAAAAACAATAATTACATAGACTCATTTGAGGACATTTTTACTCAGCAAGCACACTCTTGCCTCAAGGGCTTTTCTACACAGAGAATTTATTAGACACATGTGCAGTGTGTTAATGGCAATATCAGCCTAAAAAGTATACCACTTTTTGAAACCAAGGAAACAAAACTTTCTTAGCTCCTTTATATCTTGCATTGAGTTATGTGTATGAAATGCCAGAAGAGGCAGTGGTTAGTATTGTAACTCATTACTTTCAATATTTATGTGGAATTTTACCTTATAATATTAAAATTGGTCAAGCATGTTCTCACAACTCAATTTATTCCAGCCAAAAAGTGTTGTTCTCTCAAAGGGATCCTGCATCTTGATCTAACAAAAGGTATGTTTGGATGAGCCAGAAACTTGAAACAATAGTTAGAAAGCTGATTTATTCATTCATTTGTTTGTTTGTTTATAGAAGTTGGTTTACTGCTGCCTAAATAGTAAACTCTCATTCCCTCAGCGCACCAGGGACATTTTTTTCCTATTATTATGGCTTGAATGTGAAATGTCCCCTGGGAACTCACGTGATTGAAGAGCTTTCTACTGCTGATGGCACTGGTTTACTCTCCAGTAAACTTACTAGAGCTGAAGGGAAGAGGCAGGGCCACCTAAGTATTTTGGAGTCCAGATGATTAACAATGATCTCCAGATGCTAGATAAGGAGTTGAAACTTTGTCACAGTTTGACCTTGCTTTGGTCTGATTGTTCCATGTGATGATGCCCTGATTCACTCTATATCATTCTATGTTATAAGTGAATGAGCTGGTTTTGATCTTATAGAAGTATATAGTGTAGAGCCTTTGAACTCTTATTATTAACTTTATAGATTCAAATAGTTTCCTTACGTTTCCCACCTCTCTCTCTCTCTCTCTCTCTCTCTCTCTCTCTCTCTCTCTCTCTCTCTCTCTTTCACACACACACACATACACACACACACACACACAGCCTACTCCCCCCATTCACTACTCCCAATGGATAATGGCTCCCATGGGGAGTCAACAAATTCTGGTACATTGTTGAAGGACCAAAGCCCTCATCCCTTCATGAAGATTGAGTATGGCATCCCTCCACAGGGAATGGGCTCCAATAACCTTGCTCATACACCAGGGATAGCTCTGGGAATCCAATCAAAGAGAGGGAAGAGGAAATATATGACCAAGGGAGGTGAAGATCATGATGGAGAAATCTACAGAGACAGCTGAACCAAGCTTGTAGAAAATCATGAACTCTAGACCAACAGCTGTGGAGTCTCTAGGGGACAGAACTAGGCCCTCCATATTGAGGAGACAGTGATGAAGTTTGGACTATCTGTGAAGCACTTGGCAGTGAGAGACTTTAGGTTCTTAAATTCTTGGAACTGCTAGTGCCTGTGATACTAAAACGAATATTTTTATCTTTTAAGATTATCGTGAACCTACAGGTACAAGAGGTGGATGTTTATAACTTAAATGTGCTGTGCCTGGATGTTATGTGACAATGGGTAGAGCAGTGACTGTTCCTGTTGTCAATTGGACATAATCTAAAATTTACCTGGCAATTTAGCATGCCTGGGAGAATTCTTTTGATTGCAATCACTGATGGAGGAACACCCATCAAAGTAATAGGTAGGACAGTTCCCTGGGCATAGGATTCTGGATTAGACAAAATGATAATACAAGGTAAGAATGAGATAACTGTCGTATTTGAATAAGAACGCCCCTAAAAGGCTCATACATTTGAATGCTTAGTCACCAGGAATTGAAACTTCTTTGATAGAATTAGAAGGATTAGGAGGTATGGCCTTGCAGAAGGAAGTATGTCCCTGGGAGTGTGCTTTGAGATTTCAAAAGTCACTCTTTCTCTTAGCCTGTGGACCAGAATGTATTTCTCAGCTTTTCCTCCAGCACCATGCGTGCTGCCATGTTGCCCCCCCCCAATTAAATGCATTCTCTTATAAGAGTTGCCTTCATCCTGATGTCCCATCACAACAATAGAACAGCGAGGAAGACAGATGCCATCTGACTGGCTGCCTCAATCTCCTGCAGTGCTGACTTCCCTGAAAAGTAGCATGTACCCTTGACTGTAAAACTCCAGGACCTTGACTTTTCTTTAGTCAGAATGTTTTGTCAGAGCATCAGGAAAAGAACCTAAGTTAATCCTCTATGGTTCAGGACTGCTTACAGTAGCCAAGAAATGTGGTACAGATCCCAATATTATATGGACTTCTCAGACATACAATAGAACAAATTCTTATCAGTTGCAACAATACTGGATGTATGTTCCATTGAATAAGCCAAGAATAGCAAGTCAGGAAACACTCGACCTCAGTCATCTGTGATTGTTGAAGTAATTGCTTTCACAGAACCTGAAACAGAAGTGAGTTGTCAGAAATTGCTGTGTGAGTAGAAGAGATGGAACAAGATTGGCAAATGAGAATTAAGCTATACTTAGGCATAAGAGAAATATATACCTGTTAGAAGAAATTTTCAATATATTTACCATATAGTTTTGATAAGTCATCAAGATGACAGACATACATGCACTCATTAAAATGTTATCATGTATAGATTCATTAAATCACATGGTACTTTGATGTATATATTCATGTGTTATATTTTTTGAAAGTTATACTATGATTAAAGTACATTGTTTTTTAAAAAGAGGCCAATTTAAAAGAGACATTTATTCTCACTTCTATCTTCTCTATACCTTGTTTTCTTCCACTGTACTCCATAATAAAGGAAATAAATATTTCATAATGCCATTTCCCCATTTCCCTCTGAAAGCTACCAGTGTGTTCTCTCTCTCTCTCTCTCTCTCTCTCTCTCTCTCTCTCTCTCTCTCTCTCTCTCTCCCCCCCTCCTCTCTCTGTCTCACTCTCCAGACAAGAAATGCTTAGACTAAGCCTAGAACAACATATTATACCAAAAATTATGGGTCAATCCAAAGATAGCAATATCATGTCTAAAGACATAGAATATAATGCTGAGAGGTTTTTGTTGGTCTGACAGTTTAAATAATATGAAATAGACAATATAAAAATTGAAAATAGATAAATCTATAATACTATTTTAAGTGGCCATTTCTGAGAAGTTTGAGAAACTACTCAATTACTTGAAATGCAGTAAGTGAATAGTCATAAAAGTAGATGCAGACTCTTCGATATGTAATCTGTCTAAGAGATTTAGCACATTACTTGCTGCAGGAATTGTTTTACATTGAATTATTACTCACAGTAAGTAAAGAAGACCACACTGGTCTGGATCGAGGTTGCTCTCTTTTATATGGAAGAACAACTTTTTAATAAAATTAAGCCTGAACTTGCTTAATTTTATATAACAGTTTTTTTAACCAAGATTATCTATGTTTAATAAAACTTTCAGTATTTTATTCCTTTCTCTCCTCTTGTTTCTACTAGAGAAAAAGATCTCTAAGTGTGTGTGTGTGTGCGTGTGTGTATGAACCAAACACAATTTTAGGAACTCCCAGAATATGACATTCAAAACTGTAATTTCAAGTTCCCACAGTATGTTTAAGTTTGCTAAGACTGCTTTATCTCTACTGGCACTTCTGTACTCCACACACGTTTTTACTGTCCCTGAGCTATTCCAAATGATACCCAACTGTCCTCTCGTCTGCAGTCTACATAAGGCCAGCCCTGAGGCAGGGATATACCTCACTTCATAGTGCAGATGAGTCCCAAGGCCTTGGGTGCCTGTATTGCACACCTCTATCAGCCTTCTTCACCCCCTCACTAGTTTACCTCCTCACTAGTTCACCATCTCATTTTGTTTTTATTTTACTTTACGTTAGTTGCTTTCCCCATTGCTCTGACAAGATATTTAAATAAAGCAAAACTAAAGGGTAGGAAGGATTACTTTGGCTCATAGTTTAAGTGACAGTCGATCACAGCAGAAAGACATAGTGGCAGTATCATGATCCAGCTGTTCATATTTTGTTCATGTTTAATAAACAGAGAGATAAATGCCGGGGCTCAGCTCGTTTTGTCCTTTTCAGTTTGTCCTGGACCCTCAAGCATTTAGTGTCACTTGCCCCGCTCAGTCAGTTCAAAGGAGTAGCTCCTTTCCAGGGGGTTTTCCATAGGTGGTTCTAGATTCTGACAAATAGGTTATCAATATTGATATCAATCAACTGATCATAATTTATGAACTCAGCAGAATGATTGTGCCTTGGGTTGCAGGTCTCATGTCACTGTTCATATGAACAACCTCATTGCCCCAAACTATGATTACATCTAATTGTAGGATGCCAAAGATTTCAATACACTAAAAAATACAAAACTATACTTTATATTTGTGTATATATGCTCATCTGAGTTGCCGCCTACAACTGTAAACCTACCATTCTGGAATAGGAAAGCTTTTATCAATCTCCCTTCTCAGAGCCTGTCTGGCTTTATCACATATTCTATGATATGGTTTCACAGATACCATTAGCAAATATGATATATAAGGCAAGGTGGTTGATTTACAATGCCCTTGCATTAAATTAATAATTTTATGCCATTTAAGAAAGAGCAAATAAGTACAAATTTCACGAAGGCCACTGCAAACACGGCAAGGCAGTCAGTCATTGAGCAGGGTGTTTATTCAGCTAACATTTCCCGTAGTCTTCACCCAGCGTTCACATGAGCCCTGCATGTGCTTACTGTATATTCCTCCTCTAGATAAATGGTTTTCCTTCTTCACTATAATTTAGCGAGCTGCACTTGTTTACCCTCCCTTGACATGAGAGGAAAGCATTACCTTTGATTTTATCACTCAAACCCAATAAAATCCCATGTTTACTCTGCAGAAACCCCACTTTTCAACTGTGACGATGTTGAGTTTTCATTTCAAAATAGCATGTTTCATAAAGATGTGTTTGCTTTAAATGGTTATTCAATAACACCATTCTTCACATGACTCTTTTTTTTTTTCGAGATAGGGTTTCTCCGTAGCTTTTTGGTTCCTGTTCTGGAACTAGCTCTACTAGACCAGGCTGGCCTCGAACTCACAGAGATCCGCCTGCCTCTGTCTCCCAAGTGCTGGGATTAAAGGCGTGCGCCACCACAGCCCAGCTGACTCTTTTTTTTTTTCAAAAGGCAAAGTTATTTGTAGTAGGGAGCTGTGGGCTGTGTTCCTGCCTCCGCAGCTCTTGGTCGCCTGGCTAGCATATGCCCTGAAATAACAACACACAAACTGTATTCTCTTAAACACTGCTTGGCCCATTATATCTAGCCTCTTCTCAGCTAACTCTCGCATCTGGACTAGCCCATTTCTAATAATGTGTGTAGCACCTCAAGGTGCGCTTACCAGGAAGATTCTAGACTATGTCCATCCTGGGTCGGAGCTTTATCGCGTCTGCCCCAGAGAGGAGAGCTATTGAGTCTGAGCTCACTTCCTCTTCCTCCCAGCATTCTGTTCTGTTTACTCCACCCACCTATGTTCTAACCTATGAGGGCCAAGCAGTTTCTTTATTTTTTAACCAATGACCTTCCTCCATCAATTATTGATGAATTTGTGTGCTATTTATACTCTTTGGTTCAGTAATGCTGAAGAAACATGTTTTAGATGGGCATTCTCTTGTTCCTTCCTTTCTGTGAACATACAGTAACTTATCTATCGTGACTGAATGTTACCACTTCACTTTTGATGAGCTGGATGATGGTTTTATTCCTGGGCTATTTTATCTCTTTCCTTGAAAACTGATTTCTAAATGTCTCATGGGACTTTGGCTTTAAACGCTTGTTCCTCTCCTATTCATTGCTAAGGCATGAATTCTAATTGCTGTTAATATCACAAAATAATGGCCTTATAGATTGTTTATGAAGAGAACAAACCTATATGTGTGTATATGTATAGATATAAATGTATATATATATTATTTGATAGGACTTGTTTAAGTCTATCTATTGATACAAAGCAGTATTAATAATAATTGACTTAATGATTGAATACTAATATATATATATATATATATCACTTGTAGAAGTTTTTATACAGTAAATTAAATTACCTTTCTTGGTTTGATAATCTCAGCTCATGACAATTTATATTTACTTATCTGTAGGTTTTAGAGACAAAAGTTTCTCAGCTCTGATCTTTTCAATCTGTGGCCAATGAGCAGTCAACATCAGGGTACCATAGGTAAGGTCTGAAAGAGGTTCCTGCTATCTTAGCAGGGTCAGCGTGTGTGCTGTTGGTAAAGCTACATGGGTCATAATGTGTTGTCTATCTTTCCCTTTATCTGCCGTACTTATAGTCAATGTTGCCTGGTTAAGCTGCCATTCTAATTTCAGGTTTCAGTCCGAACTGTCCTTAAAACTTGGTTCCATTGCTTGGCCCAGCTCAGTATACTAGACACTCAACTCTTCCATCCTTTCCTACTCTGAATTGATATGGCTATGACTTTTTCTTTCTTTCTTTCTTTCTTTCTTTCTTTCTTTCTTTCTTTCTTTCTTTCTTTCTTTCTTTCTTTCTTTATTAAAGATTTCTGCCTCCTCCCCACCAGCGCCTCCCATTTCCCTCCCCCTCCCCCAATCAAGTCTCCCTCCCTCATCAGCCCGAAGAGCAATCAGGGTTCCCTGCCCTGTGGGAAGTCCAATTACCCCCCACCCCCATCCAGGTCTATTAAGGTGAGCATCCAAACTGCCTAGGCTCCCACAAAGCCAGTACGTGCAGTAGGATCAAAAACCCATTGCCATTATTCTTGAGTTCTCAGTAGTCCTCATTGTCCGCAATGTTCAGCAAGTCCGGTCTAGCCATAAATAAAGGACACTGAGCCTATAATTCGTGATCCTAGAGAAACTAAATAAGAAGGTGAACCCAAAGAAAAACATATAAGCATCCTCCTGAATATTAACCTTCATCAGACGATGAAAGGAGACAGAGGCAGAGACCCACATTGGATCACCGGACAGAAATCTCAAGGTCCAAATCAGGAGCAGAAGGAGAGAGAGCACGAGCAAGGAACTCAGGACCGCGAGGGGTGCATGCACACACTGAGACAATGGGGATATTCTATTGGGAACTCACCAAGCCCAGCTGGCCCGGGTCTGAAAAAGCATGGGATAAAACCGGCTATGACTTTTTTTATAATTTCACTTATTACTTATCATTGTGCTTGAATTATAATATATCAACAATGGAAGAATTCTCTCCACAGAACCCTAGGAATGTGATCCCCCTCACATACAACTTTCCACAGGGTGGTGGAATACAGGCATCCCACTTCCTTTTATTCTGTATATATGAGAATAGTTTCAGAATGCCTCTTTAATTGACTAATCTTCCTTCTTGGAACATTTTGTTACTATTCTTTCCATTGTCTTTGCCATGTTCATGAGGATAAGATGTCTTTTAATGTTTAGGATGAGCTCTTATCATGCTGTCAGCTAGTTGGTTGGGTAAACTTTGGTATGATAATGATTTCATACCCATCATTTTGGCTATGTAAAGGAAATATGTTTGCCTCTTACACAAAACAATACAATGTGAATGTAATTAGTTCAGAAGGAGTGTACGTAGTGCTCTCATCCCCTCGCCACACTGAAACATTTCTGCTCTTCTGCTCTTCTACCTCTAGAAACAGAAGGGAGATATTTATGGTCCAAGCCCCAAAGTGGCACATATTCATACTAAGTGGGAAGATAGTTATATTTAAAGTGATAGTCAGAAAAAAATGTACATATCATAAATATTTATAATGTACAGTAATAAGTTTAGGTAGTTAGAAAGGACGTGATACAAAAATTACAAAAGGGTGTGGCATTTGAAATTAAGTTTAAAAGATAACACGACAGTACTATGTCTAGGGACAACAGTGAGGAGACCCACAAATCACTGAAAATTGAGCCATAGTTCAGAAGACTTATTTTTATCATAGAAAGGACACTAGGTAAATACCAGGCTCTATTAGGAGCACTGAAGGAAATGGCCAAGAGAAAGTCTATGTAGATGCATCTGTAAGGAACGCTGACAGTGTCCGCATCACTTGATTGATTGAATCCTGGTCCACAAATTATGTGCGGAATTATCATGAGACACTTTCAAGGGTTAGAGTGGAGAAATAAACATTTATCCTGATTACTCGCACATGTCAGCCTCCTGAATCCTCTTTTTTTATCTTCCATTCAAATTCCAAATAATTCGCCTGTTCTCTCCTAGGTCAAACTCTCATGTTTTCGAGATAAGTAAAGATATCAAATTCCTAAATGTATCAAATGGATGCACGCATGCATTGGCATGATCTCTGGGGAAGGGAACAATACCTTTCTGCATTATATACACATTCGGGTTATGTTTCTTTTGTTTTGCATCTTGTCAGTCCATCTGCTGCAGCCGTATGCATTGAAGAAAATGTGTTTTAATTTCTTTCTATTCTTTTGATTCACACCATGGGCTGGGTCAAACAATCTCTTTGTGATATACAAGACGTGAACTTTGTGCAAGCTTCAGCTTTGCATCACTTGTGGGAAGTGTTTCTATGTTGTCTGTTTGCTACATCTATTTTGGAATGAAATCTCCATAAACTATATCCTATTTCCCTCCAGGTACATACACAAACACATTGAAAATCTTCTATGTGCATAACTAAACGTTTCCATGTCAAATCCTTCACTCTCCCCTGGTGGTTATTGGACTTGTAGTCTTTCCTTTTCCTAGAAAATCCATTCCTCTCATTCATCTTCAAAAGCCATCCTTCTCATGACGTTTCCATTAAACTTTCTCATTTAGGAAGCCATACCTTGCACACTGTAGGGAATTGAAAGTTCCTTTTATTTACTTTACATTGGATGGCAAGCGTGACAATTTGAAAATTCAATAAGTTTGGAACCCTTTTTAAACATGGAACCATTCTTTATTAGACACAGAGTATTATTTTAAATATGTCAAATATTTGATCAATATCTAGCAGGGAGAATGGAAGTTCTTAAGTTCATACGGGACAGTGGATACCTGATGACCTCATTCAGTGAGCCTAGAATATCATTGCTGACAATTATGTGTGACCAAAATCTCAATGGCAGTCACTGAAATTCTGATGCATCACTCTTCTTATTGAGATATTCCTATTGAAAGGACTCAATAAAGAATAAGAAAAGATAAGTAGATAAAATAATTCTTAAAAGTGTACCATATTACAATCGATTTCTTTTGAGCAATTTTCAGTGCAGTTTTGTCAATAATGCATTTTATCCAGGCAATGCTCTGTGCTCCTCAGAAGTGTTCATGTGAATGGCTATTCCAGAATACAAAAGGTCACCAGGCAAATTTGGAATGTTGAGTCCTTTCTTGGTATGTTATTCAACACCCCAAATTTTTACCACCCACTTTGCCCCAATCACTTTCATCTTGGTATCAAGGACTTAAAATATTTTCTACTTTGTTGATAAAAGGTTTGTTTTCATTTCTGATGTTGCAAATGATATTTTTGCCAAATATGAGCCACAGCAAACAAATCACTGCTGACATTTGATTGTTAGCAACTTTAAGAGGCCATTGTTAGAAAAGCATACTTCAGGCTCTGAAAGGTTAAAAAGATTATTTATTTTCCTAGATGGATACAGAAAGCAGTGAGGTTGAGAGAAAAAAAAAAAAAAAAAAAAAAAAAAACATTGTGACTTGGGTAAAATAGAGCTCGGAAGACTGTGATATATTTTTATTAAGAAACAGGTAACTTGAATTTCCTAGACATTGACTTAATTCATGAATGACAGCTGAAAAATACACATATTTTAAGAAAATAATCTCACCTCTGTGTGTGTGTGTTTGTGTGAGTGCACACAAGCAAAATCTAACTTTGCGAAGATCAGAGAACAAATTAGAGAAGTTGGCTAATACTCCCCTTCCACCCTGCGAGTCCTTGGGCTTGAACTGAAGTCTTTAAACTCAACTGCAACTGCCTTTACCCAATAAGCCCTCTGACCAGCCCTGTAGTCTAATTTTTAGGTAGGATATACGTATATTAAATATTGACTATGGAAGATATGAATTCTTAATGTGATTTTTGGCAAAATAAATGTTTCATGATTAAGAATATTGTGCAAATCATATATTTGCTTGCAAAGTATGTTTAATATTTAATAGTACTAGAGAACATAATTCTTCAAAGTGGAAACAAAATCCAGATTAAAATGTAATACATTTAAAATAAACTCTAAAATATGTTTATAATAAAATGTAACAACTGCAGGTATTCTTTAGAATTAAGAATTAAAGAAATTAAACAATTAAAAAATGTCCTCAGATATTTGTGTGAAAAAAAATATTACTACTGGTTGTACAATAAGAAGTAATTATGGTCCAAAGAGTGAGCATTCACTAAAAGCTTAATTATTCCAAGATCCTTCCTAAGGATATGTATATGTTTAGCTGGTTCTATATACCCTTCCAAAACATATGGTAACTGATTTCATTTTACTGATGGTAAGTATGCAATGGTGTAGTAAAGTCAGTTTAACATCACTGGAACAAGAATTCTTCAATATCCAAAATAATACTGAGGAGACCAGGCATGCTATCAGGACTACTGGATAATAGACAGAGTTAATGGGTTTAAGGACAACTTGCCTATCAGAATAATGGGAACTCAAATTCGATGAAATTGTTAAGAGTCATGACTCACCACTTCTCTCTTATGTGATCTGATGCAATTTTCTTAGTCTAGTGGAATCCTTGTTAAGTTGAAAACTAAAGTACAGAAAATGGCACAGTCATCCTTTCAATGAAGTACTATTTTAGGCAATTTCTTTTTCATAGTAGTCCCTGATAGCAAGTTAGCATCTGGTAAAGAATTTGAAGATGGCTGGTAGGAGGGGGAAAAAGCTGAGAGTAGATGCTCCAAGGCTAGAAGGAAGAAAGTTTGATTTTGTCAGTATCACCTCCCTCCAGCGTTGCTCAGCTTGTTAGCCAGCAAGATTCCTTCTATGTGAAATGGAGAGTGTGGTTAAGAGCACAAGCTCCCTTGACCATGCAGGACAATCCCCCAACTTTCTAACTTTGACTGCTCCACCTTTCTCCTCCCCACCTTCCAAAGGTAATCAGAAAGGGCTGCACAAAGTGAAGGAATATTGTAAACTAGGAGGAGAAACACAGAACATAAACACAACAGTGTATGCTACACACTTCAGTAAGGATGCTTATCCATGTTGTTTGGTATACATCACTTCTGGTCTGTCCTTTGGTTTAAATGTAGTGCACATTCAAGATACTGATAATACTAGGTTATCTATAATCTCTGAATTCTAAAGATTGATATCTCCTGCTATCATATTGTTGTTTATGGTTCCTTTCAAATTAGGAAATATTTGCCTAATATGTAACTTTTAAGTCCTCAGATGTGGGTGCATACATGCTTACAACAAATATATGTCTTTAAAGATATTTTATTTTGAATTCTGTGTGTTTGTAGAGAATGACATACATGTAATACAGTTACCTGCAGAGGCCAGAAGACAGTGAAAGACTCTTGGAGTTAGAGGTGATTGAGAGCCACCCAGCATGAGTGCTGGGGACTAAACTCATACCATCCCATGTCTCCATCCCTTCATACATGCTCTTGACCGACACATTTCTTAACACATGACTTTGTCCCTTGGTAATGATATCTTCTTTGTCTAAGTATACCTTGGGTTCTATTTGTTTTTCTGTTTGTATGAAATATTTTTCTATCTTTGTCTTTGGCCATGAATTTAATCTGGAAGAATACAGTTGGACCTTGTATGTAAATTTATGCTATTCCATTCTTTAAATTTTAGGTTAATCAATATTTTTATAGTAATAACATAGGAATTATTTTAAATATGCTAAATGTATAAAGTTCTTAGATTCCTTTATATTTCTATCTTAACACCTTCCCTTTTCACATGATAATTTCCTATACCATTATATTTTGATACCATATTCTTTCTTTTTTTATTTGGGGCATCTATTACAGATATTTTTTATGAGGGTATATATGTATGATATAAGTCATATGGAAAACAATATGTACAATTAACATCTTAGACCAGTTGTGAGTTTCTGCTTTAACCACAGAGACAGACAACTGACCTACACACAGTTGTGAGTGTTCAGCCCGATAAATAGATATTGATCACACCCCAAATCCCCAAGGCTCGGGGACATCAGAGAAGAGGACACAGAAAGAGTATAACAGCCAGAAGTTAGGGAGGACCGGAGTAGAATAGTCTTTCCTACTTGACAGGACAGTCTAACAAGTGTTATCTCACTCAATACATTGTGTTTAATGATCAAATAGCATTAAACATTTCTTTCTTCTCAAATGCTTATCATTTCTTTGAGATGAAAAACTTAAGAATTCGTTTTATAGCTTCGAGAGGATAAAATATACTCTTGTTATCAGCTGTCATATTAGTGCATAATAAAACACCAAACTCATTTCTCCTATCTGTGCACTTTACCCATCATTCAACCTTATCCCCTTTCTCTCTCTCACCTCAGTAATTTCCACTCTCTGGTCACTACTTTCAGATTTTATCATCTCTCTCTTCTTTTTAATATTCAGCCTATGAATAAGATGATTTTGGTATTTGTCTTCTGTTTTGGTCAGCATTATATCACTTTGTATAATGCTTCCCATTTCTGCCTGCATTACTGCAAATGATGGATTCCTTTCATTTTACAAATGAAGACTCTATTTGTCATCCATACATCATCTTTACCTCTTTCTTTTTAGTCAATGGGCATACCGGGGTCGCTGTGTCTTGGCTACTGTGATTATTGCTACAATGAACATGAGAATATAGATATAGTTTGGACATTCAGATGTCATTTCCTTTGTTTATCCTGACACATTGATAGATATTTTGTTTTTGATTCTCTAAGAAATATAGGAGTCATTTTTATTGCTGTTCTGAAAAAAAATCTTTCAGAGGTGAATCAAGGAAGAATTTGTTTTGATTCACATTTTAATGGGGATAGGTCCCATTACAATGGGAAGGGGTGGTGGTGGGTGGCTCTGGGCGGCAAGAGTGGGCAGGACATGCAATATACATGGTTCCAAGCAGACAGTAGACTGAGGAAAGAAACTTGATCTGAGTTGCAGAAATACAAGATTCCTAAATGTTCTACAACCTTCACAGACAGTGCCATTTGCTGGGGAACAAACTTCAAACACAGCCTTTAATAACATCTTGTTTTTAATGTAAATAATGTTTGATTCCCAGAACCCATATGGTGACTCACAACTTTTTCTAATTCCAGATAGAGATCTGACTGTCTCTTCTGGCCTCCAAAGGCACTGCATACACACTATCCATAGAAACATAGTGGGCAAAACAATCATACATATTCAAAATAAATATAAGGAAAGGAAACTTTAAAAACTTTCAAAAAGAGGCTTTCCTCTTATTCCCCGAAAACATCTACCCTCGTTTCATCTAGTAATTTCATAATTTTTTGTCTTACATCTCAGTGTTCATGAATTTCAAGTCTGGGTTAATATTTTTGAAACTGGCAGATTGAAAGGACTAAATTTTTGGACTGAGACCATCCTTCCTCCAATGTCTTCTCAGTCCTTTTGTTGTAGACCTACTCGGTATGGGTGTGAAGGTTGACGTGTTGGGTCTCTGTTGGTCTGCTCTTATTCCTCTACAATATTTTGATCAAAAGCATCATGGTCTAGGCCAAGTCAAACATTGTAATACCCAATGCAATGTTCATTTTACTCAAGACTGCTTCTGATTTGGTTTCCAGCTTTTACTTTTTGCTTCTTGATTGTTATGTTTTTTCAAATCTAATACTATTAAGAATACAGCCATAGTTTTGCAAAGACATCATAGAATCTAGAGAATTTTCTTACCATTATTGCCATTTAATATTATCAATTATTTTAACACAAACAGTGATCTGTTAAAAATTTCAAACTGAGCAGTAATAGTATGTTTATACTTATTAATTCAAAATATAATATTAGAAAAAGAATAAGAACATTATTTTTCTGCTCAACAAATTAGCCATTTTCATAGAGTTCCTTTTTGCATTCCAAGCTATTCCTAATTTTTCAAAATTGTGAAACTCAGAATATCCCTACAAACCACACGGGCAAATATTCATTATGTTATTAAAAAAATAAGCAAACTGACTTCTAAAGTCAAAGATGCTGTTCATGCTTAAACCACATGACAGTCATGGGGACAGAATTCAAGCACTTTAATTAGAGTATTTTGCCACCTACCAATCTTGTCTCCATTCTCTTAGAGACAGGGAGATGAACAAAGTTTTGTTGTCTTCAAAGACACAAAATGCATTCAAATACAACTTTTCTCCCTTTTTAAACTCCCTTCTGCTGTTTCTCTGAGAGATGCTTTTGCAGCATCTTGTCTAGAATTTTAAATAATAAATGATTTTTACAGAAAGCAAAATGTATATTTTACAGATCTGCAGTTGAGAAAACTTCCTAATGTGACAAACGAAAATGCTCAAAGAACCATAGCTGGAGCACAGGGACTCGCTGTCTCTGGGTGTACGTGGCCTGCGGGAATAAACAGAGGCCAATGTGCTGTATAAATTTAGTTATTCCAAAGGTTCTTGTGAGGAAGTAAAACCTGACTCTTCTCTGTCAGTAGTTTTTTGTTTGTTTTCAGAAGTGCATGAATTCTGGACATAAATAAACTCATCTAGTCAAGACAATGTCAATCCCACAGAGCACCTCATTCATACTTTATGACGTAACCCTCAAGAAGAATAGTGAAGGGATTCACAAAGAATGTGTTTAATAAAAGAGTATACTCCCTTCTTGCTGCAAGTTTTATAGGGCATAGGAAGATTTGGAAGGAGGCACTAAGTTGGAGAAACCTAATACATATAAAAACACGAAATGGTGGCTGCCAACTAAAAGTCAGTGATGACTATTCCAAGAGCCATGTAAAGTAAATCAAGAGATTTACTTTAGAAAGCCAAGATGCCTCTTGACAGAAATGCTGGTGAATGCTAGAAGTACAAAAAGTCCCCACATCACACAAAATTGTATTATCATACAAAACACAAAAACTTTATTGTCCCAATTTTTATGCATAACCCCAGATGGCAAGGACTTATTTTCTGCTCTTGAGAGCATTAAGATCTATTTCTCATCAGAATTAATAATCAAAGAGACTGTGGTAGAGATTTACTAATAAAGACCAGACCAAATATTTTTAAATACCCTTTAAAGGGTACTGAGAAAATGTGAAATTTTTCTCTTTATGCAAATAAAAATACTATTTTACTATCTACACTTAATTCTTTGAAGACATTCTCCAAAAAGCATACATAATATGTACATACACATAATATCTTTATATGGGATTATAAGTGGGATCACAGATACCTATTACATATGCATATACAAACACATTTGTGTGTGCATATTTTTGTCTATTCTGAATTTCTTCTCAGAAAAGGCTCAGTCTTACTACCAGCCTCATGAAGCAAAGGTCATAGGTGAAAGAAACAGTAGGCAAGTCCAACCCCAGTCATTCTTTCTAATGGTTAGACAGCGGTTCATCCTCGGAGCTAAACACACTATTTTCCAGATTATGCAAAAACTATGACACTGATTTCCTGCCAGTGTGATAAGATGATATTGAACAAATCTAAGAATGCTTTTCTAAGAATAAAATATTTACCATTAAAAATTTCTTTGACACAAGATTGGAAGGCTGTCCTTACCAACACTGAGGTTTTTGTTATCAATGGTGCTCCAAGGAATGTCTTCCATAGTTTAACTCTGATGTAAATTATCTTCGTCCGTTTGTTTGCAACTCCATGTTTTTCCTTACAAGATTTGCAACTTCTAGCAGATACAGTTTAAGAAGAGTTTGGGGAAGAAAATAACTATAAAAAAAACTACAAAAAATGACCTTATCATAGAACCCCAAATCAAATGATCATATTATATCATGCAATGAGCCCTATTTATATAGCATAAAAAATGTGCTTTCTCCTTTTAGTAGAAGTCTTTCATTATGGAAATGTGGATAGACATTAATAATTTCCTGCAGAACATCAGCATAGAGAGCTCTGTGACCAAACTCTCCCCCAAATCTACTCTCATTACTCCCAAAGACAGATTATTCACACATGTGATATCCTGAGTGCATCTCACCAGTGTTATGCGGGGCAAAGAAGCCAAAGGAAAAAAGACTACTTCCTCTGTTGATGCTGGGGTTGATGAAGTTGTACCGTGAAATTGATATGTTGGACTATGATCCCCATTATGATAGTATCAGTTGCTGGGGCCTTTGGGAGGTTACTGGGCTTATGTTCACATGAATGGTGCCATGTTGTGGTTTGGATGAGAATGGCCCCCACAGGTTGATATGTTGGAACAATTTTCTCCAAGTGGTTGAACTATTAGAAGATGTGGCCTTGTGGTGGTGGGGGGGATCTTTAAGGTTTTGAAAGACTGCCATTCCAATGTGCCACTTCACATTCTATGTGTGGTTTGAGAGATTAACTCTTAGCCATTTCCGTGGTCAAGTCTTCACTCTGCCACCATGAACCCTAACATTCTGAAAACATGAGCCCAGTTAAATGCTTTTTTCTTATAAGTTGTTAGGTAATGGCGTTTTATCAAAACATTAAAAAGGTAACCAATACAAATTGGTTTGCAAAAGGAGGAGCCAGAATGTCAGATAGCCCTTCTACCATGAGAGGAGAAAACAAGAAGTCTGCATCTGTAACCCAGAAAATAAAACAGATACCAGACACAAAATCTTCTGGTGATCTTGAATTTTCCATCTTCCAGGATTGTGAGCAATAAGATTGGTTATTTATTAAGTACTCAGCTTGTCATATCTTGTTATTGTAACCACAGTGGATGAATACAGTTCATTTGTATTATATGCTACAAAGAGAAAAACAGTGGCAATGCCAGTAATTGCCAGTGGTCATATAAGCAAGCAGAGGTTTGTTACAACAGTAGAGCAGAAAAGACTTTAATAAAGATGAACACAGTTTTTCTCATAGGCTAGGATTGTCACAAAGCAAGTAATAGTGCTGCTTTCTCAAGCATGCAGTCATTAGTTAAGATGACCCCCAACCATTTTAAAAGAAAACTGCTTTTAACAAAAGATGCATGCTATAGTTTACGTAACTGAAACTCCAGAGATGGTACTGGACACTGGAGGATTTCTGGGAGCTCTCTAGCTATCAATTTCCCCTGAGAGATACTGTTTCAAAGAAATTAGATATAGGGGGCATCTAAAATTCATATCTGCACGCACACAATACACACAAAGAGGTTAGTCTTGATCTGATTTGCTATTAGAACTCTACACTCGAAAGAATGAATTTTCCTGTAAATGATGAATTTTTAAATCCAACTCACACACTATTAAGTAATCAGTTAATCATACCCATACAAGCCATACTAAAGGGTCTCAATGGGTTGTATTTATATATTTATGCATACATATATGTAACAATAATAATCAAAATAAGGTCATAAATTGGAGAGTGAGTGAGTGGGGTCTAGAAGTCCAGTCTATGAATTGAAGGTATGGTGAAATTATTCCTTTCTTCTGTCTAAGGATTTTCTTCCCCCAGACGTAAAAAAACTGAGAGATAAAATGTAGAGGGAAGTATTTATATAAAACATGTTGATGGATAGAATATTTCTAGTAATATTGAGATGTAATCTCTATAAAACAAGTTTTTAAAAAGCTTTTTAAAAAGAATGTATGGAAATAGAGTGTTTAGTGAACATATTAATTGTATTAATAACATGGCATTATTTATTTCTTGTTATGCATTCATCACTAGGACTTTTAAGATACTCAGTTTAATAAAGTGATTCTGAAACATGTATGGCTACAAATTAACCAATTTGCCCAAGTCACTAAAATTTCTCGTTTTTGTTTCCTTCTTTTTTCTTTTTAAAAATAAGTAATTGGAAGATTTATGGCTCCATCTCTGAGAACCCGAGTCCACAGTTAAAAGCATCATTTACTGTCCATGTGTACTGGCTTTCAACTTTCTGGTGCTTACAGATAGTGAATATATTTTGATCATATTCATCTCCCTCCTCCCAGATTCACTTTCTTCCATACCCACCCAATTTTGTGCCTTTATGAAAACTAATAAACCAATAAACCACCACTAACAACAGCAACAATAAAACAAGCCCAACCTCTGCCCCACATATAGTCTTAGGTGTAGAAGCATCCACTAGGGCGCGGTCAACCAATCGGAGACCACAGCCTTACAGCAAACTGACTCCCCTTCTCCGAAAAGCTATCAATTGCCAATATCCCTTTGCTCATGGTGGAATTTGTGTCTGCTTCACCTATGCATGCTGGGATTTAGTCAGGCTAGTGTTCACATAGGTCTTGGGCATGCCGTCACATTCTCTGTGAGTTTATACATGTGACTGCCTTGAGGCGGTCAGAAAATTCTTTCTCCTTCAATCATCCACTGCCTCTGGGGCTATTTCTGCCTGCCCCTTTTACAATGATTCCTGTGCCCTTTAGGGGCAGATGTGATACACATATTCCATTCAGTGCTGAGATTCTGTAGTTTCTTAGTCTCTGCACCCTAGCCAATTGAGTGTCTCAGTATTAATCACTATATTCTGCCAAAAGAAGTTTCTTGCTGGAGTTTGACCAATGCAGTAATCTATGGGTGTAAGTCATTATGAGTTGGTTTAAAACTATCTACTGAGCAAAATCATCGTGGTAGGTTTTCACCTAGCATCTTGCATCTGGAAATGACCCCTGATACGGGATTCGCCTGTCCACCTGCATCTTTCCTACCAGTCCCTTGTCTACCTGGAACATCCTCTCTCTTCCTTTTCTACCTTTATCTGGTCAACCTGTATCTCTGCCCTCCAGTGAAAGGGTACTCCTACATTTGATTTGTTCTTTACCAACCATTTTGGTGCTGGAGCTTATCATTCATCATTTGCATGTCACATACTACACATCCAAGTGCCACTCTTCCTCCTCATCCCACGCTCTTTAGTATCTCACTCATAAGCCAGCTATCTCTGTTCCTCTCAAAGGAAAGGGCCATAGTTCAACCTGACATCACCCCTACAAAGTCCTCTCATAAAATTTGACATGAAAAATGTAGATATATGCCCCCTCCACAAATGTACATGCTAGGTTCAACCGAAAATACGTAGATCTCCTCTTCCACTCTTCTAGGCTTAATTATTCCATTCACAACATTGTCTTTTTCGCAGGCATGTGAACAGTGTACTTGCCTAAAGAATCCTGCTTAAAGGAGATTTTCAGTGGGAAGGCATAAAAATTTGTTCCCAGCATCATTTTAAGGTAGTTGGTGCTTTTGTTTTTCATTTGTCTTTCTCACATCACAATGGAATGTACACTGCAAATCCTAAGCATATCTTATCTTCATATTACTGCATATTTAGCATGGATTGTTCAGACCATTAAGTTCCTGTATACGAACTCAGAGAAGGTCATGGTCCATACATGTAATGTCAATACAGAAGCTGACAGCCCTTCACTTAGCAATAACCCAGTGGTATGGAATATACCATTAAACAGCTAATAAAATATCATGGCTTAATTCACCAAGGAGATAGAGTAACAGAGAAGCAAAGCTTTTTTTTTTTTAATTTTTCTTTTTTGTTTTTAATTATAGACTTGGAAAAATCCTGCAACTGCCTTAACATCATATATTTTGACAAAAGGGAAGTAACACTAGGTTACCTATAGCCTTCTCCAAGACTTTTTCTGAATGATTATAAATAATATGTTTTCTTTCTTACCTTTGGTCCTTCACCCATACTATTGATTTGTCCTTGAGGTTCGTGATTATGAATTCACTTCTTAAAATGTATTTTGGTTCAGGAATTTTACATCTAATTTGTTTGTTTTCTTTTTCAAATTTCCACTCTGATTCTGCTAAAATATGTGAGCAGATTATTTTTTTCTTGCTTTCCTCATATTTCATCAGGCAGGAAAGTAAAGCACACATTTTCAGTTACCTCCAGCAAGTTAAAGGTTGATTCCCTATTTGTAAAGGTATAGACGGTGCTCTCTATTGATGTCAAACAAACATAGTAAACAGTTAGAAATTCACAATTGCATGGGAAGTGCCATTAGAAGGATGTTAAATTCTTCAATCCATTTAACCCTCATAATATTCTACAGTAGATACTGTTATTTTCATCCTTACTCAGTGTCCCTACTTAAAACTCTGGGTTCTTAAGAGACAGTTGTTCAAGGTATATGGTAATAATGTTTTAATAGATGCCTGGTTCAAATAGAATGGGACTCAGGTCCAGTCAAAAGCAGTCCCCTACCTGGCAGAACATGGTGCCTAGGTCCCACAGCTGGATCAAGTCTCCTGTGCCAGTACAGAAGCTTGATACTCTAGTACAATAATTCTCAACCTGGGGTTTGAATGACCAGTTTACAGGGGTCACTTATCAGATATTTACATTATGAATAATAACAGTAGCACATTTATAATTATGAAGAAGCAATGAAATAATTTTATGATTGGGGGGCCACCACAACATAAGGAATTTTATTAAAGGGTGGTAGCATTAGAAAGGTTGAGAACCAGTGCTCTAGCATGATGATTTGCAAAACTTTAAGTTGTATTCTGAGCCTCGTTTGCATCTAAAAAGGCTTTCTCTGTCTTCAACTCAGTAGTGAGTATTAGACACCATAGTTGGCGTCTAGATCCACACCTACTATTTTAAGGGGTGCCAGGCTGATTCAACATTTCAATAACTAGCTAGCAGAAGACCCAGCAGTTTATACTTATGGAAAACTGCTGGCTCTTTTTAAAAGTAGTTTCCCAATTCCGTTTTCCAAGTGAAATGCCCAAGGACTCCAATTTTCCTATGTCCTGAACAACACATATCTGGTAGTTTCTCAAAATTATAGCAGTCTCTTGTGAGTGAGGAGTTTTCTCTGTGACCCCACTTGAACCCGCCTTGGTTTCCTTCAGGAATGGACAGTGATTGGGAGAGGTAATCCAAATATACCATTTCCTTGCAAGGTTTCTTTTAGTCATAGTGTTTAAATGCAAATTAAGACAACTAGTATACTAAAAGATAATGTGTAAAGAAATATAAAAATGTTAATTGTAGTTAACAGGTAAGAATGCATAATATCTAAAAATATGTTTATAGCATATTAATTTGATTCAAAATCCATTGTGAATCGTATTTTACTGCACGTTAGAATATATGAAAAAATATAAGCTAACATGCTTTTATTGGTATATGTAGCCAAAGACACTGAACAAGCATAGAGAAAACATTCTGTTCTTTTGTCATATTTGTGGGAAGTCAGAGCTATGGTTGTTCTGTTTGTTTTACTTTAACTGCCAGTTCCAGAATCTCACAAGATAGCAACACTCCCGATATGATTAGTTATGTAAATAGTAGACAGCTCTGGAAAAAGTCACAGTGTGACCAGAAATTGAATCAAACATCCCTGTTATTGGCTAATTTGATTTCTGAAAGCCGCAGATTTGCCAGAAGAATGGGGGCATTGGCATAGCTTTTCACGTGACTTTCTCCTGCTTAGGAAACAGCATTTCTGAGTTGAATCTACTATAAACAAGGGAGGAGCGAAATCTCAGAAGAATGTGGGGAAAATATAAAATAAAAGTGTCTAAGTATATTTTGATTTTGCAAGTCTCTTATAAAGTCATGAGCCTAAGTCTTAGCAAAGGAAATGAATCTGTACTTGTTGAAGTTGATTATGCATTTAAGTAGACATGGTGGGGCATGTTTAGAGAGGCCTCTGAAAGGAAATGTTGAATGGATGAAAGTAAATAGGCTCAGCTAGATCGAAGTTAGGTAAAATTTGGCAATGATCCCTTCCCTATAGGCAGACTTGAGTGTTTAAATGTATTTACATGCAGCAAACTATATCCCCAAGAAATCAGAAATCAAGGAACACTGTATAAGTGATAAAAAAAAAAGATGCATTGAAGAAGGGAGGATGCAAGCAAAGACTTCTTTTTCTGCCATCGCTTTCCCAACAGTAAGTAGGAAAAGGGAATACAAAGGCTTGAGAGGAGAGGGAGTGAATTAAGTTAATGTGTTAGATTTGAAACTCAGGACCAAGGTGAAAGGAAGTAAAATTCTATCTTTTAAAATCATTCCTTGCATTGATTACTTTCATGTCACTGAGACCAAAACACCTGGTGGAAAAACCATAAAACAAGGAAGTGAACTTCATATAGACTCATGATATTGGGGACTTTAGTTCACTATGGAAGGGAATGCAGGTACAGTGGTTTCCTCCATGGGGCCCGAAATGTGAGGCATAGTCACTGTTGATATTGTGGTGATCAGGAAATAAAAAACAAAACAAAAAAAAAAAAAACCTGCATCAAGAATCACTTGAACCTTTAAGGTTCACCTCTGACTTATTTCCTGCAGTGGGTGCCATCTTCCAACAGCTCCACAACCATCAAAACCATCACCAAAAGTTTGAGACCAATTACCTAAAACATGAGCATATATGAAGTTGTCCTATTTAAAACCATTATACTCTAGCTTTCTTAGAGATTTGTCACTGAATTTTTTTCAAGTGTTTGAAACTTTCTCAGGGAGGTAACTTAATGATTTCAGGAGTACTGTGGTCTCAATGAAGTAATAAGAGATTAACACCATAATTTCACTGTGATAGGCTCATAGATTGGATGTGCCCCAGTGATAATATCAATGTAATATATTTTCTGCTAACCAAAGGAAACATAGCGAAACACTGTGTGATTTGGATGTGCATTTGTAATTAGGAATTAAGTAGGTAATCCAGAAGGCTGGGGTATGCACCAATTGAATAACCTCACATCCCTTTCATTTCTGCATTGTACAAAAATGTATTTCCACAAACTACTCCTTTGTTGGCTCCAAGAAACATACATTCATATATAAATATGGCATAAGAAAAACTTATAAACTATGCCGGGCGGTGGTGGCACATGCTTTTAATCCCAGCACTCGGGAGGCAGAGGCAGGCGGATCTCTGTGAGTTCGAGACCAGCCTGGTCTACAAGAACTAGTTCCAGGACAGGCTCCAAAAAAAAAAAAAAAAGAAAGAAAAACTTATAAACTTTATGTGGTATTTTTAAATACTTCAATTTTTAATCAGTAATGGGAAGTTTATAGTTTGGGGCACAAAATATGGTGTGATATTATCTGAAAAACGTAACTATGGTGTTTAGATTAATGTTGTTTCTAAAAATGTGTGGAGCTGTACATAACACATTACCTGACCTACTTTGATTTCTGTTGGTTTAGATGGAAAATGCTTTACAAGAACATGGAAGGTGGTGCTATCTCCATGGTTTTAACATTAGAACTCATTGAGTTATTTGATATTGCTTTTTTGATCGTTACATTTTCCAAGTTTCTCCACGTCCTTGAGACTCCAAAATAAATTTGTTATCTGACCTTGTTCTTACTGATAGTGAATAATTGATGGACAGCATCATTCTCTAACAAAATAATTACTCTAAGATAAAATGTGGTTCTAGTTGGCAGGAACATGTGCAGAAAACCCTTCTTTAGCCCTGTGGATTTTATTTAAAAAATCCTTTGTGGGAGACAGAAGCCATGGATAACACTAAACCTACATACTACACATTAATTTTTACAACATATACATACCCATGATAGTTTAAGTTATGATTAGTAAACAATTAATAACAATGACTTAGAATAACCTAGGAGAATTAGATATGTGTTGGAACCATCAAAGTGGATCAAATCCTGAGTGAGATATTACTACATGAGTAGGTGGGTAGGATATACAGCATGGGTGTGCTAAGAGAAAGAGTGGGACATCCCATAATGTTATTCAGAAAATCATGTTATTTAGAACATTAAAATCATTCATTTCTGGAATATTTTCCATAATATTTTCATATTTCATTTGAATGTTGTTAACTGAAACCACAGCAAAGGAAGTAGACCCTAAGGAAGGATTCTTTCCTCTTTCCCTTGGATTCCCTTTTTCCCTTTCCTTACCTCCCTTTCTATTCTATCTCCCTTCCCTTCCCTCCCCTTCCCTTCTCTCATCTCCCTGTCTCTTCCCTCCCCTCCCTGTCTCTTTCTTCCCTGTCTCTTCCCTTCCCTCCCTGTCCCTTCCCTTTCCTGGCTTCCCTTCTTAACTTTCCTGTTCTGTTCATTCCCCTTTCCTTCCTTTCCATTCTGTACCCCTTTCTTCCCCCATCCCGCTATCCCTCCCCTTCCCTTCCTTCCTATGCTGTCTTTTCCACTTCCCTTCTCTTTCCTTCCTTTTTTTTTGCTTATGAAATTTAGTTTGTGCACACTTCTACAAGCAAAGTTTTCATATTAATTTGAACAAGTAGATGAAGCAAGTTCATCAGTCATCTGTAAACCTCAAGGATTATACCTCATCATTATCTGGAAACTATTTGCAATATGATGGTAAGAATAATATTAGGGACTTTTTTCCTTTTGACTACCCTTAAGAAAATAATTTCAGATTTGGAAAATTATTTACTCTGTATTAGCATTGGTTTCTTCTGGTTAGGGATTTCATAATTACCATACCTGGTTCAAACAACATTGATAGTTGTATTAAAATACAATTTAATATTGTGAATACATTAAATCTTGAAGATTGATGGACCCTAATGGGTCCCAAGTGTAATAATACTGACTTATTCAAACTAATATTAGTGTAAGTCTACTTAAAATTTTCTTTTCTTGAGAAAAAAACGGAGTGCTAGAAGCTATTACAATGAACCACAGCATTTCTAGTGCATTGCGATGAATCTATGATTAATTAAACCTCTTTTCACTGGCAGAAATTTGATTGTCTAAAAGTGTAGAAATTTGATTGTCTAAAAGTGTATTTTTTCAGAGGGAGGGAGTTAGGAAGACCTATCCAAATACACATTAAATATGGATGTGGTATTAAATAAGCAGTCGAAACCCTTCTAGACTCAACTGAGTTAGGCTGAGGACTGATTACAAAGGTCTTTTATAGATGCAAAGTATCTCAACTTTGGGGCAAAAATCAGACAAACAAGAAACCACTATATATTTTAACCAGTTTGGGGAAAGTCATAAAAATGATACATGACAAATAGGAAATCCCTTCAGTGTAAACTCTCTCGTCATCGGTCTAGCTTTCCTATAAAATAAAAATCTCTGTAACGTGGTGCTGATTCTCTCCTTGTGAAAGAATTGCAAACTGCAGAAATAAAGTGTGAATCCAGGGCAGCAAGAACACATCTCCTTAAGTCCTATTACGTAGAAAAATATGTCTATTAGGATGATTTTAGGAGTTTCATCTAATGGAGAGAAGAGACATTAGTCCAGCCCCAGAAAATCAAAGACCCCACTGGGGGAGTCTAAATGGACCTGGATTGAGTTGAGACTGACTCTTAAGCTATGTTGCCTTACTAGCAAGGACATAAGGTGGCCTAGATATGGCTCTCACTGAAAAAAGCATGTGCTTCTTACTCATGATTTAAATTTTTGAAACAGATGGGGACTTAGGGGATATATGAGAGAAATTCATTGACAGAATTAGGGAAAAGAGTAAGAAATTGACCCACAAAAATTAAGAGTGGTTGTAGAGAATAATATCTATAATGGTAATTATCTAATATGATAAATCCAAATTAGGCACACACACAAAAAATAAAATTTAAGAAAAAAGTCAGAATAATAGTGATTTAAACTAAATTTCTATGTTACAATTACACTTTTCCACTTATAAAATATTTACTTATGGAGCTCTATTATTTACAAGAATTTTTGTGTGTACATACATATGTGTGTATATATATACATGTTATTTCATGCACATATGCACACACATATCTTAAAATAGCTCCCAATATTAAATCCTTAATAAATGAAAAATGCTGAGGAGTTTATTGCTGTTCTCTCAGTTGCTGAGCTATGCACTCTGGAAATGTGTTCAGAGGTCAAAGTATAGCAGATGGCAAGCTGAAAAGAATTGGAATTAAGAGTACACAAATGAATGAAGGTTAGAACCAAGCTATTAGGAAGTTGGACCAGAATAGAATGAGTAAAATATGACCTGAGGAATTAGACTCACACTTCAAAACTTAGGTTGAAAGAATCAGTGATTGAGTGCATTTGTTTATACTTGCACCACTACTTCTTATTAGTTATATCTTCTGTTTAATGAACTAAAATTCCCATCCCACAGAGGCAGTCAACCAAGAAGCATGACATAATTGGCTACTGTGAAGAAAATTGCTTAACAAACACCAGTGAATTGTCTCTGCTGTATTAGATAAAACATCTTAGCTATCCATTATCTTCACTAATTTTCTAATGGCCTGGTTCTAAATAAATAAAAATTTAAAAAAAGAAGTCTAAATATCAAATCTTAGAAGACTAAAAACTATGAACAAAATATCTGAGAAGTAATATCATGCATTCAAAAGTATAAAAATATTTCTTATCTCCATAAATAGAAAGTTAGGGAATATATATGATGCATATCAGGATATATCAAACAATCTAGGAGCAATGGGTGTGACTTTGGTTCTTTCTAAACTTAATGCCAATGACCAGAACGTTTGCATTCAAGGATCATATATGCAGCTGGAATGAAATCTAAATACAACAGCAGTGTTGCAAATGAATGCTCTTGAACAAACACAGTGGATTACTTTTTTATATACTACCCTTAAACATAATTCTTTAAAAATATTGAAACAAGGTCAAGTGATACATCTCCAACACAACTCCTGCACCTAAGACTCAGAGATCATTTTAGAAGTGGGAGTGGAAAGATGATAATAGCCAGAGGATCGGGGAGTTTGCTATGAGATTGTGCCTTCTAAGTATGTCAGAAGCTACACCTATAAAGTATCACTAAAGGGGCCATCTACACATCTGTTGAAGAAGAATGTCACCGATAAGCATGCTAACATGAAGCGGGAGGCTCACAAGGTATCAGTCTTATACAAATAATACAGACGGGTAAAGAACACTGAAGTAGGAGATATAGTTATCTCCAGAGAAGACTGCATCCGTTGGTCAGTCAATACCAAGTAGTCATCCCTGAAAAAATATACATAAAAGTAACACTATACAATCTGAGAAGATTGTATTCATATGTTTTGGGGTGTGTGCGTGTGTGTGTGTGTGTTTGTATGTGGCAATAAACAAAAGAGACTTCGGATTTGAAAGAGAGCAAGAAAAAAAAGGGGGTTTTAAGCAAGGAAAAGGAAGTGGTAAATGATTTGATTGTATTATAATCTCAAAACATTAAAAAAGAAAAAAAACAAAATTTACAGGCTGGACTTTGAGGCGCATGTCAGTAATCCTAGCCTTGAGAACAGTCATCCTTGCTACTTAGTAAATGACAGGCCAGCAGGAGCCCCATTTGACTCTGTCTCAAAGCAAAATAAAATCCTTATCTTTCTGATTCTGTAGTGTGTATTATTAAAAAATATTTTACAACTTTGGGGCTTATATTCCATTATCTGAAAAGGTACAAATGGCACCTGGTTGGAATTGGCATGGATGAGGTATTGAGTGTGCAGATGACCTAGTCCAGCACTAAGCTAACATTTGTGGTGTGACAAGTGCCATGTTCAGTAAGATTAGCATGCATGCCAACTCAAGGAACACTGGAGGCCTGGTGACATAGAATTTATCATCTCTCCTTATAATAAATTTTAATTATTCATTTATTTGTAAGATTATTTTATGATTTTTCACCGTGTTTCCCCCAAAACAAGACTGAAGCTTCGCAGTCAAATACAAAAGTCCGGAATTATAAATGCAAATCCTCATTTACCTGAGACTGTTCTCCACACCACATGATTCAATGTGGGCTTAAAGAAAATGAGAGAATTGGGAAATCTGCTTACTACTTTTTAGCTTTGCCTACCCCAGGCAAGGTTCTCAACATCTTTAAACTCTTGTTTTGATGTCTGTGAAATGAGGATAACACTCCACAGGGGTGTGAAAGATTAAACATGACAACTGGCATACAACATTAATCCAGCATTAATATTAATACCGGCCTAATTGCATTATCTTGGGCAATTTAACCTTTGAGATTTGTTTCTTCACCTGAAAATATGAACATTCCCTTTTTCCTTTCATAGTGCTGCTGTGGCAATTAGCTGCAACATGACCATCGTCTTACAAACCCTTGTTATAAGATCAAAATTGATGAAATTGACCAGTGTTTCTACAAAACTAACACATCTCTACAAAGATGTAAGTAGAACAAGAGTAGAATTCTACCAGAGGCAACATTTTCACCAAAATTTTTGCAGAATGGTGAGACTGGATGTCTTTTGTAAAAACAGGTACAGATACTTAGACACATTGTCCCTGTTCAAAGCAACATGTATAAAGCACTAGATAAGAAAATATGTCACAAGGAATGTCCCTAAAATATGAAAATTTCTGAGATGTAGCTTTCAGAGCACTTGGAAGAAAACAAGTAGGGTAGGTGTCTAACATTTAGTTCAGGAAATGTAAACTGTATCCAGGGTCTTCAAAACATTTTTGTTAGGATCAAGAATTTGTTCTCAATAATTAAGAATATAATTAAGGCTAAATGCATAAATTAACAGAGAGAAGTTTCTAAATTAAATTGATATAAACTTCTAAAATCAGCTGAACCCAAATTATAAAATGACAAAACTGTTGGAATTAACAAATAAAATAATGCCAAATAAGTACATTGTCCTAGTACTGCCTCAACACCTATGATGAAGTGTGGATCCATAATGTTGTGGTCATAGCTGTGTAACCCTTGTTGTAAAGTAATGGTCATTTTATCTTTATCGTCTTTCTCAATAGTGCATTACATCTCTAGTGCTGTATTAGGGTTTCTGTTACTATGAAGAGACACCATGGCTATGGGAATTCTTATGAAGGAAACATTTATTTGGGGCTGGCATACAGTTCAGAGGTTTAGTCCATTGTCAGCATGGGAGTGGGGCATAGTGGCATGCAGGCAGACAACATGCTGGAAAGGTAGCTGAAAGTTCTTCTGGATCTGCAAGCATTTGTTAAGACTTTGCATCAACCACAATTAAATATATATCTACGCGTTCACACTAAGATTTAAATCAATGTTGCCCATATCTTAGCCGGCTGACCACTTTCTTTTTAGGTTTCAGTCCCTATCAGCCGTTCCTTTGTCCAGTCATTCCTCAGTGTCAAGGTCCTAGCATAAGAAGTTTAGAACTCTATTGCCAAAGTGGGTTTGACCAAACAGATATACTGATTTCAATGGTAGGAGAAGTGTAATTAGAGTTAGTTCCCTCCCATTCTCCTGTCCTAACAGCATCTCCAGTAACCAATATATCTCATCCTTAGGAGGTGATTCTTCCAGACTTTTGGGTTCTGCTTAAAGTATTCCATTCATTGTCACATCAAGCAATCACTGTGAAAAGAAAGCCCTTCCTCTCTTGTGTAAATCATCTTGTTCACTGACTCTCTTTCTTTTAAACTCAGGGCTAGGACTGAAGAAATAGATCAGCAGTTAAGAATACTGGCTTTTCTTACAGAGGACCAGAGTTCAGTTCCCAGCATCCACATTTTAGGGATTCTAGTACCCTGTAATCACCTTTGCAGGCAATACGCATGCATGTGATGCATAAATATACATGCAAACAAAACAGCCATATAAATTAAATAGATAAATTTGAAAAAAATCTACACCCACACAAAAAGTTCTCTAAAGGCTAGGAGTTTCTGCATGGTTCTGTTTTGACTGGTATTAAAGTGAAGGGTCATTTTTCTGAGATATGTTAAAAATTACAACACTCAATACAGTCATATCTAATAATCTTTGTCTCTCAGTATGTTTTACAATAATTCTATGGTTAGAAGTGTTTTCTATCTATCTATCAATCATTTTTCTACCTATATATTTATCTACCCTCTATATATCATCAATCTACATTTATCATTTATCTCTTTATCTATTCATCATCTATTATTTATCTTCCTATATATTTATCTACTCTCTATATTTCATCTATATTTGTCATCTATCCATCATTCATCTACCTATCATCTTTCTACCTATATATCTATCATCTATCTATACATCTATCATATATACATATTCATCATCTATCATATATACATATTCATCATCTATCTATCATATATATTTCTAACTCTATCACATGTCAGTTATTATAAATGCTCATACTCTAATTAGTACTTTCATCCAACACTTTTATGCATACATAGAAAAGCAGTGGACATTTCAATATTCATGTTAAGGTATACTTTCTTTGTTCATATCTTTATAGTTTAATCCTTGAAATCTGTATAATCTGACCAAACCCCCAAACTGCTGTGAAATATGTATTTAAAAATGGCTTTGAGACTGGGATGCATAGATCTGAGTGTCCACTCGGGCACATTTATGTTTGACTCCTATCTATCTAACATGTAAGATTCTATTAGAAGTTGTTCTAATATGGAATCATGTTTGTAACTCAAGATTTGTGAGTGCGAATTTTTTAATCAAAATACTGACTTTCACATTACTGATTTTTTTTCTGCTTTGCAATCTTCATCTATATATCTATAGAAGGGTGAACAGTTTCTCAGTACCCGATACATACAAAACTGAACTTCTGAGTGGCATCCTGAGGCTTCTGAGCTCTATGACTCAAAACTTTAACAGCAGTCGGTTAGGGATGCAATTTCCTTACATGAGTTAAGTACTCAGTGCTAAACATAGTGTCCAACTATTTACTGAACACTGAGAAAGTATGAAAGTTTGATTTGGGCTCTGGGAATACAAAAATTAATAAGTATTCTCTATGGCACAGACATAAGTGCACTAGACAGCACCTGTCTGAACTGTCTATCAAAAGAAAGGGATAAAGTGTCCCTTGGGAATCCTTAACCAAAGGCCAAATTGGGTTTTCTAATTGAATTTGTATTATCAGTATGCCCTTCCCACAGGCACACAAAAATGAATATTAAGCCATGAGTGGTCCCAGGTTAATAATGCCACAGCAATTGCTTGCACAGGTGTAATTTCTGTCCATGGGCAGATATTTTAGTATCAGGTCTGAAAACAAAGTTCTATTAAGTATAATAACTTTATGAATTGAAAAAAATGCCATGTTGCTTAGGAATTAAAACTTCATATATAAAATGGTTACTTGCCATATTAAAAATATGATAAATCTGAGATTGACTATTTATATCCGTAAATGAGCAAAAACATGTAGTATGATGTCACAGAATAAATGCAAGCCAACATTATATAAATTAACAATGAATTATAACACTAGAACTTAAAAACTGTAGTTTTAAAAGATAATAGCCAGGTGGTAGTGGTGCACGCCTTTAATCCCAGCACTTGGAAGGCAGAGGCAGGCGGATCTCTGTGAGTTTTAGGCCAGCCTGTTCTACGAGAGCTAGTTCCAGGATAGGCACCAAAGCTACAAAGAAACCTGGTCTCGAAAAGGCAACAAACAAATGAATAAAAGGTATGATAAATATAGAGTGAGACTCACCATATAGTAAACTAAATATAGGCATGAGGAAGCGTGGGATGAGGAAGATGGGAGCATCAGACATGTACTTAGGTGTGGTAGTTGCCTCATGTAGAAAAGTCTGAGATAAAGAGCAACAGAAGCATCAAAAGCAAAGTTGGGTGCAGGCCAGGTTAGTGGGAGAATAGGGTGGCTGTGTTTGTGGGTTCAAGCCATTGAAAACTGAGTATTAATTGGTTAATAAGCAACACATTCAGGAAACAGCACTCAAGATATAATAATTATAGGTAACTAATTTGGAAGTCACCCAGAATCAAAACTATCATTAAAGTTAGAGGAAAGGTTAAAACTGTTTAAAAAGAAGACTACAGGGAAAAATTTCAAGTTTGTGGATAAGCGTTAAGGAAATCTAAAATTCAATGACTTTCATAGGGAACATTGTTAAATAAGGTCCCAGTAGGGTGCCAGCAACATGGCTGCTTTCACCCAGTTTAAACCAAGAGAACATAGTGTCCTACAAACCGTGAGTGTTTTGAGAAGGCAGAACGGTAAGGCACTGTAAGGGAAGAACTGAACAGCTCTTTGGATGCAGAAAACTTGTGGTATTTGATAAATGATGAACACCAGCTTCAGCTAAGTGAATTGAAAAATGGCCACATCAGAGTAAGCTGGGACTTTACAGAGAAATTAAACACCTTCTTCATGTACAACAGTGAATGGAGAGATTCCTACTTGGTTAAAGTGCTGAGAATAAGAAACTTGATGTTCAGCACTTATGAGTGCATCTATATTAACACAACTATGAAAAGGCTCAGGGATCATTTCAGAAGAGGGGGCAGAAGGAACATGAAGGAGCCTGGGGAGGGATGCTTTGAAATACTGTACTTTAGGCATAGCTGAGGAAACTAATCTCATAACAGCCATGGTTTTCTGCACAAGACTAGTACAGATGAATCCAGCCAAAATTCTAGTTCATGGTGAAGATGATTGCTGGGCACAAACTCATACTGAAGAGTCATTAGCAGATGATGTTTGGTGAGATTTTTAAAGATTCAGTCAGTGGTAGAGTACCATATTGTCAGTGGATGAAACCACACCCAAGTGGGAAGTCCTAACTAAACTTGGTGTGTGGGAAAAAAATGACACAGCAATGAGAGAATGTGTTTTAATAGCATTGAGGGAGAGAAGGGGAGTCAATTATGGGTATAACCACCTTCCATGTGTACATGTATGGCATTCTAAAAATAAAGAAAAAATAACCCATAAAGAACATTATGCACTCAACAATAATAAAGATTTGGGAAATTGCTTCAAGAAAACTAATGTGAAATTGGGATTATTGTTTTGTGGATAATGTTTAAAAGCTTAATATAGCTGCACACATCAATGGAAAAAGATTTGATACTGCGTAAGTTATTTCTCTGTTGTTTCAATTAAATACTATGGCCAACAGTTACTTAGAGAAGAAAGAGAAAAAAGTTTTTTGGCTTACTATTTGACAAGGCACGCAGCACGTGGTCAAAGCAGGAAACTGAGATTCACATCTCAACCACAAAGAGGAAGCAGAGAAAACAAGCAAAGAGTCGAACAAGGCTATAATTCCTTAATGTGTCCAGTGAGAACTTCTTCCAGGAAAGCTGCACTGTCTAATGGTCCCATAACCTTCCCAATAAGACTACCAACTGAGAAACAAGTATTTATACACAAGACTATGAGGGGAGAGTGCTTCCATTCAAACAACTGATGGCCAAACAAGTGTGTGTTCTAAATAATGAGAAATATGCTTTTTACCGAAGTGTTTTCCAAGGTACTGTTTATAGACTGGTATCATTTAGAAGTTTGAAATCCTTTGAATATGTACAGTGGTCCAAGGGATAGTGGTTCATATTAATATTTGGTAATTATTGATGAGTCACCAAAAGAGAGACAACAGGAAGTCAGATATGAGGAGACAGCAAGAAAATTCTCATCTGATGCCTTCTGTTTCATGAGTTAAGGAGGAGACACTCTCCAATGATGGAAAAGCCCTATTTTAAGTACTGAAGATACTTTATGCAGAGAAAAACTCAGCTGGAATGATGTGCAATAGGTACGTGCTGGAACTGAGGTTGCTTTGAAGCTGATAATCACTCATTAATAGTGGCATTCGAAGTAACTGTTGTGGAAACATGTCCTGTACTCCTAAGGATGGCAGGTGGATATGTGAAGAAAGCATGTTGCTGTCTATTGGTGTAATACTTGGACCCAAAGAAGTAAAGGTCTGTACAGGAGTGGTAGTGAAATTATCAATTCTGGATGTAAAGTTGAATCATAAAACAATGGAAAGTTAAAAATCTGGCATTAGCCAAGTCTATCTTTTTAAATTACAAAATTTGATCAAATAAATTTTAGGATATTTGCTAGAATAAGGTGAAAGTATTGAAAATATTTTGTCTAACTTTTGTGTAACTGTGATATGGAGTGAAAAATCTCATTAAGAACGGACAGTATTTGAGGGCTGATTTATGGTACCATGTCACTAAAATGAGTCCCAGTGATCCATGAATTTTGGTTTTCCTGCCCTTTTTTGTTTCTTCTAATTTAAATCATGATTGGTCAGTGTGACAATTGGATCCCAAGGAGCAATAGGGTGATATTTTAATGTGCCCTTGTACTATCAGTCACGCCTCTCTTCAATCAGCTTGTTCTTTGAAACTAGTGTTGTGTAAACTACCAGGCAGCTGTCTGTTGAGGTGCATGTGTTGATAACCTGCCATCCCCTGACAAAAGAAGCAGAGATGGGTATTTGATATCCATATATAGTATCTAGTCCTTTTCATCCCCTGTCTATAGAAGCAGAGCATGGGTCTTGTCATCCATATATAACATCCAGTCCTTGTCATCCCTTGTCCAAAGAAGCAGAGGAGGGGCTTGTTATCCATATATGGTATATAGTCTCTTGGAAATACATTCTCCAGTAGCACTTGGAGTTTCACATGATGGCTACTCCAACTGGGAGCAGAGTGAACATATTGAGATATCCCAAACCAGTAAGACAAATAACTCTCTAATTCCTGACCACAAAGAAACATAAGGGAGGATGACATTTGTTAATGTGTTATCTTACAATATTAGAGACATTCATTAAAAAACAATATGAAGCATTCAAATAATTGTTATAGGTCTATTATATCCGTACCGGAAATAATTATGAGAAGACAAAGACTAAAAACACTTTCTCAAATTTTTGAAGAGTATTAAAATTCTCTTCAGATCAGACAGATTATAAAAGAGAGAGGGTTATATGGTACTTTTTATTAAGACAAAGACAGTATAATGTTAATGTGGGAAACTATGGTCATCATTTGGGATTCTGTTTCTTAATTCTAGAGACACCAGAAATGAAAACCTTTAATTGCCAATTGTGCATAAACTAAAGCAAAAGATCTCTTGTGTGCTTTCTCTTAAAAAATATAACACGGATGCTGAAAAACTGAGGTGTCATATCTACACAATCAACTGTATGCAACTGAGGAATGCTGAGAGCATGGGAAACAGACTTGGTAGAGCACACCAATTTGTGACCCAGTGCGGAATAGTCATCTCTGAAAGCATACATCCATCCAAAACCATTGTATAGACTTGAGCAACCTGTACTCATGCATTTAGTAATGTGTGTGTGTGTGTGTATATCTCAACAGGTATTGAAAAAAAAGACCATGATTTTGAAAGAGAGTAAGGGGAGGTACATGGGGGGGGTGGAGGGAGAAAGCTGAAGGAGGAAATGATATAATTATATTATTAATAATTTCAAAAATATATAAAGATATTTAGTAAAAGTAAGAAAATCTATATGCCCCTAGCTTTCCTATATTTTAAGAGCAACATGAGCACTTGGGAGGCAGAGGCAGGCAGATCTCTGTGAGTTCGAGGCCAGCCTGGTCTACAAGAGCTGGTACCGGGACAGCTGAAACCCTGTCTCAGGAAAAAAAAAAAGGAGAAACATGAAATCAGATAATTACCTGTGTATTGTTTGGATTATAATAGGTTAACCAGAGTTTAGGGGGAAGCGTATTTTCTTAACTAGATTAAGAAATAATGTATAGGGTGTTCCCCATCTGCAATTCCACCCAGGGGACAGATTGCCTACGAAAAGGCTAGGATGTTCTGGAGAGGGTCATGGGGACTGGGGAATAGACATCACTTGATCACGTCACAGCTCCCCATGGGCTTGTTTCTACCTAGGTAACCCGATTTTCCCCTCTGTGTCTTGTTTCTTTTAAGTAACATTTTAAAAATAAAACTTTTAATGATCTATTGTGTGTAATGCTCTCATGTTTTTTGGTTAGATTTTCATTATTCTTATCAATTTAGTTGAATAAAAGTACCCCATTATTTTTGCATACTAAGCATTTTCACAGCCTTCAGAGGATAATTTTGAAATTCAAAATTATTATCCCAGAAAGATCAGTTAATGAACAGTCAGAAAATTCCAAAAATATCAAAAGTGGAGGAGAATTACAAACAAGTGTTTCCATACATATTTTTGTAAGTTATTAAAATAAATTTGAATGATAGTATCTCCCTTAATAAGTAAATAGCCATTGAATAGTTGAGATGTAGCATGTTTCCTTGGCTTGAAATCATAACACTGAGTTGAATAAAGGAGAGAAATTAGGTTCACAGGCAATTTAGACACAAATAGAAAGAGTTCATTGCCTCTGATTCCTATAATTAATATTTATGCAGCAGCTATATTTATAATCAATACGGGGATGATGGATTGATTGTAATGACTGTGACCACATGTATACAAACAGAAGTGTCCTGAGCATGTATACAAGAATTCTTGCTAGAAGTAATAGCAATTGTTTCATTGCTGAATCAGAAATGTACTTATTTGGATAAGTGAGCATTATACATGCAAACTGATAATGGATATTTGTATGCCAGTGTAAATGAAATAACAAAAGGGAGGAGGCTGGGGAAATGGCTCAGAGGGTAATATACTTGCTGTTCAAACGTAAGGACCCAACTCCTGATCATCAATACCCATATTTTAAAAAAAGCAAACATGATATTCTGCACCTATGAACTCTATTCTCGTAACAGGACAGGGGGTCAGTCAACTTACTGAACCACCAATTCAGACAATTGGTGAACTTCAGGCTCAGTAAGGGACCACTTCAGGAAATAATCTGTAGAGAGAAATATAAGAAGACACATATCAAGACCTAGAAGCTCTTTCCCTCTTCTGTTTCTTCAGCATGCGCACGCGTTTCCTCTGGCTCTTTCCCTCTTTCTCTCTTTCTCTTCTCCCTCTCTCTCTCTGCCTCTTTCCCCCAATAAAATGTTTTATGCCAAAAAAAAAAAAAAACCAAAAAACAAAAAAAAAAACCCTAGAAGCTCTACATGATCAGATTTTCACATGCACTTAAGGCCTATGTATACTCACACATGCACCATACATAAACACATGGATAAACCTACTTCACCTGCTGACACATTCACACACACACACACATACACACACACCACATATAGCTGCAACATGCACACACATGAAAGCATACACACACATACACATTTGCACACACACAAAGACCAAAGGAAGAAGTGACTTTTTGTTCCCACTGTAACTAAGCATGCATATTTAGAATTTTCTTTAATATGGAAATAAAATGTGTCTGAGAAAAGCAATTATGCCTATGACTCAATAGGACATATTTTTAAAAGGCTCATCGATAGCACTGTTGTATATAATTGAGATATGGATGTGGTTTTTACTATTCCTTGTTCATAAGGAGATTCAGCTCTAGAGGTACACATGGGATGTATTGAGACAGTGTGGCAAATGAGGTAAGATATATATATATATATATATATATATATATATATATATATATATATATATATATATATGAATAAACAATAGGACACAAAGCAAAGAGACAAAATCAGTTAGACACATGCTGTTAGGACTCTGTTTCTGTTTTTCCGGCAGATTTGCAGAGGCTGGATGATTTTATAAAGATTAAAGCTTTATATAGGTACCCAGTAATAATAATCAGAGATAAAGAAGCTATCATGGAGGAGTAGTATAGAAGAGATTCGAGAGAGAATAGGTGGGAGGGGCTGGAGGGAGGAAAAGGAAGAGGAAAATGTGATTCTATTTCAATTAAGATCTATTTTAGTTTTCTTACTTTAATTTTGAGATTATAATATAATTATATCACCTCTCATTTTTTTTCTCCCTTCAATCTCTCCAATATACCCCTCTTGGAGCTCTTTCAAATTTGTGCCCTTTCTTGTACTATTTTTATGTATATATGTAAACAGTGTAGTGTCTCTTATATGTTTAACAATCTTTGTTTAGCCCACAGTCCTAAAAGTGAGAATTCCAAGTTCATACAACAGCCATTAAGGATCACTGAAGATATTTTTGCTACATCAGAACATACCAGTGGGTATAGTATGTTGAAATGGACCAGGCATGACAGAGTTTGATTTTATAGCAGAGCCATTTCCTTGATAGGCTAGTCCATTCTGCAGAAGATTCCCCAGAAAACAATCATGCCCCAAACATCTTTTCAAATAAAATTGATTTATAATTTATAAGTAAAATTAAAATCATATGAATTCTCAAGGACAGAAATACAGACAGAAATTAATTTAGAGACAATAGAATGAGAATTTAATGCTACTTTAAAATTAATTTATTCTTAGAAAATGTCATGTATTCATTTTATATATTTGGGACACACTTACTACCACAACCTCTCTTCCTACTTCTCCCACCATGCTCTTCTCCCAACATCAATCTTGCCACTGTCTTATCTTTTTCTTTGCTTTTGTTTTGTTTGTGAGTCACTGAGTTTATCCAAGGCTTCCTGTATGGGCATGGGTATGGATCTATCCACTGGAGCAAGTATAACTCACCAGCATCTACACTACTGAAGGCAAAGACTCCCCCCAGTAACTATGAATGGCCAACAGTTTTCTAGGCAGGGGTGGGGCTCCATGAAACTCTCCCATATTCATAGCCGAACATTGATTGGTCCCATCTTACATGAGTTCTGTTCTAGCCATCCCAGTTTCTTTGAGTTCATGACTGCACTGGCCATGCCAAGCCTAGACGGTAGCTTTGAAAGTTGCTCTAACCCAGTGGTTCTCAACCTATGGATTGCCACCCCTACCATTTCACAGGGGTTCACCTGAGGCCATGGGAAAACACTGATATTCACAATAGCAAAATTACAGTCACGTAGCAGCAATGAAAATAATTTTATGGTTGTAAGTCACCACTACATGAGAAACTATATTAAACAGTCTCAGCATTAAGAAGGTTGAGAATCAATGCTCCAACCCACCATCCTGCTATAGGCACAACACAGTCAATTATCCTTAACACACTTCATGAATCTCCACATTAACAGATTTCTTTGCCCACAGATGAAGGGAGCTGTAACTTACAGAAAGACGGTGTGTAGAATATTTCTTGAATTGGTAGCCTACCCTTGAGATGCAAGTATACTATCTTACCTTATATCTAGTTCCAATTCAGAAAAAAAATAATGAATATGACTTGTTACCCTCTGACCCTCTATTCTAAGATATTTTTATACCCTGAGTATTTATTATATTCATTATTAAAATTGAAAATATATTATTACTGTTTTTATCAAATTTTTAATCCAAGCCTGATTTCCCATCATATAAACATGTCATAGATGTGACAAATATCTATACACATATTTTGCATTGAATTATTATTCCCAAAGCATATAGAGGCTATAGATCAAACACATCAGAGCCCATTCTAAGGAGGACAATGACAGTCTTGGTTCATGGAAGAGATTTAGATTTCTTAGGGAAAAATGAGTTATAGAAAATGTAAACAACAGAACATATTTGTTGATGCAGAAGTTTGTTTAGATATGCACAGTTGTTTTGAAAGCCTTTAAAAGTGTTTACACTAAAATATGTTTAGAAGATAAAAAATCTGCAATGTATAAAAAATATTCTGTGTAAGACTGTTTACCAGAATGAATATGGGAAATTACTTTTTGTTGATTTACGTCTGTGTATCTTATGTACTTTGTTAAAAAAATAACTTTTATGATGTCTGAGGATATAGCTTAGTTAGTTGAATGCTTACCTAACATGCTTGAAATTCTGGATTCTGTCCCCAGGTTGCCATGCCAACTGGTGTTGTCTTTATTTAGGTCTTCTTAAAGCAAGCATGTGGTTGAAATTTCATGGGTGTAGCTTTCCTGTCATATAAGAAAAGACATGATCACTTAGCAGACTCCCTTGGTCTTCTGGCTTATACAATATTTCTTCCTCTTCTTCAATAATAAACCTTATATGTGGGGATTGTATTGTAGATACGTTAGTTGGCAATGGACACTCTATGGTCTCATTTGTTCTCTGCATTTTGACCAGTTGTGGATTTCTGTAATGATTGCTGTCTGATGCAAAAAAAAAAAAAAATAGCTTCTTTGGCTGAGGGTTGAGAACTATACTTATACGTGGGTGTCAGAAAAGTGTCTGTAATTTAATTGGGAATTACACTGGTCTAAGACGGTGGCTATAAGATCCATGACTTTACTGATTCTAGTAGGTTGACAAGGTTTCCAGAACCAGGAATGATTTCCCTCTTGTTTAATGGACCTTAGGTCCAATTAGACATCTAATGGTTAATGTGAACATATCAGTGCCTCTGTTACTCCTTTGTCTCTCACAGAAGCTGTAACTCGTCAGTCTGGCTAAGCTTTCTGGTGAATGAGCTCCTAGGATCTACCTTTCTGTGCCTGCCCAGCAATAGTATACCAGATCTACACCACAAAGACTGACTTTTTTTTTTTTTTTTTACAGGCGCTGGAAGATCCACACTCAGTTCATGCCTGGTAAGTACTGTAATGCCATGTCATTTCTACAGCCCTGTTTTTATTTATATATTTAGCACTTATGGTTATATTCTTAAATATACTTTGAGTTTGATATGCTGTTTCTACTATAGTTTATATCGGGAAACAGAATACAGATGTAAAGTTTTAGTTTTATTACAAGGGTATATTCTATCATTATACCCTATGAACATTAATATTGAACTTTATGGCTAGTATTGATCAGTATTAGATTCTTTACTGTGAAGTATCTGCCATGTCTATTTACATATTGCAATTTTAGAAAAGAAATCGTTATGTATTGCTTGCTTTTATTAGATAAAATTTTGCTATGCCTAAATGAGGGAATAGGATGAAGTTGCCCCATAAATTCTGTAAAGATCCTACTAATTTTGAGATAGTGGAATTTTTTTGGAAATTATTTTAACTTAGTTTTATAAGGATGTATAATAGAAGAAGAGCATTTAATAGCAAGTTTAAACTTTGGATGAGAGACACAGAGAGAGAGAGACAGAGACGAATGGAGACTCACAGAGAGAGGAGTGAATATTTGAACATCTCGCTTGTATATACTACTAATAAATATATAATAATTATTATCATTAATCATTATTTTCATTTTTCACAACAAGGTTTCTCTGTATAATAGTTCTATATGGCTTAGAACTCACTTTCTAGACCAGGCTGGCCACAAACTCACAGATATCTGCCTATCTCTGCCCCCAGAGTCTGGCATTAAAGATATGTGCCACCACTGCCTAGAACTTTTGAATTATTAACCCATAGATTATTTAGATGTAAACTTTTTGCCTACACATATCTAAGACTCTAAAGGCAAATAACTTTCATAGATCTCTCTGTGTGTAGATGCACTTGATGTCCAGAATATATATTTATACGCCATTCTATTCTGCAGGAATGCATTAGCCATTGTTAGTAAGTCACTATTTTTTTTTCAGACATGATCTCTCAGCCTGGAACTTGCCAGGTAAACTTGTTTACTGAGACAACATCCATGGGGATTCACTTGAATGCTAGGAATAGAATAAATTATAGCTGGCTGTTTCACATGAAATCTAGGGATCCAATTCATCTCACAGTGATTCACCAGTTCTCTTTTCATTCATTTCCAGTTTTCTGTAAAAGCCAAATAGTATTTTCTTTATTTCAGGTATTTTCTAGGATTTCCATATAATCATTGTAAAGATTTCCATTTTTCTCCCTCCATTTCCTGTCTTAATATTCATTCTAAGAATGCTTAACTTTTGTATAATTAAATCTAAGTCAATAAGGAATGTACTAGCCTTCTCAATTATACCATCTGGGCATTTGGATTCATGTAAATTTTTCACGTTGGTTCTCTTTAAAGTGCTCCACATGAGAAACGATTGTGGATGGTTGTCTGGAACTAAGTTGATAGGACTGTCCTCTCCTCTCCTGTGTATGCGTCACTAGTTGCTGTGTCTGTGGCTTGTGTTGGTCACAAACAACATGCTATGGTGTTGCAGGCTAGCTGGAGCCTTCCAAGTCTGTTCTGTGCCTCTTCTGTGTGTCAATAAATGCACAGAAGAATGGATTTGAGGAACTACCATTTCACTAACAGCTGAAAACTTTATCCCTCAAAATGTGGGTGATTTCTTCTGACTCTTGCCTCTTCCTGGATAAATCCATCAGTCTATTTACAATGATATGCCCTACTTCCTGAACATATACAAGAAATGAAACCAAGTTCACTCAGCAAGGGCACTGCTGCTAGACGCCTCCTCCCTCTTTGTATCTCGCAGTGCCTCCAGACAGCTGTTTTTGTAATATTTCGGGATTTTACTTATCTACAGGAGGTCATTTTTATAAAGCTCTTAATAGTTACCTGAAGACAGTTTTAAACTTTTCTGAACTTAAATTTTATGTCTTGCTTATTTTTTTCCTTTCTGTAAGAATACTAATCTCTGTTAAAACATATATTTTAGACTTCTGGATTGGAAAATATGTCTTTAATGTAAGACAGGTATGTGCATTTCATGTGTTATGAAAGTCTTTACATATCTTTAATGGTTCATTTAATGTGTAGTAAGACTTTCTATCTTTTTTTGGAAATTTATCTACGTGAATATTGTTGGAAAAGAAGGAATTGCATAGAAATAATCTACAGATGAACCATCCTTTCAAATAACTCTAAGTGTCATGAAAGATGCTGGTTGTTTCTATGTCCTTTCTTTCTTTCTTTCTTTCTTTCTTTCTTTCTTTCTTTCCTTTCTTTCCTTTCTTTCCTTTCTTTCCTTTCTTTCCTTTCTTCCTTCCTTCCTTCTTCTTTCTCTCTCCCCCCCCCTTTCTTTTTCTGTCATACATTAAGTCCAGATCACACTTTCCCTTCCCTCTGCTCATCCCATTCCCCCTAAATGTCCTCTTTCCCAGACCTCCTCCTCCTTTCTCTTCAAAGGCAGGCATGCCTCCTACAGATATCAACAAAATATGACATACCATGTTATAAAAAAATGACACATATCATAATATTAAGGCAGGACAAGGTAACCTAGTAAGAGAGAAAGGGTGCCAAAAGTAGGCAAAAGAATCTGAGACAGCCTCTGCTCCCACTTTTAGTAGTTTCATAGGAACCCCAAGCTAGACAATCATACTATGTTCTTATTTATTTATTTATTTTGGTTTTTTGAGACAGGGTTTCTCTGTGGTTTTGGAGCCTATCCTGGAACTAGCTCTTGTAGACCAGACTGGTCTCGAACTCACAGAGATCCGCCTGCCTCTGTCTCCCAAGTGCTGGGATTAAAGGCGTGTGCCACCACCGCCCGGCTCATACTATGTTCTATCTCTCATCTACTTATAGATGAGAGATATCTACAATGTATGGCTATATATGTAAAATGAGTAGTAGTGGCATCTGAGCAGATCATGCGGTGTGCCTAACACAATCTAAGAACTTAAGTTTTTAAACATAGGTACATTTTGTTTTTACTTACACCAGAGGTTTATTTGAAAACAGAACATGGCAAGTGGATACAAGCTCCTTGCATCATAGAAGAAGTTTTGCACTTTCCCTCCAGGTCAGAATGAACCATTGTTATTCTTTGGAAAGTAAGAAATATTGATCTGGTGTTTCCACGAGGAAAGTGGGCTTTAAGATTGCCCAGAATGACACATTTTTTGGAGAAGAACATCAAAGTAATATTAGAAATAATTCTGAAACTACTGCTCTCATCCTTTTGAGAGAAAAAAAAATTTTTCTGTAAACAAAAGAGGAAAAGTCAGAAAAGGACATGGACTTAACCTAAGGTCAGGTGATTCTATAACTCATGCTGCATCACCAGTGTGGACAGCCTCTCTCTCTCTAAAACAGCAATAAGCCTTTTGTATCAAACATGTCAAATTCATAGTAAACTTTACATTTTCTTTCAGAATTATCTTTGACTGCAACTGATTATTTATCAAGTTTGCTAGATATATACGTTGTCCTCTGAAGGCAGCCATCCCAAGACCCTGCTTGCCTGTCATCTCTGCCAGAAACAATGCATATACTTCATTAACTAAAGGCAACCTGGTACACCATACGTGGACTAAATACTCTTGTCCTAGCTCAACCAAATCTATAGGTTTTTTTTTTTTTCTGTGCATAGACACCTACAATCCTTACTGTCATTTATCACTAACTCTCTTAAGTTCTTTAATTACAAGATGGGGAAAGTTGACTACTAAAAGCCTCACATGATGGGTATAGGTTAAGAATGAAAGGGATGGTTACAATTTCAGTTTTTGGATGTGAATGTTCCTCCGGACATGTAAACAGGTAAATTAAATTTTAAAGGAAGAGACTAAGAACTTTTACTTCCTTAACTCTATAAGTATGTTTTAGTGTTAGTTCCAAGTCAGAGATAAAGTGAAACTTAAAAAAAAAAATGATTCTCAACCACGTAGTCAACCTGGAATGAATGGTTAGGGTCCCTTAAAACCAGACAACCAAACCCATACAGAAACCAATTACAGACACCATCATGAGAGAGGTACTTAGAGACTTTGCAGGCATGGATAAAAGGTCACAGGGGAGCCAGCGCTTAGCGCAAATGGTGAGGCTTAGAGGATTCTTCAAAAGAAGGAAGTGGCAGATATAAAGGAATCAGAAAACTTCAAACATCGAAGGAAAAGGTGATTAATAAAGTGCCAGAAGTCTTGAGAAAGGGAGGAAATGGCATCTGAGAAAATTGACAGGAGTCGTTTAAGATTCGGGATGATTTCCTGCTTGCTACCAGAGAGATGAGGATGGGACCAAACAAACAGAAATGGCATTGTGCAGAAGAGAGATATGGGAGGAAGGAGAACAGGATGGGGGAGACTATTCACATTTGAAAAACAAACTGATTCCAGATTATGGGGCAGCTGATAACTATGTCTCAGGGTTGGAGGACAAGTACTTCTTTCAGGACCTTTTAATGGATCATGGCTGTGCCTAGATATATGGAGACTCCCAAATTACTGTGCATGATGGCTTCTGAGATGATAAGGACACATTCATGTAAGCAGGTAGTTATCAATGTCTCCAGTCTAATGCATGCATCCCATCTTTTATTTCATGAAAGACAGAGAGGTCGCAAATACAGCTCAGCACAGTAGCAGGACAAATTGTCTTGGGAAATATGTGGAAGTCGCAGCCTAGGGGTGCAAGTGAGGAACAGCTTCCAAACAGAGATTTACCTGTACTATGGACTGAAGGGCAGGGAACTGGATGAAACAGCGGCAGATGCCAAGACCCAAACAGGTGGAAAGAAAGATAAAGATATATCCGTGTAAAGTAATCTTCCCAGGGACATATTTCTGGAAAGCAGGGTAGCAATAGTGAAAAATAAATGGAGTAAAGAGCCAGATGAATGTGAACTTGGGTGCTGTTAGTGTTGCCACATTCTCATCCATACTCTGCTTCCACCATTTGTTTACAAAAGCAAACAAGTCTGTAGACTTTACTGTCTTTTCACAAAGGTCTGTTACTTTCTCCAGGTGACAAAATCACAAACTCATGCTAAGGAACTCATGCTTTCTTTCTCCATTCATAGATTACCATCCAATTCATCTGTCATCCGGTGTTTCAAATATGCCTCACGTAAAATCAACTCTTCTGTTTATAGTAGAAAAAAAAATCTGGGAACAGTTGTTTTCTACAGGAGAAAAGTTAGAGATAACAATTCACATTTCAAAAATAAAGCTGCGTGGAATTTTAGGCTTACAGTTCTAGCACTTTGGGTAATGAAGAAGAGGGATTGCCAGCCTTAGCTATATAGTGAGTTTCATATAAGACTATATGGGATCTACTGTACTACAGCAATAAGAGGACTAAGTCACCACACTGCTAGAATTCTTCAAATCCACCATAAGTAAAGCTTGACATTAACAGAAATGTGATACAATGCTCACTTGATCTGCTATGAATATACAAACATGGATACAATCAAATCACATATGATGTGGAATGTCCTTCTGTATATGTGTTGCTTTTATTGGTTGATCAATAAAGCTGTTTTGGTCAATGGCTTTACAGAGTAAAGCTAAACAGGAAGTCCAAACAAAGATACAGAGAGAGAGAAAGAAAGAGAGAGAGAGAGAGAGAGAGAGAGAGAGAGAGAGAGAGAGAGAGAGAGAGAAGGTGGAGTGGAGCAGAGGCAATGTAGCCACCAAAGGAGAAAGAAGTCCTAACATTACTGGCAAGCCATGAGTCTCATGGTAAAATATAAACTAATAGAAATGGGTTAAATGATAGTTAAAGCTACCAAATAAAAAGTATAAGATATTGACCAAACAATTGTATTTAATATATTAGACTCTGAGTGATTATTTCATAAGTTGATAATGGAACACTGGTGGGTAAAGAGAAACTGGGAATCAGATAGAACAGAGAATACCTCTAACCTCATGCATATACCTAAAAGACTTCCCATTAATATTATTCAATATAGAATATCTATAGTGCCAGATGTTTGATGTGGGAGGGTCTTCTGTTTAGTGTTGGTTTCATTGGTTAATAAACTGCCTTGGCCATTTGATAGGCCAGCTCTTAGGTGGGTGGAGTAGACAGAATAGAATGCTGGGAGGAAGAGGGAAGTGAAGCAATCACCATGCCTCTCTGGGTCAGATGCAATGGAGCCAGCTGCCATCACCTCCTGGTGCTACACACATTATTAGAAATGGGTTAGTCAAGATATGAGAGTTAGCCAAGAAGAGGCTAGATATAATGGGCCAGGTAGTATTTAAAAGAATACAATTTCTGTGTTCTTATTTTGGGGCATAATCTAGCCAGGCAACCGGGAGGCGGGCAGCAGGAACACAGCCCGCCACTCCTTTCTACATATGTGGTAGTGGGGAATGCTACTAGCCAGTTCCTACCAAGTAATACTCTGCTCTTGATACCTCAATCAGGGCCATTATATGCAAAACCATAAAGCACAATGGGCAAGTCTGAGTTGTCTCAGATCATCGTAATTATACTTGCAGTGACAAACTTATTTACCACATCCATAGGTCTGTCAACACCAGTGTTGTGACAGAGCACATTAAAATAAACACAGTTCACTGCCTTTCAAAAACAACAGTTTTTAAAATATTTTTATCCACAAGAACTTTGCTTTAAGGAACATGTTAGATGGGTAGGTGGAAATTATGTTAGTACAATAATTGATACTCTTCCCATGGTCTGCCTGACACATCAGCATAGTAGAACATTGCTTACCTGCCAATATTGTAGAAGAGTTCAATAACTTCTCTTGCCTCACTAAACTCTCCATTGCCTGTTGCCTTCCTGCTCCTGAGATCCTACTTTCCAAGGTTACTTAAGCATTCAGAACAATGGATAGACTCTTAATCCTGGGGAATGTTTAATCCTGTCATTGTTGATGCTGATTTACTCCTGATGAATAAAGTTTTAGCAGCAATCAGCATAGGATTCTGTGCCCAAGTTTTGCAAACATCAGTGTAAAAGATAACCCTCAGTATCCATCCTAGTAGTTAGTTTTTTATTAACGATGTGTTTGAACAATCTCTAATTTATTTTGAGATTATAATTTAATTGCAACATTTCTCCATTTCCTTTCCTACCTCCAAACTCTCCTTTCTACCCCTCTCCATTGTCCTTGAGATATACTTTTTTTTTCATTGCATGCACATGTGTACATTCAGGTATAGTCCTAAATATAAATTGTTCAATCCATATAATGGTACTTGCATGTATATTCACTGAACTGACCATTTAGCACTAGACAATCTTTGGTTTGCTCTTCCCCAGGGTAGACCAAATCTCATGCTCCCAGCTTCCAATTTGCTTTGAGTGATCTCAGTCAGTGCTGTGTTGAAAAGCACCACTTCTTCCAATAGAAAACAGGACAGAGGTTGAGATATCATCAAGGAGTCAGCGGTAGGAGGATTTGGGGACACTAACCAGAGGGAAGGTCATCCAATCTTGGGGTCTCTCACATGGGACCCCACTGTTCCCCTCATTTGGGCTAGTTTTTAGTGATAAAGACTAGTAGTCATGCCTGGTGTGCTTTGGGGATTTTAATAGCATGTTTCAGCTTGTGCACTTCAACATTTTATTTCCACAGATTTGTTTAATCTTCACCTCTGTCTCATAGCATTCTCTAATCCCTCAAGTACAATGACTCTCTGCTTTGACTTCCTTCTGGTGGCATACAGAGTCAGGATTGAGAGTGTCCATGTAGGTCAAATTTATTAATACCCCCTCAGAACTACTCTTTCTCCCAAATATCCACACTGCTGGAATAATTTGTCTGTGGGTTTATATGTGTGTATGTTTATATGTGTATATACATGTGTGAATGTGTGTGCATATATGTATATTTGTATAACATGTGTATATGTGTATGTGTACATAGGGTGGTTTTCAGAGACTTTATGTGTGTTATGTTCATATGCATGTGTGGATTTGTATATATAATTATGTGTATGAATATTTGCATGTGTACTATGTATATATGTGTGTGTGTATGTATGTATAGATATAGTTGTGTGTATGTGCATATATTTGTGTTTGTGTATGTGTTTATATTTATATGTCTGTACATGTGTATATATGGATATATTTGTATGTGGAGTTATGTAAATATTTTTTGTGTGTATAGAAATATGTGCATATTTATGTATATATGGATGTTATATATTTTAATATGTTTGTGTGTTCCTTACTTAATTAGAAATCATATAAGTGCTGATATAGATTTCCTATTGTATCATCTAATTTACTTTTTCAAGCTCAGTCTAGTGTCCTGCTCACCTCCACTCAACCCAAGCAAAACCCAGAAGAAAACTATTCAAGTCACAGATGAGTGTTTTGCAGCGACTCCTAAAAGCATGTACAGTTTTATAACTGGATTGTGTCTTCCACAAGGCTGCATAGAACTAAACTAATAAATACCTCTAATAGGATTTCAGGAGCTTGGCATGATGTATATATGCAATACAGAGCAAAGACAAAGTGCAAACTCAGAAGATGCCTCCAGGCTTTCAACTTTGTCTCTCATATTAAATGGCAGTTTCTTAAACAAATTGCTGACCCTCATATTTATATTTCAGATCTATAAATGATTGTAGTAATAATGCTAAAGGCATTATAGTGCTGTGCTGGAAGCTATTTAAATTCCTGTATAAAAAATCTTTCCATACTCTTCAAATACCTGTATACAAAATTTTTCCATACTCTTCACTACTATGTAATGTGTAGACAGCCAATGATGCAATGTTATATTAATAAACATAATTGTTACGTTGAAGAGAAGACATCACACTGATCCTTGTCATGACATTCTGTGGCATAGTGATCAAGGTGGAGTTCTCAGGCTGACATTTTAATGAGTTAACAAGTAAGATTATACTATTTCCATCACTGGATTTTATGAAACATCTCTCAAATATAATGTCTATCTGGGATGTTTTTCTCTGAAGAGAAAAACTGAAGACTGTATATTTAACTTTCTATTTATAAGTATAATGTTAACACTCCGAGCATTTATAAAATAGCAGAAATTGCCACTGAAATTTTAGTATTGTTATTTCTTATACAACATGTTTCCAAGTCTTCAAAACTAGAATCTTCAAATCAATACAGAAACAAAAAGTATAATGGGCTTCCCTTCTATGTTAATGGGTATTTTGTAAAGGTAGACACTATTCTGTGCACAATCAGAGTGAATAAAGATTGAAGAAAAGGAGCAAAATTAAATGTTGCTAATCAATGTACTATTTACTCCTAATTATGCTAGGGTATTCCTATGGGAGTGTTATATAAATATAGTGAGACTTACCAAGTTTGATACTAGAGAAGAATTTGAACAGAAATTTTTTCAAACAAAATAACATACCAACAGATGCAAAAGGGGAGGAATATCTCTCTGATCATTAAATGCTGGCTAGGTGGTACAAGCCTGGAACCTAAAATGCCTTCAATTCCTTGCTTTGATCCTAAGCCAAGGCAAAGGAATGACTGAAGAAGGGATGATTTCGGTAGTAAGATCTACCCCATAGTTTCTGGTTTTGTTATGGATTCCCAAATAACAAACCTAAAACAGGTTTCAAAAATATCTCATCATTCTGACTATATCACTGACAAGTATAAAACAAACAAACAAACAAAACCAAAAAAAGTTCCTGCCACTGATTTTTATTACACAGAATTGCACACAAGTACATGGTGTTTGGGGTGGGTAAAATGAATGATGATAATTTTTGGAATGCTGAAATAACTTGTAATTGAATGGGTTATGATTTTTCAACTTTAGAAAATTAAGCATTTTAAACTTGCAGTAATATCCTATTTCATTTTAAATATATTTCTATTAAAAAACCCCAACCCTAGTCTCCAACTTAAGATGTTTTTATGATCAACTAAGCCAGGGCAAAACAAGATATCTGTGGGCGCAGAAGCAGTCTTGAGACCAGTTGCACCCGCCAAAAAAGGAAAAACATCCTGTCCTCCTTTGTGTAATCTATCAAAACCCGAGGGGGCAGAAACTGGCTGAAACTGGCTTGATCTAGACTTGTTTTTGCCCTGATGTTGACCCACCCCATATGCTAATTTGAAATACCAATGATGTTGCTATGTTTCCCCGTTATGTAACCCCGAGACCCTATAAATACTTGCTGAAAAAATACATGGGGGGGCTCAGTCTCATGAGGGTACTGAGTCTCCCATAGGCAACTTCGACAATAATAAATCCTCTTGCTGTTTGCATCCATTGGTGTTGCTTATTGAGTCTGGGGGATCCTTCCCTGAACCCTAGAAATTAGGGTCTTTCACTATGACAGTAATAAATATGTAATTACATAATTAATTATAAATATCAAAACATAGTGTGATAAAAAAAGAATAGAGAATAAACATTTGGTATGACTTTCAACAATGGCCAACTCTGCTTACTTGACTTTGTGTGTATGTGTGTACAAACACACAAAATGTGTGTGTGTGTGTGTGTGTGTGTGCATCCATATCGAGCCCAGATGTCAACATCAGGTATCTTCCTCAGTCATTCTCAATCTAGCTGAAGAGACAGATACACTGTCTGCAGCTGACCAATTCAGCTAGGATGGCAAACTACAAGGCACTTCCCATGTTTCCCTTCTCAACATCGAGATTGTTGGTTGGATAGATATGCTGTCATTTTCCATAACTGCTAGTGATCCAAACTGTAGTCTTCATATTTGTACAACAAGCACTTTCTGTCAACCACTTCCTCACACCTATTTTGGTTTTGTTTTTTGTTTTATAACTAAAGCTACAGATCAGATGAGGGTTTATATTTTCTGTATAATTTACCTATTAATAACAATGTTTTACTGATAAATAGCTTTGGGAATCATATAAAGAAATGACTAATGGGATTGAATGAAATAAAAAAGCTTCTTCACAGCAAAGAAACTGAATTACATAAATAGATAACCCACAGAATAAGGGAGTGAATCTCTACTAGCTATGTTCTGACATAAGATAAAATGTCTCTTTGAACTTCTATTTCTTAAATTAATTTAATTGGCATATAAAAATATAAATATTTATCTTATTAATGGCATAATATTGTTGTATTTATATCTACATATTAAGTAAATTTTAAGTCAGATAATGGATACTAGATTCTTAAAATTTGATTTGCAATGTATTCTATATATGGGTATTTTGCCCATATATATTTTTTTGCACTGGAGTTACAGATAGTTTTGAGCCTCCATGAGGGTGCTGGAAATTAAGCTGAGTTCCTCTGGAAGAACAGCAGTGCTCTCAACTGCTGAGCCTCCTCTCCAGCCTCCACATCATATTTGCTTTTATTATAAACATTGTCATTTTCTCACTCAGGGGAGATGGTGAAGTGGCTAAAGTCTTTGCTGTAGAAGACTGAAAAAATGAGTTTCCTCCAAGTGCTCATATTCATGCTGGACAGGGTGAGTTATACCTATAATCCCAGCACTAGGGATTTGTGACTGATCCTGAAGTACTTCTGACCAGCCAGGTTCATGGAAGTAGCTAGCTTTAGAGTTAGTATTATCTGGGTCTCCAAATATAAGGTGGATAAGTAACTTAGGACAGCATTCCAACAACAATCTTGGCCTCCACTTAATCACGAATGGATAAGAGAAACACACACACACAAACACACACATACACACACTTAAAATGTCAATCTCTACCTAGAATTTTGAAACAGGAAAACATTATTATTATCTGCTTTCAGCCTACTGTGCAGAAGCACTTCAGAATTTCATGATTACATCTATTTATAATTTTATACCACTTCAACCTTTCCTGTGAGAGCATCATTGTCTGCATTCCTCACAGAAGTCCAGTCTTAAGGTTCATCTCTTTCAATGCTTGGTTTATTTTATTAAACACAAAGAACTCTAGTTCCAAAATAATGACAAGCAAAGCCAAACATTAAAGTTCTGACTAGGTTCCGAAATGTTACTAAAATATGTTCTAATAAAAATCCCTGAGAGGGTAAGGATTCCAGAATGGTATGTTCCTAATTTTCCACTGAACCATGTTAAAGCTGCACAGACATATCTGAAAGAAGCTGCAAAAATCATTATTTGGATGTAGTAGGATGACACAATAAACAGCATATAGGTCAAAGAAATAATCTGAATTTTCAACAAGCACATAGGGACATAACACTTTCATAAAGTGTATTCAAACACAAAGGCCTAGGAAGAGATTTATTATGTGAGTGAAAATTAAATTAATTCACTGATATCAATTCAACCTCCAAAAAAATGCAAGAGGACCTCCTCAGGCAGAAAGTGTGATTCTAAAGAGCAATTACAGTCAAAATTCATATAACAAACACAGTACAAAGATAATGTTAATTACATAATTAAGAATAATAGTCTCAATATGTATTTTCTCTTTTAACTGACTGAAAAGCAATTATATGAAATAAGGTCTACATAATCTCTTGTTGTGACTCTAATGTATAAAGATGTAATGAATTTGACAATAACCAAACTACGGAGTGAGTGGGAGTAGAAGAAATGAGTGTCGCAGAGACAGTAGTCAGCCTGAGAAGACACGGAGGAATGCGACAGAGCAAGAGAAGGGGGAGAGGGACTCAGAAACAAAAGAGACCTGGAAATAAGAAATATGATACATGGTAAAGTCTTTATAGTCATGAAGACTCAAACCCTGTGCTTTATTCTCCTTTGAAACAAAACTGTATGAAAGAATAATTATAATACATAAGACTTCAAGCACACATACGACATAATATAATATCCCCAAATAACCATATGAAATAGCTGTTATTATCTTGTTTGAAAAATTTGTAAGATTATATAGTATATTACAATTTTATAATCATACATAGTAATCCACAGAACAACCAGTAAGGAAAGATCTCACTGTCAAAATGAAAACACTATATAGTATTTACTTCATATTTAGGATGTATGTTAATGATGAATATTGATATATACATATATATATTAAAATAGTAAATAAAATCCACTTTTGTTAATAATAACACTAAGTTGATTAAGTGGTCAAAAATTAGAGATATTAGATCGGTTAGAAACCACCCAAATGTATCATCAGAAAAAAATACAAAAAAGGGACTGTAAAGGGTAAACAGTATAAATAGCTACAGTGACTGTATTGGCATGAGAACAAATAGATAGTATACCCAAAGTTCATAGAGAGAATTTAATATTAATCAAAATCCATTCATCCAGGCTGAGATAATGGCACACACTTTTAATCCAGTACTCAGGAGGCAGAGACAGGCACATTTCTATTAATTTGAAGCTGTTTTGGTATACATAATGAGTTCTAAGCCAGCCAGGGCTACATAGAATGATCCTGTTCTAAAAAAAACACAAAAACAAATGAACAAAACAATCAATACAATCAAAATGTACAGATATAAAAATATATATGTCTAATAAGAAGTTGTTAAATAAATAAATGACAAACTAGTAAAACTAAAGGGAATCACAGAGGTTTAAATCATAGTAGTTGAAAAATCAGCATTATATGTTCAAGAATAGGTGGACTGATTAGAGCAATGATCACAAGAATGTAGGGACCTTGACCATTAGGCAATATCAACAGCCTTAGATAATCTAATGAACATCTGAAGAACACACCACACTAAATAACAACATAACACACTTACTACTGAGTACATGCAGTTTTCAGCTAAATAGCTAGAAGAGTTGGGTATAAAAAAGCATCATCCATGTTAATGATTGAGATTAAATAATAAATCAGTAACAAGAAATTAAAATGCTCTCAATCATTTCTTTTATTTATTTATTTTTTCATTTAATTATTTACACTTCCTTCCCTCCTCCCAATCCCCTCCCGCTCCCACACAACCCCCCCTCCCTCTCCCACCCTGCTTGAGAGAGGGCAGGAAACCCTGCCGTGTGGGAAGTCTAAGGCCCTCCCCCCTACATCCAGGCCTAGGGAGCTGTGCATCCATATAGACTAGGGTTCCAAAAAACCAGAACATGTCATAAAAACAAGTCCCAGTTCCTTTATCAATGGCTTCTCAGTCAGCGCCCATTGTCAGCCACAATCAGAGAGTCTGGTTTGATCACATGCTCATTCAGACCCAGTCCAGCTGGATTTGGTAAGCTCTCATTAGAACAGGTACACTGCCTCAGTTGGTGGATCAACCCCTCACAGTCCTGACTTCTTTGCTCATCTTCTCCCTTCTTCTGCCTTTCAACTGGACCTTGGGAGCTCAGTCCGTTCCTCTGATGAGGGTCTCTGTCTCTATCTCCATCCATTGCTGGACAAAGATTCTATGGTGATATTCGTGATAATCATTAGCATGATAGTGGGGCAAAGACCGTTCAGGTACCCTCTCCTCTGCTGTCCAAGGACCTAGCTGGGGACATCCCAGTGGACAAGACAAGGCTGTCCACTCTCACCATATCTCTTCAACATAGTGCTTGAAATTCTAGCAATAGCAATAAGACAACATATGGAGATCAAGGGAATTTGAATTGGAAAGGAAGAAGTCAAACTTTCATTATTTGCAGATGATATGATAGTGTATAATAGTGACCCCAAAAACTCTACCAAAGACCTCCTACAGTTGATAAATACCTTCACTGATGTGGCAGGTTACAAGATCAACTCAAAAAAATCAGTAGCCCTCCTATACACAAAGGATAGAGAAGCAGAGCGGGAAATCAGAGAAACTTCACCTTTTAAAATAGCCACAAATAGCATGAAGTATCTTGGGGTAACTCTAACCAAGGAAGTGAAAGATCTCTTTGACAAGAACTTTACGGACAAGAAGTTTAAGGCATTGAAGAAAGAAATTGAAGAGGACACGAGAAAATGGAAGGATCTCCCATGTTCTTGGATGGGTAAGATCAACATAGTAAAAATGACAATTCTACCAAAGACAATCTATAAATTCAATGCAATCCCCATTAAAATCCCAACAAAATTCTTCAAAGACCTTGAGAGAACAATAATCAACTTTATATGAAAAAACAAAACAAAAAAAAAAAAACCAGGATAGCCAAATCAATTGTTTCTTAACTAAATCTTGTACAAAGAGGAAGTCGTATAGATAATTCCAACATTCTGGTTATGAATGAGAAATTTGAGATATAAACCCCTTAAATAGGGGGCTGAACAGAGGACCCAGTGCTTAAAAGGGTATGGAGCTCTTGCAGAGGACCTATGTTTGGTCGCTAGAATACGTTTTGGATGACATACTGCAGACACCCTGTTACTCAATTTCCAGGGGACTGGGCTTATCTTCTGGTTTGCACAGACATATAATTAATTAAGAATTAATTAAAATGAAATATTTTCAGCCACCTGAAATGAATCATAGCTTAGAGTGAAATCTGTAGGTTCAATAGTGGGTATAGAAAAATAAGAAAGAAATAAATTTACAATCTAAAATTCCATAATACAGCATTGAATAAATAGAAAAATAAAACTAAATCAAGCAAAAATGATATTTAAAACAGAACTTAATAGATATTGTGGCTAATTCTTGGAATTTCAAAACTTAGTAGGGTGAAGTATAATTTAATCTAGAATACATAATGAGTGGCAGCATGTCAGTCTATTCTACAGAAACAAGTGAATAAGTCAATAATTTTTAACTAAAAACAGAAGAAATCAATGGAAATAAAATATATCAAACAAAAATCTAATAATAAGATGATGATTGATTGAAAATGTCTACAAATATTTAGCTCAGATGACTGAAAAAGAAGGAAACCTAAATTAAGGAAAGCAGGATAGAAGAATAAATATTGGCCGGGTGGTGGTGGCGCGGCCGGGCGGTGGTGGCGCACGCCTTTAATCCCAGCACTCGGGAGGCAGAGGCAGGCGGATCTCTGTGAGTTCGAGACCAGCCTGGTCTACAGAGCTAGTTCCAGGACAGGCTCCAAAGCCACAGAGAAACCCTGTCTCGAAAAAACCAAAATAAATAAATAAATAAATAAATAAATAAATAAATAAATAAATAAATATTAATGCTGAATTAAAAAGAGCAATAAAAAGATGTCCTGAGAAATACTACATAGAAAAATGGGTGAACTAAATGACATGGTCAAGGTTTTAAATGTTTTGAGCTACTAGGAATCCTCAAGAAAGAAAATGATTCAGTACACACTAAAATCAAGTAAAAACACTGAATTTGTAAAGGTATAACTACAGAAAATTAATGCAGTATTAATTAACTTCTTTGATAATTTCTACAGAATATAAAAGAAAAAAAAAAAAAACATCAGTTCCTCACAAAGATTAATGGACCTAAAAGAGAAACTATCAGAAAAACTTCACTTTTTACAATAGCCACAAATAGCATAAAGTATCTTGGGGTAACTCTAACCAAGGAAGTGAAAGATCTATTTGACAAGAACCAAAAGAGGACAGAACATTTTCAAAGAAATCCCACACAACCCAGAGTGGCATCACCAAAACTATAGACCTATCTCTAACAAAGAAACTTACACACTGGTATCCACAAGCTATACACCTAGTACCATACTAAGTTTACATGACTAAATGGGATTACTCTTTGGAATGTGGGGTTTATTTAACATCAGAAAAATCATATTTAGTACCTAACAAATGACAAAATATACAAGCAAACAAACAAAGAAAAAAACCTTGATGGATAAGATAAAGTATACTTTGTTGTGCCAACTTGTCCTTTTTTTTTTTTCTAGAAAGACAAAAATAAGTAGACAGGATCAAATTTCATCTTCTCTCCTCATACTTTTAATGTAAACTAGAAGTATTAGGTCAAAAATAAAAGTAACAAAAGATATAAAATCATCTTTTATTCTTTTTGAGGCTGGTTCTCTCATGTCCTGAAGTTCACAAACTAGTTAAGTTGCCTGGTCAAGAACCCTCATTGTCTTCCTGCCTCTGCCACCACACAGCAGTTACACATGTTTGACACTACACCAGAATTTTTTTTAATCTGGATTCTGCTGATTAATTTAGATCCTCATGCATATGAGTCAGGTTCTTTATTAATGAAACCCCTGAAAAAAAGTTTAAACCATGCATTAGGTCTTCTCTAGGACACAAAAATTAGAACTCCACCAAGTCATTAGTCAAAGAAGCTAACCAATTGAAAGTTCTGTAGAGATATGAATGCATTCTTATAAAAATGTCAAAAAAGTGTGTGAAAATAATCTCAATAATTATTTATATAGATTTGCAAACCCAAGCCTTACTGACATGCTACTTTACCCTCATTGGTAATAATTCATAGACAGAGGAAGGTATCAGCTTGAAAAATAAAAATAAGAAGAACCATGAAGTGTTGCTGATGGAATGTAAAAGAACTCAAGAAACTAGACATCAAATTACCTAATTATCCAATCAAAAAGGGGGTACAGATCTAAACAAAGAATTCTCAACAGAAGAATTGCAAATGGCTGAAAGACACTTAAGGAATTGCTCAGTGTTCTTAGCCATCAGGGAAATGCAAATCAAAACAACTCTTGAGATACCAACTATGATGGAGGTGGGTCATCTTTCTATCTGTTGTTTCATTGGTTAAGTAATAAAGAAACTGTCTTGGCCCCTTTAATAGGACATAAAATTAGGTAGGCGGAGTAGACAGAACAGAATGCTGGGAGAAAGAAGCCGAGTTAGGAGTCGCCATGATTCTCCCACTCCAGACAGACGCAGGTTAAGATCCTCCCTGGTAAGCCAGCTCGTGGTACTACACAGAATATTAGAAATGGGTTAGATCAATATGTAAGAGCTAGCCAATAAGAGGCCGGAACTAATGGGCCAGGCAGTGTTTAAAAGAATACAGTTTCTGTGTAATTATTTTTGGGCATAAGCCATGCGGGCGGCCGGGTGCCTGGGACGCAGCCCCGCCGCACATATTACTACAGAGTGGCACCCAACGTGCTAATGAACTCCACGTAAAACCTGAGAGGGCTTAAAAAGGACACAGAGAGAATTTAAGACAGCTTTTTGCTGTTTGTGGGTTGTGTGCGGCAAAGAAATTGTCCTGACTCAGCAACAGAAAAAAACTGGCTGTTTTAAAATGCCGGCTTTCTGGGCTGTGCCGCCATCACGATCTCTGTCTGGCTCCTGCGGAAGACAGAGTCTTCGAACGGGGCATTTGGAGTAAAGTGCTACGGCTTGCTTGATGGCAATGTGGACTGCTGTGTGCCTGGAACTGTGTGTGGCTCAGGGGCACCAAATGGCTCTGAGGCAGGAGTGGCTCAGCTCCGCCGCCATCTGTGCTGGTCTCAGGCAGGAACTACCGTAATTACTGTAATAACAGCACAGTTAAAGTTTAGACTGGGCAGGACACAATACCGTATTACCTGTATATGGTGCAACTTAAGTTTTTAAGAAGTGCTTAACATTTTAAGAAATGCTCCTGGATAGTAAAAAAAAAAATTAATTACGGATTCACAATAGGACAGATTCAGACCTATAAATGGATCACAGAGAAGAAAAAAATATAGAGAATAAAGTTAATGGTTAAAAAAAAAGGGTAAAGTCTTTAAAGAGACAGAGTACAGATAGTTATAGATTAAAAGAAATAAAGAAAAATAAGCCACGTAAAAATGGAAAATTCACAGAGAGTCTGGATTCTTTGTATTATTGTGTTTTCTTTAAAATTTTTGACTGTAAAGGAGCTAAGTGCAGGGAGACATTTCATTATATGGGCTGCCAAGCTAAACCAGAATGGATATAAGGGTATTATGATTTCAGAATTTGGGTCTAAGGATATGATGCTTTGGAGAGGGTCTTCTTTTGTTTTCACAGAGGATGAGACTCTGTGGATTGCGTCTTTCCCAATATGGTATGATAGACCACGCCCTCCTGAAAGGTTGCTGTGAACACCTTCAGAAAATTACTTCACTCAACTGCCGACTGAGATGACCCTGACACACAGGTTACACCATGAAAGATCTGAATAACAGCGCCCCCATTCAGCAGGAAGCAGTTTGGAGAGAGAAAAACTGCGCCCATATTCCCAAATATGGTTTATAAATGTTCTTTTACATTTAAAGGGGGAAATGATATAGGTATGAATAATTTTCATTGGTATGGATTTTAAGGTCAATTTTGTTATATGCATATGTATTTCTGATCTTGATTAAGGTATTGTGATTGTGTAGTTCATTTAAAAATGTAATGTATAATTAGGAAATATAGGTTGCTAATGGATAATCATCAATAATAGTAAAGCTTATAGTTATGTTAGTTAGATTTTCTAGATATATAGAGATATATTTCAATTAGATAGGCATTCCTCATATCTTTCAAAAACTGCAGAATATGGCATTTAATGTTTTAATAACTTAGGGCTTTTCATGACAATGAGACACGTCTGCTCCTGGCAGCACCAATCTACTTCAAGAGGAAGGTGGGCACCGAAGAGGCTCCTTAAGGAGTTTGATAGGCATTTGGGCAAGAAACTGCTCTTGCCTGGACTGTTGCATAAACTAGACACAGAGAACCCACAGAAAAAGGACTGCTGAACTTGCTTAAAGGTGAGATGATCTTTCGGGGTTCCTGATTCATGAAAGAGTCTGCAAGACATTCTGCAGGACACAGCAGTAAATGACTGAACTGTCTTTGAAATTTCTTGCTTCATGGAAAAGTCTGCTGGATACTATGGGCCTGAAGGCTGAAGATGGATGCCCCAGCAGTACAAAAGAACTTTGGGTGACTGTCCAGGCAGCGAGATGTCTCTGTCATTTCTAGAGTTTTCTTATTTCTTGTTTACTTAGGTAATATTATATCCTTCTGGAGTCTTTGATGGAGTTGAAGAATAAATAGTTATAGTTTTCCTTAGTTATGATAAGAGATAAAATAGATATAAATATTGTAACTATAATTCTTGCTTGACAACTGTTTTGTTATATGTAATTTTACTATGTCAAAGTGAACGCCTTTTTTGTTTAAACAGAAAAAGGGGAAATGATGGAGGTGGGTCATCTTTCTATCTGTTGTTTCATTGGTTAAGTAATAAAGAAACTGTCTTGGCCCCTTTAATAGGACATAAAATTAGGTAGGCGGAGTAGACAGAACAGAATGCTGGGAGAAAGAAGCCGAGTTAGGAGTCGCCATGATTCTCCCACTCCAGACAGACGCAGGTTAAGATCCTCCCTGGTAAGCCAGCTCGTGGTACTACACAGAATATTAGAAATGGGTTAGATCAATATGTAAGAGCTAGCCAATAAGAGGCCGGAACTAATGGGCCAGGCAGTGTTTAAAAGAATACAGTTTCTGTGTAATTATTTTGGGGCATAAGCCATGCGGGCGGCCGGGTGCCGGGGACGCAGCCCCGCCGCACATATTACTACACAACTACAATAGTCAGAATGGATATGATAGAAAACACCAAATATAGTTTATGCTGGAGAGGATATGGGCTAAAGGGAACACTTCTCCATTCCTGGTAAGAATGTAAACTTGTACAGTCACTTTGAAAATCAGTGTGACGGTTTCTCAGAAAATTGAGACTCAATCTACCTCAGGACCTAGCAATACCACTCAAGCATATACCCAAAGGATTCACACTCATTTCATAATGACACTTGCTCAGTTTTGTTATAGCAGTGTTATTTGTAATAGCCAGGACATGGAAACAACCTAGGCGCCCCACAACTGAAGAATAGATAAAGAAAATGTGGTATGTTTACACAATGGAGTACTATTCAGAAGCAAAAAACAATGACTTCTTGAAATTTGCATGCAAATGGATCAAACTAGAAAAAAAAAAAAACATCCTGAGTGATATAACCTGGACCCAGATAGACAAACATGGTTATGTACTCATTCATAAATAAATATTAGAATAAAGCAATGAATTTTTTAATTATCCAAAAGTATGAATAAATAGAAGAATGAATAAGCATTGCAAAGTAACAGTTATAACCAATAAGTAGTAAAAAGTGTGGAGAACATAAATATTTCAAAATATGTGTCAGAAAGAAGCATCTTTTATACTATTTATTTTTTAAAATATTTTATCTGTTTTATTTTACATTTCAATGTTTTGCCTGAATGCATGCTTGTATGTACACAGGGCCCAAATAAGTCAGTAGAATGTATCAAATCCCCTTGTATTGAGTTGTGGGTAGTGAGGGGTTCCTTCTGGATGATGGAAAGCAAACCCAGGTCCTCTGCAAAAGTAGCAAGTACTCTCAGCCACTGATTCATCTTGCCAACAACTGTACACTGTTTTAATTATATAAAATACTCACATCTTTATCTGTGGAGACAGAGAATATTGAAAGTTTTACAAAGAGAAAGCAGGTCATCGGGGGATACTAGAAATAAAGGGTAGCATTAATAGTGTACATAGATTTTCAGTGTAGTAACCATTATAAAAGTTATAACAAATATTGCATAGATGTGACTATTTTAAGTAAAAATTAATTGGATGCATCAAGCAGATAAAATTACAATCTCAATAAAACTACTAGTATATAGTCCATCAACATTTATAAGACTTTTTCTTAGTTAGATATTTGGGTTGTACAGTTAATGTTATTTTAGTTCATAAAAATCCAGCAGCTCTTTTCCCAAGAAATAATTTTATTTGTGCTCCCAACAGCAGCATGCAGGCTACCAGTCTCATTCCTAGCCTCACCTGAGTACACTTTAATGTTCCTTTTATTTTCAGTGATTTTCATTTTGAGGCAATGGTCATTTATGCTTAAAATTGAAAAATATGAATATTATATTCTCCTTTACCTGCTTAAAATCGGAACTGCACTGATTCAGAGCTTTTTGAAGATGATATTGTGTATTATGAACTTTACTACATGTGGCTGTTACAAGCATAGATACAGTGTTTTCCAAGGCATGAATGGTATTTTTGAAGAGATTTGATCATGAAATAAATGAGGAAATGAAATAACATTGATATTTTATTTGAAGAAAAAACAAATTTCTCAGAAGAGAGGATAAAGATTTATAGTAATTTCCATGAAGACATTTTCATGAGGATCATGATAGAAAACAGTTGCACTAGAACAAGTCTGTAAGTATGAAACCATGGAAAAAGTAAGGGGGTAAAGAACAGTCTTCAAAATTAAGTGAGCTCCACTTGCAGCACAAGTGAAAGGCACAAAAGTGGAAAGGGACCTTTCGGGAGATAAACATTAATCGAGAGGGGACAGTAGATTACAGCAGAGGGGTAGGATACTAGGGCAGAAACCCATAAGCAGGGAGGACTGTGGGAGGTGGAGATGTTGAGAAAGAGGAAAGCTAGCCCAAAGGAAGTGGATCTACACGGCTACATGGAAGCCAAGGATCTCAGAGCCTGATAAGAATATTAGTTGTGAGATTGTAGAACACATGTGAAAAGTAAGAAGAGGAAACACTGAGAATTAAAGTATTCATTAAGGATTGGGCCGCTGGGTGGGGGTGAGAGCGGGAAAGTGGGTAGCTTAGTGTAAAGTAAGGATGTATGAAAAGAAAACCTCATGTAAACCCACTGTTAGTAAGCAAATTTAAAAAATGAAACAGCTTAAAAATAGTTCAGTAAATTTCAAGATGTCACTTTTTTTTTCTGCTGTGTAGTACTGCGTTGTGTAAATGTACCACATTTTCCTTATCCATTCTTTGGTGGCGGGGCTTTTAGGTTGTTTCCAGACTCTGGCTATGAAAAACAATGCTGCTTGAACATAGTTGAGCACATGTCCTTGTGGTACAATTGAGATCCTTGGTTGTATACTCAAAAGTGGTAGTGCTATGTCTTGATGGATAGAGCTAGAAAATATCATTTTGGGTGAGGTAACCCAGACCTAGAAAGACAATTAACGCATGTACTTACTCATAAGTGGATTTTAAACATAAAGCAAAGAAAACCAGCCTACAAATCACAACCCCAGAAAATCTACACAATAATTAGGACCCTATGAGAGACATACATGGATCTAATCTACATGGTAAGTAAAAATAAACAAGAAATAAACAAGATCTCCTGAGTAAATAGGGAGCATGGGGACCATGGAAGAGCATGGGGAGGGGTGAGGAACGGAGAGGAGCAGAAAGAAAATGTATAGCTCAATAAATCAATAATAAAAATATGCAGATTAATGAATAATAAAAAAATGAAAAAATAGTTCAATTACCCTACACAATATTTTCCGAGAACACATGGCTGAAAAAGAAAATGGTATCACAGGCATGAGTTGTTTCTCTACAAGATATTAGTCACAGAAGCCTTGAAGCTCTCTAAAACAAAGAAGCTGTTGCCAACACTCTTGGTTACCCACCACAAGTACAAGATTAGATGATTTTATACACTATGTAATATTCTTTGGCTATAGAACATAGAGATTTTAATCTCAAACCAACAGAAAGTTTTCCTTGCAAACTAGCTTTCATGGTTTCAGAGGCAAGGTACAGAATGCAAATGGAGAGAAGACATCAGTGGTTTTACCTAGTACTGGGCATGATGCTGCCAAACTGATCTGCCAGACGAGATGAACTTACTGGTGGATAGTTGCTGGTGGAAAGAGAATTATTTTCTTAGGTAAATATGAACTTATCAAGTGTGTTATCAATTAAAATGTGGGCAGCATGAGATTGGGAGCGAATCATGATGTGGGACTATTGGGAAGGTCTTGGAGAGAGAAATGGGTGTAGCTATTTACTTGTGTACATGTATTAACCTCTCAAAAGTTAAGGGAAACAGTTAAATAAATCAGGGAAGTGGTAAAAAGAAAGGAAACTACAAGTGCCCAGTGGAGGCGTCCCAGGGCAGGTAGACTCATCAAGGTCACTCTGTGTACTGGTTCCTGAATCTGTACATCATGTTTACGAGACAATGGACTGCAAGTGCTTGTCCCCTGTTTACGGTGCTGCTCACCTTAAGGGAAGAAATATGATGGAGACATGTCATTACTTTTGCCTTTAATACACATACTTACTGGGCAGATTGTCAGCATGGATTAATGGTAATGAAGCAAATCTTCAGAATCATACTGGTCTCTGGTGTCTGAATAGAATTCAGCATTAATTAGCGCATGAAACAGGAACACAAGTAAGAAATCTGCACTTCCTTTCCCAGCACTATCCATTCTGGCTGCCCATCAGCTGCCTGCAAGGCACAGAGTACCGGCACCAAATGCCTCTCCCTCTCTTTCTGATAAATGGTGAATTCTGAAATACTGTTTTATGTACTTGCATCAGAAGCACATGTACTAAAATTGAAATCGTTTTTATTTGAAATGCTAAAAGCAATGTTTATTTACTTTCTATTTTATTGCTTTTCCAGTGAAATTTCCTAGTAAATCCTCCTTGCACAGGGAATGGGGGGGAGCTGAGCATATGTGTTGTGAATTAAGGGTATGGAGGTATATAAGATGCCCAAGGGTTATAGTGGTATATACAAAAAGATAAGTATTATAAATCCTGGGGAAATGGCAAAAAGGATTTACATAATACTATTATAGAGTAATAATAATAATAGACACTGGACTTTACTCAAATGCTTTTAGTATCCTATAGGTTAAACATAACTAACAGCCCCCTGGGATGAGAGGCATGTTCTTAGGAATTGTAAGAACCTAACACTACCGGGTGGTGGTGCACACCTTTAATCCAGCACTCAGGAAGCAGAGGCAGGTGGAATTCTGTGAGTTTGAGGCCAGCCTGGCTAAAGGAACTAGTTCCAAGATAGGCACCAAAGCTACACAGAAAAACCCTGTCTCGTAAAAACAAAACAAAGCAACAACAACAAAAAACTTAGGTAGAGAGAGGATTTCTCTTCCTGTGTGTGAATAGTGAGTTGCATTCTTCCTTCAAACTGGTCTCAGTGTCCTTTGGGTGGTGTATGTACTATATGTTCTCTAATACCTTAAAACAGAAATCAGCTCATTTGAGAATTCATTATAGAAAGATAAATCTAATTTCCAAACCCCAAATAGGTATTTTAATTATACCGTGCCCTTGGATTCTGCCTGTTAACCTGGAACTTTGTTGAAATCCTGCAGGAAATATTAATTCAGCCAGCTTTAATTTATACGCTGTGAACTTTATCCTTTTAATTGGTTCTGTTAATAACATTCATTTCTAAACCTGAAGGAAATCAGAGCTGAATGTATAAAGCTTATTATACACATGAAATCCTGAGTTCTCTTGATGTGAAGAGAATGTTATTCATGGCAAGTAGTACCTAAAATACAAGAAAACCTGTAGCTGGGAAACAAGGAAATGAATTTCTTACATTAAGTACTTGCTTGTTCATGTGAAAAATGTTTCCAGTTTACTCTTGCAAATGAAGGAGAAGAGGATAACATTACAATGAAAATAAAGTAGGATCGATCCATGACGAATGAAGGAGCAATGTCAACTGTTTTCCTCCACTCTCATTTTGTAATCCTTTTAGGTATTCTGAAAGATATTTAGTGACTTTACTCATTGTTCCTTGGCAATCCACTTCCATCTGAGTTATTATTTATAGTAATCTCTGCAAACCACGGGTTGAACCTTGTAATTATTTTGATTCACAACAGTGCATAAATCAAAATAACATCAAAACCTGAAGCTCAGAGAAGTGAAGGTTTAGCTTTCAGTTCAGAGATATTGAGATGTCCTCAAACACGAATGAGTATTTGCTGGGGGTTCAGCAGTGCCAGGCGCTTGTTGCTCTTAGCACCCTGGGTGAGTCTAAAGGTAAGCTATGCAGTTGGATGCTCTCATTCTGTAATTCTGGCGGGCTATGACTCAATTGAACATCATTATGGTTATGGAAATTATACGAACTATGGAGTGTCTCTGGGAACCTAATTCTATTATCCAAAGCCTGTAATTTAAGTGGGGAAAAGTTCTGTGTCCCAGAACCCATGGCTAGAAGAAGAATTTAACTTTCCATTTCAAACTCCATACAGATCCAGTGTGAGTCATCCCATGGCCATTCAGGACTTTGTAATAAATTTCTGTATATTTGTTGGAACTCTATTTGTGTACAAGAGTCACGCATAAATTATACAGTGTTTTTGTTTCTTAGACTATCCACGGTGTGCAACTACTATTGCAATTTTGCAATGTTTTCCACCTACAAAATAACATTCATGCCTTTTGTCATCGTTCCAAACCTCCCATCTCTGTGGAGCCTTTGATCTCTTTACCAGCCATATATATTTAGTATTTCTTATAAATGGAATCATACATCATTTTTACTACCTTATTCTTTTATTTACCATAATGTGTTCAAGGTTGACCTATGCACCATGTCACTTTCTGCATTTCAATCATACAACGATATTCTACCTCACATCTATAGAATGTCCCCTGTATCCATTTCTCAGTTGATGGATATTTGTGCCAGTTATAACTTCTGATTATTAAATTAAACACCACCCTAACTTCAAATACAATTCTTAAAACGCTATGGGAAGCAAATTTATACTCCTCAACATACTTACTGAAACATTCTAACTTTTCCATATACCCTAGTGTTGTATAGTTCTATAGGTTTTATAAAATAAAGGAAAAATTCTAACTGAATATATATATATATATATATATATATGTTTTTAAGTTTTCATAGAGTATCTAGTGCAGTATCTTTTATCTCTATAAAAATATTATATAAACACCATGATAAATGAATTATGTATAATATTCATAGGACTATCAAGAGCATGGCCATAGCCTCTAAAGTTTAGTGTTCTTTGGGACCTCCCTGGCCACTACAAAAGGAACATCTTTTAGCACTCTGTATTTTATTTGTTAGCTATGGAGTTTAGTACACTTGTTGGTGCCTTGTTAAGATATTTCAACATAACTTTTTATATATTTTTATAGATATATGTTTGGAAGCCTATTTTACAATGTAGGCAAAACACACTTGAGAATGCTTTTAAATTATGAAAAGATCAACATAGTAAGTTCTTGTGGTATCATTCAAAATTCACACAAAATCCTAGAAGTCTCTGCATTTGTACGTTTTCATATGACTCTCCCAGGTTCTTCTTTTCTACCCGACCATCTTGTCCCGTATCCCAATTTATCCCTTTCTTTTCCATAATCACCTATTAACCCTTTACACCAGTTCATTTTGTCTCCATTCCACTATTGTCGTTTTTGCAATTCCCTGACCTCTGTGGATATTCCAAATAGAACTCACATGTTTAATAGTTCAAGTATAACATCTACGAGTGAGAGAAAACAAGTGTTGTTATTTTTTTCTGGTCTTGGAATGAGGGTGTAGTCTAATATAAATCATAGTAATATATCATATTGTAATGATGGGCTAACAAAGAGCTAACATACTGCATTAGTAGAGTCAAAATCTCTGATAATCTAGCTATGGAACATAGTACTCTACCTTTCTGAAGTGAAGATATACTTCTGTTCTAAATGAGAAACCTAGGAACCCGTATTTATACAATTAAACTGTATTTGTGTGTGTGTCTATAGTTTTTTCCATGTTGAAAACTTGCTTGCTATTCTTTTAATCATCACATAATTATACCTTCAGTGATAACATATTTCTGTCTGTGTATTTATGGTGCAATAATGTCTAATGCTGACTCTAAGTGTGACTAATTAAAGTTATAGTAAATAGATTTTCTAAAAGAAACTCCCATGGTAACTCCCATTTAAACTGTGTGTGTGTGTGTGTGTGTGTGTGTGTGTGTGTGTGTGTGTGAAAGGTATAAGAAATGAGCCCACAGTTCCACCCCTAACCAACAAATAGCTGATTGAAAAGGGGAAATCTATTTTCTTCAGTAGAGTGATACTCAATATATCAACCTTACTGCAGGGAAGGCCTGCTCTAACTTATCAGGCCACACAAATTGGACTCTGGGGGGCTTTTTTTTTTTTTTTTTAGGAGAGATAACAAACATGAAGTTGAGTGAGTTGGGGGTTGATGAAGGATGAAGGAGGAGTTGAGGGAGGGGAAAGAATATGACAAAATATATTGTATAACATTCTCAAAGAATAATTAAAAACATTATTTAATGCAAAGAAAGAAACCTTCTTTAGAGAAATCACCAGTGCTGTGCCCAGAAATTTATGGACCTTCTGATGCACATGAATGGTACCTAGTGATTTGTAAATTGCTATTTCTATAAGTTTCCAGTCACCTCTGTTGCAGTGTAGGCAGAACCCAAAGAGCATCACAGTACTTCCTTATGATGTCATTCAAGCAGACAGTTCGGTTCTGCATGAACACTGCACAGTGAATCCCCGACTTACTGTTATCCCTTCTGCTGAAAAAGGTTTCCATTGTTTCCCTTTATGTCAATTAATATATTTCCTTATTTCCCCCAAGAAGTCAAATCTACAGGATGAGAAAATGTATTCAGCCCATGATAGCTAATCCTTGACTTCCGTTCATGATTGCAAGAATTTGACACAATCTATATAACATTGAATAGGTATTGTTGATTGAAACAGTATCCTAGGAAATTACACACTAATACACACATATGCACACACCCATATGTATTCTTACACTTAGATATATAAAAACCATGTAGTTATAAGTAAATCTACAGGTGAATATACTTGAAAACTAAATGAGAACAATAACTTTGAAAGATGGCATAGAAATTGCATTCTATAGCAATGACTACAAAAACATACTCATTAATAATTGTGAATGATCTAAATTAAATTAACGAAGCATCCAAAATATGAATTTATGCCTCTTAGAACCAAGCTCCATGCCAGCTAAGAAGGCGCCTGTGTATTAATCATCACATGTATTAAGAAGACCTCAGCGCTTCATCAACTACAAAATATCACTCTTCCACTTTCCCACCCATCCATAGATCATTTCTAAAATACAAGATTGTAAGGCATAATGGTGAAATCAAAGTAGAAGATTGGCCATTTTTCTGGTGCAATCAAGATATACATTTTAGCTTCAGAAAGAAAAGAGACAAATCTGACTCATGATCGAGAGAGAGCAAATCTTAGATGTATTTTTCTACAGGCAGAATGGAACATTTTGGAATATCTGAGACTTTGAGTTTTATAGAACAGATAATCCAAAAGAAATGTTTAACATGTTCTTGGAAATAATGCATAGCCTGTTTTTCTCCTAAGTTTCTTGTTTCAATTATAACATTCCCATAAAAGTTCAAACAAGCTACTTGTTGATAGCGGGTCTGCTGATTCTGCTCAGAATCCAAGTGCAGCATTTCCATTTACTATGAATGTTATATGAATGTATTTAGTGTGTAAATGGAGGCAGAAGAAAGTGTACTCATGCCACAGTGCATGTGGATGCCTGAGGAATGTGTGATGGAGTTATTTCTCTCCTTCCACCATGCATGTTCTTTGGATGATACTCATTTCCTTTCTCTTTTATCCACTAAGTCATCTCATGGGGCTGACATCAAGTGGGATATTTTAAAGATCATAATCGTTACTGTTTGGAATGTGTCCTTATACATTTAATGATCAGAAAGTTGATGACAGTGTGAAGAAAATCTGTAATAATTTGTTCAAAATTTTCTAATTCCTACATAACAACCATTTTTAAGTGCTGCAGTAGAGTTACAGTAGCACATGGAATTCTAATACTTATGTTGATATTAAATGTTTAATGCATGATATAAAAATATAAAATATGCATACCATTCTTAGGTATATTTATCATCAGAATGAGAGATTTATCCAAGGGTTATATTTTATATATAATGAGAGTTAGTATGGAGAGTAGCCAAATATCATTTTAAATCCACTAGTTGGTAACAAATTTGGTTTGGAAGATCATAAAATCCACCCACATTTTTTTCTAGTGATAATGAATTATTTAAAGGGGAAAATAAACATGTCCTTATTTCAGTTAAACATGGACATGGACACTAAGCCAAGAAATATTTCTTATGGCATGGGATGGTTTGAAAAATTCCTGCTAATATTCTATTCTAACACATTTATATAATAGTGAATTGTGATACTTTTAATGTGGTTATTAAAAATAAGAATATGGGCTTGAAAGAGTGCTTCACATATGTATGTGATAGAGTACATATGTGAATTTGGATGCATATTTATGCACAGAGAAAGGATAGGAATATAACAATCTGTGGAATTTTATTAAGATGGAAATTCTATATTCTCTAATATTATAGTAGTAGTTTCAGAAATCCATATCTCTGTTAAGATGTAGAGAATTGTACATTGAATTAAATTCATTATACAAATTTAAATGACTAAATCATTAGAAAATATTTTCTTTGTTGATTGCAGAAAAACAACCAATCATGATGCAAGTCAAATGTCCTTACCAAAATATCTGTTACCCAGAAACATAACCTGATAAATGGCAATTATTTCAATGTGAGAATTCTCACATTTCTCTGAATAATGTTGTAAGAACACAGAAGCAGGTTTATTAATTTCTGTTGTTCTTTTTCTTTTATTATACAATTATGCAATAATTCTATAAATGTATTCTTGAGTCATATATATAGATTTAGATATATACATACATACAGATTCAGAGATAGATGGATAGATAGATAGATAGATAGATAGATAGATAGATAGATAGATAGATAGAAATAGAGACAGGCAGGCAGGCAGAGAGAAAATCTCACAAAAATAGAGCAAAAGAATTTTTTCTTGCTAACTAGTTTTCAGAGTGGCAGAAGTTGCTATGCAGGTCGCAGGAGATAAAAGACATCAGTGATCTTATTTGGTGCTTGACTCTTCATATTACAATATCAACATTACAGAAAGAATCTGCCTACTTGTGTAATAATGGCATGACTGTTATCAGTGCAAACAACTGCTTTCTGAAGGTATTTGAAGCCTGGTCCTCAGAAGTGACAGTCCCCATTCTGTAATTCTATTTTAAAGCACATTTATGGAGGTGATAAGCCATAGGTGGGGAACCTACTATTGTTTGCTGTGCTTGCAACTTACTTTCTAAATGTTCATGTCCCTAGGTTTTCATTCTTATCAAAGACCATCCAGGAAAGCTCTTTTAATGCAGAGATTCATAACTGGTCAAGTCCAGAGAAAAAGTGACTATGAATAATCCATTCTAAACAGTGTAACTGTATCACTCCTGCCACAGTGATCAGGTAATATTTTAGAAGAAAGAGCACAAAGAATGTAAGAATTGAAGAATAGCAAGAAGGATGTCAAATAGCCTCCTGTGGGCATGGCATCACAACTGTATTCATAAACATGCAGCAACAGTGAGTATGTGCATTAAACCAACACCACATAAAGTCAGGAGGAAATTCCAGTCTGGTTGGGGAGGGTCTAGCTGAGGTACTGTTAGCAATGGAGACTAGTTGGGTGCTGACACTGGAAGATTGCCATGATGTAATGGATAACCCCACCTATGTTCATATGAGCAGCACTGGAGAAACAGAAAGGGAGCAGTTGAGGATGATATCCAAACACTTTTTAATTCTTGAAAAATAGCAAATGTATGATGTTTTGAAGGGGACATATTTGGAGAAATTCAGGAACAGCTGGAGAAATGTAACCAGAGGAATATGTTCAAAATGTCTTACATATAAATATAAAAAGAGAGGACCTAAACTTGGGAGGGAGACATGGCAGGATGGGGTTTAGGGGGACTGAAAAGGAAAATATGTGGACATGATCAAAATACATGGTCTACATGGATCAAATCTTCAAAAATAATTTTAAAATATTACTAATAATTCCTTTAGCTATTAATGAGGTAGCAGAATTATTTAAATTTGTGTGGAGAAATTATCAAAACATGTCATTTGAATGTATCCTCTTCAGCATATATCAATGCTCAAACTATATCATATAAAAACCTAATGGAAAATAAGAGATAATGCTACATAAATGAGAGGAAAAAATTTTTGGAACATAAATGGAAAAAATAAATATTATTTAATTAACATTGTTTTTAAATTAACACCCTTTTTCAAACAAGGCATAAACAGAAACTATGAAACTGTAAAATCAATGTAAAATGTTATAATTTTCTTTCTTATTATCAAATAACACAATACTCCCCAACATTGTTTTACTGAAACTTAAGTAATCACTGATGTAATCTAATAGTGAACAATAAAGGCTGTACATATTTATCCATACTAAATTCATATTCAAATACCTATTATGGAAACAATGTGTCTATTATTAGCATGCTGTATTTCACATTCAAATGGATTTGAAGCTTTTAAAATAGGAGTTAAGGGTATGTAAAATTCAAATATGTTAATTTTAAAAAGAAATATTTTCATTTTGAATTTCACATATAATTGAGTTTAATGTGGCACAAAATATATTCATTAGACTGTGTTTAGATGAGTCCATGAAACTCTCCAACCTAATGGAAAATAAGAAATAATGCTACATAAATCAGACGGAGCATAGATGAAAGAAATAAATATATTATTTTATTAAAACTGATTTAAAATAAATCTTCATAGAAAAACATTATCTTTTCAAACAAATTATGTTGGATATTATTTTTAATTAAATAATTTTTATGTATTTTTTTGTAAAATAATCCTCACTGATATAGCTGTAAGAATTTTCATTATTATATATTAAATTCTTGAATCCAGAGTAAGTAAATTTTCCACAATTAAATTATTTTTTACATTAATTCTCTTCTACACATAATCTGAATTTATTTAGCATGTTAATATTTTCCTTCTAAAGAGAGAAAAAGAATAAAAACTAAAGGTGTTTTGAAAAACTCCCTGAATTCCTATTAAAATAAACTGTGGCCTCTGAAATAAGATCAGTCAATTCTCTTTATTGAAAGTACTATCATCAGAAGCCACAATTGAGACAGAAGAAGTATCCCTCAAGTGTGCAATTGGGTGAGATAATGGTGAGGACAGCTGCCATTAATACCCATTAATATGTCTGCCTTTAGATAAAAAGGAATTCAATAGCAATGGATGCTGTTCTAAATAAAATCTTAGCAGGTACAAATAGGGACATGCTGGAGGACACATCTTCTATCCATAAGGAATATTCTTCAGTTCTCTCAGCTCCTAAGAACCTCAAATATCATTTAGTTTTATTTCATTCCATGAATACTGGTTGAGAAATTTCATGCTAGAAAAAGTTGTAGAAATAGGTCACAGATAAAAATCATTATGATATGGTTCTTCTCATCATGCTAGACAATGTTCAGTAAATAACAGGGGAAATATTGTATGTGATAAAAACCAAATTGTAATACATTGTGGATGGATAGATACACAGACAGGTAAATGATGAACAGATAACAGATAATGGATAGATGACATAGAGAATAGAGTGATATATAACATATAAAAGATGAAGAGAAAAGTAAATATGTGATTAGATATCAAAGATAGATGATAGATATAGATAGATATATAGACAGACAGACAGATAAATATACAGATGATAAATGACAGATGGTAAATTGATAGGTAATAGATGACAGATAAATATGCAGATGATATGTAAGTATATGTAGATAAGAAATGATAGACAGGTGGATGATAGATAGATAATGTAGGTTTTAAATAGAGTCATAGATAAATGATGGGTAGATGAACAAAGATAGATACTTAAATGATAGACATTTGATTAGTGATGACAGAAGATTGATGAGACATACGATTAATAAATTATAAGTAAGTGTGCAATAAATGTATAAGATAGAAAGGTCGATAAATAGATAGACAGATATACAGATAAATTGGATGATGGAATTTTTATTTAAAAATTCACTGCACATTTGTAATTACATTTTAAGAAAAAGTAAATGAAAGAAGCAATTAAGAAATTAAAAGAACCCACTATCATAGTCATTTGATTCTAGCAGTTTTACACGATCATATTTCACATTTAAAAATAGCTGAACTAAAAGCAAAGAAAACCAGCCTACAATTCACAATCTTAGAGAACCCAGACAACAAAGGGACCCTGAGAGACATACATGAATCTAATGTACATGGGAAGTAGAAAAAGACAAGATCTCCTGAGTGAACTGGGAGCATGCGGACCATGAGAGAGGGTAGAAACAAGTATAGAAAAAAATGTATAGCTCAATAAAAATCAATAAAAACTTAAAAAAAAGAATAGCTGAACTAAACTTAAATATAAAGAATTAAAACTGAACTAATCGAAGTATTTTAGGAAGAGTAACAAGTAATAAAATTCTGAGACCACCTGGGTATAAATCACAGAGAGCTTTTGGTGATAGAAACCTTAAGATGAATTCAGGAAAGCTGGAGCAAAACTTGAGTTTGTAAAGTGCCTAAGTGCGTGCCTGGATCCTGGGGACCTAAGTTTAATTCCCAGAGTGAACCCCACCTAAGAAGTGCTGCATGTGGTTGCACATATTATAATTACAGTTCTGAGCTGGTAGTGAATGGAGAACCCTTGGGGCTCACTGCTCAGTGACCCTGTCCTGCTTTCCTAGTTGAAAACCAACATGAGACCCTATTTCAAAATTTTTAAAAGGTGGATGGCACCTGAGGAACAACATCAAGGATGTATTCTGACCTCCACATCCCTGAGTTTATGAGCAAATGTGAAAGGTACCCCAAAATTCACTGGTCTATTTAGTGTAGGCAACAGGATTAGTACCAATGCTATTAACTGAAGCAAATGAAGAAAATGCAAATCTCAGTGTGTACATGGTAATGGTTATTAACATAATTGGTGAGCTTGTTATATGATAATTGCTGTGAGTTCATTTAATTGTCAAGCTCCTTCTATGATGTAAGTACCCTAATTGTTTGTAAGGCACCAGTGAAGAAATCAAACCCAAAGGATTTTAGTAGCTCACTCATCAAAATGTAGTGTGGCAAAACAGGAATGGAAGCCTCAGATAGTCTAAACATGTTTTCAGTGCTTAATTCGTGTTGACAAGAAGTCTGAAATTTCAGCACCCAATATTCTGCTGTGGGTAACGCTTTTGTACCTGTAAAGATTTATCATTTGTGTTGGTTTAATGAAGTAGCCAGGCAGGAAGTATGGGTGGGGCCACCAGACTAAGAGAATTCTGGGAAGAGGAAAGAGAGAGATGCAATCACCAACCAGATATTGAGGAAGCAAGATGAGAATGTTTCACAGAGTAAGGTATTGAGTCATGTAGCTAAGCATAGATAAGGATTAAGAATTAATTCAAGTTGTAAGAGCTAGTTAATAATAAGCCTGAACTAAAAGGCCAAACAGTTTGTAATTTGCATAAGCCTCTATATGTTTCTTTATGACTGGACAAGTGCAGGACAGAAACTTCTGTCTACAGTATTCAACACAGGAATGTGCATAATAATCAGATAACTTCATGGATCTCAGCACAATATAGAAATCCAATGCAGTCTTCAAATATGGGATAATGAATCTTAACCTCCAACTCTAGGATCAAGTCAGTCTCAGAGACAATCACACATTAATGTAATTCATAACAGATTCAAGAAAATAATAATAGTTCTTGAAATAATAAGGAATAAAGAGTCCCTTGCAGTTTGTCCATGTGTCCAACATGAGTTGATAACAAATATCTCTATTTTCATTGTAATAGTTGTCCTGGCCTCTTTCATGATACCTTTGAAACCTAAGTTCAGACTTTTGAAGCATTTTACATGTATTTATTGGGAGGGGGCACATGTGCATGGTAAGTGTATAGGGGTCAGAGGATATTTTTTGAGAGCTGGTTCACTCCTTTCACCAAGCAGGTTCTAGGAATTGAACGTAGGTTGGCAGACTTGGCAGCAACTGCCCTTACCCACTGAGCATTTCTCTGGGCAATCCTTAAGAATGTCAGTATGTGCATTCCCTATGCCTGCAATGCTTCAGGAAGAACTTTTCATGGGAAGTAGTGGCTTCACTTCTGCATTTTAGAAATCAGTATACAAATACACATGGCTCTCTACTCCAAATTTCCATTATATACCCGCATTCATTCTTGTTTCTTTCAAGAGTACTGAATAGATTGTTCATTTGCTTTATTTCTCCCTTCACTCGAATTTAGGCTCCAAAATAAGAAAACTATGTTGATCCACCACTGTAAAGCAAATAAGGGCCATATAGTCAGGCAATAGACTAGTCATGTAGTCAACACTTCCTGAGTGAAAGAGACCTTGAATACAAGAAACTTCTAAAATTGATAAAAAATAATTTGACCTAAATATAATCAATTGCCAACCTGGTGATGGCAACAAATCTTCATGACACTAATAAACACTGTACAGATCTTAAATGTCTGAACTGAGTTATGCACATTCAAAGGACACTGTACATTTTGTACTTGAGGTATCTGTACTCACTGTTGAGAAGGATTCTGTCTGGAAATATCTGGCGGGAAAATACCTATAAAACCAAATGGAATAGTGATTCTCACTGAAGAAGCTGTCAATACATGTTATTCCAGAAGACCTAGATAATTTATTTCAGCTAAAGTAAGTTAATTTTATTCTAATTTACCTATTCAAGTAACTTCTATTTATAAAAGAAACAAAGCAACCCTACAGTTCCAGAGAACATCATCAACTCAGTAACTGGAAAAGGAACATAATACATGATTTCTCCCTTAACTGTTTGCTCTCAAATAACCTAGCTGATGAAGAATATCATTGTTGTTAACAGTTTTGAGATTACTTCAAGTGGAAAAATTAATGAATCCCTTAATAAAGCATGTGATGTTTGCCTACATCTCATCTTGAAGCCAAGTCATTTGCAAATGCAGCTGCCACCTCAGGATCATGTAGAATCCCTGCTCTTTGTCTATGAAACCACAATCAAATACACTCCAACGCCTAGTCATCTCTTTGTGATTTTCCCTTGTCATGTACTGTAGAGCATATATAAGTTTAGCCCAAGGAGAAGGGCAATGGACATAGTTAGTTTTAAATTTCCCTACATCAAAGCCGGGCGGTGGTGGCGCACGCCTTTAATCCCAGCACTTGGGAGGCAGAGGCAGGCGGATGTCTGTGAGTTCGAGACCAGCCTGGTCTACAAGAGCTAGTTCCAGGACAGGCTCCAAAACCACAGAGAAACCCTGTCTCGAAAAACCAAAAAAAAAAAAAAAAAAAAAAAAAAAAAAAAAATAAATTTCCCTACATCACACAATACATTTGGGGGCATCTTAAATGTGTAGAAAGGTTGAGTGGCAGCCCTAACAATAATGAGTGCGTTGCCTAGGTTTTACCCTGGTGAGCAAAGACAAAAATGACCTATACGACTCCTTTCAATACCTTCTTCTGTTGTCATATACATTATGTTTTTGGAGTTGTGTGTACATTCTTTTCATCAAATATCTTCCAACAATTAGTCTATTCTCATTGTAAAAACAGGTTTAATATGCAATTTATTATAATTTGATTGGAGACTTTCTTTGAAAAAATGAACCAGTAATATCATCAGCATTTATAAGAGGAAAAGAGAAAGCTACATATTATAAACTAATAAGTTGATAGAAGTCAAATCAATACGTTGGTCCTTTTTAAAGTACAGAATAGTTAGAGAATCCTCATGTAACTTAAAGCTTATAATTGAAATTTATAACTAATTAGTGAGCCTATCCAATATAGCTCATCTTTAAGGAACTCTGCATTTAGGAAGGAAATACACATATTACTAAATGTATATATTTACCACTAAATACATATATTACTAAGTGTATGTATTTACCATACATACCATATATATATTTAGACAACAGTTTTAGAAAACCTAAGTTGTCTACAAGTTGAAAACAGACCATTCTTTGTATGAAAATATTATGCAGCCATTTGAAAAGAATAAATGTTTTCTAGTAGCCTAACTTGTTCTATTGAATTTTACATACATTATTTCCCTTAATCTAGATAGTGAACAGCTTATCCTGATGGTAGCATGCAAAACTAAGACTTAAACTAACATGTTATCCCTAAGGCAACAACTGATACAAATACCACCATGCTCCCTTACTGCTAAGTCCCATACATGAAAGAGAACTATATTGCATAACTCACTGATGATACTGCCATTGCTCCTCCATACTTTTAACCCTAAAAGAATATGTGAATGCAGAAGTCCTGGCAGGCACCTTGGTGAATTATATTGTCTTTATTTGCTATTATTGCTTTTATGTGGTTAAATGATAACAGATTTAGAAATTAAAGTATGCTTCTAGGTGCTACAGACTAATGTTTGAATTAAAAATTTATATGCTGTCAAAGAGATTTTCCTAATTCCCCAGGGTAACTAATTGTAACATAATAAAAGATTAGATTTGGAAATCTTAAAAGTTATACCAATCTAAAGAATTTTTAATGGGAAGTCAAGGATAAATCATCAGAAACACTGGGAGGAAAGCTTCATGTCCAATATCCAGGATGTTTTTATGTTTATAACTCCTAAACAGAAAAAAAAACTGATTTTTAGGGCCTAAGAAAATACTAAAAATGCAATTATCACATTTTCTCAATGAAACAATGAATTGTTTCTGTAGATAAAGATGCTTCACATGTTGGAACTCAACATATATTTGGTGAAGAAGGAGACATTGTATTGTGCACTGATTTTTAATCTTTAAAATTTTTGGTAGAGCCGGGCGGGTGGCACACGCCTTTAATCCCAGCACTTGGGAGGCAGAGGCAGGCGGATCTCTGTGAGTTTGATACCAGCCTAGTCTACAAGAGCTAGTTCCAGGACAGGCTCCGAGAAACCCTGTCTCAAAAAAGCAAAAAATAAATAAATAAATAAATAAATAAATAAAATAAAATTTTTGGTAGATTTGGGAATTGAACCCAGATCTTCACACTTTATAGGATTGGCACTCTACTGTGCACCTTATCCCCCAGCTACTTATACATTCTTTACAGGAATTCATTTATATTGAATAATGGATGGTATAGAAGATGTTTTTAAAAATATTTAATGGACAACAGAATTTGGTTTGTTTAATTTTTTGTTGAGTTTTCATCTACATTTATGAGGCATATTATTTCCCATTGTTGATCATTTTTACTTCTAGTATACAACATGTCTAAAGTTGAACAATTTGTAACCAAAAGGTCTATTTGGTTCACATACTAGAGACCCAGGAGTATGACACTTGTTCTCTGGACTCCAGTGCATCTCTCTCTCTCTCTCTCTCTCTCTCTCTCTCTCTCTCTCTCTCTCTCTCTCTCTCTCTCTCTCTCTCTCTCATATATGTGTGTGTATCAGAGCATGACACATAGCCCCATAGCAGGTGTGTGTGTAATGCTTGGAGGTGACATAGTGAGAGATTTTGTCACAGGGACTCAGAAAACAGCTTTGTTCTTTTATGACATCTCATTCTCATAGATGCTAACTCTATGAGTCCAACATTAATCTTTTACAAGGGCACTCTCCTCAAAATCCTACAACCACCATGGACTACTGGGCTGTACTTCCTCAAGGCTCTACAACCAAATCACCACTACAATGAGGACTAAGCAGGAAGCATGTCAATTCATGGGAGGAGTACAAAAGCCTCATCATAGTGGGAATTTTAACTTGAACTTTACTTGTGGCACCTTTGAATACAGTAGCAATAGAATATATATATGACAGAGAAGAACAAGAGGTAAGTGTCAGCCCCTCCCCGCAGCTGGATAGTTCAATCTCTTGCCCAGATGACTAGCCGCAGTAGTGGGCCAGCAGTGAGCAAGTCACCTGCCGGCAGGCTGCCCCAACAGCCACTAGAAGACCCTGCAATCTCAAAGTCCCACCCCACCCCTCAACCCACACATCCCCCATGACCTCAGCCACTCTCTGAGCCACAAACAGCAACTACACAGAGCAGACAAAGAAATGAGAGACCAAGCCGTGGCTGAAAAACACAGTGTCGAGGCCCCATGCTCTGGTACAGAACCCTGGATACCTTTCTGCCCCACGCTAGTCATCCAGCAGTCAGGATGTTCCAACACGCCCCCTCCCCCCCCACAATGGTTCTGTAATCTACAATTCCCACTCCACCCCGAACCTTCTCAAACCTGGAGTCCTCAGAGCCTCCCTGAAAACAGCAGTTGAGCAGAGCGAACCAAGAACAGCTCCCTGAGACACAGACACCCACTGCAAGGATTGGAACAAGAGGCAAGGACACTTCCTGCAGCATTTGGAGCAAGAAATGGATGGGCTCCAATGCAAGAATACATTCAACAACCAAAAGAGCAATATGGCAACACCAGAAGCTAGTGGTCCTACAACAGGAAGACCTGAATATCCTAACACAGAAGAAAATGACCTGAAATATAACTTAATGACTGTTATAGTGATCCTTAAAGAGGAAATAAGAGTTTCTGTAAAGAAATGGAGGAAAGACAAATAAATAAATTAGAAGAAATCAATAACTCTTTTACAAGAAAGGAAAATAATTCAAAAAGTTCAAGACTTGAAAAGTGAAATATATGCAATAAAGAAAACACAAAAATAAAGAGGGAATTCTAGAAATGAAAAATCTGAGTAAACCAAGAGAAACTACAGGTACAAGCTTAAGCAAAAGAATACACGAGATGGAGAAGAGAATCTCAGGGTTTGATGATACAATAGAGGAAATAGATTGATCAGTCAAAGAAAATATTAAATCGAACAAATTCTTCGAACAAAACATCAAGGAGATCTGGGACACCATGAAAAGGCCAAACTTAAGAATAATAGAGATAGGAAAAGGAGAACTCCAGCTCAAACGCACAGAAAATATAGTCAACAAAATCATAGAAAAAAATTTCCCAACCTTAAGAATATATCTATGAAGTTGCAGGATGATTACAAAACACCAAATAGACAGGACCAAAAAAAAAAGTCCCCTCACCATATAATAATCAAAACACTAAACATACAGATTAGAGAAAGTATATTAAGAGCTTCAAAGGATAAAGGCCAAGTAATATAAAAGCCAGACTTATCAGAAATATACACAACTTCTCAATAGAAACCATGAAAGCCATAAGGTCCTGGACAGATTGCTACAGATGATAAGAGACCAGACTACTATATAACCAGCAAAGTTTCAATCATCATAGATGGAGAAATCAAGATACTCCATGACAAAACTAGCTTTAAAAAAATACCTGCAAGCAAATTCAGCCTTACAGAAAATACTAGAAGGAAAACTCCAACCCAAGGGTTATAACTGTACCCACAAAAACACAGGCAATAGATAACCTCACACAAGCAAACCCCAAAGGAGGGAAACATACCGCCACTACCGATGAAAATTAGCAGGAATTAACTATCATGGTTCATTGATATCTCTTAATATCCATGGACTCAATTCACCTATAGAAAGACACTAAAATAATAGATACAAATACAGGATCTATCCTAGTACTGCATACAAGAAATATACCTGAACCTCAATGACAGAGGTTACCTCAGAATAAAGGAATTGAAAAAAGGTTTTCCAATCAAATGAACCTAAGAAACAAACAGATATAACTATCCTAATATCTAACAAAATAGGCTTCAAACTAAAATCAATCCAAAGAAATGGAGGACACTTCATATTCACCAAAGGAAAACTTCATCAAGATGAATTCTCAATTCTGAACATCTATCCCTCAAATATGAGATCATCCACATATGTGAAAGAAACATTACTAATGCTTACATAGCACATCAAACCCCATACCCAGTAAATAGGAGACTTTAACATTCCACTCTCACCAAAGGACAGGTCAGGCAGACAGAAACTTAACAGAAAAATAAAAGAACTAACAGATGTCAACTCAAATGGACTTAAAAGACATCTAAAGAACATTTCAACCAAATACAAAAGAATATACCTTCTTCTCAGAACCTCCTGGAACCTTCTCTAAAATTGTCCAAATACTCAATATGAAAGCAAGCCTCAACAGATACAAAAAAGTTGCAATAATGCCCTGTATCTTACAAGAACTCCACGTCTGAGAGTTAGAATTCAACAACAACACTAATTGCAGAAAACCTACAAACTCATGGAAACTGAACAATGTTCAACTAAATTAACCCTAGTCAATGGAAAAATAAAAAAAAAATCTAGGTTGTTTCCAGGTTTTGGCTATTACAAACAATGCTGCTATGAACATAGTTGAACAGATACTTTTGTCATTTGATGTGGCATCTCTTGGGTATATTCCCAATAGTGGTATTACTGGATCTTGGGGTAGGTTGATCCCAAATTTCCTGAGAAATCGCCACACTGATTGTAATAGCCAAAACCTGGAAACAACCTAGATGCCCTTCAATGGAGGAATGGATGAAGAAAGTGTGGAATATATACATATTAGAGTACTACTCAGCACTAAAAAACAATGACTTCTCGAATTTTGCGTGCAAATGGATGGAAATAGAAAACACTATCCTGAGTGAGGTATCCCAGACCCAAAAAGAGGAACATGGGATGTACTCACTCATAATCGGTTTCTAGCCATAAATAAAAGACATTAAGCATATAATGTGTGATCCTATAGAAGTTAAATAAGAAAGTGAACCCAAAGAAAATCATATAGTCATCCGCATGGAGAGGGGGAAGTAGACAAGATTGCAGGGCAAAACTGGGAACTTGCGGGTGAGGTGGCATGGGGCAAAGGGGAAATGGGATGAGAAATATGAGAAGGGGAGGATGGGAGGAGCTCGGGGGATTGGGATGGTTGGGATATAGGAAGGATGGATACGGGAGCAGCGAAGTATATATCCTATCTAAGGGAGCCATCTTAGGGTTGGCAAGAGACTTGACTCTTGAGGGGTTCGCAGGTGTCCAGGAATATGTCCCCAGCTGGTACCTTGGGCAACTAAGGAGAGGGAACCTGAAATGACCCTATCCTATACTGATGAATATCTTGCATATCACCTTAGAACCTTCATCTGGCGATGGATCGAGGTAGAGACAGAGTCTCAATTTGGAGCAACGGTCTGAGCTCTTAAGGTCCAAATGAGGAGCAGAAGGAGGGAGAACATGAGCAAAAAATCAGGACCACGAGGGATGCACCCACCCACTGTGACAGTGGAACTGATTTATTGGGAGCCCACCAAGGCCAGCTGGTCTGGGACTGAATAAGCATGGGTTGATTCCGGACTCTCTGAGCATGGCGGTCAATGAAGACTGATGAGAAGCCAAGGACAATGGCACTAGGTTTCGATCCTAATACATGAACTGGCTTTGTGGGAGCTTAGCCTGTTTGGACGCTCACCTTTCTGGACGTAGATAGAAGGACCTTGGTCTTCCCGCAGGGCAGGGAATTTGGACTGCTCTTCAGTATCGAGAGGGAGGGGGAATGGAGTGGGGGGAGGAGAAGAGGAGTGGGGATAGGGGGAGGGAAGTGGGGGGAGGGGGCAATATTTGGGAGGAGGGGAGGGAAATGGGAAACGGGGAGCAGGTGGAAATTTTAATTAAAAAAGAATAAAAAAAAATCAATGAAAGACTTGCACGAATTCAATGAAAATGAAGGCACAACATACCCAGACCTATGGGATACTACGAAAGCAGTGCTAAGAGGGAAGTTCGTAGCACAAAATGCATACATATAGATACTGGAGAAATCTCATACTGGTGACTTAAAAGCACACCTGAAAGTTCTAGAAGATAAAGAAGCAGAAATCCAGGAGGAGTAGAGGACAAGAAATATTCAAATTGGGGGGTTGAAATAAATAAAATAGAAACAAAGAAAACAATACAAAGAATCAGTGAAACAAAGAGCTGGTTCTTTGAGAAAATCAACAAGTTAGGCAAACCCTTATCCTTACTAACCAAAAGATACAGAGAATATCAAAATTTTACAATAGCCACAAATAACAAAAATATATTGAGGTAACATTAGCCAAAGAAGTGAAATATCTGTATAAGAAGAACTTTAAGTCTTTGGAGAAAAAAATTGAGGAAGATATTAGAAAATGGAACGATTTCCCATGCTTTGAAAATGCAGGATCAACATAATAAAAATGGCAATCTTACCAAAAACAATCTATGGATTCAGTGTAATCCATATCAAAATCCCAACACAATTTTTCACAGACCTTGAGAGAACAACACTACACTTCATATGGAAAAATAAGAAGCCAGGATCACCAAAACAAGCCTGTATGTATGTATGTATGTATGTATGTATGTATGTATGTATGTATATAATCTATCTAACTATCTATCTATAAAATCTGAAGGCATCACCATTCATGACGTCAAGCTCTCTTATAAAGCTACAGTAATGGAAACATTGTTGTATTAGAATAAAAAAGACAGGTGGACCAATGAAATAGAATTGAAGACCCTGATATTAACCCACACTCCTATGAACACCTGATTTTTGACAAAGAATCTAAATTATCCAATGGGAAAAAAAAGCATCTTTAACAAATGGTGCTGGCATAACTGGATGTCAACATGTAGAAGAATCTAAATAGATCTATATCTATCTTCACGCACAAAACTCAAGTCTAAATGGATCAAAGACCGCAACATAAATCCAGCCACACTGATCCTCACAGAAGAGAAAGTAAGAAGTAGTATGGGATGTATGAACAAAGGAGACCACTTCTGGGTTTTTGTTTGTTTGGTTTTGGTTTTTGAGACAAGCTTTCTCTGTAGCTTTGGAGCCTGTCCTGGAACTAGCTCTTGTAAACCATGCTGGCCTCAAACTCGAGATCCACCTGCCTCTGCCTCTTAAGTGCTGGGATTAAAGGTGTACGCCAACACCACCCACCTAAATATAACCCCAATAGCACAGACACTCAGAGCAATAATTAATAAATGGTACCTCCCAAACAGAGACACTTCTATACAGAAAAGGAGATGGCCAATAAGACAAAACAGCATCCATCTAGTGGAAAAAGATTTTCATCAACCCCATCATACAGTCCTTGAATTATTGGCAGATTTAACCTTGGTACTTTCCTCTACTGATATTTGCTTTGTTGGAATATGTTTAATAGTTCATCCAGTGCACGTTATCTATTATTATTTTACTGAAGTTTTAAAATTCTGATTAAAACCCCAAAGGGATGGATATTCACAAAAGTCCTAGAACCCTCTTATTTGTCTAATATATTTTGGCAAAAAAATAACATTCCACAAGTTATGACTTCTTTTGAAATTTATTAAACTAACATAACCCCAAGTTTTAACATATGCTATCTTTAAGGTTTATTGTTGTACTTAGTTGTTTGAAATACTTGGATGCTGTAGTTACATTCACTGAAGGGCATTACATGTTGTCATTTTTATATCTTTGGATTTTGTGGCTGGGAGATCCTGGCTCCAAAAAGCTTTGTAAATCTCTCAACAAACACATAATTCTATTTGTTTCCATCCGCAAATATTTTCCCATGCATATCTGAGCATGCAGGTAGATTATGAACAAATTCATAGTATTTGTGTGGAGACTCACTTATGTGATAAGCCTGGACAAATGCTTCAGTTGGTTCTGATTTCAGATCTCTATAGTCCCCAAAGTGTTGGGAAGGAAGCATGCTTCTCCTATGTGTGCTCTTGTTTCTGTTAGAGAATGCAATAGTGTACACATGTGTCCTGGCCTGGTTGTGTGGTTGTCTGTTGTATGTAGCTTCATATTCACTGGGGAGAAAAATATTACCTATGTTCTAGACTGAGAATTAATTGTCAGCCTTAGAGAGAGCGAAACCAGAGTGGAGAGCGGTCCCTCCTGGATGCTCACGGTGCACCCCTTTGTTCACATTCGCACTGCTTTATATAACCTGATGTTGCCAGGACTGTTTGAAGTATTTTTGCTTCAGGTCCCTTGCAGCAGTTGATGAAAAATTCATATCCAGCTCTTGCAAATACCAAATTCCAGCAAAGATTTTTCTACCCAAGAGGTGGCAGTTGTCCCCATGTGCGCCTGCCTTGGAGTACTTTCTATGTAGAGAGTGAGCCTTCCCAGGCTCTTAGAAGTTAACGTTCAGTAGAATCCAGCCTTCCAACCAGAAAGCATGTGTCTTTTGATTCAATAAGACAAATGATTACTTACTCTCAAACTCCTAATTTTTAATTTTGTATAAAAATATTTAATAACTTTAAAAAATTTTCAAACATAATTTCGAGTTAGCCTTTGTGACCTTGGTAATTATTTAATTTTTCTGAAATGTCCTTTGTGTTCAGTTGCTGAAAAACTATAATAAAAGTGACATGACAATTGAACACAGACACTATGGAGATAAAAAAGTAACAACATCAAAACCTTGTAAAAGGCGAGATGAATACAAATGCAGAGAGCTCGTGTCATCATTGTTGTCATAAGTATTTATCTAAGAAAGACTTTAAATATGAACAAAAATACAAAACACTTAGTTTATAACCTCTGAAACAGATTTCATATCACTATTGATATCCTTCAACATTCACTCCCCATTTTCTTTACACAAAACATAGACAACTAGGAGACACCACATTTTTTAATTGTTTAGACAATGGTGAATTTAATAAACTATTATTAGTAGTAATTGTTAGTAAGATGTTGGTCTAGGTAATCACATTCTAAAACATGGTTAACACTGTTATTTTATTGTATTTTGCAAACTATTTGGATATATCATAATATATATATATTACATAATATGCATATCCAAGGAACACATATACACATAAAATATCATATCAAAGTTCAACTTTCCACCTAGTCTTTCACACAATATTATAATTGGAACACCATAGAAAAAACACACTCAAATATTTATGCATATACACATATATGCATACATTTATATATGTGCATGTATTTATAGGTAAGATTACAGGTGTGAAACATGCATATGCATAGCAGTATTATGTGTATAATATAGCTGTATGGTGGTATGAGACACATCTCAACTGTAAAGATCTGAATGGATGTTATGAAGCATCTCAATATCTAGAAATAAGATGATTATCAAACAAATTTGTCCTGCTTTCTACAGAATTCTTTAAACATAGTAACTCAGTCTAATACTATGAATGAGAAATACCATGGCATGCCAACATTTTAGGTTGGAGAAAAGTAGCCCATATATAAATGTATGAACTAAAATGTCTTTAAATTTTACATTCCAGTGATGCTCAGTTTAATCTTTAGCATACAGACAAAGAGCACAGCTTTGCATTTTGCTCATGTATCTCTTTGTTGATTTAAGCTTTAAGTAATATTAGCTTCAGAATGGGTCCCTATTTCCTGATTCCCAAGGTGATCTCAGGTATGTTTGGGGGTTGTCTGACCTTGTTTAATGCATCAGGTTCCACGGAACCTATATGACTTATAAAATATATATAAAATGTTTTAGGAGAGTAATTGGTAGAAAAAAATATCAATTATGGATTTTATGATCACCAAATGCTGTGTAAACGTCAGAAAACCAAATGTCCCATGAAATGTGATATTACATAGTAAAAAAAAAAAGTTTACAAACTATTTTATACGGAAATTTCTATATAGCTAATGGCAAGAGATGCTGTAAGAAGATACATACATTAGAGGGAACCACAACAAAAGTGTTTCTTCTTTTATCTGCCTTATCTACACAATAATACCTGAATATCTGATGACCTTGTATACTAACTATAGCCTACTGAGTTTGAGTATTTTTCTAGCTTCAGCAACTCACTGCTTGTTTCTATTTTCATAATGTCTTTTGTTCATTTCTTCTTGCAGTATATTCTGATGCCCTCCACTGGAAGATGAGTTTTGAAATCTGCCTGTTTATGGCTTGCTCTGTTTTTCCTTCTTTGTTTGCAGCCAATCTGAAGGGGTCATTCTTTACCCAGAAACATATTTCATCTTGAAGTTATTACAAAATTATATAATAAGTTATAATATATAATTATGATTAGATATTTTATTCTATCTTATAAATATTTATTTTATTCTAATCTTACTTGATTGTCAATGTATTTATTATATATTAACTTTTATTCTCAGCTTGATTTGTCAGGAATTATTTATAAGGAATCTAACAAGCTATTAATAAAAATATTTCTAAAACTAGAGATTAGCTAACTCAATGCTCATATATTGAGCTTAATAAAAAAGGCCTACTAGGTATGTAGAGTTCAAAATGGCCTTTGTGTTTGGGGAGACAGCTCAGTAGATGGGTGTTTGTTGTGTAAGAATGACAACCTTGGTTTGAGTTGAAGCACCCACATAGAAAGCCAGCTTGGGCCGCAAGTGCATTCTAACCCCAGAACTGATGGGATGGGACATGGAGATAGGATGATCACCAGACTTTTCCCCCAAAATAGTGAGCTCTAGGTTCAAGTGAGAGATACTGCCCCAAAGGAACTTTGTGGAAAGTGGTAGAGGTGGATATCTAATATCCTCCTGTGTCCTCTGCCTGAGCACACATGGAAGTACACAACTACACACACATGAACAGATGCATGCCCCAACATACACATAATAAAATAACAACAACAATAGTAATAGTAATAGTAATAAATAAAACAATCTTTGTATATTCTCTAAAAGCATTGTATTTTCCTATGTTGAAACTGACAAAAGGGCTCGGTGAATCAAGGGGCTTGTCACAAAGTTTGACAACCAATGTTCAATCCTCAGAACACATGTAAAGCAGAGAGCAAGTGCCATAGAAGCACTCACACACAGGGTTGCATGCACACACAATAACAATGCTAAATTAATTAGAGCTTTAATCGCATGCTATCACTTATATTTGAAGACTCAATTTCCTCTTTTAAATATTATAACACTCACTGAAATATGAGGAAGCAATGTATTATTACAGTGCATGCCGGCAAATCACCATAGAAACCCAGAAAATAGAAAAACCCTAAAATATTTGAGAAAAAACTCTCCATAACACATTTACCAAGTAAAGCTGTGCAGCTAGATGAACAATCATCAAGCATTCATTATGCTGTATCGTATTTCCTATTTAATTTCATTATTTTTTTATAAATAAATAAAAGAAATCTTACCCAACAAGAGAAGGGCTTTTATTTTTCAAACAAAACTCAAAAATTGTGCCCTAGAATTGTTCCTCCAGAAACTTCTATTTCTAATATTGAATTCTCTGATCCACTTAGGATTGATTCTTGTGTATTGTGAAAGAGAAGGGTCGGGTTTCCTTCCTCGACATGTAGATATTAGTGTCCCCCACATTAGAGGAAGACCACAGTTAACATCTCTGTGTGCAGTGGAAAAGGACAGTTTTTCTCCCAGAAATCAGAAATCCAAGATGGATGCCATTTCTCCACTGCTATCAGCAAGAATAGGGATTTATTGGCAGAGGTGTCGGGTAATAGACGATGACAAACTCCGACAAGTGTGAAACAATGAGTTGAAGCCATCTGTCCTTGGAAATTCCCTTTCTATAGTACCGCCAAATCGTCATGTGAAAATCTTGAGATCTAAGTATGGAATATATTCAAGATTTGAGAAATAAGAACAATGTGAAAATATTACTTATGTTGTTGTTTAAGCAACAAACTAAAAGCCACAAAGTAATAAGGATATAAAAAATATTAGGCTTTATATTGGATTTAAGAACATTTACATATACACACATAGTGCCCTGGACATACATCACTCAAAGATATACGGAGTGCTATAGAGAAAGACACCTGATATTAACCTGTGTCATTTAACTGTATGCATACACCTGTATGTATATTTACACATGCAAATGTATATGTGTGTATATATACACGTGTGTATACATATATACACACAAGTAAATAAAAATATAAAGCATTAGGAAATTAAGAATCAGTTCAATACATAAAAATTATGTGTCCTAGGGATACTTATAGTAACTAGCAATATTTAATACAGTCAATAGACATAAGATATATTGAAAGTATAAATTGTAAACCTCTATCTCAATGGAAAATAAAACTATAATCTGATTAATCTGGATGGAATGGAGTTTCCTTTGGAGTTTTCCAATATAAGTGGCTCTTATAAAATTCTAAAAAGATATAGGCAACTCATTCTATCTTATCAAATTACAAAAAGTTAAGCTTAAAATTTCCCATGCTTGAATAAGGGCAGGAAATGTATTTATATTATACATAATATATGCTTAAAGATGTCTGTTCTGCCACCATCTGTTTATTCAATGTAGTGTTTATAAAACTTTGAACATAACTGAGCATTGCAAGAAAATTTCAACAAGCGGGAAATGGCTGTATCCAACCATTTTAATGTCTTTTCAAATTTACCTGTTTATTTTCCATAGACTCATCAAGATATCAACAATTATAACATTGATTTATACTGAATCCTGCAGAATGGGTCAATAGCCATCAAAGATCATTTTGATTCAGAATGAGTCTCGTTAAACAGGTGACTCTCTGTATCTATCATTTTTTTTTTATTTTTATCCACTAATATCTTAGTAGGGAGCATTACATGGGTGGCATACTGTCATGTTTACTTCTTGGTATTCAGTGATTATTGCTATGTTTTATACCATACTACAGAATTCATATCTAAAGTGCTTCTTACAGTCTTAAACAAGAGGATATATTTCTTTGAAATGGAACATAGCATATAAAAATTGTAACTCAAGCCTGAAATTTCTGTATGAAATTGCATAATTGTGTGATTTGATGGCTGCCCCAGCTTCTTCCAGCTGGAGAAAAGACTTAAAGGTTATTTCCATGCCATTTCTCATTATTCTGAATGGGGTTCACCCACTGACTTTCTCGGGAGACAGTGGAGGTTTCAGACAGTTGCACACGTCTTCTTTGTGATTTTTGCCACATTTTTCTGCCCTAGGGAACTGAAAAGTATAGACTAGTTTTAAAAAAATTAAAAGTGAGTTTTATCTTATTATATCCTGTAAGAAGAGCTCAAGATCAGCTTTCTACATATTGTATGATGCATGATTCCGTTCTCAAAAATCTTGGTGTGACTCAGATGGAAGAAAGAAAAAAAAATAATAATTTTTTAATGGGATAGAATGGAAGGCAGACAATCAAAACTGAAATAGATCCAAGATCCTCTGAACTGAACCAAATGTGACTCTAAGTTCACCATGCACTCTGACGCCTCAGTGTGTGTTTCTCTCTCTTTTGCTTTGGTGCCTCTGCAGTGGTGTTTCTATGTGTGAGAAGAGAAGAGGAAACATCAGTAGACTTCATTCTTGTTTCACAAGGACAATGAGATTGGGACACTGAAGATTACTTGATATGTAACTATCAGTCACTTTACTTCATCCCTGAGTCAGTCAATATTTGAGAGGCTTTCTAACAAGAGCAGACAACGGATAACGTTAATTTAGGGAAAATAACTGATAGTCATTCAGAGAGAGTGGTTTCTCAGCTATTGACTAGATGAAGATGTTAAACCAATACAAAACAGAGGATTTCTATGTTTTTAATTTAATTAGCTTCTAAGAAGGACTGTGACTACCAGCTGAAGACTTTCCTGTCTTCGTCACAGAGAAAGTGCTAAATATCTTGCTTAGGGGTGCTTTGTGTGGTTTATTAAATATTGCCTTGGAAAGGCAGATAAATGACAGGGGGAGTAATCTTGAGTAAAATAAACTCCACTCTGCCAGACTGTGATTTTATTAAACCCAATTCCTTTATAATTTGATTAGGCCATTTTAAAAAGTCAGCAAGTAACTCACTGAGGCATTAAAAAAAATTAACTATTTGCAAGGAAATCCTATTCAGGCATGAAGGAGATGGTTCAGTTAGTAAATTGTCTGCCTCACAAGCATGAAGTCTTGAGTTCAAATCCATCCCTGTCACCACTTAAAAAGATGGCAGGAGGATGCATTCTGTTATCCCAAATTGGGTGTCAGGTGAGAAAAGGCAGAGCTCTAGATCTCATTGGTCATTCAGCCTAACAAATCAGTGAACTCCAGGTTCAGAGAGAGATCCTGCTTCAATAAATAAGATGGTAATCAACAGTGGAAGACATTCAACATCAAAGCCTGGTGTTCCCATGCCCATGCACACACACATTGACACACATAAAGATGTTAATACACTACAAACACAGAGGAAAAAAATAGAAATAAAGAGGCGACTGCGTAGTATCTTTCCTTAGTACATTGAGGATATAGCTGGTAGATGTACAATAAAAGACCATAGATCTCACAATAATAGTAGTAATTCTGTGTTTTGCTGTGTGTGTGTATATGTGTGACTGTATGAAAGCATGCACATCATACTTCCACTACATCAGTCAGATGATATTTCAGACTCATTGAATGTTCACTCAGGACCCTTGGTTAATGTGGTTGTAAATAAAGTTTAACAACTCCTGTCTGTGCATTTTGAGCTTTAATTATGCAAGCCTGCGTACGTGGTATGTCTGAAGATAATTTCTACTTAGAAATGAATGCATTATCATCTAAAGTTAAACTTTTGGCACAGATTTAAATTGTAAATTCAAGCTGTCAAGATTTATTATCTTGGAAAATTGAGGCAAAACTCCTATGTGCCTTGACTGACTCAACTACAACACACTTGAGTCCAGCTAGTGCTTCCCATACATACATGGGGATGAGGTCATCTGCAGTAACTGTGTCCACTCTGCATAGAAAAGTGACTCTCCACAGACAAGGAACCCTAAATTCTAAGAGCTTTACAGCGGGGGGAGAAGTCCCTGAAGATGAACCCTTCCTTCTTGCTGGAATTTTTAACAAGCTTAACCTTGCAATGATCTGCCACAGCTATGTATTCATGGGTACAAAAGCCACGCTGTGTCTAGGAGACAGCATTTCAAAATATTCCCCCTATTCTCCTCCTCTTGCATGCATTCTTTTATTTTTCTTTTTATTAAGAATTTTTAATCAATCTTTTTGCATTTTACATAGCTATCCCTGCTCCCACTCCCTCCCATCCTCCCGCTCCACCCCCACCCCATCTATTCCTCAGAAAGGGCAAGGCTTCCCATGGGGAGTCAACAAAGTCTGACACTTCACTTCAGCAAGACCAAGGCTTTCCCTCACTATATCTAGGCTGAGCAAGGTATCCCTCCAAAGAGAATGTGCTCCTAGACACCAGTTCAACCACTAGGAATAAATCCTGATCCCGCCACCAGTGGCACCAGACTGCCCAAGACACAGAAACAGCTGACCTGAGGTAGTGAGAGCTCACTGACTTTCAACGGATAGCGGACCAAATTAGGCCCCCTGAATGTGGGGGACAGGTGTGAGGCATGTGATCTCACACTTCACTGGGGTATGCCCTGACCTTTGGCAGTACGACTTGATGTGCCCGGCCCCTCTAATGTTGAGCACTGTTGCTTATTCAGGCTCAGTATTTTAAACAGCTCCCATCCTCTTTATTCACCACTGCCCACTTGAATAGAAAGCTTCTTTGACCAACGTTGAGAGCAGTCCAAATGGGCCATGGCATATTATAAAGTTGATTAGAATATACAAGTAACTGATAGTAAAGGTGGAGAAACACAAAGCAAAGTCAATGAAAATAGCAGTGAATTCTCTCCTGTGCCAACTGATAGACTGGTCAACTAATTCACTAAACACTAATTGAGGATTGATTTGGGGGATAAATATTGCACAAATCACACTGCAGGGGAAACAGCCCCTGCTGCCTGGAATGTCATTTCATGGAGGACCAGAGTAGAAGAAACCTTGCAGGTGTAGTAACCAGCGGGAACAATACAAAAGTAAGCCATTTTATAGCTGATGGCTAGTGAGCTCTCTCCCAGAATGTCAGTCATACAGACAATTGTCTATTCCAGTTATAAAAATAAAGAAAACTTTGAAAGTCAACCTAAATCACGTTTTCCAAACATGATCTTTCCCGAGGCCTTGCTGTTTTACCCCCTGCTTTTTGCCCATATTAGAAGTGCATTGCATTTGTCCCAAATGAGCTCCTCTCATTTTCCCCAATTTCTCGGAAGCACTTTCAGTCATTCCCCTTCAGAGCCTTCTGTGTACTCGTTTGCTGCTGGCGTCAGATTCACCTTCAATCCTGAGTGACAGATTTTCAAAAGAACCCAATTAGAGCCCAGCTAATGAGCCCTCCATGGGCTCCCTGAATAGCCAGATGACGGTTTATGTTCATCTTTTGAATTAAGAAGCAGACAGTAAGTCAAGGAAGAGGTAGGAATAAAGACCCTCTAATTGAATCACGGAAACACCTGTGTTCCTCAGCCTATATTTATTTACACACTTTAATCCAAAGCTGTTTAATAGGTGCAAAGTGCTTTAAACATCCTAATTATGTGTTAAAGAAAAAAAGAGACTGGATCAGAGGTAAAAATTAACAGAAGTGAGAAAATAAAATAAAACTCAGGGAACAAAGGAATTTTAACCCTTTCTACACTGACATGCTGGCATGTGAAGGTGATATTAGATAAAAATTTAAAAACTGTATTTACGGCCGGGTGGTGGTGGTGCACCCCTTTAATCCCAGCACTCGGGAGGCAGAGGCAGGCAGATCTCTGTGAGTTCAAGGCCAACCTGATCTACAAGAGCTAGTTCCAGGACAGGCTCCAAAAACTACAGGAAAACCCTGTCTCGAAAAAATAGCAAAAAGAAACACTGTACTTATTGTGAGTCTGTAATATAATTTGATGCTTTCATGGGGCATATTTTTCCAGTATACATACTTAGGTTGAAAACTGGAGTTGACATTTAAAAGACATTTAAAATATTGCTGCATATGTGATTCTTAAAACTTTTGTGTTTTGTAGCTCCTAAGAAATTGTTAGGATCTACACTTGATTTTTGAAAAGCAACTTTCCCTGGCAGGCCAATGGGGCTCGGGGTGACAATTGCTTTATTTTAATTGTTTCTAAATGTGCAGAGGCTGCAGGAATCTCTAACGATGTGAATATTTAATAACCATGATTACTGCATAACCTTCTGCCTTTTATCCTTATCACAAACACCGACAGCAGCCGTCTTCTTTTCATAGGAGAACTCGCATTATGGTGAGGGAGTAATCTAGTGAGGACTGTGAACACTGAGATACTAATAACAGTGGCATCACACTAGACCATGGGAGCATCAAGAACTGACCTTCGTGTCAAGCGGAACTAAGGAGAATGTCAACATTGCACACTCTGAAGTAAACTTTTTAGACCTTAGCGTTCTAACTCTCCCTACTAGATACCTCACATTGTGCTTATTGAAACTACAGAAAATAGTTTCCACATGGCTACTCTCTTACTTACGATGGTCGCACTGAGTCAGGGGTTAGCATATTACTAAGCTCAAGGGGTTAGAGGATGTATAGCTTTTCCATCGATGCCTTCAGCTTCTAAACTCTTCCAGAAGCTGCTTTTGTTAACGCATGTCAGGTTCTTTGGTTCAATATTACCAGAGAAGTGCTGCATGATACGGTATTTTGTAACAATTCTTTAACTTTGTCCTGTATGTGCCACATTGATATCACAATCATCATATAGAGAGGGGTAGTGACATGTATACATATGAAATTTTAACATTATATTATAATTTTTGATAATTCTATATGTGAATAATACATTTAAATCATGTCCACACTGCCTTCCCCTTCCAACCCATTCTGTGTTTCCCCATTCCCTACTTAATCTTAACTTTATGATATCTCTTTAATTATATGTATTTATAGTATATAATCTATATAATACCAATTGATATTTTTATTGCTTAGGCAACCATGTTAGGATTTCATGAGTGCAGCTTCTTTGCCAAATATAGAAAATAAAATAGGTCATAGTCCACTGGCTCTTACAATTTCCCTTTCCCTTTTTAGAAAAGTTACTTTATGTAGTGTAAAGAACACAGTATATTTACAGTTCATCATCGAGTCAGGTGCTTGACAGATGGCTACTACCAACCCCCCATCAGGAAGCAGATAGAGAGAGAAGAATGTTTGTGACCAACTTAATTTGGTTTCTCTGTTTCTCCTTTTAATTCTGCCTGGGACACTACATTGAGGATGAATCTTTTTGCTCCAGGTAAATTATCATGGAATTCAATACTCAATTGTCCATGCACTAAGTCTGATTGTGTGATTCTGGATCAAACAAAAACTCATGCTGAGCTCCATTTGCTCATGAACCCTGTGCAGCCGTACATGAACCAGTTCAGGAACTTAAACTTTTATATAAACAGTTTATTCTGCAAGTAGTAGAAATTATCCATTTTAATTATTTCTCAAAGAAGCAGTGAGCAATAAAGTGGAGAATAGTCCCAGAGTCTATCTTCCTACAGTAAAATCATGTTGAGATAAAATATCTCAAATAAATGGAAAATTTTGTAATCTACACAATATGGCCAAATTTATCAAAAGCTTTTCCCTCATAGATAATATATCACTGATCTCTTTAAAGATTTTTTCTCCTAGGGAATTCTAGTCTTTAAAATTTCAGCATCCTGAATTTCTCTTTCCTTTCACACCAAACATCAAGCATGTTCCAACCATCTCCTCTTTGGGGGCATAAAGAAGACATCAAAAGAAACAAGAGTCTGTGTTGGGTTGTTTTATGATGATCCCCAGACATCTTAGAGCTGGGACCTACAACGCGGTCCAGGCCTTCAGGTATTGAGAAACCCTGGGTCACCTAAAATTAACTTAATTAATTTTCTGTTATAGGAGGGGATTTTTAATCTCTACCTTTTCTTTCATTTTCTGATTTTCATTATATTAAATCCCGAAGCTGCCTCATCTTTCCAACCTTAGATCCCAGACCAATTGCAATTTAAATATTTCTGGAACAGAACTGTTAGGGTCCAATCGCCCTTCCCTGCTGCAGATGGCTACCGATAGAAAGAGATCAGATGCCAGCGCCTATTGAATGAGCACCTTGGATAGCCACCTTGTGCCCTTCTATACCCATGGAAGTTAATTCAGTGATGCAAGCAAAATAATCAGAGCCATAGCTAAGGGACTACTACTTCAGTTTAGGAACAGAAGGGCTCAGTCATCTCGCTGCTCCTAGGTCTGAATTTTCCTTTCTGCTTTATTACAATGCCAATGTAACACTCATTCCATAATATACTGGCTGATCGAAGTTGATAATAGTTTATACTATCAGACTCACTTTTCCCTCATGGAATATTTCTCTCCTGTCCAGACATTATTATGTAACAGTCTCTGGCCCATGTTAAATCTCCCATCATTATTATTTATTGGTTTAGCTTTTAAACTATCACTCTTGTTCTCTCCTGTTTGTTGTGAAAGTTAAATAGAACGACCTGTGTGCCACCAGGAATGAGTGTTCTGCAGGCAGACATAGTCTCTTCATTGTGACATCAATGTTCACAAATCTACATGAACCCAACTACCACTCTTGCAGAAGAACTGTGATGCTCAACTTTCACCATAGGCAGCCTTCTGACTCTGGAAGTTTGATCAGTAACTGGAATAAATGGCTCTTCTCCAAGCCACATGCTATAGCTGGCAGAACACTCTGACCCATATCCCAGCCTCCAGGTATATAAACCATGAGCACCTAAGGCCAGAAAGTCATCTGGTCTCTAGAAATAAATACTGGAAAAAGAAAAAAAAGGGGGGGGGAGTGTTGCATATTCCCTTAAATCAATTGCCAAAGTAAAATGGCATTTTCTGTTCTCTTGCTCCAAAACATAACTGAACAAGGAAAGCCACCCAGCTCCAGCACTGTGAACAATCCCCATTAAGTTCTGCTGACAGTGCCTACATCTGTTAGCTCGTTAGAGACAAAGTTGAATGCTACTTGGAATCAATGTTGGGCAAATTTGGGATGCAACCTGCAGTCCTCATGGATGAGTTGCTCATTTATCTTTGCCAATCTTTACTAATTTTGGCTCCGTGAACAAGGATATAGTATCCAAGCCGATAGCCAGGAAATTCCCAGGAATGTTCTTCTAGCATCCCAGCTGCCTATCTGAGGGCTTGGCGGGGAGGAAATGACTGGCAGTAGGCCCATCCTTTGGGCCCAGCTGTGCTGAGTGTACAGCTGGACCACAGATGGGGAGAGTCTACTGGGAGAGTTGAGGTTCCAAGCTCTCATTGGTGGGAGGTCAGAAAATAAAGGGGCCTGAGCTGCCAGCACCTTTGTAGTAGGTTGGGAAAAAATGAATTCCAGCATTCTGTACATGCATCACATGAAAATAGAGAAGGTGTGCCTACCACAAAGGCTAAAATGTCCCTTTTCCAAATATCAAGGAAAGATGAGAAGGGGCTGATGGATGGCGAACTTGAGATGCTTGCCTTTACTTCTTCTCTTTCTCCTTCATTTTTATTTCTGATCTCTGTTCTCATTCTCTCTCTCCTTCTAAAGAGTAGATATTCCCATTATGATTATGTAGAATAACTAAATTACACACACTCAGCATGCTAGCTCTATGTCCTATAATAGAAGAAGCACTGTAGACAAACAGGTCAAGAATAAAGCAGGAAATCTGTACACTGACAGATACCTGTGCTTTATATATCTTTATCTTCCAAAATCAGTACAGGTGCTAGGGTTACAGAAAGAGCCACATATTAAAATAACATAAATTGATGGTGTTGCAGGACAGATGTGTTTGAATTCACATTTTGACATAAAAGTGATCACTATCATCAATCATAAAATTGAAATAATAGAGTTTATTTCTGCTTTCATGACTGTTTTAAATGTTAATTAAGTTGTGTATTGCTTACTGAAGCTGGAATGATTGAGCCTCTACAAAATGCATAATTTTAATTCTTACTCCTTATGTTACAATATTTAGATATGGTTTCTTTGAAAAGGAATTTCAATGTCACTCTAAGAAAACAAGGGCAGTAATGGTGCATGCCTTTAATCCCAGTATTTAGGACGCAGAGGAAGGAGGACATCTGTGAGTTTGAGGCCAGCCTGGTCTACAAGCGCTAGTTCTAGGACAGCTAGGGCTGTTATACAGAGAAACCATGTCTCAGAAAAACAAAACAAACAAATAGACGAAACCCCACACATCTAGATTCCTCTCTTCCTGTGTGTGTGTGGACAGAAGTCTGGAAGAAGAAGAAATGACACAACAATAAGGCAAATTTTCTTTCTTACCATAAGAATTTAATTTCGAGCTGTTACTGTTTATTTTAACTTAAAATGATTACTACATTTTATTGATGAAGGGACTGTTTTTGTGTGTGTTTGCATAGACGCATATTTTCACACACACCTGTGTGGGTCCCAGGAATCAAAATCAGGCTTTCAGGTTTCAATGGTTGTTGTTTGCTCTCATAAGGACACAGTAATTGGCTCCTTTCCTTACCAAATATGTTTAAATGTTAGTGGGAGAGAAGAGTGAGGAGTAGAGAAGAGAGTGGGAATTCTTTGTGTCTTTTGCATTACAACAGTTCTCTATCTCCATATTCAAGGTAAATGATAGAATACAAATAAAACCAGTCAAACATGAGCTAAATAAAAGTAAAACATCCTCTTGTCTGGCACCCTTTGTGTCTCTGAGATTCAACTTCCATAAAGCTTTGAGTGTATTAAGAATTAACTAAAATTATGTAAATGAATCATTGTGAGTGGGCATTGCCACAATGCTGACACCTTAATAATGTCTATTTTATATAGCCTGACTATTATGGTAATAGCTTTGCTTGCTCTTGTCATTTTTCAACTGCAATATGAATATTTCCCAACAAATTAGAGATATCACTGAAGATTTCTCCTGATGAATAGAGAAAAAATGAAAATTAATTGCTAATTGCACCTACTCTGGCGGTCACTTAGTCAATGCTCTCGACCAGCATTTTATGTGGTATAGTTCATCTAAATGTGATAATAAGGCAGCAAGCCAAGGTTCATCCTCTTGGAGGATGGAAAATCTCCACTTACAGAAGGGCTCTCTATATGTATTACAATACACATATCCTTTTAAAATGTCATTCTGGTTTTCATACATTTGGCAGTGGAAAGTAATTGATTAGTAGATAAGATATTCTCAGAAACTATGTTCCTTTTTCCTTTGAGATTAATAGTAAAATGGATTATAATGGCATAAAACTTTATTCTGGGCTGAATTCAAATTCTCTCAGAAGTATTCAAAGGGGTTATAGACCCTTCTAACCATGGTATAAGGCAAACAATCAGGAGACATTTTTTTTTCTCTGTTTTAATCAAGTTCCCAAGATTGGACCTAGATTTTTTTGAAACTTTCTTATGTCTTTATCATTATAATAAATAAAGTTAGCTTAGGTAAAAATTATAAAAAATGGACTTTTGATGGAATTAAGAATAAAAGTAGCTTATCTAATTCACAAAACATTTTAAGGTTAGTTGGATTAGCCATGTTGCATGAAACAGACCCAGTTCACATGTCCACATATATTTTTATGAAAGAAAACACAGGGAAAATTATATCAAACATGAGTTATATCCATAGTTAGCTAGTTAAACAGTCTAGATTTTATCTGTCACAGAAAGTACTAGGAGTAAAAAATCTGGATTACTTCCATTTTAATGCATGGAACTCATGCATCTGCCTTTCCTTTTGCAATTTCTATCTACTTGTTCACATAATGGTGGAGGAAGGTCATTGGCCCATTTGATTGGCCATCCTTTAGGTGGGTGGAGTAAACAGAATAGAATGCTGGGAGGAAGAGGAAGTGAGCTCAGATGCAGGGCAGCTCCTCTCAGAGACAGATGCAACGCAGCTCATCGCCAGGCCAGACGCGATGAGGCTCCGACCCAGGATGGATGTAGGCTAGAATCTTCCTGGTAAGTGCACCTTGGGGTGCTACAGATTATTAGAAATGGGCTAAATTAATATGTGAGAATTAGCCAAGAAGAGTCTAGATATAATGGGCCAGGCAGTGTTTAAATGAATACAATTTGTGTGTTGTTAAAGCTAACCATGTGGGAGCCGGGCAGGACAAAAAGCAGGCCCGCAGTTCTTGCTACAACATAACATTCCATAGTAGTTAGCTGCCAAGAGGTCTCTGAGTTCAGAATACAATCGCTCTTCTGTTGGGCCACAGCAGTCATATTAAGGTTTGCAAATGGGACCAGCAGATTGGGGATGGGACATGAATGAGAAAACATGAGCTTTTCCAAGGCATTCCCTTGTCTTAGACAGAGCTAAGATTTCCACAGATTCACCAGGTGGTGGCTCATTCACATGGTGGCATTCATCTCCTGCAAGCCTGTCAACAAGCCAAGTGCACACACTGGTGAGCCATGCATAAATAGGCCATATATGCAAATAAGATTTGACTTTCATACAGAACCAAGGGCCACTGCTTTGGGGCCATATTTGCGAGGATAGAAAAGAGAAGCAACTGTACTGTGGTAAAGGAATAAAATATCAGGAAACAGTTTTCATTGTTTTACCCTGTCTCTTAGAATATGATAGATCTGAGAGATACTGTGTCATTTTTATGAATCTTAGTATGTTTCTCATAGAAAACGAAGGTGAAGCTACTCATATATAAATTAGAAATGAGAAATTGGTAAGTTTTAGTTAAACATATGGAAACCAGAGACCTTGCCCCCCCCATGCTCAGTTTATCTTATTTCACTACCTGAATAAAAAACATAGATGGCCAATGTATTTAATTCTGAGTCAACTGAAGTCAAATTATTTCACCTTCTTGTTTTATTACTAACAAAACCAACTATCAGATAAATATGAATTTGGACTTAGTGTCTCTTTTACCTTAAAAATTTAAACTCTCATCTATGCAATCCCAATTAAGTGAACAAAGAATGAATGCAGCATCAGAAAATACTCAAATTTGTATTACATGTTATTTATTTCAATGAATGGAAGGGGTGGCATGCACTGGCATGGTGCACATGTGGATTCCGAAGACAACTTACAGGAATCATTTCACTCCTTAACCACGTGAGTCCCTTTGATTGAACTCAGCCACATCAGCAGGAACCTTTATCCACTAAGCCATTTTGATTGTCCTGATCTTCCCTTGAACTCATAAGAGGAAACAATTTTTCTCTTAGCTGACTATTTAAAGTGTATCCTCCACGGGTGTCTGTGCACACAGACCCCTGTACCTTGTATTACTATTCTCTCTTCCATAACGTTGCCTGCTTAAGTGCCAGTGGAAGATAACGGAGACCTCAGGAAGGCAGCAGGACATAGCAGGAGGAAGTGACATCACTGAAGACAATACTTGGAAGTGATGTTGGGAACCCACCCTTTTTCTGTTTCTCTTCCTTTGCTTCTTAGGACCATTGACATTAATAACCCTTTGCCACACTCCTGGAAACAGTCACGATGCAGCCACAGTTCCTAAGCAACAAGGATAAGCAACCAGGAGCTGGAAGTTTCAAGACCCTGAGATGTTCTAAACTCCTCCTCCTCAATAAGTTGTTTGTCTCAGATATTTTGGCAGGGATAGAAAGTGTACCACTGCAAGGAGAAACATCATATATGTAAAGAATTGGCTTACTATATCTCACAGGACTTGGGGTCTGGCATATTCCAGATTCCTGGAAGTAACAGCAGGCTCAGGATGCTATGAGGAGATGATGTTGCAGGTGAGTTCAGAAGCAGTGGAGACACAGAGTTCCTTCAGATTGGGGAGTTCAGTCTTTCCTCTCACGGCTTTCTACTGATTAGATATGACCCACCAACGTGGTTGGCAATAATCAGCTTTCTCTATATACTACTAATGCAATCACCTTTTGTGCAGTTATATCAAAATCACACCTGTACCGCAACATCTGTATAGGCTAGTGTCCCAAGGATCTGTGCTTTATAGATGAGCCAAGATGACACCGAAAAAAAAAGAAAAAGAAACTAGCCAACAACATGCCAGATTACAACCCATTTTGTGAAAGTTGCTAAAGGAAGCAGAGTTGAGTCATGTATGAAGAGTGGGAACAGGTAACACAGGTACAGTAGCACACCAGTTGTACATACAAACACCCTAGTAACATCACATCAACCTAGCAAGATAATGAAGACGTCAATGAAGGTGGCAGGGGCGGGGAGGTTAAAACATTCAATTCCCCTCTGCTCCTTTTAGCCTTATTGACTAGCCCATTCACAGGGCTTTTTATAGGAACACTATGCCAAAGAGATCTGAGATAGAGGAGAAAAAGAAATAGTGGGCACAGATTGCAGAATAAGAAAAAAAAACACTCAAAGTTAGAGATAGATGAATTAATAATGATTGCTAGAATGGATGAGGAGACTTTATATGAATAAGAATCCCTATGTGTTTTGGTCAAGGATGGTTAAGGCGCAGAAAACTTCACTCTGTCAAGTTTACCAAAGCCCTGGAGGGTCAGGTTCTGTCATGTCTAGCTGGCTTCTAAAGGGTCAGCATAACTTGTATATTAACCTTTATCATCTCTTGATCCCCATTGGAGGTGTTGGAATGATAGTGGGAGGAGATGAGACCCTGCTAAGTCACATGCTCTACATTAACTGTGCAATGGAATCTCATTTCTAAAATATATTGGGACTTCTATGACATCTAGTCAGCACAAATCCATCGTATTTTTGCTAATGCTTAAAAAGACTGCTCTCTAAAACATGATACCTTGATAAATTTTGTAAACTTGGTGTAATTTTATGTAAAAATTACTGCATGCAAATGAGGAGATGAAGGGATGGTTCTGGGTTTAAGATCATCTGCCATTCTTCCATCTGACTCAGGCTCAATTACCAGAACCAGTGTGGTGGCTTAGAACTATGCAACCTATAACTGCAGTTCCAGAGGATCAATGAACTCTGCTGGTCTCTGAGGGCACCAGAAATAAACATGGTGAACACACACACTTGCATGCAAAACACTCACATAAATTAAACAAATCTAAACAGATTTTTAAAAAAGCAAGAAATGAAAAATACTATGAAAGTTATTTAAAGTGGCAGAAAACCATTGGTATATTCAAATTGTCAACAGGGAAAATAATTTCAAATATAGAGTTGATATAGCAATAATAAAATGTAAATTATGATTTAATAATCTAATGCTGTTTTGGTAAAATATTTGAGTATGTTTCTGGTTGTACAAACTTATCAATACCATTTTTTCTGCCAGACATGGTGACTCACAATTGTAATCTCAACATTTGGGAGGTTGAAGCGGAAGAATGGATATGTGGTTCAGGCTGACATGCCTCATTTCCCACTTCAACTTCCCTTTAAACGAGTATTTTTCAAGTTCTTAAAAGAGGGAAAACATATTCGATTTTTAAAACTAATTTGTATGCCCTGAATTATATAGGAAACTTACTGCTTTGTGCTTGATTCTCTAACATACATACATAAACATATGCAACTGCCATTTCTATTATGAACCAAACAGCATATAAACAATTGTGTTTTATGGGAAACAAGTTCAGGCTGTGTCTTTTTATGCCCTTTATATTTCTGAGTGGCCAAGAGCACCTCCTATTTCATAACACTTGTCTAGAAGTCTAGAAATGACCAGAGAGGGGGTGAGAGTAACCACTCACTGCATCTGGCATCTGCTGCCTTTTGCTATAAAAAGTGAAGCTGAGCTGAAATTTCTCCTTTTTATGTGATGAAGAGCTCAGAATATGGTCTTTTTTTTTCTTTAATAACAATAGGCCAGACATCCTCTGTGAAGAAAGGCTCTTTCTTCCGGCAAGACTCGAGGGAGTGCAGGGAGCATTCAAAGAATGGGAAGCTGATTAAAGCTAAAAATGAATCAAGTCAAACTTTAAACATTGTGAGAAAATGCCTGAAAGTAAAAAACTAGGAATGGAGAACCGTCCTTCTCTTTTATCTGTTTTCTAATTCAAAGTGTTTTGAGAAACCTAGTCTAAAAGACTGAAGAAGCTGCAGAATGTGCTTGGTCTACACGCTTAGACATGTGTGCAGCTGCAGAATGTGCTTGGTCTACACACTTAGACATGTGCGCAGCAGCAGAATGTGCTTGGTCTACACGCTTAGACACGTGTGCAGCAGCAGAATGTGCTTGGTCTACATGCTTAGACATGTCTGCAGCAGGTGCCATATCACGTTTTTTTTAAACATTCATGATTTCTTTCGATTTTAAGAAATTTTTGCTGTTTCCCAATGGGAAACCAAAACTGAATCTAGAATTTCAAAGTATCAACCTGGGTTTCTTAGCCTAACTGCACAAATTTATTTTCTGAATAGTTTTTAAATCTTCCATTATCTTAGTCTGTTTGCGTTACTAGAACAAAATCACTGAGACTGGAGTGTATAGTTTACAGAAATTTACATTCCAAGCTCCTTTACAAAGACTGAAAATTATTATTTTGTAATTATATATATATGTATATTTATACACACACGAACACACACACACATATATTGCCACACTAATGCAAAAAACTGACTCTTCCCCATTCCAGCAAATCACCAACTGCAAGAACACCTCAGTTAGGGAATGGAACTCAAGATCATATTGACTGTCCTCTTATTTAGTGGTTCAATGGTCCCCTGCATTTCTTAGAGGTTTTCTTTATTTTTCTTAATTATTGATTCATTCTGCTCTTTTTTATTGTATGATTATTTTATTTTTTTTAATTTCATTCTACATTCCATCCCCAGTTCTCTCCCCCCCACCAGTCCTCCTGCTTTCCTCTTCCCCTACCCCGCTATCCACTCTTCTCAATGGTTAAGGGCTCCTCCCATGGGAGTTAGCAAAATTTGGCACATTAAGTTGGAACAGAATCAAGCCTCTCTCCTCAGCATTAAGGCTAATCATGGCATCCCACCACAGGGAAAAGGCTCCAATAAACTAGCTCATGAACTAGAAATAGATGGTGGTCCTGCTGTCAAGTGTCACAGATAGTCCCAGTTTCCCCACTATCTCCTACATATGGAGGCCTACATCAGTCCCATGGAGACTCCACAGATGTCTGTCTAGAGTTCCTGAGTTTCTATGAGCTTGGTTCAGCTGTCTCTGTAGATTTTTCCCTTATGATCTTGACCTCCCTTGCTCATATATTCCCTCCTCCCTCTTTTTGATTGAATTCTCAGAGCTCAGCCAGATGTAGAGATCTTCATTCTGCTCTTTGACTGACATAATCCCAACCAAAATGTACATTTACAATTAAGTTATTCTACATGGATGGACAATGCTACTCCCATTAGTCATTGAGTCATTGATGCTAAAGGAAAATACCTATGCTATGTGCAGAATACCTCCCTAAGACTTCTTGATCAGAGGCTTCCCAAGCAATACAGTTTACTGTTATTTTGCACATCAGAATTAAATACTAAGACTGTATTGATGAAGACATTACCCATTTTAGTTACATAACACAGATAAGTCCAGCTGGAACTGAGTTGGCAACTCCCTTCCTCCTGGCTGGTGTACATGATGCTGGGAGTTGACATGCAAATTGCTGAGATTGAAACTCATCAGCAGTCTTACACAGCTATGGAACCCTGTCAGCTAAATACGGCCTGATAAAATAGTGGTACGATTGTTTAGGGTGCAACCAATTACTTTCTGATTGAATTTGAGGCCTGCTACATAGAAGAAAGTACAGGCTTGCTACTATAAAGCAAGCCTAAACTCTATGATCATTGGCTCTGGGAGGATCCTACTACTCTTGTTTTATTAAATACATACTGTCAAAATGCTTTCTAAAGCTTTCTGTTTACACTTACAGAGTATTGCTGGGCAAGGATGCCTCTTTCTACTACATATTAAAGATGAAAACAGACCTTTTGTATCTTCTCAATATGCAGAACATAAGCAACTGGTACATGCTCAGCTATAAATGGGACATTTACATTGTAGTCTCCAAGACCAAGGGTACACTGAAAAAGATGGGACAGATGGAAAGGAAAAGGCAAAGTATGGGGAAGAGTGATGCAGAACTCTACCATGTAGATAAGATGTGGCTTCTGCAATCGCAAACCAACAGTGGTTTTGTAGACCTGCAGGGACCTGTACAAGATTTAGCACTTTAGCATCCCAGTGGATAAAGTTGTCATGAAAATAGGAGGGGAATATTTGGGAAGAAGAATGATTTCACAGGAACAGGAATGGGTTTTGAGAGAATAAAAGAAGGTAACTGTAATCTTAATACATTGCATATATATGATATTTAAAAAAATTCTAAAATTATGCAAATCATTATCACTGTGAATATCATGGAAAAATTCTCAATGAAGTACCAGAAAACATCTTCAGTACCCTCATCCCACTCTCTAACACACTATCTGTGATTTGAGCCAACTGGAACACAGGCTGTTGAAGATGTCTGTCACTTTTGTTTGTGCTTAAAGATGTTACAGAAGCATGAAAGATGAAAGCAGATAGTTTTATGTAGCGCTCTAGAAGCACAGCAATATTCATTTGAGATGTTGCTATTTACTTGCTGGTTGATATAGGACTTGGTGTAAACTAGGAGTCATGCTAGTCAAATACAATTTTCACTGTAGGATGATACATTGAAGAGGTGATTTGTGCCTAAATAACAATTTACAAGAAATAGAAAGAATCAGATGTGTGTATTAGTAGAGGCATTAGTTCAGTTTTTAAAATACATTAACTGTACAGCTTCTTTTGTATCTTCAGTCTAAACTATTTTTGCCCATTCTTTCCAGGTGTACCACAAAGAACCCATTTACATCACTGACTTATTGGCTAAGACACCATTTATTCTTCTGAGACTTTTCTTGATGTGTGACTAGAATTTGTCCTTTCCTTTGATTTGTTCAGACCTGCACCGACATTGCACCATCACAGCCAAAATTCTTACATTCTTATTACACTAATTTGTTTATGGATATCTATCTGTCTGTCTGTCTGTCTATCTATCTATCTATCTATCTATCTATCTATCTATCTATCTATCTATCTATCTATCTATCTACCTATCTATCTTCTCCCTCCCTCCCTCCCTGTTATAACATCAAGGCTCTGGGTATAAAAAATGTCTTTTCTTATTTCAATCATTGAGCAAAACAGTCTTACAGGAGTGGGGGGAGGGGGAGAGGAGTGGGAGGAGGGGGAGGGAAATGGGAAGCTGGGAGGAGGCGGAATTTTTTTTTCAATAAAAAAGTAAATAATCAAATACACATGGATAGAGAAAGTAAAGGACACACTGATGTTAAGCAATTATGAGATTATGTGAACAGTATTCCATGCTCAATAACAGGAACTAGGATGATATCCAGGTGGTTCTAAATTTATTTCTACTTCTCTAGGACCTTCCATATTGCCAGTGAGATCTTTAGGTTACTCAGCAAAGGTATCAGTGCTTTGTGATACCATGACCTTGGAAATGCCCTAGTAGCATCCTTCATCTGCAATCAAGACAGTGAACCCTAGGCAACAACTTCCATCACAAACTCCCCTGAGCACAACAGAGGTGGTTCCGCTGTGTTCTAGCGACATCCTCTTCTCTCCTTTGCTGTGCTCCTCACCACCATATGGACACATTCGCTTCTCATAATTGTCATATTTTGCTTGAGAATAGACTTTGTAAATGAATGTCTGAACAGAGGAAGGAAATAATTTTGACCTTTCTATTTAAAACATTTATATGTCTGAGAAGCCAAAAATCTATTGATGACTTGAACAGAACAGTTTATCCTATCACCCCTTGGTGTCATTTATTTGCACAGGCCCAAAAAGATTGTGTGCACATTTGTTTATGATCATATGCACATGCAGAGCTGTATGATCACAGGGAGGGCTCTATAATTGCTGATGAAGGCATGTTCTACATTCAGTACATCTAACACTAGTCATAGTACTTATTTATTTATATCAATTATAATAATTAGGCTGTAACACCATACAAGAGGTTTGAATGCATATGTCTTTCTGCAATTTTGGGAAAGCAGAGAATTAATGCCACTTTTGCTAATTTTGCTTCTAATTCCAGGTGAAATTAGAAGTTTTATTGGCAACTGCTGAAGAGACAAAGTAGAGTAACTTGAAATTAATAGCATTTTATGGATTCATAATGCCCTCCTGTAAAAATTTACTGCCCACTTAAAATATACATAAGCTATTAAATAATAGAGCATTGATAGAATATTTGAGAAATAAAAGCAAACCCTCTGAGCATTAATTTATTTACTGTATGAATAACTTAATATCTACCTCTGATTTAATTTTCAGTCATGGTCAATTAACTAATTTAGTAACACTATATATACAGTGGATAATCATTCTGCTCTAGATGAAACTTTAAGAAAGACGAAAGCAACAAAAGGCTCATAAATAAAGGAAACTGTTTTGTTTTAATAATCTGATAATAAAATAGAATACTGTTATGAGAATTTAGGATAGATTTTTTTCTATTTAATTTTACCACCAGGGTTAAGGTATAAATACTACTCACAAAATTCTCTCTCATTGTAGAAAACTTTAAAGAGCAAGCAATAAGTCTCTTTGTTTAATTCCTAATTTGTTGCAACTGCACTTAATTTTAATAATGGGAACCAGTGTGCAACACTCTTCTGATGGAGCTTTATTTACAAATCCATTGAATTCCTATATCAATGTTTTGAGGTAGGCATCTTTTTAATATGTTAGTTTGCAGGTCAGACACTGGGAACAGGAAGGACGCATCGACACCAGAGTTTACAGAATACATCTGGATGGGATTAACTTTGGCAATCTGACTTGAGTCTGACATCAGAAACTCTAGGCTTTCTGTCAAGCAATTTCAAACCTTTAACCTCAAATTATTGATAACAAAGACATGACTGCATTTGCAGGAGAACTTTGGGGTGGGCAGCTAGGGAACTTATAACATTCACAATAATGGAAAACCCATTCATTAATTTGGAAATTTCATTATTTCTGGGGGCACCTAGTTTAGATCTCTGCTTAGTTGGGTTTTAGTCTGTAATCTTTGATCTAGTCAAGTACTCTTTTTCCCTCTTATGTTTTCTCAGCAAGAATTATACAATAATTGGAGCAAATACATATTTGAACTCTGGCTCAGTCAATTGGTAACTTTGAGACTTATTCAGAAGCCTATATACCTCAGTTTTATTGTATGAGTGGCAATTATGAGACCAACTTTATGCTCTGAAAATTATATGACTTCATAGGAAATGCTGCATGTTACATTATATGATACACATATATTATAGAGATCATATATATATATATATAATATTTGGTCTTCAATAAAATTTGGTTTCTCTTCACATAGTTGAACTACTGAAGAAAGATAATGGCTAAACATTCTCAGTTTTCTCTTTAAATCCTACAATTTTTCAGAACATTGCAAAACACAATTATTTGGTCTAATAATACTGGCTACATGTAGTTGGCATTCTAATGCTGTTTTGATTTCCTATATAGTTTTAGTTACATAGTTTACACAATAACTTAAAGAGAGAATTCTTGTTTTCTGGTTTAGTTATCCTTTTAAAATGAATACTTAATCTCCTTCTGGGGGAAAAAATCAATGAATCGTTACTGAAAAAGAAGAGAACTTATTAAATGCTCATTTGAACCATGACTTTGAATCAGAATTTAGCTAATTTGGTAGTTAATTCTCTTTTATCTATGCTAACCCTGGAGAAATTTTATCACCAAGGAATTATTATTGGTGGGAACCTTTTCTCAATATCTATCATATGATAGATATTGAGAAACATTTGTGTGTGTGCATATCTTTAATCTTGTATTCTACAATATAACCACAGGCAGAGCTGTTGGCCCAGCCACTCCCTGTAATAACTTGTGTCTGAACAAAATAATCCCATGAACCCAGGGTAGAGAAAGTATCTCCATCTCTGGTATCACAGGGCCTCACAGGAATTCTTCCTATGGAGGCCTGCTTCCTGCTGAGACCATCTGCCTTCCCATAGAGTAAAATTGCAAGGCTTCTAAGAGAAATATGTCCCACACTAGATTGAATTTCTCCATCACTGGATAGATATTTAACTGATACCTTCAGTGGGATGGTAAATAGAATACCAAATGCCATTCACTGAGCTAGAAGATTACTCCCTTATGAAATGTCAAATGCCAGGGCTCTAGTTCAAGTAAATGCAATTAAAAGTACATGTGTGTTCACATGTATGCACATACACACGCACGTGTATGCACACACACACAGTCATGAGGAGAGAGAAAATAGAAATATAGATGTTAACCTTTTCTAGATTCTATAATTTTGTGCTTGGCTTTTGTCCTTCACACAGTGAGCAATGACTAGTGATAACAACCTGGTCAATTGTTACATGTGACTAGAGCTCTCTTTAAGCCCTTCACATGCTATTAAAGTCATTGACACCAACAGAGAAAAGGAAGAGTAATTAATAATGGAACTCTAGAACACAGGATTTGCAGTAAGAATTGATGGTTATAAATTTCCCCTCATCATTCAGCTGCACATTTAAACTCAACAAATTATTCAGCCAACATTAGCCTCTCACTCCTAGGTAGATAACAGGATTTATATCACCATGGTGTTATTGTGCAGGCATATGAGGTTGCAATGTAAAATAACTATAACCATGATATTCCCAGAATAAACTTTCAGTAGTTTCATTTCTGGAGGATGATGACTGTTAAATCCCTATGAAGTTATAGCACTTGAACGAGACTGGAATGAATAGATACATTAGGAAATGTTTTGTCTTAAATGTTGTGTCTACAGGTGTTTCGCCTAACTGTATATCTGTGCACCACTTGTGTGCCTAGTGCCTATGGAGGCCAGAAGATGGTGCTAAATCCTGCAGAATTGGAGTTACAGTGACTGACAGCTGCCATATGCGTGCTTGAAATCAAACTTGTACTTTTAATCACTGACCATCTCCCCAGTCCTAGGGAAGATTTGCAAGAGGGGAAAAGAGTATTTACAAAAAAAACTGTGATGTTAAATTTATGTAGCATGTGAACAATTAATAAGATAGATGCCTTTGTGACTAGAATTTTGTTTGGAAAAAAAATAGTGCTCCAGGTTGCTAAGTTACCTTAGCTGGTATACTGTTTGCCTTGCACCCATGAGGATCTGCTTCAAAGCTCCCAAATCCAGGTAAACATGGCAGTGTGGTAGCAAATTATAATCCTAGCAGTGAGAAGGGAGAAGTGGGTGAGAATCGGAGGCATGGTAGCCAATCTGCCTGGTTTACTTAGTCGGATCCAACTCAATGAAGGAGACCTTGTCTAGACGAAGTTGGGATATGTTCTCTCAAAATAACACCTTAAGTTAATGTCCTCTGACCTCTGCATATATATTTTCACAAAAGTATCTGTGTCTACATACACATGTGCACCTATATATGCATGAACATGCACATACATTTCAATCCACAGGTTTTCTATAAGTTGTCCAAAAGCATAGTAAAATCATCTTCTCTTATGTTTCTGTTTATCATTCTAATTCTGTTTGAATCTGTGTATTTTGATGTTATGTCATAGACACTAATATTATAAAGTTTTTGTAGACTCTTAATTTATTACATTCTCAAGGTGATACTTTTTATTTATTGGAGAAATGTTCTGTTTTCTTTGAGCTTTTCATGTGGTGATACATAAACACATTTCAATATATATTTTTTTTTTGGTTTTTCAAGACAGAGTTTCTCTGTGGCTTTGGAGCCTGTCCTGGAACTTGCTCTTGTAGACCAGGCTGGCCTCAAACTCACAGAGATCTGCCTCTCTCTGCCTCATAAGTTCTGGGCTTAAAGGCATGCACCACCACCACATGGCAACACATTTTAATAATTAAAGGGAATAAAATTATATGATAAGTGTTATAAAGTAAATATAAACTATAAATAAACATTAAAAATATGTCCAGAACAGTGGAACTGATCTATTGGGAGCTCTCCAAGGCCAGCTGGACTGGGACTGAATAAGCATGGGTTGAAACTGGACTCTCTGAACATGGCGGACAATGAAGGCTGATGAGAAGCCAAGGGCAATAGCACTAGGTTTCGATCCTAATACATGAACTGGCTTTGTGGGAGCTTAGCCTGTTTGGATGCTCACCTTCCTGGGCCTGGATGGAAGTGGGAGGACCTTGGTCTTCCTGTAGGGCAGGGAATTTGGACTGCTCTTCAGTATCGAGAGGGAGGGGGAATGGACTGGGGGGAGGAGAAGAGGAGTGGGGATGGGGGAGGGGAGTGGGGGGAGGGGGCAATGTGTGGGAGGAGGGGGAGGGAAATGGGAAACGGGGAGCAGTTGGAAATTTTAATTAAAAAAGAATAAAAAAAAAAAGAAAAAAAATATGTCCAGAAAATGTTCAAGTATTTGGAAAATATGTTTCCAATTCTTCAGAAATCTGTTTTCCCAGATATCTTCATAAATATAATCTTCAAGTGTCTACAATAACTTCTACACTATTTTCATGTGTAATTATTATGTCAATCACTAATTTTTCCTGGTATTGAGTATATTGCTATATGTTAGCCCCAAATGCTTGAGAATTGGAAAAAAATTGTAAACTTATTAGAACACATAGAAAGAATTCACACTTTCAAAACACAGCAAATAAAATAAGTGCTTATTATTCATAATGGAAAAACTACAATATTTACCTAAATATACACTTAGACTAAATTTGGAATATTTCAAAACCTACATCAAAAGACTCAGAATTGTTGAGATGTCAACTGTCACCAAATTGTTCTTTATACTAAAACTTGCTCCAATCAATGAATCAGCTGCTTTCTGTGTGGAGATCACTAAAGAAGACAAAACAGTTTTTGAAATGAGAGGCAAGTTGGGAAACTCACCCAAGTTGACAGTGATACTTTGGTGATACAATACTGACTTCAGATTCGTGTAGACAGCAATGCCTTGCAAAGGAAAGAGTTTTATGTATACAACTTACTATCTTCAAAGAAGTTGTTAAAATTATTTGATACTTAGGGACAGAGTTTTCAATAAATGATAGTAGAACAATGGAATGTTCTTGGGGTTTTGTAAATGAATATGTGGTAGAGCGTCAAACACAGCAACATTATAGTGAACCACTAATTATAGCACAGGTTAAAAAAAATAACAAATTCATTGTAAATGAGTACTGAGATGAAGAAAAATATCTTAATTCAAATTAAAATATAAATTTGAACCTCACATATCATAAAGTAATGAACATGGAACCTATTTTAAAGAGAAAAGAATGTAAAGAATGTCTGATCCAAGTAAAAGTCTCTTTTGATATCCAGTTAGAAATCGAGGTATCCGGCTGGGGAGAAACAGAGCTGTTACAAGCCCATTCTGCTCTTTCTAAGGACACAGGTTCTGTTACTAATACCCACATTAGGCTGCTCATAACTGCTTTTTTTTTCTAGGTCTAGGAGTTTTGAAATTCTCTCTGGACCCTGCAATCACAAGTAAACACACACACACACACACACACAGAGAGAGAGAGAGAGAGAGAGAGAGAGAGAGAGAGAGAGAGAGAGAGAGAGGTGGGGAGGTGGGGGGAAGTCATACCTGTACATAACTAAGAATAAAGTATTTTTAAAGTAAGGCATCAGTGACACGTATTTCATGCATTTGTCGTGATTGATAGTTAACAGTTTTGGAATGGGGTACCTCCTCCTCACAAAATGCAGGTTAATCATTCTAGTTTTGAAGACAATAGACTGGTCTACTAACAAATTCTAAACCACTTTCTGTTGGAGAATCCTTTCTTTCTCCTGTGCTTTGTTGGAGATGAGACTGATTTCTATTGGGATCAATATCTGCATTGATAACTACTTACTTAACCTTTTACTACTTCAAACTTCTCTTAGGAAAATGAAGTGAGAATGCAAATGAAAAATAATTACCTCTAATTATAGAGTACTATAATTGTATGGATATAGATATCAAAGTCACCCTGTTTTAATTCCCCCACTTTCTGAAGCAAAAAATAAAACTCAATTTACTTTAATAGTAGGGGGTAAGAAGTTTGCTTGTTATAAACCATTATAAAACTGTATATAGAGATTTTTAAATTTCCATAGGGAACTATAATTATTTTGTTCAGTTTTATATCTATATTATAATAACTGTATGTTTTCCTGTGGCTACATTTTCAGAAGCATTAATATTTGATGCCAACTAATGATGGATTATAAAAATGGGGATTCACTTGAAGGCAATCAATTAGAGTTCATACCGTATTCAATCTTTGTTTATCTTCTTTATGTCTTAATTTAATATCTGATAGCCCATTGGTGTTCTGGGATTACCTGTCAATGAATGAATAAAGCATCAAAATATTTTTTATTTGGACTTAAACTCCAAAAATGTCTTAAAGAGGACATGGATTCAATTGCATGTGCTACAATATTGGCTTAACTTTTCTACTTTATAATTAGAATCATGCAGTGAGCATAATGCCAGCTACTCAAGTGTGTAAATGAAGAAATAGGAAATAGGTCATAAGAGGCAAAATTAACTTGATATCAAGCCACCATCCTGAGCTGAGAGGCAAGTGTATGCTATATACCACTATACTTAGCTGTAACACTGTCATAATATACTAGAAGTCGAGTTGAGAAGTCAACAGCTGATTCTCTATGCTTGGTGTATGATGGGAGTCAGACTGTTCTTGTTTCCTGTATAAAAGCAACATTTTTGAACTGTGATTATGGTAGAGGAAACCTTGATATCAACAATTATAGCACAATGTAAACAATGTGAAAAGAAAAGATCAATAAATAAATCATGGAATATGATCTCTACTTTTGTAAAAACTTATATATTATCTCTGAGTGTTAATCTCCATATTTTAGGATTTATCTTTCTCCTTCCCATGAAAATGGAAGAATAAAAATTGGCAGATTCTTTTTAATCTGACATGTGTTTCACAGAATTCTCTGGGAATGTTGGAATTCAATGTGGAGATGATTGAACTTGGCTCATTACCAAAAAAAATGGTCTAAATATATAACACACTTGAATGAAATGACTGTATGGAACACTTTACTGTGAATATATGCCAAGGCAAAAATAAAACTGAAGATATGCTACCAATTTTATTGAGATCATGTGATTACAGCTTTCTGAAATGATCATTGATGCATAGATAATTCCCTTTCCTGCCTGCTCTCTTTTAAATTAACGTAGATAAGAGTTAATAATGTTAATATCCCAATTCCTTTTTACATTTTAGAAAATAATAAACAATTTTCTTAAATGTGTATGACAAAAATAATTTCTTTCATACATCTTTTGCACTCAACGGAATCACACAGTCTGGTATTCTTAAGGTGTAGTCCTCTCTTACGCTGAAGAATTTCTGAGATGAACTCTTAGTTGGTAGTTGGTGGAATCCAAGACCCCAATCTTGGAAACGTTCTATTCCAAGTTTTATGTTTTGCACTTTTAAGAAAAAAATATTTATTTATTTATGAAATTAGTGTGTATGTGAGAGAGAGAGATATAGAGAGATGTAGTGCGTGTGTGTGTGTGTGTGTGTAGGGTAGGGTGATGTGTGTAATGTGTGGGGGTGATGTTTTGGGGTGTATGGGTGTATTGTGTCATAGTGCATGTGCGGAGGACAAAGAACAGCTTTCCATAATCTGCTCTCCCCTCCCACCGTGTAGGATCTTGGGATGGAACTCAGGTTGTCAGCCATGCTGAGAAGCACTTTCACCTGCTGGAATACATAGTTTTGAAAGTTGCAATTTTATGCACAGTAGCATTATTATTGAAGGAGAACTTACATTCAGAATACATCAGAGCTATCACCTCTTTCTTATGGGGAAAATGTGAGTTATGACATAATTCATTTGATGTACTTATATAATCTACTTTATAAATTTAGCAACTCAAATAAATCCTTTAACTACTAGGCTTTTAAAGAATTGAGAAAATCTGCAATATTGGCTAATTTTCCTATTATGTTTATTCACCTGACAGTGTATAGTAGAGAATAGAACTCTGCTGAGTTACAGTTTGAATATGGCCATAAATAAAACATGATTCCTGTCGAAAAGGAGTTCACACAGTAGGAGAGATGCCATGCCAGGACTTGTGGCAGTTCTGGTAAGAATCAAGTGCTGCTGAGGTTAGGAAATAAGACAAGAATGGCTTCTTAAGTGGTTCATGTTTGATCAGAACACTTTAAAAATCTTTACACAATTCAAAATGCCTGAAGATGTCATTAAGATGTTACTTGGCTACAAAAGGAAAACTATATGTTTAGGGAACATATGCATTACATTGAAAAGTCACACTACCATATTTACAAATTCCAGGGCTGAATATATAACTTAGTTGGTAGAGGGCTTGCCTTGCATGCCTGAAATCTTGGATTTGATCTGGAATTCTGTATCAACTGAGCATTGTGGGGTACACTTGTAATCCAGTCACCCTCAGCCACATATTGACGATGTCTAAGCTAATTTAGTATACATGAAACCTGGTCTCAAAAAGATAACAAAACTACAACTTACAAGTCATAGATGGGCCTATAGATTTCACTTATTTGATTTTGATTACTATATGAGCTGTGCCTTGCATCTTTGTGCATATATATCTGAGCATATGGATGTGTTCTAGTATTAATATTAATAAGGAGATATAATGAAATTAAGAAATACAGATATAAATATGATTAAATGAAGGGAAAACTAAAGTTAAGAGTAAATGAATCAAAGTCATAAAGACTTATTTAGTTCCCAGATAGTATTTAAGCTACTTAAAAGTCTTGAATAGTCTCATAAATCAGCATATGATTCACTGAAAGAATACTCTCCAAATAGGAGCGAAATGTGGGACAACACAAATTCCAGTTGCTCAGAGGATCAGAAACACATTTTCTTTCTTTTTTTTTATATCAAAAGGGGATTTATTAAATTGGTTTACACGATGCAGTCTGGATAGCTCAACCATACAGAGAGGCTGAGAACCTGATAGTTACTCAGTACATATGGATGGATGCCTTTTATTTTTTTTTTCCTTCAGAAACACGTTTTCATAATGAACTTAGATTCTTTGCTATAAAAGCTACCATAAACCTTATAGCTACTAACAAACATTCCTGTTATATTTAACAGGAATTTAAAACATTTCTTGACTCATGGACAGCAATTGAAATCGAAGCTACTTACTTGTGTTTCCAACCATTCACTACAGAAATGCTTCCAGGAAGTATGTGTTAAGTACATGCTGTGGCCTCTTGTACTAGACATATTTAAATCTTCCAGGAATTTTGCTCCAGGAGCCTAGCCCACAAAATCCTCTGGTAGCAAGTAGGAAACTCTGGCTTCCCAAGCTTACACTTGCCTACACCACTCCAGAACTTTCCCCAGAACCCATAGATTAGTGACTCTCAACTTGTAGGTCCAGACCCAATTGAAAACCTTCTATCCCCTGAAACATTTACATTAACCTAATGTAATTAACATAACAGTAGCAAAATTAGTTATGAAGTAGCAATGAAAGTAATTTTATGGTCTGGGGTCACCACAATATGAGAAACTGTATTAAAGGGTTACAGGGTCAGGAAGGTTGAGAACCACTGCTTGGAAGGAAAACTTTCACTACAGTTCTGCTATGACCTGCTGCTTGTCTGGACACTGTTGATGCTACACTACTAAAAAAAAAAAAAAAAAAAAAAAAAAAAAAAAAAAAAAACTTGAACAACAACAAAGAAGTGGGGGGGGGGGGCAGAGGGATCAAGAAAGAAAGAAAAGCGAACTACTTTAGACACACAACTCCCAGCACAGGAACAGAAACCACATGGGAGAAAAAGAAAGAAAATTACTCCACAAACAACTCATAGCGGCACATAATGAGAATGAGCTGGAGGAGATTACAGATAAAACAATGAAATAATGATTATAAGTATGTTCAGTCAATGCAAAGAAGATGTGAATATACTCCAAAGAAACAAAACAAGAAATAGATGAGCTAAGAAAGCCAATCCCCAAGCTGGTGACACTATTTGGGAATTTTTGACAACTGTGGGTGAGGTCTGGATGGAATTGTACATCACAGAATCAAGTTCTTGTGGATAGTTTGTTTCTGGCCCCTTCCAGGATACTGCATCCTGTCCACAATAAGATGCCAAGGTGCCTTTGCTGCATATTCTGACTCTAATGTTCTACCTAATGGTATGGATCTACGTGCCTGTCAATTGGCTCCTCTGAAACCAGAAGTCATTCCTTTGTTATTTGTTCATCTCAGGTACCTTCAGAGTGATGGAAACTTACCAAATGCAATATCACTTATGGATTTAAGTAAACTTAGAGTTGGGAAACCCTCTAAAGATTATATGCCAAATCAATCCATTAGCATATTCATAGTGAATCTCGATTTATAGTTCATGTTCTGATTAAGTCACAGAAGCCTTCAAACTCACAATCAAGCAGGTTGTATACAGTTTCTGGAAACAGAAGGATAAAGTCAGATTGATAAGAATAAAATATCCATGCCTTAAACTTGTCACTATTTCCAGTATTGAATTGATATAGTACTAACATTGTTAATATTCAGAATTTTAAAAATTTAAAAAGAAATCAGGTATATTTTTTTAAAAAAGGAAATGCAACATACTTTTACAAAACAAAAATTAAATTAAAAAATATAGAGAAAGACAAAAAAGTTCATGACATGAATGCAACACCATTCTAAATGTATCTCCACACAACAGCAGAGTGACCAGACAGACCAATGAAATGAAATCAGCCTATAGAAGATACTGACAATCATATCAGGGTAGACTTAAGAAATACAACAAGCCTCTACTAGAAAGTCTGATCAAGCTTTATATAAATCAACATATAAATTAAATGTGATTGTATGCCAAATTTTAGCAGGAATCCTATAAGACCAGAAATAGCTGATGTGGGATTTCCCTTTGTATGCTGTCAATATGACTGGTTAATTAATAAAAAAAAAAAAAACTGGCTTGGCCTGATAGGGCAAAAGAACAAAGCTAGGTGGAGAAAACTAAATAGAATGCTGGGAGAAATAAGGGTAGCATAAAAGAGAAGCCATGGAGCAACCACCAGAGTCAGACATGCCCAAACTTTGCCAGTAAGCCACTGCCATGTGGTGATACACATATTAATAGAAATGGGTTAGAGAAGGTGGAGTGAGAGAGAAGCCATGTAGCCTCCAGAGAAGGATGCTAAAACTTTACCTGGTAAGCCACAGCCATGTGGCTATACACAGATTAATAGAAATGGGTCAAATTAATATGTAAGAGTTAGTCAATAAGAAGCTAGAGCTAATGGAGCAAGCAGTGTTTTAAATTTAGTTTTCTGTGTTATTATTTTGGCACTGAACGACCGGGAACCAACAAGGGGCTCTCTCCCTCCAACAGTATCCATTGAAATTTACAAAGTAACAGTAAGAAAAGATGATAAAGCAGATTTGTAGGAAATAAATTGAAAACACTAATCCAATCTAAAGGTTTATAATAAGATGTCTAAGTCAATCTGGTAATCAGAAAAGGGAAGTTACTCTTAGTAATGGAGCAGACAATAGAGTCAAAAGTAGGCACAGAATTGTGAGGTGGAGGAACTAGTCAAAGGAATATGGAAGATGCTTCGTGTCTTAGTTATGGTTTCTATTGCTGTAATAAAACACCATGACCAACAAAGGGCTTATTTCATCTTTCACTTCCAAGATTCTACAAGACTGAGATAGAAGGCTGTTTTTATTTTCTTGTATTTGTTTGTTAGGGGATTTATCAACTGAAGAAACCAAAAGAACCTAGATGTTATGTCTAATTTAAAAGATTGACCTTCTTGTTTGTGGAGTCCAACTATTTGTTTTCTTCAATATTAACATTTAATGTTTTTATAGAAACCTTGTATTTCTTCTTCTACTCTTACTTTAAAACTTGATTTGTGTTGCCAGGACCTAAAACTGATCAAACAGTTGTTGGATTTTGATGAGAGGGTTCCTTTTCACTTACGTTTCCAAAATTCAAGTGCAAAGGAGCTGTAATGTTTTCCTATGCATCTTTAACGATTTCTATATTTATACCTTTGTCCAGTGGTCATTTCCTTTCCCTCACTAACTGAATATTGTCTATGTTTGATAACATGGAAAAGGTGATACAGAATCTAGCTTTACCTAGGAACCACAGTTGCAAAGATTTCTTGTTTTGTTTGTTTTCTGTGAAGGTTCTCCCACAACTAAAAGCTATTCATGCTTTAAAATTCCACTAAGCCTTTGCTTACTCATAAGACAGACATTCTTTACATGGAGCCCCCACTGTCTCAGTGTTAGACACCAGGTTAATGTTAAGTCAGTAACAAAACACTTCTCAAATGAAACTTGAGTTTAAGTGATCTGTAGCTTCAGAGCTTTGTTTGAATTCATATCTGAGAATAATTGCAAATTAGTACATGGCATGAACTGCCATTGTGTAGGAGACAGAGAGGAGCTACTGTGTTGTGTTTCAGCTAAAGTTGTAAGTGGAGTGAATAGAAAAAGAGAAGCCCGACTGGGAAGATACTCAGTGTTAGGACCCATCTCCCTATATAGTGCAGGACAGGAAAACTTCCTGACCCTTCTGTGCTCTCTCCGAAAGTCTGCCTGATCATCCCTCCAGTGTTATTAATTTTCATGACTGGATGCATTTCTATGGTGCCAATGGAATTACTCTGCAGTATTCCTGTGGTTTTAAATACATAATCTTCATTTTTATTTCTATTTTCTCAAAAGAGTGATAGCCTGAGGAATTTACTTTCCTCAGTCTCTATTCCTCCCTTCTGCCACCTCTTGTAAACCTCAGTGTCTTTGTTGGATAATTAATAATGTGTTAGTTAAGGCATGAAGAACTTACATATTTACAATCAACATGCAAAAATAAGGCATGACTCAAAATTTTTTTACATATTTGAATTTTAGATAGAAGAGTTTTACAATCCTTGGATGTTAGGCAATCCTAAAATTTAGGATTGCTTTGAAAAATAAATGATCTATAGTATTTTGTCTGTTCATATATACATTCAATTTATTGTTATTACAGAAAAGAACTGTTTTCCAGTGTATAGCATGACAAGAGGCTAAAAGTAAGTGAATCCAAAATACAATATCAATGAACATTTCTGGAATCACATTGGAATTTTTCCTGATTTTTGCTGATCACTGGGGAAGAGGGGATTTAAAAAAACCTAAAATCCAGAGGTTCAGAAGTTTGCAGGGCCTGGAAGGTCTTATCTATGATACGGTTTTACTGGCTGAAACATCTTCTAGTTTGTGTTTTCTATGGAAAAATAGTATTTCTAACTTGTAAATGTTATTTCTCATCTTGTTTAAACTGTAGTCCTTAAAATGTTTACTTAAATATGCACCATGAACATATGGAATGTATATTTTAATGGAATGTATATTTTAATGAAATGTATATTTAATATGGAATGTATATTTTAATGACACTGACATATATATCTCTGAGTTCACATTTCAGTTCTGAGCTATGAAGTTTTATGAGTTTACTCACGTTGATAGACATCTATCTGTCCAACCTAACATTTTCCCCATGTGTTTGTGTATTAATTCATGGAGTAAACTTTTTAATTTGTATTTTCCTGATTAAGTACATTGACTGCTTTTCACCATAGCCATTTTCTATTTATATTTCTTGCTTTTTAAAGTTGCAATTCTTGTATCAAAACAGAGAACTTTATAGCGTAAAAGAATTAAAATGAATGGAAGTTTGGGAATGGTGCACACAATTTTCTGTGTATAGCAGCCTGGAACTGAACTTAATATATACACCAGATTAGTTTCACACTTAAAGCTTTCTGCCCATCTAAGGCACCTTAATGGTGGGGTTACCATTTTCTGCCATTATTACCAGCAAGGTGTTTGCAGAGACAAAACTATTAGGCAGGTACTGGGTAAATTTGTCAGGCAGAAGTATAAGTTACTTAAGATACATCAATATGACAGCTGCGATCCAAGGTCAAAGCCTACCATTTTAATGGCATCATGACATTTTTATTTCTGTAGGAAAAGGCTTGGTTTTTCTCACACTAATCTAGGCATGCTCTTATGAAATTCCTGTGCAGATAAATTTTGTAACAAGAGTTCTATAATAGAATCTGAAGTTATTAATTGCCGATTATACTTGGGTCTTCATTTTACTCCAGCATGGGAGTGAGAGATATGGAGAAGAGAATCCTGCCTTGTTCAATTTTGAGAGTGGAAGAAATTTAATTTGTTTAAATCACATTTCTCCTAGGGAAAGGACAGAGACAACCTTATGAACCACAGAGTTCTGTTCTAAAAACTGCATTTATTCAGTAGAGGAAAAAATAGAGAAGAAATTAATAAAAGGTGGGTGTTGGAGCATCAAGTACTCATTTAGTTCTTCCTCCAAGTTTATTTATCAACTGTGTCTTGTTTAAATCATTGGGGAGTATTATTTTACTGTACAAAGTTAATCCATTTCCTCCACAGGAATCATGTTTTATTACACAATAAATTTTGTACACCTATTTCTTTATAGTTAAGTCCAATGACACTAATCAAAATGACAGCACAGAATTTTATTATAAAAAAGTATTCTTTTTGGTTGACCTTGTCTTACTATCTCAGTTGCAGCCACTAAAAATAACTATCCAATAAAGAACATTGAGGGTCAGTCACTCCTCTGTCACCTGTTTGTCTTCCACAAGGCATTCCCTTTAGGGTGGACTGTACTGTATTCATCTATGTAGCTCTACAGCCCAATGTGACATTTGTCACCTACCTGGAGATAGTTATTAAATATCAACAGAAATACAAGAGCACCCAAGGGCTTCCAAGAGATATCTAACTCACAGGATCATAACAGCAAATATAACTGTTAACACAAAGGCAAATGAATATATGGAAGTAATGGAGGAAGATATATGCTTAATAGGCACTGTTATCTTTTCCTATAATGCTTGACTTTCTATATCAACTGACTGCAGAAGAAAGTAAGATGTTATTAATAATAGGAAACCAAGGCATGTTAGGGCTCATATTATTTCCAGTGGATCATAGGCAGTTCTGTTTTCAAATGAATGTTGCTGTTAGCACACATATTTATTCATTGATTTTTTTTTTAACTGAGCACACAAAGTTGCATGAAGTACTAGGAACCCCTCATTAAAAGTGGTGGTTACTGAATAGGATTTATGCAAAGTTACAGTAACAGTTGCAAACTTCAGAATTAAATCAACCAGTGTATTTCAAGGATGTGTTAAACTCACAATGGAAACCAGGAGATGTGCTATGTTGGGGAAGGGTTTCGCTCGGTTCTACAGGAAAAGAAAAGCTATGGGTACCATTAAAATTAACAAAGATTTGTTTTGAAAAAAGAAATCTCTTAAGAAAAAGAATTACAGCTTATTTACAACAACCATATAGGGTTAGGGAAGGGTACTGCTCATGTCTTTACGGAAAAATTCACATCTTCAAAAATTCAAGAGACCCTGGATGTTTGGATGCTGACAAAAAGAAAAATATCCAATAAGGATCATTGAGAAAAAGGAATAGGATTATGAGGACAGGTGATCAAAACTCACACACACATACACACACACACACACGAAAAATTTTACTTTCTCTGTATCTATTTGGTCTATATCATATTCTTCATTGAATTTATGTCTATATGTCTAATGTTAAAGTTTTTCACAATGAAAAATAGAATTTCCTACAGATTCTTTTCCTGCAGTAATCTTTGAAGATTTTAGGAAGAATATGGGGCCCCACAGCAACAACTCCACCTTGTTGAGATGACATCATGATGCGAATAGTGCTACTATAAGACTGGTTTGGGGGTACCAGATGCTCAAATGGTGCACTTTCTCACAAAGTTCTGGCCAGAACTCCAAATAAGAACTTTGGGAAAAAAAAAACCCTATCGACTGCTTAGAAATCATTTTGCTAGACAGTAATCTTGAAACTTAAGCTTCACCTTACTTTTTCAGGATCCCAAAAAGAGAATATCACCTCCATGACAGCAGAGAGCAATTCTAGAGGACGACATCCCCTCTCCCAAAAATGTTTATCCTCAGGGTTGGGAACACCATTTAGGGGTTGTTGATTATTACTTGTACCAGGTAGAGGGTTGTGATTTAGAAATTAAAAAATGGGATCACAATAGTGGGTAATATAGTGAATATGTGTGAGCTATGATTTATGGATAATTTACATTGGTATAGTTTTTTTGTATATTGATACAAGTTCAAATTATATTTTGCTGCATGAAGGATTGCTTGTTCTTCCCAGACACCTGGCTAACTTAGCCCCAAAATAATCATACAGAAACTGTATTAATTCAATCACTGCTTGGCCCATTAGCTCTGGCTTCTTATTGGCTAATCTCTTACATATTAATTTAACCCACTTTTAGTAATATATGTATCACCACATGTCTGTGGCTTACTGGGTAAAGTTTCTAGCATCTGTCTCCAGCAACTTCATGGCATCACCCTGACTCCACCCTTCTTTTCCCAGCATACAATGGTGTAGGAGTGTCTTCTGTCTATGTGTTATTTTCATTGCTTAAATAAAGAGACTGCCTTGGCCTTTTGATAGGGAAGCCCTTAAGTGGGTAGAGTAGATAGAACAGAATTCTGAGAGGAAGAAGGCAAGCGGAAAGAGCCACCATGGAGCCAGTAGCCAGGTCAGACATGCTGAATTTTTCCTGATAAGCCATGAGCTCATGGTGACATACAGATTATTAGACATGGGTTGAATCAAGATGTGAGAGTTAGCCAATAAGAGGCTAGAACTAATGGGCCAGGCAGCAATTTAACTAATACAATTTCTGTGTGGTTATTTCAGAGGATAATCTAGCTGGGTGGTGGTACGCAGATCCACCCACCCCTTGCTACAACATACAGCCTGATTCAGTTATGCCCTTGACATAGGCTCATAGCAGTAGCAGTTCTTTATTTATTAATAGTAATCACAGCACACAGAGAGGACTCCCACATCAATATTTGTTATTTCTGTTTACAATATTTGTAAACCTATGCAAAGTTATTCTGTCAGATTGTATACAAGCATGTTTCTAACTCTGTTTAGGATATTTTTTATATTGATACAACTTTTAGGATATAATTTTGTATTGCATTATATACTATTCTTACCTCTGGTAAAGATACTTATACATTGTTTACATTTTTAGGTCACTGCCCTCATTTGGTGCACATTTGTTTACATATTATTTAATATTCCGACATGAAGATTTAGTATTTAAATTATATAGGTATTAAATATTACAGGTCAATAGTTGTTTATGTATGTCATACATATAGTCAGACTAACTAGGTTCTTTAGATACATAGAGATTATATTCTGTCTAGATAGGTAATCTTCAACCACTTCAAAGATCTGTAGACTATGGCATTTAAATAATTTAGTATTGTGTTGACATGAGACATGATTGCTCCTGACAGCACTAATGTATTCCCAAGAGAATGTTGAGCACCAAATACACTCCACTCAGAGTTTGTTTTCTTCTTGGCACAACTGGCCTTTGAGCAAGGAACTGCCCATGCCTTGACCACTGACAAAGTACATAGTATTTGAACTGGATAAGCAGGACACAAGGAAAAGGACTGCCAAACCTTGCCAAGACAGGGTAAGATGGTTCTTAAAAATTCCCTGCCTCTGAAAATGGTCTGTTAGCTATGCTATGCCTTAACCAAAATTGTTTGCTTCAATGTTGCAAATGAGTCTTTGGGTGATTGCTTAGGTAGCCAATTTTCTCTATCATATACTGCTCACTTTGGAAACTGTTTTATTGCACTTTCTGACTACTCAACTAATATTATCTCCCTTCTCAGGCCTTCAGTGGGGTTGAAGATTAGATAGTCATAGTTACCTTTTTCTTATGATTTTGCCAAGCTTAGTTCTGATGCCAGACTTAGACTTTTTGTAATAGAATGATTATTAAAACATTTGTCATGTGTTCCTTACTTAATATTGTTTATGTTGATTGTAATTTTATACTTGATATCTGTTCCTATTGTATATAGTTTTGTATTGGATTTGGATTGCTCTTGTTTAGACAAAAGGGGGAGGTGATGGGGTAGCTTTGTTAACCAATTATCTTTAAGAGGTGAGATCAAGTTAGGGTGTGACTTTCTGGGACCAAAAGAAAATCAGGTGTATGGCCCAGGTGCCCTCTCTCTCTGTTGTTCCCTCACCTCACAGCTGAGCTTGGACTTCTTCCAGTTTTGTAAGTAGTCCCCTTATAATAAATAAAAATACAATTGTTTATCTGTTGAAAGGAGAGGGGTCCCTTGTTTGTCCCGGCCACCAGCAAGCTTACACCCAAAATAACCACACAAAAAATGTATTCATTAAAACACTGTTTGCCCCATTAGCTCTAGTTTCTTATTGGTTAATGCTTACATCTTAATTTAACCCATTTCTATTAATTTGTGTATTTCTATGTGACTATGGCTTACTGGCAAGATTCAAACCAGCGTCCATCTCAGGCACATGATCCATGGCATCTCTCACTTTGTCCTTCTTCCCAGCATTAAGTTCTGCCTTCTCCGCCTACCTAAGTTCTGCCCTATCAGGCCCAAAGCAGTTTCTTTATTCATTACTCAATGAAAGCAACACCTGAACAGAAGAACCTCCTACACCATTTATCTTTTAGCTAGTCTAGTTATTTCCTGAATCAAGTTAACTCCTACAGTAACAGGTGACCATATGAGAAAGATCTCCTGTATATAAAGTGATAAGTGCTAAGATTCTGCAAAGTATTTGACACCATGACAACAGGAAATACATCTCTTGAGCAAAAGGAGATGACCCTTCAATGAATGGCATGTAGTGTGAAAATCAGGTATTTCTGTCACATTCATAACAAATTAAAACTCCCTTAAACTATTCAAATGGAAGTGCTAGCTTTTTTTCTTATACAAATCATATAGATTATCTGACCTCTTGTGAACTGTTAACTGATATACATTTATACACATTTCAGGTTATAGTGAGAAAGAAAGAAAGAATGAAATAATTAGTTTCTTTTGCTAGAAATTTAATAATATCAATTAAACAGAAAGAAATCTAAATCATGTACATAAAATAAGACACATAGATACTTCATGAACTCTTTTTCTAAGTACATATATGCTATAAAAAATACATACTTATACTGTATATTATGTAATACATAAATGCAGTACAAATATATTTAAAACATATTAGATGATTTTATATTAGAGATGTATCACTATTATTCAATACGCAATGTCTTAATTTTCCTGTTGCTATGATTACAAAAAAAAAAATCTGGTGAAAGTAACGTAAAAGAGAAAAGGTTGATTTTAGTTCACATTTCAAGGGTGCAGTCCCTCATGAAATGGAAATCCTTCTAGCAGCTAATCATTGCATGTACACGACTAAAACCTACCCCTATCCTAGTTATCTCTCCCAGGCAACCCGGGAGCTTGTCTTCTATGTGATTCTGATTCCATTCACATTGACAATTAACACAAAACAACTCACAAAAAAAGTTGAAAAGGGTATGCAAGTGAATCCTGCTACACAGAGGATAAGATATTCTAAAATAATAGTGCAGTAATGTCAATCACATTAACCATAAAGAAATCAATCTGTCACATGGACTGAGACCTTATTACCTACTAGAAGCTAAGCTGCAAGTATCTTGGCATCACTTGCTTTTCCAAAATTGCTTGAGTTGGAGTTCTCATTTGATTTATTTCATAAATTGTGATAGTGAAGCTAAATGAGTTAAAAGGACAAAACTAAAAAATAACTAAACGATAAAGCCAAGGTTAAACTCCCGAAATAATATTCCTGATTTCTGTAGTTGTTGTTGTCGTTTTTACTATCACTACTGTTATTAATTATAATTAATTAAACCACAATTGCCTAATAGAAAAGAAAGAATTCTATCTTCATCTTTAAAGAAAGTAATTTTCCCTCCTTTTCTGTCCCCTCTCTACCTTTTTCCATATCAAACTTCCTTTTCTTTTAAATATATTATAACTGTTCACACATTCTAACATTGTTGTATAAAAGTTTTTCACTGGGTGGTGATGGTGCATGCCTTTAATCCCAGTACTCTGGAGGCAGAGGCAAGTGGATCTCTGTGAGTTCAAAGACAACCTGGTCTATAAAGCGAGTTACACAGAGAAACTTTGTCTTGAAAACTAAAAAAAAAAAAATCCTTAAACAATGAAAAATTCTGCTTTTATTAGCATAAAGAGAACTTTCTTCAGTTAACTAATCTTCTATTTTATTTGAATTGTATTACTACAGACACTGATTCTAATAGATTAATAGACTCTAATAATTCTAATTGTATAATTTTAATAGCATTATCTATCTAGATATTAAATACCCTTTTCTTTTTCAAAGTTATATATTGATAGGAATTTGTTAAATTCTCGTGTGTTTGTGACTAGTATACAAGTGCTTTGAGATCCAAAAATGAAAAGGTTTGTTTGGTTTTTCAGTTCTTTTAAGGCCAGTATCTATCATGGTCACAAATACATTTTCCTTCTAAAAAAAAAAAAATACTTGATGGAAAGAAGGATCTTGGATTTCAAGTGTGATCAGAGATGGCCTCCTGTTGTTCTTGCACAGGATGGCCTTAATTTGTGATCTTGACACCAATTGGAGGCTTTGTCTTTGCTTCATCTGTGGGCCTGATTTCCTCTCTTTCCTTCTACACAGTAGGCTCATCTGCAAACACCATGTCAAATATAGAATAGATAGACACAATGGTTTCTGGTTTGCAGACATGAGCATCAATCACCATGATGTCCTTCCTACCCGCCCGTGCTCCAGCCCTTCCCTTACTCACATGTGCGCTCAGAAACAGCTATGAAAACTAGACTCCAGTGAAAAGTCTCTCAGGTATTTTCTTTGTGTGAATGTTCTTTTCCTCAACCATATATTACACGTCACTGGTTATAAAACCTCTAATGTTTTTAATCCTAGGAGCCTCAGCAATATAATAGCCATAATTAGGACATGTTTCCTCAATTCATCTTTTTAAGGGTCTTGTCAAAAGAAAATGATACCTGGTACTCTTAAATAGAACTGTAATAACTTTGGGGACCACTGTTTCCTGCAAGCCACCGACCACAAATTACTTTAGTTTCATGGGACATTAGGAAATTTTTTTTCCTTAAACTAAAATCTGTATCTTTAACCTAGTACACAAAAATTTATATAGCTGATAACATATATAAAACTAATGCTAGAGTTCAAGAACACACAATCTATAACCTGGTCTATCTGTACAACTAGTAGAGAGTTGCACAACCACCCAAAGTCTCAGTCTTTCTTAGAAAAAAATAAAATATTCATTTTAATATCCAGAAATTATTACTCCTATGAATTAGAAAAAATTTACAGTATTCAGAGATTTAAGAAATACTCATTAGAGCTAATCTATTTTATGCCACCCTACTTAACAAGTAGCATTGGATGGAACAGGGTGTGCACTTTATATGGTACCCAGTTTATGGAGTCCTGATAAAAGTCTCCCAGACTCATCCTTTGGAGAAAAGTTTGGGTAAGAGTTATTGACTGCTAATTCTGAATGCAAAATATCATTTGAAGTGGGGACAGGGGAAGAAGGGGAAGCTAACAAGAAAGAAGCATATAGATATATAATGTAGTGACACGTTAAGCAGAGGCTACAATTATATTAGAACTTACATACAGACTGTTTGTGTGAATGTGGAAATACACAACTATGACAAACACCGGCAAGCACTGATTTCGATGAGTATGCAAAACTCCATGACCTCACTGCCATGCTTCGTTTGAAATGTATCTATCACTTAGCAAAGGAAATTACTTGCTCCAGCACCAAATATAAGTTACTTAGTCATACATAAACACTCTATGCATATCTTTGTCAGGCTGTTTGGCAGGTTGTGAGAATATCTTCCTAACTGAGATTCTTACATTCCTTGAAACAAAACTCACTGTGGACATGATTTGTAAATGATGTAAATAATTAAGTGCAATCAAGAGGAGGAAGTGATGAGTGGGACATTTCAGCAATCACAGAGGACCTTTCCAATGGTTGACTTCAATATGACAATAACCCACAAAGCTGAACAAGTCCCTGTTATGCTTCACTTTGATTAGCACTTATATTTCCCAGTTGCTCTCAACTTTAAATATCTTTTCATCATTTGGAGGTTCTTGTATTAATCACACCATACACCTTTTACTTCTTGTTTCCTCTTTTGCAAACTTAAGGATAAGCCAAGGATGCTAGTAATCAGAAGTCTGTATAATAGATTTTATCTTGGAGCAACAAAATTTAATGCAGAGTTTCTGGTAGCCAAATCAGTTATGTGGAGCTCCTCGAAGGCATGTTTTGTGTGTCACCCACCATGTTCAGTGGGATGAATACCCCCAGGACCAACTGGAGAGGAGATCACACCTTGGACTTTAATGGCAACTGTAAAACTCTGCCATTTCCATTCTGAGCTCTACTCGCTATGCTCTACGCACTACAAGAAACTAGGCTGAAAATTTAAAAACACACAAACACAGACAGACAGGACCACGGACATATCTTTGGAACAAAGATGTCAAGAATGGCCACTTTATTGTGCTCAGGGGCAGCTTATATAGGGCTCTGGCCATGCCCCAGCTCTCAGGATCTTTCAACTGCAGATTCATCAGAACCCACTCTGCTGCCATCAGCGTCTCTTGCTCAGAGCATCTGCAGGCTGCTCAGAAAGGAGGAAAACGAGTTGTTTACAAGAAATTCAGGGTCTGGTGGTCCGCAGTCCCAAATCAGACTGTTTTAGGGCCCCAACTTTTCTAATGTTTCTTTTTAGTTCTCTGAAATAATTTTACTAAATTATCATCCTAAGAAAAAGTAACTACTAATATTTCAAATGCAAATTGTGTGGCCCCAAAATAACTCTGTTGTGTCACTCCCAGACAGCAGATGAAGAAGTGAATTCCCCAATGTCAAGAGATTTACCAGGCTCAGCAACTTAGGAAACTAAGCATGCAGCCTGTGTGACTCTAGAACCCATGCTTGCTTGCAGTATACCCACCTGCTGTCTGACACAATACTCCCCAGGATTATGGCATACCTGGCAATATTTTTTTTATGCCCTGGCAATGCTGAAGCATGTATGGGTAGCCTATATATGGTAGTTCTGTTGAACTTGTCCATATTTGGTTTCATGGTCTAAATTGGTGAGGACAATTGACCAGGTCACTTCCTCACCTAGCAGTATACAGAATAGAAAATTCTATAGACTCAAAGAAAGGAGATGTGTGTATATGTATGGAGCCTGACTTAGAGTGAACAGATGCACTGAAGTCCCCAGGTTTGTCAGAATTTTCATGACTGCCCTTCCTAAAGCTGTAAGTCAGATTCAATGGCAAGCTTTTGTTTGTTTTATTCAATTGCCATACATTTTTCAAATGCTTACTCTGCTCTGAGCACTGAAGAAAAGGTAATCCTTCTGAAAGATATTCAACACAGACCCATTCTTCCCCATCTAATAGTTGCTATCACTGTGACATAAATCATGAGTCTTTAGTGGATTATTAATCACATTATTATTGCTTTCAAAATTGTTCACATTTAAGCACTGAATTGTATTGTGGTCCTCAGGGCATTGTCCAGTGATGCTAAATTAATAAAGAACCAGAGAATTATCATGGGAATATTATGACATTTAACCCAGTTCTTTGAGAAAGGACTTGAATAACTTGAATAGAGAAAAAAAAAAACCAATAAAGAATTCCTCAGCTGAGGAGGGGTCTCTCAATACTAGGGTTTGACTGTAAAGTGCCCACCTCATGCAGTGAAGGCTTGGTCAACCATGCAAGTTGTGTTCAGAGATGGTGATGTGGGGGACATACCTGGATCAGCATTTAATCATGGGAAAGAGTGCAATAGCAACTGGGGGAGATGGTACCATATCCTAACTTCACTTCTGCTGATGTGAGAAAATATTCTGACAAGAAACAGTTCGTGGGGGGGGGGAGGCTTTCTTTTGTTTGTGGTTTGTTTTGTATTGCTTTGCTCACAATTCTAGGTTGTAGACTATCATTGTGGGGCATTCAAAGCAGGAATTTGAATCACATCACACCCAGAAGCAACGAGAGAATAAATGTAGGCTCAATCCTAAACTAGCTTTCTCTGGTCAAACCATGGACTAATACCATCTGTATTCTGACTGTGTCTCTCACATCTTTTTAGTACAATGAAGGCAATCTCCTACAGACATGCCTACAGGCCAATCTGCTCTAGAGACCCCTCTTCCTATGGGATCCTAGCATTAATTGGGAATAAAATGTATTGGACAAAGGCATGCCCTAAGAAGATACATTGGTTCCTCTCTTCTGGTCATTCTGTTGGCTTCTAAGGTTGCCATAAAGTGAGATGTCTCTCTCAATGCACGGTCCTGTTGTCATGCTGTTCTTCCTTACCTCAGGACCCATAGTAGTGGATCCAGCTGACTATGGACACCTCTGAGACCATGAACCAAAATAGATATTTCTGCCTTGAAGTTATTTTTGTTATTCTTTTGTCAGCCATTTGCTACAGCAATAGAAACAACTGCCTACATACTCAGTGACCAATATTCGCTGTAAATGAAATAGTTCTTGGTGCTTAGCTGGCTCTTGGGAACCTGTTATCCATGCTGGAGTACCTTATTCTGCCTCGACACAAAAGGAGGAGCTTGGTCCTGCCTCAAATTGATGTGCCTTGCTTTCAATCAATGGGAGGTCTGTCACTATCTGAACGGAGACAGAGGAGGAGCGGAAGAGGAGAGGGATAGAAAGGAAGTGAGGGAGGGGGTGGACCGGGAGGATATGAGGAAGGGGAAACTGTGGTATGTACATAAAATAAATGAAAAATAATGTTATTTAAACTAAAAAAAAAGAATGTTCCTCTGTGATTACTCAGTTGTCAGGCCTAAGAAAATGCATACTTTAGGGTTATCAGAGACAAAAATACATACATACTTACATGTTTCCATACACATATTGAGATCCAAACAAACTGATATGGAAAATGAAAAAAAAAGTACTTCTTTATTTTCACACCAAATAAAAGCATTTTTATTATTTATGTGTCACTGAGAAATCCTTATTAATATTCTTTGTTTGCACATCTGTAATTGACTCTTTAAAATGATGAGATCTTTGCCACCTAGACATCAAAATGCATCAGTCAAAATGGAAGGTAATTTGTGTACAGCCCAGTTATATTATGACAGGTAAATTACTGAAGCATCTTCTAAGTTTTGTGTAAACAGAACTTTCTTTTCCAATTGATAACAATAGTTTCACTTTACCTTGCTGCTTTGGAATGATGTTGGAATGTAACCAGAGCTCCCACAAGGGAGTAGCATTTATTTAGGTCTGAGAATGAATAAGTAGACTAAAATAAATGAGATATAAATGATACTACAGCAGAATCTGAGCTAACTTACACCTGTGTCTTTATTGAGGTTAGTGTGCTTCCGAATGTTGGTTTTCTTCAAGCCCTCTGGATTCACTCATTGCTGTGTTGCTGTGAGTGAAGCAGTTCTATTGTATATTTATGATTTATGTCCTGCCTGCTTCCAAACTAGGCTGGAGGCAGCTTGCCACAAGATGCAAGCATAAATGTAGTATTAGCAACAGAGAGAAATGACGGTATCAATGTAGATATAAAAAATGCCCACAGGAAAGTTAAAATGAAAATAAAGAGAGAAAAGAAAATTTATGAGGAAAGCAGGTGATGACTGTGTCAAAAACCAATTTGAAGTTTATTCAGGACTCCCCAGCAGCCAAGATAAAAAGGAAACAAAACTGATTACATAGCATCTTTGTCCCCCGGATGCTTTCCTGGAGAATTAATCATGCTCATTTCTAGCAGGCTGCCCATCACAGACTGAAAGCTGGTTTCCAAAAAAGTGGAATTTAAAGTGTCAATCGTGGCTTCAGTATTATCTTCAGAAGTTAACAATGCCAAGCCCATCTATTATCCTATGAAAACCAAAAGAGTGATGAAACTCAAATTCCCAAAATGACATTAACGGGATATTAAGTGGGTTCCCTTTTCTCATTTCCATGGGGGTGTTCTTAATAAAGCCATCTAGTTTCTAGTATCATTTTCTCCATTTCAAAAATACCGGCTAGTAACACTCCCACAGGTAGCGATCTCATGTTACCAGGCACAAGTTAGAATACTATGACATGGAAATTGTCATATGGGTTTTATTTCATCAGTTTACTGTGCGTGTTTATGATGTATGCAGACATGTATGTACAGATATGCATGGTCATACATAACCAGAAGCCAGAGGAAAACATCAACTGTCCTGATCCACCACTCTCCACTTTTATTCTTTTGAGACAGGCTTTCCTGATGAGTCTGCAACTAATAAGGCACCCAGCAAGCTCTAACCTAGATCCACCCATTCACAGCCCTGAGGTTATAGGCACCTGTATAGCCATGTCAGGATTTTTTATATCAGCACTGGAGATTTGAATTCATGTCTTTGTATGGCCAACATCCTTTCCAACTGAATCAGCTCCATAGTTCCTCATATTGATTTTGCTTCCTGTTGTCATTATTAACGTAGTTATTGAACACCCTGGGAGGAGATAACAAGCGTGGAGACTGGCAAACTACCCCATGGGCTGCGTTCAGCATTTCTTACCAAAGCCAAATTCCTCAAGAACTTTTAATTCACTCTGTGTCCCACCATAGTTTCAAGCTCAAATACCAACAAACCTTGGCCAACACCAACTGAATCTGTCACATTGGTTTCTGGAAGACAGCTAAAAAATATGATCAGCCCTGTCACAGATGAAGGAAATCAAGAGAGCCAGTGCATAAGAGCTCTCACTGCCGATCCTCCTCTGTGCTCCTGGTGTCTCCCTTACACCACATCTCCCTCTAACATGGCACCTGCACTGCAATGAGCTGATACAAGTTAGGTTCATGACTACTTAACCTTCAGAGGAAGAGGCAGATTGTAGAAACATAGTGTTTATGACTTCAGAAAAATTCATAGGATACAGGCAACATAGATCCTATAAGGACCTGATAATAACATGTACTGTTGGCTACTACATGTGGTTATTTTAAATCATGATCTCACTTAATTGTTTCAAAGGTCCTATGACTATTGTGCTACCCATTCTACATAACAGTAAACTGAGTCTGAAAGACAGAGTGGAGCCTTAGTTTGAAGTTCATTTGGTCAGGGAAGCCTTTCCTGGTGTGCTGTCTGATGTGTCATTCTTAAGTTATTTCATATCTACTGACTCCAGATTCTTGCTTCTAGAATTTACTAGGCGTAACATGATCTCATGTCTCCTCTGAAACAGGATAACCTTCAGAGGCAGAAATCTGTACCTTTTCTGCCTCATGATATAACAATATAGTCACAAAACTGTGGGATGAATAAATGAATACATAAATAAATTATTTTGAAGTGCAGGCAGCTAAAAATGCTTGTTCATGACAGTCTATTAGGTTTTATTTTAGCTTTTGGCTACAGGAGACATTAAGCCAATTATGAATCCCTCTTCTCCACTAGGAAGAGCTTATTTCAAATTGGGAGCAAAAGCATGAAATCATTTTCTATAGGTCATCAAAGACACCCTTAATATATTCTAAAATGAAAAATGGCTTTGGAGTTTCTGTGGCCACTTCATGAAATTTGGCCCTTTGATCCCTGAAGTCTTTTGACTCTATTTGAATCAAAGTGTGACTGAAAGTGTGAGAGAAAATGAATGGTGCCAATAAATATTTACTTTCATCTCTTTTCTCTATGACCCTACAGCTGCTTCCTCTAAACTGTTTTAAAGATGGAAATTAGTCGAGCAATTGAATGGATTTGTGGATGGGTGAGCAAAAGCAAACATTTCTAAAGTACAATGTGCATTCATCTGCTATATGGTACCTTACGTGAATTGCCTCTGAATGGCTTCAAACGTAGCAACTGAATCTCAAGAATTCAAATGTATCAGTAAAAACCTAACAAATTCACCTCAGAGAAAGGTAAAGCATTTCCACTCCTCAGTGTTTGGGTAGTGAAAGTTGTTGGGTCACCATTGCCTCTGAGACCTCAGTATCTGTCCCTTATGACTTCTACATCCATGATGGGATAGATGCACATGCTTACACACGCACACTCTTTCCCTTTGATTTGATCACTTGTGACTCACATATAACCCACCGGCTGACTCCAATGAAGTCTTCATGTTCCCACATTGTTAATTCACAGGCTCCTCTTCCCTCTCCTGTGCTCTCGGGAGACATTTATTTTTACATTGCTTGCATCACACTCTCTTGCCTTCATCTACTTGGCTTTCTTACTTTCTCTCTTAAGATCCCTGACAGCAACTTCATTTTACTTGTATCTGAATTTCTTACTACCAACTGAATGCCTTATGAGTAACATGTTTTAGTTTAGTATGTTTCTTAGAGACCCATGATGGTAGATGGGTCTAGGTAGAACATAGTGGAATGTTTCCTATTAAGGCTCTGCCATGATTCTGATACCCATCTTCTACTAATATGAAGATGTTGAGCTAGACAAAGCCAGGGAAAGGGCAAAGGGCTATGCTGGCTAGAAAAGACACAGGGAATGTAGTAGTGTGGGGAAAATATGTCCTCAGTAGTGTAATAGGGATCAATTATCCCTGGACAGTAAAAGAAATTTTCAGAAAATAGTTTACACAGATTTGGTTAAATTCTAGGGGTGTTTAATATAAAGACTCTAACACCAACACTTTTGGGCAGTTCTTTGGTTTAAATAATAACTATCAATTCACAGAGTAATCTTTGAGAATATAAACAGAAAAAAAAACAAATGCTTATCAAAATAAGAAAAACTTGTGCAAGCATGCAAAACCCGTGAAAGCAGAAGGAATGTGTCTTAAAATTTCTATCACTGTGAAGAGATACCATGACCACGGCACCTCTTATAAAGGAAAACACTTAATTAGGGATAACTTACAGTTTCAGAGTGTAGTTCATTATCATTATGGTGGGACATGGTGGCATGCAGGCTGACATGGTGCTGGGGAAGGAGCTGAGAGTTCTATGTCTTGATGCACAGGTAACAAGAGGTAGACTGACTGCCACCCTGTGTGTGACTTGAGCATGAGAGACTTCAAACCCCACCCCCACAGTGGCACATTTTCTCCAACAAGATCACACCACATAATAGTGCCACTCCCTCTGGGGGGCATTTTCTTTCAAATAACCAAAGAAAATTTTCAGATATGCCCGCAAATACCAATTTCAGGGAATATCAACATTGGACAGGGAGCAGAGCTAAGTCCAGGATAACTAAAGCAGTAATAGAAAAGAGTCAAGACAATAGAAAAAAAGCTTATTTTCCAATAGCTTTTCTTGGCTAAGTAAGTTTTACATGTAAATCAGTTCTCTAGGGATGGTGGATTAATGATACTAAATAATGAATTCAAAAATACATGTTTTATGTCCCTACCTGGGATGTAAACTGAATATAATGTTCTACTATGGTGTTTCATTTTTGGTTTTGGATCATTTGTATTTTATGATTATTGAACTTTGAGTTTAATGATTTATCGAGGTTATTTTACATTTTAACTTAATTATATTTCATCCCTGAATCATATTGTTTGCTGAATGGTACACAGATGAATTAAAGTCATTCTGTAACATTAGCCATTTCAGCTGTGTCTTTCAGACTTCCATTCCTGTGCACACACTAACTTACTGCCTACCTTTGGGTTTTAGCTGAGTGTTGCTAGCATGATACCTTCACACATATAAAATAAGTGTATTTTACATGTTGAACATACTCATTCATCATAGGAAAGAGTCTTGTTATCCTTCAACACCTAAATAAAGCACAACAGATCTTTTCCTGGAAAACTGTTCTGATGTTCCAATATAGCTTGATGTTTGAACATACGGATATCATTTTATATAGAATGTAAATTAAACTGCTTATAACCCGGAATTCGTATATTTTTATGAAAGTTTCTGGCATGGTTTGAATGTCATCAGTATCACTGTTTATTTAAATACTGTGCCTGTGAATATATGATGGACTATTTACATATGTATCAAGGATTCAAACATGATACATTGTGAATCATTGATATTTTTAACTGAAATTGATTGTGCTTACTATATTTCATGAAAAATGATGTATTTCCTGCAGACTTTACATTTGGGGGAGATTCTTTGTATGTGTGGTTCTGTCTTCATTTAACTATTAATTGAGTGTAATTTGATTCCTTCCACTTCTATTCTTCTGCAATTCGTTTTGTCTTTGTCATATATTATTAAACACATGTGGACAATTTAAAACACTACTTTAAAATTAGTGTTGAAAGGTCAATTAAACAAGTATTATTTTTATGAGAAAGTTTGGTGTTGGAAGTCCTGTATATTTGGGGTTGGAAAGATGGCTCAGTTGGTACTTTGGATGGAGAGATGGCTCAGTTGGTACTTGGGTTGGAGAGATGACTCAGTTGATACTTTCCTTTTCCTTTTAAGCCTGAAGGCCTGAGTTTAAACTCACTTGAAATTCATGCATAATTACGTGCCCTGTAATCCCAGTCCTGGAGATGTAGATGTCTGGATTTCACTGACCAGTCAGCCTAACCTGCTTGGCTAGCTCTAAGCCAGAGAGACTGTCTCAAAAATGAGATGGGGACTTATGAGATGGCTCAGTGAATAAGGATGGTTGCTGCCAAGCATTGCAATACAAGTTCAGTTCCTGGAAACCCATGGGGTGGAAGAGAAGAACCAACTCCTACAAGTTGTCCTCTGACTCTCTCTCTCTCTCCCTTTCCCTCTCCCTTTCTCTCCCTTTCTCTCTCTGTGTCTGTCTATCTATCTATCTATCTATCTATCTATCTATCTATCTATCTATCTATCTATCTATCTATCTATCTATCCACACATACAAATAAGTATATGTTTTTTAAAAAACTAGGCATTCTTGAGGAACAGCACCTGAGGTTGTTCTTTGGCTTTCGCACATGCATGTGTGCACACTGGTACACACACAACACATACACAGAAGGACTTCCCACACCAAAAGTTTGCTATTGCCGGGCAGTGGTGGCGCACGCCTTTAATCCCAGCACTTGGGAGGCAGAGGCAGGTGGATCTCTGTGAGTTCGAGACCAGCCTGGTCTACAAGAGCTAGCTCCAGGACCGGCTCCAAAACCACAGAGAAACCCTGTCTCGAAAAAAAAAAAAAAAAAAAAAAAGTTTGCTATTTATATGTTATGTGTCAGATATAGTTTCTGTTCTACACTGAGAGTTTCAGGGTACTTTTACAATTATTGTAACTATATTTGTTTATGCAGATTTACCTTTTGACTAAAATTAAACATATTATTTTTTGTTTCACTATTTAAATGTATATCATACATTTTATCTATTAGTTCCAATGTGTATGATATCTCTAATTTTTAAAGGTTTATTTGAATTGTTACTTGTTATTTACATGTATGCTTTTCTTACATGTATGCCTGTGTACCATAAGTGAGGCTGGTGCCTGGGGTCAGAAAAGAGTATTAAATGCTCGAGTCCCTGAACTACAGAGAGCTGTGAATTGCCATGTGGATGGTGGAACTTGACCTAGGTCTTCTGAAAGTGCAGCAAATGCTCTTAATAGCTGAGACATTTTATTTGTTATTGACATTCTTCTTGCACTAGAGTTTTAGTCTTGTTTTAATATTTGATTCCTAAAATTCTGCATATTGTATGTGCATATGAAGGCAACCATATTTGTGTAAAGTGCTCCCTTATAGAACTACATATGCAAATCACATGGCAATGTGATAGTATCAGAAAAAAATAAGGAACCAAACACAAAAAAAATTGTCTTCTCTTAACCATTGTATAGAATTATTTTAACTGGTGGACATATTTCACTTACTGAATATTTGCATTATTTTTCTAACCCCAAAAAGGAAATAATGAGCTCTTTTCCTTTGTGCACATAGTTGTCTATGATGTATTACATTAAATGTATTTGCTAACATATTAATTCTGTCACTAAGAAGTCACCGAGTGACTTCAATATTCCAGCCCCAAAGCAAGGGAGACTTACTAGGAAGCCCAGGGGACATTACTCACACCGTGATCATTGATGATTCTTTAAGACCTTGGGCTCCATATCTTCTGCGATTCCCTTCACAGAGTACTTTAAGCCCAGGGGTCTCATGCAGAAACAGGCAAATCCAATAATTCACCCTTCCCAAAGAATTTCTTTCCTTGCCCCACTTTCTCTTCTTTCACCCGTGGACTGAGAACAAACTACTTGTATTCAAGAGTTTGCTTCAAACTAAGGTTGACATGTCATACTTGAAGATCCATAAGCTCCCATTTGTCAAGGGAAAACTTATATCCTCTACTACCTTGATTCCCCTTTTCTATAATCATCTTAGCTATTTAATTTAATAATCTCACCCTATATGCAAACCCCTTGCTTCGTATAGGTTATTTTTTAATATCATCTCTACTAGTTTCTTCTTGTGACAATTCAACTGCAATTTGACTGACTTTCTTTTCATTCTTTCTACTCATGTGTGTTTGTGGGGGGGGGAGAGAGAGAGAGACAGAGAGAGCGAGAGAGATAGAGAGAGCGTGTGTGTATGTGTGTGTGTATGTGCTTATGTGTGAGGTAGGTAGATGTGTGCCACAGTACTCTGTAGACATGAGAGAAAAACCTTGTGTGTGTTGTCTTCACCTTCTACCTTGTTGCTTGCCAGTGCATACAACAGGCTAGCCACCCCACAATCCCAGAATTCTCTATCTCCACCTTCCATATCACCAGATAAGTACAGGGATTACATTAACTCATAATAATCAGGCTTTCTGCAGGTTCTGTGGGTGTCAATCCTGGTCCTCAAGAACAAAAATCCTACTCACTGAGCTATTTTCTCAGCTTGAGTCATGTCCTTTCCCCCTTTATAGTACCGTGAATTGAATTATCTTTTTTCATTTTGAATTAAGTTTTTTTTCTTTCAGATATTAATATATTAGTTCTTCATCAAATAACATCAATCATTCTTTTTCATGAAAATACATTTCCAGTTCACATACACATTCTCATGTAAGATTAGGGAAGGAACATGTATGTCTAGGAGCAACATCCCTGGGTCATTAAATGTTGTTAGAGAAGCTAAATAAGAAGGTGAACCTAAATATATATATATATATATATATATATATATATATATATATATATATATATATAATCATCCTCCTGATTATTAACCTTCATCAGGCGATGAAAGGAGACAGAGACCCACATTGGAGCACCGGACTGAAATCTCAAGGTCCAAATCAGGAGCAGAAGGAGATAGAGCACGAGCAAGGAACTCAGGACCGCGAGGGGTGCACCCACACACTGAGACAATGGGAATGTTCTATCAGGAACTCACCAAGGCCAGCTGGCACGGGTCTGAAAAAGCATGGGATAAAACCAGACTCGCAGAACATAGCAGACAATGAGGACTACTGAGAACTCAAGAACAATGGCAATGGGTTTTTGATTCTACTGCACGTACTGGCTTTGTGGGAGCCTAGGCAGTTTGAATTATTTTTTTAAAAAATAAAAATGTTTCTTTCTCTTTGCCAGGAAGTTCTTCAGTTGTATTCATCATCAGGGAGTGGTAGTCTGGAATGTGTGTGCAGAAGTCGTGTCTCTCAGAAGGTTGCTACCTGCCTTGAATAGTGAGTTAGGTATAGTGTACCAGCAAGTAGCCATCACAAGCTGGTGAGATTGGTACAGCCCATTCTTCTGCCAGAAGCACTTTCCTTGATGCTATTTTTCTGTGACTTACAGAGCCATTTTCTATTTTTAATTCAAAAGCTGATCCTCAGAGTAGATTTTTAGATCAGTAGTATGAAATTCACCTATCAGTTACCAGGACTGAAAATAGAGTCAATAAGAAATGAACATAATTAATTTGACCACAAGGGAAAGAGAATCTGCCGGTCCTTAGTAGGTCTTTGGGACAATAAGATGTGCTGTAACATGAACACATCTTCAATGCTCTCTGCCATTTTGCATGCTTCACCAACTCATACCATGTTACTATTTTATGTATAATTTTGAGTCACATATTTTCTCACTTGGTGTAAGGCTATAAAGATCAGATCAGTTTTGTTTATTTCTTATTGTAAGAATATAACATTGTCTTATAAAATCTACCAAAATTCAGGAACTAGTATATACTCAATAAGTTTCAGTTAAATGTACTCTATGTGCAAATTAGTAAAGAAAATAATAACAGTGTTGAAATTGTTTTGGATACCAGAAGCCAGTAATTTTTATTTCTAAAATCTTATGTTGCTTTAAGGGCTTATTGCAAAGACTTTTGGAAGCAAATGTTTTTATAATACATTATCATATACTTTATAAGGAGCTGTAATGGCTAAAGTCATACCATAAAGAGGGGAAAGCTTGGCCTGGGACTGTCATGGGGTTTAACCAGAGGCAAAGCACTAGAGCAACCACATGCCAGAGTGCCCCTGGCAAAGTACCAAGAAGTTCATGTATCTCCGTCAGTCTGGCTGCTCTGTAGGGAGGTGGCGGGAAACTGCACTTCTTGTTGGTACTGTCCAGTGAATGAGGGGGACTTCAGACATTTTGTTTAAAAAATCTGGTCTACAGAGCTAGTTCCAGGACAGGCTCCAAAGCCACAGAGAAACCCTGTCTCGAAAAACCAAAAAAAAAAAAAAAAAAATCTGCTCATAGTGAAAGTGTTGGGTTATCTTCAGGTGACATGGAAAACACGCTTTTTTCCCCTTTGCTTTTTTTCTGCTACTTGTGTGAGACATTTGAAAATCACCTCGGGCTGGGCAGTGGTGGCACCCGCCTTTAATCCCGGCACTCCGGAGGCAGAGGCAAGCGGATCTCTGTGAGTCCAAGGTCAGCCTGGTCTACGAGAGCTAGTTCCAGGACAAGAACCAAAAAGCTATGGAGAAACCCTGTCTCGAAAATCCAAAAAAAAAAAAAAAAAATCACCTTGGGGAGGGGAGGGGGATGAATCTTTTTAATATTAAAAAGAACTTTCAGTGGATACCAGCTTCGAAAAGAGTACGTTTTATTGGTGAAGTCTTCACTAATCAGTTCATTCCTTTAAAAAGTTTGCATGTGTTCAAAACAGCTACAACTTTGATATACCATGGAATAAATCCTTGTCTCAGCTTGAGAAAACTCAGCTCTCTTTGCTGATAAAATCTTGCAATATATTTACGTTCTAACATGCTGAAAAAATACCCCCATCCCCCCTAAAGGTCTGTGAATGTCAAGTATTTTGAAATATTTTAGATTAAAAAGAAAGTGGTTTGAAAAAAAAACTCTATTTTGTTCTTTAAAATATAATGTCTTGATTCTCTCTCCCCTGCAAAATAATTGAATGCTCACTTTATAAGTTCTGGTACTCGAGCCTTTTCCCCCGAGCTCTTTTCCTTTCCAGATAACATTTCAAACCCTTTTATTATCTCTTCGGTATGAACATTGCAATCCCTTAGAGTGTGTTATTTTGTCCTTAGTGGCAAATTGCACATCCCTTTGAAAAACCACTTCTCATTAGAACTATAGCCAACACCTTAACAAATAAAAGTCTCTTATCTGTCATTAACTTGCATTCATGGTGAAGATGACATTTCTAAATGGAATATGACATTCCCTGCCATCGATGAGACGTTTTGATATTTGAGAATAGTGAATGAGTATTACACAGTTTCTGAGAAGTCAAAATGAGCCACACTGGTTTATTATCTCAACCTCTTATTCTCAATTCTTTAATTTATAATAGAAAAAGTATTCGATGGGTATTCAAGTGACACTCATTTAAAGTACTGAAATATACAGTCCAATCAGCAATTTGTTCACAAAGGGAAACTGAGTCACAAAGAGACAAAGTGACATAAATATGATATTAATTAAAATTCTCAAGTGTGGGTGGGGAATGATTCATAGGACATACTTTGGTGACATTTCTGTGCCCTAACAAATAAAAGCTTACCTTAAAATCAAAGGGTAGAGTTAACCACTAATTAACCATAGAGGTCTGGAGGTCTGTAAAAACAGACAGGAAGTGATAAGGCTGGGAAGAGAGAGGAAGTAATAAGGTAGGGCAGAGAGAGCGCTCTGCCCTTTTGGTATGAGGAGTCAGATTGGTAAGAGGTGTCTGTGACTGGTCCTTTGCTTTTCTGATCTTTCAGCATTTACTCTGATATCTGACTCCAGGTTTTATTTTTTTCACCAGAATATTGCAGTCTTTATTCAACTAAGCATATCAATAGCACATACTATTTATTTGTGCTCTTTAAGACTGAAATATTGACTATCATGAGAGCAGTCAAATTAATTCACATATAATTTATAAAACTATACATCTTATACTTATAGATAATAATTGATATCTTTATAAACAGTTTGCAAAACTAAAGAATTTTATTGAAGTTATAATCTAACTGATAGTTAAAAAATAATTTTATAGGGGACAAAAAGACAAATTTTATGTGTAGTGTGACCTAGTTTTGGTCCTTACTAAGGTCAATTAGAATTCTCCCTACAACCTACTTACAGGAAAGGAGCACTGAGTTGCTCTCTGAAGACTGGGAATACAGAATTTGTAAAAATAGGTACAGTACCCACAGTAATGGTCACAGTCCTGCTCCTCTGTACTTACCACTGTTGGTTAGGTACAGTCTAGGTTTCAATGCACACCACAGCAACTGGACAGTAGCATGATCCTCCTCAGTCCACTGTCATCTCAGCAACTCAGATGGCAGCAAATTCCCTTTCACTTCAGTGAATTCTCTTGGGATTTGCTCTTTAAAAAGTTCTGCATTGAATGGACCTGTTTAGTCAGGCGGTTGTGGCACATACCTTTAATCCCAGCATTGGGGAGGCAGACATGGGTGGATCTCCATGAGTTTGAGGTCACCCTGATCTACAGAGCAAGTTCCAGGAGAGGCTCCAAAGGTACAGAGAAACCTTGTTGGTGTAGGAGGTCCTTCTGTATTTGTGCTGCTTTCATTAGCTGAATAAAGAAACTGCCTTGGCCTTTTGATAGGGCAGAACTGAGGTAGGTGAGGAGGACAAAGCTGAACTCTGAGAGAAAGAAGGCAGTGTAGCAGATGCCATGAAGTTCCTCCCTGAGACCGCTGCTGGTTAAAATCTTTCCTGGTAAGCCACGACATCGTGGTAATACACAAATTACTAAAAATGGGTTAGATTAATATGTGAGAGTTGACCAAGAATAGGCAAGACATAATGGGCCAGGCTGTAATTTAATTAATACAATTTATGTGTGTTTATTTTGGGGATTAATCTAGTTGGACAGTGGGACACAGCCCACTCCCCCTCTCGTACTACAGAGTGGTGCCCGATGTGAAGCTCAAAAACACTAAAATAAATGAATGAATGACCAAACAAATAAATAAATAGACCTGTTTCACATAGTCTGAATCAAGGGTCAAGATTATCAGCCAAACTGCTACAAAGGCTGGACATTTCATCATGAAGAGTCACAGAGTTTTATGACATGAAGCAAATAGTTTGTAACACTTTGAGAATTATATAACCATAAAAGAGGATATATTACTGTGTATGGCTGCATATCAAAAATGCATATTTCTTTATCTTTTCTCTCTACTCTCCTTTTTTTATGTCAATCTCTACCCTTTTTTCTTCATCAGTTCCTCTCTCATTGTGTTTATTCATAACAGTTTATAAGAATGAAACATGCCTTATGAAGAAGTATCTTAAATTATATTTCACATTCCTAACCACCAAAGGATGTGTTGGAGATTTTAGAGTCCTGATTATACTCAGAACTCTCTGCTTAGACTGCCCCTAAAGATGACCACAGAGATCCTTTGTACAGTTAGAGACCTGAGAACCCTACTGTGAAACCAGACCCAATAATAACAGGAAAAGATGAAAATGTGTCAAGACACGCGAAAACTGCAAAAGCTGTGGCGAAGGGGAGCAATTCACAGCTGAGGATCACCTTTCTAATGTATAAAACATAAAGCTCCCTGGGAAGTGCGAAGATGAAGGAAGGCATAACACACCAATGACCCTGACCACCATGGGAATTTTCTTCTCCTTTGGAGGGCTTTCACTTTTTAAGAATTGATTTCCTCACCAGTGTCCCACAGAGAGCAACACACAGGGCAGAGAAAACTCTCTTGCTGGAGTTCCATCTTTCCCATCTAGTGATTTCTAGTATGCCATACTCATATCTTGTATTATTAATGGGGCCTTTAATTTACTATACTGACCTTCCCTGCACATCTTACACTGTCTCCTTCACACTGAATCTCTTTCTCCATATTTTGTTTCTACCTAATAAATATCTTGTTACGGTCAACCTGATAAACACTCCCATCCCCATTCTGCCTGCAGAACTGGTAGGGTTGGGAATGTCATGGGAGTCATGAAGACAAAACTGACAATTCTATTATTTTGTTATGTCCTTCAACTTGTCAAACCATATTAAATAATGTTTTTCCCAAAGTTTCTCTAAACTTATGCCAAGACTAAAATAATGATGATCCTAGGGCCCCTGGCTGATAGAAAAATATTTAAACAATGATATTTCCATTTGGCTGAGAAGTCAAAATCGAATGTATGAATCCATCCCAAAATAGCCACAGTAAACTAAGAATTAAAAAGTAGCATTGGGTTGGCCTTAAGAATAAATGATTTTACTTTCTTTACAACTCTAAATCACAAAACACAAATGTGCTTAAAAGTCTAAATGATAAAAATAGTAAAAAGGGGAAATTAAGCAAGAAATTTTAAATATTGATAAAAGAACTTGAAAATGACTTAGTAATTAAGGCCACTTCCTCTCTTCAGAGGAACCAAGTTCAACATCCAGTACTTATATTGAGAAGCTCATATCTGTCTGTCACTCCAGTTCCAGGGATTGAGACACCCTATTTTAGTCTTTATATATTCCTACACAATGTGATACATAAACTAATTCAGGTATATACACATAAATAATAAATATTTTAAAAGAAACTATTAAAATTGATAAAAAACCTGACTTGAAAATTTCTAAATACATTGGTACCCAAATGTATTTATTTATTTATTTATTTTTGTTGTTGTTGTTAAAACAATTTCCACTTCCTGCCCGCCTCTCATTTCCCTCCTCCTCCTCCCACTTCTCTCCCCCTAACCCCACTTCTCTCCCCCTTCCCCCACTTCATTCCCCTTCCCTCTCGAGTCTGAAGAGCAGTCTGGATTCCCTGCCCTGTGGGAAGTACAAGGCCCTCCCTCCTCCATCCAGGCCCAAATGTATTTTATATAGAATTGACATTAACTATAAATAAACTGTCAATGATAGGTCATCACAAAAGAAGGACAGAGAGATAGGGGGTAATATACTCAAGACTAAGGATTATATAGCTCTAGATTCATGGATTGTACAGAAACAGTAAAAAATGATTTTTTTTTTTTTTTTGATTTTTTGAGACAGGGTTCCTCCGTAGCTTTTGATTCCTGTCCTGGAACTAGCTCTTGTAGACCAGCTGGCCTCAAACTCACAGAGATCCGCCTGCCTCTGCCTCCCAAGTGCTGGGATTAAAGGCATGCGCCACCACCGCCCGGCTTAAAAAATGATATCTTAAAGGTACGAAAACATCAAAAGAAAATGGGAAAAGGCAAGTAGCATAGTTGATTACTATATAATGGTTCAGTGGAGTCAAAGTATATGCAAAACCAAACAAATAGATAATGAAAGATAAAGGAAAAATAAAGGTGATTGGGGTTTCCATGGAAGACACATATGGATGGGTGGCCACTTGAAACTATATAAATCTGACAAACTATTTGAAGTAAACAGGAAAAAGGGAAAGGGGGAATGAGGAAGGAAAGGAGAGAGTACTCAGAAAGTCTAGCTGCTATTGTCCTCATCAAGAAAAAAATAAAAAGCTTCTATGAAATGAATAACAGTAATAGGCTTACCTTCGCTATGATAAGAAAATGATTTCTCATGCCCCTAAGGTATACTATAACAATTTATTGTAGAATAGAAATCAACTATCCTACATAATTTGAAAGGTTAATAAAAAGATAGAGTGTTACAAAGTTGCAATCTTTAAAATAACAAGACAAAAACTTTACAAATATTAACTGATAGGCAGATTTGATGAATCCAATACATTAAAATATACAAAAAATACAAAATACAAAAAATGCACCCATCTGTAAAAATGGATGCAAAATTAAACATCTATGTACTATTTTTCTATAAGGAACAATAAATTACCACAAACTGGTCAGCATATAAGCATTTACTTCTCTTCTTTAATCTTATTTTCCATGGACCCAGAATCTAGCTTAGTTCAGCTGCTCTGCTTGGGGTTTCCAAGACCTTATTTGAGGTGGTAGGAAGATTTCTTTCCTTCTGGGGCATAGAGTCTCTAAGTTCACATGATTGTGAACAGAATACAATGGCTGGAGGAGTGAGGGCCTTTCTCTCCTAATCTCTGTCACCTATGACATGGTCCACACCCGCTGGCCATGAAGCTGCTGGTCCTGTACTACACAGAGATATGATGGTGTACGTGGCATGATCTGACAACTGGGAAGATGATCTCTCTGCCCTTGTCTCTGTTTTCTTTATGTCTCCCTCTGTCCTTCTCTCTTCTCCTGTTGTATGTAATGTAATAATTGAAGGAATAACTATCCCAAACACAATTGCCATGGTTTACCAACCACCAGCAAGAGGAAGACTCTATTTTAAGCAAGGCATGGTGACTCACACACACCAGTAATCTGAGAAGCTGTAATGTAGAGACAGGAGAATGGGGTATTTGAAGTCGCTCTTGGATTCTTGGCTATATATGATAACATATCTAAAAATATTTCTACTTCAGCTGGAGATGGGGGATCATACCAAGGTGTGACAAACTCATGAATTCACTGGAGATTATTCTGAGTCCTACAGATCATAATTTTTTTTTTCTGTGATGAATTTTTGATGATAAACATCACACACTGGTCAGTTCGCATATTGACACAGACCCACAAAGAGGGAGAAATGATGAACACAGACTAATAAAACTCAAGCATGGGATAAAAGAAAGAGTGAGGACAGAACAAAAGAAATGCTTATCTGAGCATAAATCCTCTATAGTTCTTACTTTGAGACACAGGTAGATATTCAACTTAAAATACAAAATTAAATCAGTAAGGAGGGGGAATTCAATTCCCCAAAACATATATAATCTCAAATAGACTCCTGTTTTTCAAATTAGTAACAGGCACCCTGTGGAGAGAGGAAAGCTGAGCAAAACAACACTGAGACTCATACCGTTGATTATCTACAGTAAGATGAAAATAGATACATAAGAAAACTACATGAATTTAGAGCCCTAGACAGTGGTTTTATTTCTCACAGTGATATGGAGGAAAGTAATTGTCAAAGTGTGCTATTGGAAGCTGTGGTGGGTATTTTGTGACAAAATTACTACATAGAAACAGTTTAAGAAAAGGAAGGTATACCTGAGACACAACCTATCAGTGTGCAAAGACAAAAACAATGAAGAAACTGGGTCTATGGCAGTAGCTTATTTGCTGAGTAGGGACTGCAGATAGTAAACTCTAGACCAGAGTGAGAGGCAGGTGTGATTTTTCCCAAGATTCCCCTAGTAACCTGCTTCAAGCCTGACCCCACTTACAAAAGCATCCACAACTCTTCAAATAGGACCACAAGCAAGAGACTAAACATGAAACACATGAGCCTTTGGGAACATTCCAGAGTCAACCAACAACAAAGATTAAGCAATGAGCATATAGAGACTGTTGAGAATCAACATTTTCAATGTAAACGATGAAAGATATATACAATGGAGAAGATGAGGACTATTCCTTTGTGCTGAGAATTTAAAGGTTTCTAACTGCTTATTGAAGCTGTAATCAACAACACTCCTGTAGTGATTTGAGCAGCCAGTCAGCATCATTGTTTCTAGATCCTGTTCCCACTCTCTCACAAACTGGAATCTTTGAGGAAGTGGTAAAATTTTAACAATACTTTAAAATATGAATGGATTGTATCAAAGAGAGATGTACTAGTGTATAGAGGTGTGTGTGTGTGTGTTTGTGTGTGTGTGTGTGTTTGCCTGTGTCTGTCTGTATCTGTGTATGTGTGTGTATATCTATGTGCGTATCTCTGTGCCTGTGTGTGCGTGCGTGGGTAGACAAAACAAAACAACATCTTGTAGTAAACATGGCCCTTCTTCACACACAGAGGAACGTTCTACAGTCTGAAAAATCACTCTATATCTTCACAAAAAGACTTAATGGAATGAACAGACTCACTGGGTATCTTAGACAGTGATTAATGAAAAAGCAGCATTTGGACCAACGGGACCATCAGCCCTTTCCCACTGCAATTTTGCTTCCAGCATGGGAACTAAGATGGGGACCATGCTCTGAGGCACAGCAGCTAAATACATGTCACTGCCTTGGGTAGCTATTTACCTTTGACAGTGTATGTTGTCAACAAACTCAACCAGGGAGCTGGTGCTAGTTAGTTTTGTGTTATTGTGACAGGTCCTCTGATGTCCTCAGCCTACCAAACAGAAAAGGTTGCTGTGGTTCATGGGTTTACAGATTCCCACACATGGTCAGTTGGCCCTGACGCCTTTTCAGTCATGATAGTCATGGTGAATGAAAGTGATCATCTCAGGCTCACTGGGAGACACGAGAGACAGAGGAGGGCTTAGCATTAACCAAAATGGTCCCCTTGCATCCTAGCATCCTCTCCTAAGTGCCAAAGATAAAAGGTTCTGGAGTTGTAGCAGAGTTAAAATTTAAACCTTCAACATAGAAAGTTTTGGAGAGCATTCTAAATTAAAACTATAGCAAAGCTGTATTTTCCAGCAGAAACTTCAATCCCCAGAGGCTCAATAACATAATCTGAGACAAGATCCATGTGATTTTATATAAAATGGTAAAAAGAAAATCATGAATCATGAAACATTTCAGGACAATGGTATTTGAGAGAAACATACATCATTGAGCACATGGAAGGGTAAAGCTCTGGGGGTTGGATGTAGCGTAGGGAATGCAGTGGTGCCATCAAAAGACCATTACTGTTAGAAGGATAAAAGGTCTTCACTCTAAACCCAGCAACCAGGATGCTATGAAGAGGGCTAATTAGAATTCTTAGATACCGTGAATGTATGTGAAATAAACAAGGTGCAAAGAGTTGTACTGAATACCTCAACACAGAGGAGGCCATGTATTTATTGGAAAGAATTATAAGATTCTTGGAGAAGTGTGGCTTAGCGAGATAAACAGAAATTATAAGAAAGGGGTTAAATACAGTAAATATAGAAAATCCAGCACTTGTCACTTGTTTTCACCAGGAAGGGCAAAACAGATAGCCAGAAAGATGAGGGAGGGAGGCAGACAGGAAGAACAGGCAGAGGGTAAAGTGTAGAGGGAAACGAAGATGGATTCTGGGAAGGAGGGAAGAAAGGAAGGAGGGAGGGATGGAAGGAGGGAGAGAAGGCAGAAAAAAGAGGAATGACGACAGTATAATAATAGTATGACTTAGTGAAATTTCCAATATTCTTAAGTATCTGAATACCAGTATTTAGATGGGAAACCAACAAACACCAAAACGATATAAATTGTGGCTTAACAGACACTTGCTGTGTAAGCCTAGGGACCTCTTCCCACAGCACACAAAGGTGGGAGGGAAGCTGCTCCAAAGTTAACCTCTGACCTCCATACCCACACAGTAGCATGAACCATTGTAGTACACACACACACACACATATATCATAAAAATGAATGAATGATTTTAAATGTGTGCATTGATATTTAAGGCAAAACAGTTTCTAGAAGACTTTAAAGTAATCTCTTCAGTGAGAAAAATATGGCTTTGACTTTATTCCCTTTTTGTTTGTAGTTTTGATTATTAAATTATGAGTTAATTATGAGCACAAACTAAAGGTAGAATTGGATAAAATGACACAAATACTTTACCTTTCAAGACGTACCTCATAGAATGTTCTCAACCATGCAACATACACAGAAATAAAAGTCAGAAAAGAGAAAGAGGAACCTAATAGGAAAAAGAAACAGCATGTTGATGTGTTAAATTAGTAGTTTATTTTCAATCTGCATGATGGCTGATACATGGCATTCATACTTTTACGATGGTACTAGCAACAGACAAGCAAGTGATTTTAAAGAGAGCCACGGCTAAACAAGCAAAAGAGACAAGCCATGTTTTTGCCTTTCCTCCTTCCAATTAATGTAAAATTGAGATAAAACTTTAAAGATATAAAAGAAAAGTATAAAAATATGGTATAAATTTTCTAAAATATTAGATGGATTCTAAGAAACAGATCAACATGTTCCCCACTGGGCTGACCTACAGAGGTTTTGGAACCAGCACCAGGCTTTTTTCTGAGAAAGATAAAACTGGATCGGTTGGAGCCATGAAACCACTTTGCAGATTCCAAGAGGAGCTTCTGAGAAGGGATTAAAAGAGAGACTGTGTACTTCACTTTCAGAAACCCATAGATGAAGGATCAGGTGAGAAAAGGTAAGCAGAGAGAATCTTCATGCTGAGCTAGGTGATGGGACATCCAGAGACCTAATGCCATCCATCCACTGACAGGAACGGCTCTGCAGGTGGCACTGTTGCTGAGGTCCTTGGCCCTTAGGTAAGGTACTGTCGCTTATTCTAGGATTACTGCCAAAAGACACGTGCTCTGCTCCCTGTCCTTTCGGGGGTTTCTGTTCAATGGCATGCTCTCTCTAGTCTTGAGATTCCTTATTTCCATCATGAAGGTTAGTCATTTAGAGGGAGCTCAACTATGGCATTTTTAATAATGATTTTTTAAATGGAAAGACTATACACCTGTGATGGGGGAAGGTCATTGGTTAAAAAATAAAGAAACTGCTTGGCCCTCATAGGTTAGAACATAGGTGGGTGGAGTAAACAGAACAGAATGCTGGGAGGAAGAGGAAGTGAGCTCAGACTCGATAGCTCTCCTCTCTGGGGCAGATGCGATGAAGCTCCGACCCAGGATGGATATAGGCTAGAATCTTTCTGGTTAGCGCACCTTGGGGTGCTACACACATTATTAGAAATGGGATAGTCCAGGTGCGAGAGTTAGCTGAGAAGAGGCTAGATATAATGGGCCAAGCAGTGTTTAAAAGAATACAGTTTGTGTGTTGTTATTTCGGGGCATAAGCTAGCCAGGCGACCAGGAGCTGGGGCGGCAGGAACACAGCACCCAGCTCCCTTCAACACACCTGGGAGTGGTCATTTGAGTCAATGTTATGTAAAGAGCACTGATTAAAAAAATATTTATGATATGAAAATATACATGGTAAGCATAAAAGAAAATTACATGTTGATGCCTACAGTGATACTTTTACTAAGTAGGGCTGATTCCATAAAGACAAATAGTGCATATTTGTATAGAATGCTATAATAACATGAAACAATATATTTGGAATAATATCTGAATGGTAGAAATAAGATATTCTGAGGCCCATCTAAACATTTTCTTTTTCAGTTTTTCAAAGGAATAATTTAAGCAATTGATATTAATAATTAATTATTATTTATATGATGGCTATTGTATAGCAATCGATGTATACCAAGAATAATTCAGACATATGGGCTAAATCATGTTACCCCCACAGTTCTTGTTTTATAGGTTGCAGTTTGTCAGTCTACTGAACATATCATCATGTCAATGAATGATAACACAATAAAAGGGCTGATGAACTGGGTTCAATGTTAATAATGCACAAGATGGAAAGACCCTCAACTGTTCCTTCTGTTCCTTCCCCTCTGACACATGCTCCAATGCATGTGCATGCCAGGGGAGGGGGGAGTAAGAGAGAGAATAAAGAATGAAGACAAAAAAGAAAACAAGAAGGAAGAGAGGGGAGAGGGATGGAGGGAAGGAAAGACAAAGACAGATATGTGGGACACTTGGAAGCTGATGTGGACAAGGATATATGGAAACTGTGATGCTTGAGGAATATGCCAGACAGTGGGTGACAATACACTCACCATAATGTGATTTCTTCCTGTGTTCAGTCTGAGACTTGTGAGCCTCACGTGTCAAAGGATAGCCATGAATGTAACTCAACATATGTGCAGTTGACAGCATCATAAGTTTGGAGCCCAGGATAAGCTGATTTCACTATCACGCACCTGCAGGACTCAGAGAGCTAGACAGCAGAGACAAAAGGACCCCCTTGAAAGATGGCTATCATCTGAGACCTACCAGGAGGGAGGAACAACATGGGAGATTTAATTGTGAAAACAAGGATCATTCAATGTCTTCATTTTTTTTTGCATGAAAATGAACTTAATTTTTTTTTCACTTTTCAGGATTCTTGAGAGGATAAAACACACATGTATGGAACAAATCAACATACCTACCACTTAGCAGATGCTCATGAAAAATGAAATGGAAATTTGAAAGCTATACCCTGGCAACGCTGAAGCAAGCATGAGCAGCCCATATATGGCAATTCTGTTGAACATGTCTGCACTGGGTTTCGGGTCTAAACTGATGAGGACAACTGACCAGATCTCTCCCTCAAGAGGGCACCAGAGCTTATTACAGACAGTTGTGAGTCATGTGGTTGCTGGGAATTGAAGTCAGGACCACTGAAAGAGCAGGCAGTGCTCTTAACTGCTGAGTCATTAAAAAAAAAAAAAAGCCCCTTTTTCTTTATTATACTATGAAGTCAAAAGCAAAGTTGACTGCCAGGCCCCAGGTCCTCTGAAGGTGCTCATTCTCTTCCCCACCAGTATGCTCTATTTTTATTGGTATTCACTGCTGGGAATAATTTTGCCGCCAATGCCTAACTATGATAAAAGTAACGAATTTGCTATAGCAACTGCTTTCTATAATTTTATTTAGGAATTGATGATGACAGTCTGAGTTCTTTGGTTTCTCTCTGTAATAACATCAATTTCTTTTTAATAAAATCTATTTCTCTATTGTTGTTTCAAAACTGAAAATCTTTTCTTAAGAAGTGAAGGACTCTAATAAATGCCTTCTGCAAATTGGGAGGCTGAACATCAATTTCAGATCACAAAAGCAAAACAAAACAAAAGCCCCCAAGCTCTTTGAGTTGTTCCAAGAAGTCTCTCAGTTTTAGCCTCCTTCCAAGAACTATGTCAGGGGCTCATTTTGAGCCTCTTCAGAATATAAACTCTGAAACATAGTAAATGTTCTTGAACATGCCTCCTAAAGTGCATGTTGCCTGCCAGTACTGGTAGGCAATAACTCATTAAGAACTACAGCTGGCAGTGCGGAGGAGGGAAGGACCACACATCCAGTCGCCAAGTCTAAACAGACAGAACTTACAAACCCACACTGGCACCTCTATCAACCTTCCGTCCCTCAGTGGCACCCTATGTTCTTAATCAAATGTGCTATCCTCCAACCACTGTGGTATTTATATGTTAGTCGTTTGAGTTTCCTTCATAGACTGCTGAGGCTAAAACTCCTTGTTTTCACATACCCAGGAGCTTTCTGTGGTGAAATATTTTCTCCCATTTTTCTAAAGCCAATAAAGTTGCAACGTATGTTGTACGCAATGTCACACCCATAGATCTGACACACTAGAATTTCAAGAGTCTAAAGCTTTACCATCCTAGAACCGTATTTTTCTCACTACTGCATGTGGATATGTGGATGTATCTCCACATAGAAGGTTGTACACACACCAGTGAGACTGCTGTGCTTAAAATGTTATCTCTCTCAGCACCATCTCATCCCCTTGTCAGCTGTGCACTGTGTGTTCAGACCTCCCTTTGTGTTGCAAAGCTTACACATGCCAGACATATTATCTGGCACCCGGACACTTGCCCACAGCTCAGAGAAATGACTAGCTAGGAGAGGAAGAAGCCAGATCTCAGTGGTGCCGAGGATTAGCCATGACTTATTTTCCTCCATGGGGAGGTTGCTTAGAGAGAACAAATTGTTAAATTGGAGTTGAAGACAGAAAGAGTAGTCTCAAGCCCTGTTGTTGGGAACTAGCTGTGTGAGTGATGGTCAGGGACTGGAGGCATCTTTCTCCACGCTCCTGTCTAAAGAATGAGATGGCTGTCATTACCCAAAGATCACTGAGTTTGGAATCAAAGCAAGTTCTTGAGATGTTTCAAAGCATCCAAGTTCTTGACTAATTCATGGATCTTCAAGCTCATGGACTTTGATTTTTGAGTATATGTTTATAGTATCAAATTATAACAGTCACAACACTTGGCTATAGGCCACTTTTTCTTACTACCACCTATTACTTAATAGAAGTCAATGATAATACAGGTTTTCAGTTTATTTATAAAATGTTTAAGTTTGTGTATGTGTGTTTGCATGTGTGTGTTCATGTCTGTGGGTGTGGATGCTGGCATGGAAATTCTATGTCAATTGTGTGGAGGTCATAGAAATGCAGTATATAGGTTCATGACTTCTATCTTGTTTGCTTCTTTGTAGGTCAGCTTGCGTTTACAGATTCTCTTACCTTCTCATGTTATCATTGGAGCACTGGGATTACACATACATGCTTCTACATCTGGCTTTACATGAATTATAAAGATCTGGACTCAGGTTCTCACATTTACATGGCAAATGCTTTACCACTGAACCACCTATCCAGTCTCAAATTTTCATAGATTTTGTTTGTTTGTTCATTTGTGAACAGAAACTAAAATTAGAGATCCAATCATACCCTGTTACCAGTGCCTTGGAATGTATCTAAGAGGATTAACTCATTTCCTTTTGCTATTGTTGTTGTCCTGAACCCCATGAAGTAAATCCTCTCTCCTCAGCATAATCTGGGTGTGGCTACTGTTTTATCTGCAAGATAACTATCAACTACTGTTGAGAATATTATTTTAAGGTGTGTTACTTTTATTTATGTTGCAGTTGTTTAACTCTGTGAAGCTGTGATGCTTTGCCTGTCTCAAACACCCGATTGTCTAGTAAACAGCTGAGCAGCCATAGCAGAGCAGGAGAAAGAATAGGTGAGGCTGGCAGGCAGAGAGAATGTATAGGAGAAAACTGGGAGAACGGGTTCTGGAGAAGTAGCCAGAGAAGGTGGAGGACATCAGGGGCCAGCCAACCATATACATGACAATCCATGGAATAAGAGAAAGATTTATAGAAGAGAACAGGATAAACACAGGGACCAAAGAGTAGACAGGATAATACAAGTTAAGAAAAGCAGGCAAGACGCAAGCTAAACTAAGGCCAGGCATTTATAAATAAGACTCCATGTGTGATTCATTTGGAAACTGGGTGGCAACCCTCCCCAAATAGTCCAAAGATCAGAGCATAATATCATACTACTACAATTTGTCACACCAATGTGGCACTTGTATTTCTATCTAGAACCTGAGGATGCTTGGATAAAAGAGGGAGGTGGAGAGTATGGTTCCTTTAAGAGTTTCGACCAACCAAACAGTTTCTAACATTGAGTAAGCTCTTGAACACACAGTATGTTAATAAGAACAAAAGACCAAGTAAAAATACCTGTCACAGTGTAAACATTGACATTCTAGAGGTTTGGGGAGGTGGAGTGTAGTTCCTGGACAGATGAACCTCCACATGGGAGGAGAGTTTTAGGTTTGACTCTTAGGCACCAGGAAGCAGGTAGAGCCCGCTGAGAGCCATACAAGGTATCGAGGTGTAGCATATCAGTTTAAAGTTTGCTCCTGTGATCAGAAAAGGCTAAAGATATACAAACTTGTAGGATTGAAGACTAGATAGTTATAGTGGCAGTTTTCCTTAGATGGAATGAAAAGTAGGTTAGGTATAACACTCAAGAACTTAGAAATTAAAATTCTAAACATCCTATTAAAAATGGGGTACAGAACTAAACAGAGATTTCTCAACAGAAGAATCTCAAATGGCCAAAAGATACTTAACAAAATGTTCAACATCCTTAACTATCAGGGAAATTTAAACCAAAACAACTCTGAGATACCATCTTACACCTGTCAGAATGACTAAGACCAAAAACACCAATGATAGTTTATGCTGGAGAGGATGTGGAGTAAGGGGAATACTGATCCACTGTTGGTGGGATTACAAATTTGTGCAACCACTTTGGAAATCAGTATGGCAGTTTCTCAGATAATTGGGAGTCAACCTACCTCATGATCCAGCAATACCACTCTTGGGCATATATGTGAAAGATGCTCAATCATACTACAAAAGCATTTGTTCAACTATGTTAATAGCAGCATTATGTGTAATAGCCAGAACCTGGAAACTACCTAGATGCCCCTCAACCAAAGAATGGATAAAGAAGATGTGACACATTTACACTTTAGCGAACTACTCAGTGGAAGAAAAAAAAACAAAAACAAAAAACAAACAAAAAAACTACATCTTGAATTTTGCATGTAAATGGATGGAATTAGAAAACACTATCCTGAGTGAGGTAACCCATACCCAAAAAGATGAATATGGTATGTACTTATTCATAAGTGGATACTAGGCATAAACAAAGGACATTGAGACTATAGTTCATGATCCTAGGGAAACTAAGAAGTAAGGTGAAACCAAATAAAAACATATATAGAACCTCCTGGAAATTGGAAACAGACAAGATTGCCTGACAAAATTGGGAGTGGGAGGGGGAGGAGGGAGAGGGAAATAGAAGGGGAAGAGGAGGAGAGAAGGGGAGGTTTGGAGAGAACTTGAGGGAATGGGATAGTCGAGTTGGAGGAAGGATAGAGATGAGAGTAAGGAAAGAGATATCTTTTATTGAGAAAGCCATTATGGAGTTAGTAGAAATCAGGCTCTAGAAAAATTCCCAGGAATCCACAAGGATGACTCCAGCTAAGACCCTAAGCAATAGAGGAGAGGGGACTTGACTTAGCCTGTAATCAGACTGATGATTATCTTAAATATCACCATAGAATCATTCAGCAACCGATGGAAACAGAGGCAGAGACTGAGGTCCCAAAGTCCAGTTGAAGAGTGGAAAGAATGAGAATATAAGCAAAGAGGTCAAGACCATGATGGATTCACCCACTGAAACAGTTTACCTGAGCTAATAAGAGCTCGCCAACTCCAGCCAGACTGGGAAGTAACAAGCAAAGAGGCCAAGACAATGATGGGGTCACCCACTGAATAGTTTACCTGAGCTAATGAGAGCTCACCAAATCCAGCTGGATAAGGAAGGAATCAGCATAGGTCCAAACTATTCCCTCTGAATGTAGTTGACAGTTGCATCGCTGGGGCAGACTGGGGGGGCCCACTGGCAGTGGCACCAGGATTTATCCCTCCTACATATACTGGCTTTTTGGGATCCTAATCTCTTTGGATGTATACCTTGCTCAACCTAGATATAGTAGGAAGGGCCTTGGACCTTCCACAAAGCAATGTACCTTACCCTCTCTGAGGATTAGATGCGGGTGGGGTGGGAAGGTGTGTGGAGGAAATGGGAGGACAAAAAGGAGTAGAAACTTGGATTGGTATTTTTTTTAAAAAAAAATTCTAATAAATTTAAAAAACAACAAAAAAGTTATTTATGGAAATTCTTTTCAAAGTTTATTTTCAAACAGACTTTTTTCATTGAATTGCAACTGAAGTATACCAATGCCAGTTTTTACTAAAAATGTCTGCTTGTGAATCATTTTGTGATGGGAATTGTCACTGCTGAGAGTTCAGGGTGCCCTGTGACAGTCTGGCTAATACTAAGATACAGAGCAAAAAGTCTCTAAGCAGGGACATGTGTCTAGATATGATTGTAGCAACGTTAGTGTTACAGCTGTCAAAACTTACAAGCAGGGAATTCAGAAGAGTAGAGTGGAGGGGGGAAGAGAGACAAGGCCTGCACCTGATGGCTAACCACACCTATCACTAGCTAAATGGGAAGAGCACCAGAACTGCTTCTCTTTCTTCACCTTGCATATTGATTGACATGTGTGACATGTTTCATAAAAGTGTTTTAAATCTGTAAGCAAATAAAAATTTTATGTTGGAAAAAATAAAAAATAAAAATAAAAAAGTATAAAATGAGAACAGTGGTGGAAATAATCAAAATGGGGGCTTAAATGTTGCTGTCATGTGTCCTCATTTAGGATGAAATTTTATATTTATATTTATATCTGCCATTTAGCTGGTTTCATCATTTCAGCAACAAATTTTAAGTTGACTTTTACAATCAACCATTTGGTTTATGCCCTTAATATTCTGAATCTTTTGTATTATTCCTGAGAATAATGCAGGCTCTGTATTCTTACAAATAATGTAGACTAAATTGCTGTTAGCCCATCTTTAGGTCTGTGGGATAGATACTTCAATTCCCATCATATAGAATAAAATGATAATTTTCAGAAACACAAAATAATGTGTTGAGAAAAGAGTTAAACTAAGACATACAGATTGAAGCATCTTTGATATTTTTTGTACCAAGCAAAGGGGTGGGCACAGGATGGAGGAAGAAGAGATACTTGATCTACATAGCTCTTTCAACCTCGGGTGACTCTTGAATTGGAAACCCCAGCATCAGCAGTTCCTCTCAGGGCTTACTCTGGTACCATGTTATTTGTAATGTTCTCATAGAGGAGTAAAGCCTGACCCCACAAAATTGCCATCTACAACCCTAGTATTTTCCTGGGGCTTTTGTAACATCCTACCACAAACTACCTTTAAGTAGTAATGATGAGCATTTATAAAGCTTTTCTGTAACAGAGACACTGTCTTCAGTGCATGCATACAACAAGCTGAATGATAGCATCCTTGTGTCTGAAGCTGTGAGTGTTACCTGTGTTGTCCAGAGAGCAGGCATCTTTTACTATGGTGAGGGTGATGAAATAGAGAGATTATCCTCATTTATCTCAGTGAGCATTAAATACAGCTCAAGTGTACTTCTGAGGAGAAGAAAAGAGGTGGTATAACACTAAAGGAGGTGATGTGGAGTGTGAAGCAGGCTTTTCACTGCTTTTGAAGATAGACCAAAGGCCGGGATTCAGGACTACAGTTCTACAGTGCAAGAAAGAACAAAACAGAAGAACTGACTCTCCCAAGATCCTCCAGAGGGAGTATCACTTCTAGTGCATGACAGCACACCTTCAGCCTCGAGAGGAAGAGTCTGATAAAGAAAGAAAAAAGAACTTCTCACTCAAATCTCCTAGTTTAAAGCTGTCACAGCAGCTGTAAGGCACATATATTTTATATCAATTGTGAACCAGATGGTGTCTAACCACAATATAATAAAAGTTTTTGATAAATTGATGTTTCTGTTTGGTTGTATCCCGATCATTAGTTTTATTGCCCACTTTTACTTACAACTGTATTTCATGCAAACTAAATTTTATCAACACTATTTTAAATTCTTTTTATCGTTATAAAAATTTGAGTACCGGATTCTTAAGGTATATTTGAAAAATACATAAATATCGCCCTTAATTCTGAGCCCTTGTGTCCAAGGCAAAAGCACATTCTGTATTTTCATGATGATCATTTTATATTGGTTAGTTTTTACAGTTGCAGACTTAATTAAATGCATACTTATGTGTTATATGTGAATAACCAATTGACTACTCATCTTTATTTATCCCAAACAATGTAAGTTTAAATCGCAATGCTGTACATACCTCCTCAGAACACCACACTCCTTTTTCTCATTATTTTGATCATAACAAATACACTTATAAAAGAAGGAACAAACTGGGTAGAATTATAATGTCAAAGTTTTTGCATCTTAACTTGTATGGTTTCTTTATGTATTTTCAAATCCTCAAATAGGAGAGATCACACATAATTAGGTGGATAGACATATAGATAGACAATTAATAAATAAATGGATTAATAGATTAATGATTTATAGATAGATTATTGCTAGAAATATGATAAGTATAAATGAGAGGTGGGTAACAGATATAGACAGAGAGAAATGATTGACAGATAGGTGACTGAAAGATAAATGGGTTTCTAGGTAAATGATTGATAGATGAGAGATAACTACACCGACAGACAGGTAGACAGACAGGACTGAATAAGCATAGATGTAGCACATTCTACTCTGTGACTTGGAAGTTTTCCAGCAGTATATAATGTATATTCCATTTCATTAAATAGAACTGAGTTCATTTTATTCAGTGACTGTGATATTCCTTTCTGTTTGAGTCATAATTATTTAAATGAAAATGTAGGTTTTCTCCCGTATTATAGCAGCCCACAGTTGAGATGAATGTCTTCTCAGCGGTAGGGAATACTTCTGTGAAAGATCAGCTTACACCTAGGATTCTCTGGTCAGCAGATTTATATATTTTGTACTTGATTGAGAATGACAACTTGCTATCTAAAAATGTGGTACCAATTTCAGTTCAATCTATGGAAGAACTACATTCACTATAGACTTAATAATACTGGCTTGTGTAGTAGACTTGGTCTTAGAAAATATGATATGTTAAAACTGTATCTCTTATTTTCATTTTATTTTACTGATAAATGCATAGTTTGAACACATTTACATATATATTATTTATTTTCACAAATTGGTATTCAAACTATCTAAATATTTTTATTTTTAAAATCATAGTATAACTTTAGAAGCAATAGCTAAATTACCCAATGCTATCACTTTTCAATACTGAAAATTTATTACATAAACATCTCTATATAGAAAGCTTTTATATTATTCAAGTATAAAATTGAGATTAAAATATTTGAAAAAAAAATGTGTTTTAAAGCAATAGGCGATTTTATAGTGGTTGTGATTTTCCAAACGTTCTATCAACAAAATGACAATGCACAATTTATAGAAGCTGAGAAAAGAATGGCTGTAAATGTTTTCTTATTTTGAAAAGAAGGAAATACATCTCATTTTCAGATAACATATAAGCATAAATAATTAGAGTGTCAGTCAATATTTTCTGAGATGACTGTCTATCTCTCTTATTATTTTTAAACTACAGGTAGGATCCCTTCTTACTCTTCCTATTGAACTCTATTACTATTACAAGGTTCTCACTTGGTTTGTTATTGTTTATTCTTTATTGTTTTCTATTATAATTCTTAAAAAAATTGAGATTATAATTATATAATGTTTCCCCTTCCCATTCCTCTAATTCCTCCTAAGATCCCCCTTTCTCTATTTCAATTTAACCACCTCTTTTTAATTTGTGTTATTTGTATATATTTTTCACCTAAATACATAAATATAGTCTGCATAATTTAACATAATGTACATATTTTCAGGGCTGAACATTTACTATGGGATAACAAGTTGTTGATCACTCCCTGGGAAAGCATCTTCCTACCACTTTCAGCATTCTATAGTTGCCTAATTTCTTGTCTCATTTCTCTCTTCCATGTTAGCAGGTCTACTGGTCCCATTTTATTTGTTGTTACTGCTGTTGCTGTTTTCTTTCTTTTATTCAGTCTTCATGTCCCCTGACATAGACATTAAGCATATTATAAGAAAACAATATGTAGCTTCATCTCATTCAAGAATATTCATGTGATTTTTTTTAAAATTCATGTATATTTTAAAGAATCAAATAAAATGAAATTTCAAGTAGAAAAATATTAGCAAAGCATATCCAAGTTGAGTTTGTTGAAGGTATGAAAGCATAGTTTAATGTTATAAAATGCACATATATACTATATATACACAGAGAGAAAAAAAAATATATATATATATGAGAGAGAGAGAGAGAGAGAGAGAGAGAGAGAGAGAGAGAGAGCGCATTCAAGGTTAAACTACCTTACTACCTTTGACCATCCATGGGCCTGATTCTCTAGACAATAATGTAGTTAAAGTCTTGCAGTCAGACCATCTCATGTGATACTCTATCTTACACTGGGAATAAATATTCTGAGAGATAAATCCTGTCTGACCCATACCTTGAGAAGAAACAAGCTTCACCATGGAGCAAGTAAATTTCAATTCTACAGAGACCTCACAGACCCAGAAATGAAACAGTCATAGGACAGACCACAGTTTGACCAAGAGAGTGTGCTCACATATACCTTCACACACTGCCCAATTCTCTCTCTATTTAAACCTAAAGCCTGTGTCAGTGCCCTGGAAGATAAGGCTGGAATTTGATCCCTCTCATCTTTCCAATAGAGTTATACCGATGAAGCTATTTTAATATTTTTTTCCCATTGCTATGTTGGTTGGTTTAGGGGGTGTTAGGTTACTGGAAGCCCAGAGCTGAGCATCTATACTTTGCTAGTACCCCTGCATCTCCATGTAGGTGATGTGGTATCCCCTTCTGTATGATGTAAATACCGTTGGTTAATAAAGAATCTGTTTTGGCCAGTGGCTTAGCAGAGTAGAGCTAGGTGGGAAAACTAAACTGAATGCTGGGAGAAAGAATATGGAGTCAGGAGAAGCAATGTTGTCCCATTGGAGACAGAAGTTGGAATTTTACATGGTAAGTGACAGTCTTGTAGCGATACACAGATTAATGGAGATGGGTTAATTTAAGATATGAGTTAGCCAGAAATATGCTTCAGCTATTGGCCAAACAGTATTGCAAAAAAAAAAAACAAAACAAAACAAAAAAAAAAAACAAAAACAAAACAAAAAAAAAAAAAACCAATGGTTTCTGTGTGATTATTTTAGAGCTGAGCAACTGGGAACAAACAACAGGTAGGAGTCCTCAAAAGAGAAGAGCTGCTTCACAATAAATTTGAGTGTGTTCCATACAAAGATTCATTGAAAGTGTCCTCTGTGTTTTCTCCACGTAGCAGCATTCATAGGTAAGCTCCATTTGACCATTCGCAGAAATATTTTTGTGAAGACATGTCTTGTAAATATCTAGCAAATTGTTCAAAGCCGGTGAGAAATCATGCAGGAGGGCATCACAGTCAGCTTGTCCAGTTTCTCAGGATTACCCTACCTGAGGAAGCCATTAGATAGCCAGATAACAAGGTCCTCACTGTCTTCTACCCTGTGTCTCTCTGTTCATGACATCGGTTTCCTAAGAGTAAACTGATCCTGTGGTTGATGTACCCTTGTGCACACATATTTATTATCCATAGCTTTAATTATGTCAGCTCTTTAGCTGGAAACATCTCTCAGTAGCAGAACACCTGCCTAGAAGGTACAAAAGCACTTGGCTCAGTATCACAAATAACAATTAATTAGTAGATTTTGCCGAATGGCTGGGAACAATTAGCCTAGTTTGTAAACATTTTTTAAAGTAACCATAGTCTTTAATATCTACTGACAAATGATCATCTATTACTTCTATTTCATTTAATTAAACTAACTTATACACAAAAGAGGACCCCAACATATAAACTCTCATGTCCCTGCCAAATTTTATATATATATAAATATATATATTTGCATAGTTTCCGTTCTTTATGCTTGTTTTTTTTTTTTACAAAAACATAAAGGCTTACTCATTTAACCTATAGAGACTTGTTTTGAAATATATTGCTACATAATATAAATATATTTAATTTTCCAAAGACTAATCACATTAGGAGAGCTTATATTAATTTAATATTTTTATTTATGGAGTAATTGATGAAATTTCTTTACATTAAACATCATTGTTAAAACCACAATCTGTTTTAATGCTAGTCATGCCTCAGGTTCCATTGATTTTTCTTCTTATTTAAATATCAGGGCCCACTTAAACATTATTATAGCTATATACTTGAGTACTTCTTAGAATGGTGTCATGGTCTCGGCTTCTTTTCCACAAGGCCACTGTCTGACTTTAATAAATCTGTGAACATGTCACGGGAGGATAAATAGAGCAGGTTGGTGCTGCAGATCAGTGGGTGAGCCAGCACATTTACTGGTTACTCTAATAGGTAGCACAATAGGAAGAGAAAGTCAGGTTGCAGTGAAGCCAGCAGACAGCAGTGTAAGAGCAATAGAGCATGCATGGAAATCAATTTTAACTTACCATCTTATACAGTAAGCCTAAAATGTACATAGATAATTAACATATCAGAAACAAATTTATACCTCAAATTTAATATGAACCATTATATAATTACAGAGGGACAAACCCCTTCACAAGGACCAGCTTGCTTTATTACATCAAACAATTGGAGTAACCATTTTGACTTTATTAATAAGAATCTGCTGACATTATGAAAGTGTCAAGTAAAAGTGAAAAATAAACTTAAGCTCCTAGCAACGTTTTTATTTACCCCTTAAAAAGCTAGAATAAAAATCTTCACAGATTCAACTGCAGGGTGACTGTTTCTGAATCCATCTCTAATTATTGGGCATGTGGAGTGAATATAATCCTTGTGTGCTTAATTTGTGGAGCATAAACAGGATTGTCTTAATTCGAGCTTATGTTTATTCAAATGCCTAAATACGCAACTACCACAAACTCTAACAATTTAGACATTTAAATTAATCATTATTATATAAAATAAGGCAATTCAACACACAAGATTTAAGCCAACATAGAATATATAGACTTATATACTCATAAAAATTATACAGATTCATGAAGTACTATGTTATGTCCCTGATATTTGTATATTTTTGTAATATCAATATATTTAGATATCCTGAAACATTATCTCTGTAATAATAACATTCAAAATCATTTTATAACTTTTAAAAATGTGTAGATTATTGTTATTCTACTGTACAGTATAACACTGGAATTTATTTGCAGCATCTGACTGTAACTTAGTATCAATGCTTATATTTCCCTGTCCATCCACATACAGCCCCACCCATATATTCAGTACCTGGTAACCTCTTATTCTTTCAGGTCCTAAGAGACCAACTGTTTTGCATTCCACATCAGTGTCTTCATCTGTCCCATCTGTAACTGACTTATTTGCCTTCCCATGATAATCTCCAGTCTTGTCCATATTTATAGTAGGTGATGAGACTTCATTTTGTTCATAGCTGAATATTGTTGCATTATGTATAGATTCTAAATTTTCTCTGTCCATTCATCCATTGATGGACAGCTCAGTTGATTTGGTAGCAAGGCAGTAACTGTGGGAATGAAGATACCTGTCTCTTTAGCAAACTGACTACATTTGGCTATGTAGCCAGTGTTGGAGCAGCTGGATAAAATGGCAGTTCTATTTTTTAATCTTAAGGTATGAATATAGATGTTTGAAATTAGATATATAGAAATGCCTTTGACTTTGTGAATTTGTTGCACAAAGTAATGGACTAAACAAGGGGGTTTCAAAATGATAAAAATACCTAGTTAAACAATCTTTCTTTGCAAAATAAATGTTGTCTATTCTAATACCTCTGATTTCTTCAAGTATTTTTAACATCAGCTGTTAGTTTTAAGGCTCTAATTTAATGGAGGAAAATTTTTTAAGTGGTCTGGATATTCTTCCTTGTGTGGGTATTGTTTTTTAAGCATCATTTATTGAAAATATATATATTACTATGAATAATTAACACATACACTCTATAGTATATTACAGTGTGGTGTGTGTGTGTGTATATATATATATATATATATATATATATATATATATATATATATATGTCTTTGGATACCATTTTGTGATGACCTGGTGGTCTAATAAAATTATCATCACAGTAATGAGAAGCACTGTTTCTTTCTCTCTCTCTCTCTCTCTCTCTCTCTCTCTCTCTCTCTGTTTGTGTGTGCGTGTGTGTGTGTGAAAGAGAGACAGAGACAGAAACAGAGAAAATTGGAACATTATACATTCCAGTTGCTCCATGTCTGTGTTATAGCCAATGAGAAAATTTTCAAAATTATTTTATTTTTTAGATAGCACACACAGAGATTCACATACGATGAATGCAGTAAGTGTGAGGAATTTAGTTGCAGGTTTACATTTTCCTGAACTTCCATACTGTGAAATTTTGGAGAAGAATTTAAACTTCATGATTCAACTATAAAAAGTAATTATATATATATTATACTATGTATACATTTACATCTATATCAACATGAATGCTACCAAGATTTTAAGCATTCAATAAGCTAAGGTGTCTGGTAAAGGATGCAGCACTATATGAAGAGTAAATTATCATAAGCAGGATTTATTTTCAAGTCTCCTAAATTTGAAACCATCTGTAAGGGGGATTTATTTTCTAATTTTATTTTCCTTTCTAATATTATATATTCCTCAACAGTTTTGAAGAATCTCAAAAGAACACTGATGGACCCTTCACAAATATTTTAACATTCCAAATTGCTCCCAGTCTGTCCCGTCTCTTTCTATGCTTGTCCGTTTGTAATGAGGTATATAAAAGTTTGTGAATGTGGACTGAAGGCTGCCCCTTCACTGTGACACTAACTGAGGCTCATAAAAACAATGACAACTCTCTTGGGCAGTTGTCCTTCTATACTCAAAGACCCCAACTGTTCATTGTCATAGCAATATCATTAGGAAATTAAGCATTTTTAAGAAACATTTTACTATTTTTTAATCATTTTACCTGAAATCTAACTAAGGATTACAGAAGTCTTTTATGCTTAAATTTTCCATGATTAAAAATATCTTTACTAGCCGGGCGGTGGTGGCGCACGCCTTTAATCCCAGCACTCGGGAGGCAGAGGCAGGTGGATCTCTGTGAGTTCGAGGCCAGCCTGGTCTACAAAGGGAGTTCCAGGACAGGCTCCAAAGCTACAGAGAAACCCTGTCTCGAAAAACCAAAAAAAAAAAATATATATCTTTACTTTTATCACATACTTGTCACTAATAGTGTGTTCTGCAATGCCGTGGCTCAAGCCCAGGAAATAGGTACAGACTCTACCACTGAGCTACAGGCCCACCCCCTCCCACTGATATTTCATGTTGTCTAAATATGAAACATTTCAGCATCATGCTTTAAAAAGTTTGTGCTTCTTAGTTTTTCTAAAGGAGAAACACCATGCCACTTCACCCACTGTGATCATCTATTTTTTTCAATATCAGTTATTGTTATATCTCACCTTTATCAAGCTTTCTATTATAGTATTCCTTTCTCTTCATCATCAATAAGTTTCAGGTCTATTATTGATAATATCTTAATATTTTCTCCCACTAGTATGAGTTTTCTATCATGGTTTTGTATTATTTTACTTGGTGCTTTTTCATTATTTCACAAGTGAATATTGATATATGCATATAAATTTAGTGAACCATGATACATGTATTAAATTTACTTGATTTTAATTTTGAGATGCTAAAATTATTTTGGTATCTTAAGTTAATCTATAGAACTTTATTTTAAAATAATAAAATGTTTTTTGAAAGGCTGAAATAGGTTCACAGTGCTTTGATATCTTCTTTTTAACATGATTCTTTTAAGAAACATAGCTTAAAGACCTCTGTAATGATCAAAAGGTAAGGAGAGACACAAAAGTAGGGTATAAAATGAAGATACTGTCATATATAGACAGAAAGAGGTAGAAACCCAAGGATATTTCTCCTTTCTTTACATACTAGATTTTAGAGGCATGACTATTTTATGAATGACTATCTTCAGAAATATAAATAATTTTGATAATCTTGGGGAGAGAGGTCCAGTTATTTTAGATAATTCTAAATGGTCTGCCAAACAGGAAGTGCAAGAGAGTATGTGTGAGAATTTACATGCACTCTTAAGAGGTAGCAATCGCCTGCAAATGTTTTAGAGAAACTCCCTTTGCTGAATATCTACAGACTTATTATGTTTTAAACCTTTGCTCCTAAGCATTCATGAAGGCTGACTTTTCAATTCCAAGGGATTTCTGTAGAGTTCCCTGCAATTTATCATGTGAAAGGAATTAACAAGAAAGAAAATGGAAGCGCGTTCGCACCTGCCAAGACATCTCCCTTCAGATGGAGCAAAGCCCGCTGAATGAATAACAAGAAAGATGATTTGGGTGCCTCCAAAGCAGAGAAATTACTTAAAGCCTTGGTGCCTGGAGCCAGCCTTCCCGCTCTGCAGAATGTGAATGAACGTCAGCTACATAATCAACACCAACTGTAATTCTGTTCGTTATCACCCAGGTTCAGACATGCTAAGGGTCCTGATCTATTCACAAAACAAGCTGATGAGCTAAGTATTTCTACATGTCCCTATATACATGGCAACTCTAAATAAAATTCATTCCCCATTCTTTCAAAAAAGAAAGAAAAAAAATCTTCCAAAATACAATTTTTGTCCAGTTCATACACACATACTCAATATCTTGTCTGTTGTTATTGCTTAGGATTAATTTCTGGTTTTCTTTTCTTTTTTTCTCCTTTTGAACGTATCACCTGGTCTCCTGTTTCAATCTAGTTTGTTTTTTGTTTTGTTTTTTTTTTGTTTTTTTTTTTTATGGTTTTTTTAAGACAGGGTTTCTCTATGTAGCTTTGGAGCCTGTCCTGAAACTCTCTGTAGACCCAGCTGGCCTGGAACTCACAGCGATCCACCAGATTTTGCCTCCTGAGTGATGGGATTAAAGTCATGCGCTACCACCCTCTGGCTTTGGCTACATTTCAATGGCTCCTAATTATCCTGGAAGATTTTCCACTCTCCATGTTTAGATGTATAACTTCCAGTTGACATGTCAAGTGGGTTATTCCACAGATAACCCAGACATCCCTGAACTAATATCTCTCTGTGCCTGTACATAACTCAACTGACTGAATCCAGCCAGCAGGTCTTTTGTCTCCCATGCAACCTTACACAACTCAAACAATAACAACCAAAGAGGAAAGGGTTTTCAAAATAGAGAGATAATGCAATGCCAAAAATCATTCTCTTTTTTCACATACATTACCATGGAACTACAACAAACCCCAAAGACAAACTTTCTTCCTTTTTTTTTTTTTTTTTTTGGTTTTTCGAGACAGCGTTTCTCTGTGGTTTTGGAGCCTGTCCTGGAACTAGCTCTTGTAGACTAGGCTGGTCTCGAACTCACAGAGATCCACCTGCCTCTGCCTCCCGAGTGCTGGGATTAAAGGCGTGCGCCACCACCGCCCGGCTGAAGACAAACTTTCTTCTGTCCATTGACTGCACCTGGAGAAGTTCATCTCAAGCTTTATTCCCTAGGAATTCAGAGCTGAATCAGAAAGATTCGGAGTGATAGACAAGTATCAAGGTCAGAATCTCTCCATGTCAAGGAAATTAGAGCAATTAACACCTAATGTGGGCAGCAGTTCTCATCCGCCATACGTTAGGTCATGATGGGAGAACGGATAAGGTGTGCAGCAATGCATCCTGTTCAGAACAATGGAGAAGACACAACAAGCAGCAGGCTGCTGCTGACAGAGTCACTGCTACGTGCACTGCTAATGACCCTAGAACAGAAAACTGTGAAGCCAGAAGCACATTTTGGTGACACTACCTTATTGTGAAGGTCTCTGCTAAAATTAGTCCTTTAAACCTTACTTGTAGCTTTATATCCTGGCATTTAGCTCTTCTCATGTAGTGTTTTTCCACATCACTGTTCCTTTGGACCGTTGTTTTGAAATAGTCACCTTACCTAGCCCAGACTGGCCTTAGAATCTCCATCCTCCTTTCCCATCCCCTAAAACATACCTGCCACTTAGTATTTCTCGTAGGCAATATTTCTCTTTCTATAACATTTTCTACCCATTTTTCCTCTTTCTATAAGATTTCCTATCTATCTGTCTATCCATCTATCTATCTTTCATCTATTCATGTGTGTAAAATAAAAGTTTCTTAGAATAAAAACAAAAAAAGATTTCCTTTAAGATATCTCAAATAACATCAGGTGGGTTATCCCTATAAAATAATTACCATACCATTGGCAGATATTGTATACAAAAAGAAATACACAAAACAGAAACTACACCTTAATTATTTGTAGTTGTTCCTCAAATTTTCCAAGGAAAAGATTCCTTCCGCGTCCACCTAGTAATGCTAACTAGATAGAATATCTAGGACTGCCCCAACCCCACATATCAACAGTAGCTAAGCATCTGGATTAAACAGACCAGGTAAGACATGTCCAAGTGTGAACATAAACTTCCTACTATTGTCAAAATGAAACACTGGACTTTGGAACCAAGAAGTTTAAATAATTCAGTCAAAGGTTTTAGAATTACTGAGATTCAAAAGACCAAAAAAAAAAAAAAAAAAAGACTTGTGAAGAATGAAAAGGATTAAAACCCACACAAGTCAACAACCCTTGGCTCAGTTTCTGTTTCCTAAATATGCACCTATCTGCCATAGCCCGAGATAGGAAAATATGAATTTTCATCATTAAAAGCATATCTACCATCAATTGGCCTGAAATAGTCACTCTTCACAGGACAAGTTATATAAATAGGGATGGTTATTTAACAAATCATCGGGAAAGGAAGAAAAGGTAGTTAGTGTCATAACTGATCAGCCATTTACTGGTGGTGAAATCCTCATCAGCACAGTTCAAGGTCACCTTTCCTAATTATTTGAAAAATGAAATAATAAAATTGGTATTCTAAGGAGCTCTCTTTAATGATAATGTGGTACACAATTTGTGAGTAGCATCGAATTTGGTGAGGAAGCCAAAGTACATAGTAAGGCCCCCTAAATCCTTTTCTTTCTGCCTAACAATTTTTGTTGGTTCCTGAAATAGATCCCCGGATAATGTAAACATTTTGACAGAAAATTGGTCGTGGTGACAATGGCATAAAATGATCTGAGGACAAATGTACTGTGACTTGGAACATGAGATACAATTTTCTTTGCATAGAGGCAAAATGAAGAGATGATAGGGTCCGCAAACCTATTCTCCTCCTGGAATTGCATTCCGACTTTGCCTTTCTTTGGGCATTCTTCAAACAGAAAAGCTTGACACTCGGAGCGACTCCAGTGACACTGCTGCTTTGCAAGTAATCACAACTCCAGAATGTGGTTCCCCTCCCCCTTTGCAATACTCTTTCTACCTAAAGGAGTACTGAAGAGACGTTTCTGCCTCTCCTGTGTTTTATTACAGTTGGTCTAGAGAAAAACCCTGAGGCAGCTCAAACTGTATATCTTGTCTGTCTCTCCCTAGTCTGTGTGTTGTGCCTCATTCTCTTTTATTAAATGCATAAACAATGCAAACACTGTGAATTCTGCAAGGATAGAGTATGGGACTAGAATCCTTCTCTTCTAACCAGTTGATTACCTTTATTGTACCCACCCATTATTAAAGTCTCCCACAAAATTCCTCTACTCGCTGTGGCCTTATTAAATTGTATACTGTTTTCAAATAATACACAAGTCTTTCTTCTTAATCTATCTATTCCTTTTTAAATGTCCTTAGTCTGATTTTGTCTAGGTTTAAACTCAGTAGGTATTTTTCATGCTACAATCTATATATTCTTCTACATCCAAGGGTTTCCTTATTTCCCACTTACCAAGATTTACTTTCTGCTAAAAGATCACAAGTATTCTAGGAATCTAACAAATTATATGATACTCTTTCCTTGGCACTAGTTCATCTGTGTGTATCGGTCTCTCCTATGCTAGACCTCAGCAAATTGGGCACAAGATTAAGACTGTCCTTTCTGAACTAATCGCTCCCTGTCCTCAGTGTCTCAATTTAAGAGAATTCTGTGTGTAGAACATGGTATCAGTGATTCTTGATTATGCAATAAGAATTTACATTTTTCACCAAATGTAATCAAAAGTGCAGGAAGTCTATTGTTGATGAGAGCTAAATTCATGTGAATAAAATATTAAAATGGCACTGAGAATTTTTATCAAAGAAGGAAGCAAGACATTTAACTTAAGGAAGATAATTGACCTCTGGTTAGTCTTCCAGTAAGTTTTCTAAGAAAGTGTTAGTGCAGGCATATACTGATCAGTTGTTGGAAACAAAATAATACACACACAACTACAACAACATGTGAGAAGGGGACTGATAAGTCAGCATAGGGTTGAAATAATAGTGGAGGAAGACAGGGATCCATAATAATCATAATGCATTGTATGCAAGCATGACATTGTCAAAAACAAAATTTATTAAGTTTTTTTTTAAAAAAAAATAGGAGTTTGGGCTATTAATTAAACTGTCTTTCTGAAAAAAAATTCAGCAAGCTAATAGTATTGAAATATTATCAACAGTCCCCTTGGGAGTTTAGTATTATTTCTTTGGTATTGATTTCAAGATAACTACAAAGCAGGAGGTAAGAAAGAGCCATGTGTTTCATTGACTCAATCTTTTGTTTCCCTTTGTTTCTTGCTTTTAATACTTGGTGTTAAAATGTGTGGGATATGGTGAACAGGTTCAAAGCAAATTTATTTATTCTTCCCTAGGTCTTTTGAAAACCTTTGCTTATAAAAATAATCAAAATAAATAAAGATGTCTCACCAAGCATGGATGTGAACTTCTTGTGTCCTTTGGTATCGCCCCATGAAGTCAACAAGGCAGATAAAGAAACAAAGAGTTTTTGCAGACTAACTTCACATTTTAGCAGATAAAGTTTGTACAAAGTCATCTGAAACTGCATAGAATTGTTTTTGCAAGAAAAGGGCAAAGAATGAATACTGTGAGATGAGATTGTGCAAAGGATAAGCACAGGGAGACTCATATTTGACACTCTAGACCTTTGGGTGAAAATACTGCGTAATTTATGAAGACATGAATATTTAACACAGTACTGAGAAAAAGATTAATTAATACCTGATTGATTTCTCAAATCCTGCTCTGAAAGTCAAAACTAACAGGAAACTTAACAATCAAGCATTTCAGAATATGATACAATTATTAGAGTTTCTCTAGCCCAGGTCCTTCATTCTGTGAGGGTGGAAGAATGAAAGAAACTGGTTTGTGATTAATACTTCAAGCAGTTTCTAATTCAAGTCTCATTTTGGAGTAAGGCAATTCCATTCCAGATCAGCCTAGTAAACAGAACTTTCATTAGCTCTTGGGCCAAAGGGGCTTCTTTCTACCCTTGCTAGGTGAAGCTAAGATAGATTCTTGTTGACTTCAGAACAGAATGTCTTCACTTAGCCTACATGGAGTTACTGCATTACTATTTGATAGTCCACCTCTTTGTAACAATCATTTTAGAGAGAAGGGTTCATATAGAAGGGAAGGGGCTCTGAAGGAATTACTAGTTACTGTTTGAATTTATATTTGTACATGAGGCTACTGCAGGAAAGTAGTTGAAATTCATGATACCCTTTTTGTCCCCACCCCCAGGAACTCAAAGGTATGATATCAACTGCAAAACTCAAGTCCAAATGGATCAAAGGCCTCAACATAAAACCCACCACCTGAACTTCATAGAAGAAAAAGTGGGAAATATACTTAAACATATTGGTACAGGAGATCAGTTTCTAAATATAACCCCAGTTATGGTTAGGTTATTGTTTATCATACACCCAAGAGAATATAATCATAAATTTAAAAGTTCTTCTTTCTTAAATCAATGATTCTATAACACAAATAAGACTATTACCTCTAATTTTAAAATCATAAGGATATAGTTAGCAATGGTGTAGAAGAGGTATGTAAACAGTGATAACCCACATAAAGCTTATGAGTCAGGTGAGTTAATTCTTGGCTCCAATACTTCTTAGTTCTGTTATCTCTTTTATTGTATTCTTTAGTGTTTTTATTGAGCTATACACTTTTCTCCATTACCCTTCTTTCCTCCCCCTCCCATTCTATCCTCTCCTGTGACCCCCACGCTCCCAGTTTACTCAGGAGATTTTGTCTTTTTCTACTTCCTATGTAGATCCATGTATGTCTCTCTTAGGGTCCTCTTTGTTGTCTAAGTTGTCTGGAGCTAGAACCTCAAGAACTATATTGAATAGATATGGAGAGAGTGGATAACCTTGTCTTGTTCTTATTTCACTTTGAGTTTCATTCCATTTACTATGATGTTGGCTGTTAGCTTGCTGTATATTGCCTTTATTATATTTAGGTATGTTCTTTGTATCCCTATTATGTCCAAGGCTATTATCATAAAGGGGTTTTGTTGAATTTTGTCAAAAGCTTTTTTAGCATCTAATGAGATGATCATGTGTTTTTTCTTTCAGTTTGATTATATGATGGATTACATTGATAGATTTTCATATGTTGGACGATCCCTGAATTTCTGGGATGAAACCAACTTAGTCATGGTGGGTAATTTTTCTTTTGTATCCTAAGATTATGTTTGCTAGTATTTTCTTGTGTACTTTTGCATCAATGTTCATGTGTGAGATTGATCTGTAATTCTCTTCCCTAGGAGTGTCTTTATTTGGGTATCAGCGTAACTGTGGCCTCATAAGAAGAGTTTGACAATGTTCCTACTGTTTCTAATGTGTGGGACAATTTGAGGAGTATTGGCATTAGTTCTTCTTTGAAAATCTTGTAAATTCTGCATGAAACCATCTGGTCCTGGGATTTTTTTTTCTTTTTTTGATTGGGAGACTTTTGATGACTGTTACTATTTCCTTTTCAGTTATAGGTCTACTTAATTTGTTTATCTGGTCTTGATTTAACTTTGGTAAGTGATATTTATCAAAAAAATTTCCATTTCCTTTAAATTTTCCAATTTTGTTAAGAACAGGTTTTTGAAGTAATACCTGATGATTCTCTGGATTTCTTCTCTATGTGTTGTTACATTCCCCTTTTCATTTATGATTTTGTTGGTTTGGATAATTTCCTTTTTTCTTTTGGTTACTTTGGATAAAGGTTTGTCTATTTTGTTGATTTTCTCAAAGAACCAATTCTTTGTCTCATTGATTCTTTGTATTATTTTCTTTGTTTCTATTTTGTTGATTTTGGCTCTTAGTTTGATTGTGGCTTGATGTTATGCTTCTCTTGTCTCACTTTAAAATTGTAAGTAACAGAATTCTAAAATTCATGCTGTTATGATTTTTATCAAGTCTGGTTTCAAAGGGATTTCATGTGAGCAACTTTAAAATTCTGTTAATTCAACTTTTATGGTACAATCTAAACATTTACATGTACATCAATTCATCAATTGGTATAGCCTTGATTAAGGATATAGATTTCTAAAGCTGCAATATATTTAGATTTATGCTAAATTACCATCTTCTGTGATGAATTTTCACATACTCCTCACTCATGATATGAAAGTGAAATTCACCTACTGAATGTGCATTCTGACACAATGGCTGGCAAGGACATGGCATCCTTTCTATGCGATTTGTGCCTGTGATGATTCCCTAAGTACAATAATAATGAGGAAACAATCAGGTTAATCTACTCTGAGGGACCCGGCATAAAACAACTGGACAGTACTTTAAAAAAAGTTACAAGTGTTGAAAAATCCCAGAAACGAGGAACTCTTCCAGAATGAAGGAGACTAATGGGCCATGAAAGGAGATGCAATGTGTTGTGTGTTCCTGACTTGGGCTCTGCACTGAACTAGGTCACCAGAAAAGGCATAGGAAAGAATAGATACTCTCATTACTGCTCTCTTTTTGGATGATAATTCCGTTCAGGAATAGGTAAATTATAGCAGTGCTGTTTTCTTGATTGGATTATCCCTTACTGGGCATTTAAATATTTATTTTACATAGGTTATGTAAAGTGGTGATTTCTTACACTTAGGTAGTTGGGATCTGAAATGAAGTCATGCTAGATATAGTAGAGCTAGAAGACTTGGGATAAAGAGGAAAGAGGTCAGCGCTTGGTGAGAAAGCATCAGATACACAGTGTGCCCCAGAGTTCTCAGGCCATTGTGCTTTCTGGTACATCCAGTTTCAGAAACAAATCAGACTTTAAAATAATTGCATTCCTTTTTTACCACTGTTTTAACAAATTTATAAAAATCGGTTGGCTTCAGACCATGCACTTCATTCATTCTCTGTTCTGAAGGAAGATGTCCCTGATGAGTTCACTGGGTTCATGTCAAAGTTGTCACCATTATGTTCCTCCCAAAGACCCCAGGGAATATCTGTTGCCTGTCTTTATACATATTCCAAAGCCATGTTCCTTGCATGGCTTGGTTCAAGGCAACCTCCTTCTTCATCTCCAGAGGTAGATGCTTCTTATCTTTACATTTCAGTGTTGAGGATCACTTCGCCTTCCTGTCACCATATAGCTTTCTCCCTCTCACTCTTATAAAACTGCTTGTATTTATGTTTAGGGCTGGTGTGAATTTGGGACAATTTTCTTATCTCACTATTATTAATTGAAAGAAAACATATTGCCTCATAAATGTTTACAGGATCTATGAGCTATAACATAGGGAGAGATGAGTGTGTGTGTGTGTATGTGTGTGTGTGTGTGTGTGTGTGGTAGGTAATCGTTGTCCAGCCTACCACAGACTACCACAGGCACAGAAAGACACCTATACTTTTACTGGATTGAAAAAAATGCTAACAAATATTCAAGTAAACATCGATTCTTTACTCCATGACATTGAAAACGTTGGAAGCAAATAGCTCTAAATCATTGCCTAGCAGGAAAACACTATGAGTTTGTGTCTAACATATGTTATGAGATTCTCCTAATTTTATATGGTCCCAGGGAGAGCATCTTTGAGAACACAAGTGTGTTAAATATCCACTGAGGCAGGCTGAATACATATCCATTCATATAACTGGTTCCTAATTCCCGAAGCCCAACAATGTTACCTTCTATGACAAAAGCTACTCAATGTATATTATTAAGAACCTTAGATTGGGAAGATGATGCTGGAGCTATCTGAATGTGTAGGGGGTGAGGTCTGCTACCAACATGCATGCCACAAGAAAAAGAAGGCAGATGGAAAACTAAGGCAGAATGAGAAGAGCAACAAGGCAGGACCAACTGGTGGATAAGAGCATAGTCAAGGAAGCATGGCAGACAGCAGAAGCTAGAACTGGAAAGTGGAGAAGCTAGAACTGGAAAGTGGAGAAGCTAGAACTGGAAAGTGGAGAAGCTAGAACTGGAAAGTGGAGAAGCTAGAAGTGGAAAGTGGAGAAGGACCCTCCCTAGGAGAGTCTCAGGGGAGTACAGCCCTGTTAATACCTTCTTTGACTGGACAAGTTTGGATATTTGCCCTCTACATCCCAAAGATAATAAATCTCTGTGTTTTTTTTTAGCCATGCAGTGTGTGGCAATTTATTAAAGCAACAAGAGAAAAAAATCAATATATATAATAACTTGATCAGTACCAGACTCATAGTAGGAAATTGACAAATGTTTTGTAAATATTAAAAAGGGAAAAGGAAGGAAGTGTGGGTGGGGCAAGAAAGAAGGAATTGATCACAAAATGGATAGTATAAAATGTTATTCTACTTTCTAATCTAGGGATGGTATTGTCTTCTGCAAGAAGAACGCAAGATTTTATTGTTGTTATTTAAGTTCTTAACTTTTTCCCAAGAAAACAAGTTTTTCTGTTAAAAAAAAAACAATTTTAACATACCAACTCAGTTCCCACTCCCTCTTATCCTCCCACTCCCCTCACCTTCTCCCCACCCCACCCCCATCCACTCCTCAGAGAGTGTGAGGTCTCCTATGGAGAGTCAACAAAGTCACATCACTTGAGGCATTGTTATTATTTTAGCTGTTAATCTTTTTCCAAGTCTTTGGTACCATGTCTTTAAGTCCACATCTGGGCTTGATGGAGGACATGATGCCTCTTACCTTGACAATACATTCGCACTTGAGTTACAAGCAATTACAATAGGAGGCTCTGGCAACAGGTGGATGGGCTCTTTCCAGAGGTGATGTTTGCAGGCATGCTTCAGCAAATGGAAGCGAAAGGGAGCTTCCAAGGGGAAGTTGTCTCCCCTCGCTGCCTTAAGAGGCCCACTCATTTTTTTCTGAAAGCTTAGCTGAGAGACCCATCACCATAGAAAATGTTATTTTTTAGAACATTTTAAATTATTTTTTTTTATTATGTATAAACTGGCCCCCATTTGATCGGTTCTCTCTGCCCCACCAAATCCCCCAGCCATTTATAAATAAAATCACTTTGAGGCTTGCTATCAGTTGCAATTATTTGACCAATGGCTTAGTTCTTATTGGCTAGCCCTCTCTTATAAATTAGCTCATTTTTACTGATCTGTGTATGGCCATATGGTCATGGCATTACCGCTGTTCTGACATCTTTCTTCTTAGGCTGCTGCGGGCATCTCTGTTCTTTGGTGGCTACATGGTATCTCCTCTGACTCCACCTTCTCTCTCCTTGTATCTTTGTTTGGACCTCCCACCTAGCTATATTTTCCCTATCCATTGGTCAAAACAGCTTTATTTATTCATCACCCAACAAAAGCGACATATACACAGAAGGACATTTCACATCATGTGTCATGTGAGTATATGTGTATGTGGGTGTGGTTGTCTGAAGAGGCCAGAGAGGCCTTTGAAGCTGGAGTCTTAAGGGTCATGAGCCACTCAATGTGCATGCTGGGAACTGACTCAGGTTCTCTGCAAGAGTAACAAGCTACTGCGGTTATTCTTCTTGCTCCAGCAATATCACATTTAACATGTGCTCATATCTGTTAGTTTCAAGAGCACTATTATCTGGTGATAAATGAATTATCAGAATCCACATCTGAGGAATCAGACATATCTATTGACATACCTTCAGATATATCTACTGATTTGTATTAAAGTCCTTCACTTGTGGTCTTTAGAGGGAAACCTGTACATGACCCAGAAAGAGTTAGACAATATCCCAAGAGTATGCTTTCTACTGTGGAGCTCACTCAAGTGTCAAATTAAATTAGAGTGAAGATGGAAAGATTAAAGCAATTAAGGTCTTATACCATAGACCTGTTCTTCTTTAGGTCTTCTGCTGGGATTCAATTAAAACAAAGAATTATTTTCCCTTACATGCAATTTCCTTTCACTTATTGAGTTTGACAATACTCAACAATGCTTTGATGTTGGTCCAAGTGAAAGAATTCACTGCTCTGTCATAAGGATAAACGAGGCAGATTCATCAAGGACCCAGTCAAGTACGAATATTGATAGTGCTCTGCTTGAGCACATAAACCCTTCAGTGCTAAGCGACTTGCCAGATACCCAGTGTGAGATCTCAATACTGTTCACAAGAATAAAGCTGAGAGAGTGCATCTGGAGTCCCCGTTCTGTGCATTTCTCAATATTTTCCAGGTTGTGCTACATGTTTTCATTGTAAATTGTATTCAGTCACAGATGAAATGAGCAAGGGTTCAAACCAATAAGTAAATATAATGTTGAGTTGAATCCAACTTTATTATTTGTACATTTTATCCAAATGCTAGGCATCAGTTTAAAATAAAATACATCTCTTCCTCAGACTCTAAAAACATAATAGTGCGTGTGTGTGTGTGTGTGTGTGTGTGTGAGTGCACGTGTGCACATGTGTGTTTGTGGATATACCCAATAAATGTGTTTCCTAGACATGTTAGAATCAACACCTATGAAGTCTCACTATCATGACTGCCTAAGCATGACCTGAAGAAGGACAACAATAGGCATGCTAAGTGGAACCCCAGGAGGCATCAACCTAACACAAAGAACTACAGGCTACTAAAGAAAGCTGAAAGTAAGAGGAATAGTCTTCCCCAGGATAGAGCACACCAATTACCAAATGATCAGTCATGAAAACATATATACAAATAACACTATACAGATTGACCATGTAATATTTAGGCATATATATGTTTATACTTATACATGTGTGCATGTAACATTATACAGATTGACCATGTTATATTTAGGAATATATATGTTTATACATATTTATACTTATACATGTGTGTATGTAAGAATACTTAAAGGGAAAAGATACTGAGAAAGAGTAAGAAGGGAACATATGAGATAATTTAAAGTGGGAAAATGGAAGGGAAAAATGAGGCAATTATAATATTACCTCAAAAATCAAGGAAATAATGTAAAGAACCCATATACTATTTCTTAGTTCATGTTTACTTACTCTGTTGGCATCCTGCCTCCCCCTGCCATATGTATTTACCACTGTTTTAAGGAAAGCAAACCAATATCTTCCTTACCTCATTTCATGTTTGATGTATTGGCATATATCTTATAAACAGAAAGTAATGTTTGGATGGTGACACAAAAATTAAAATATCTATACAGATTTTATTTCTAAGCTGTTAACAATTCTTTGCAGTAAACAGGTAAAACCCAACTTTATGCTTTCTATTATTTCTATCCCATGGTATTCATGTGATGAAAATTACATGACCAACTGTTCATTGAAAAAATATTTTCTACCTTTGTTCTCTATGGATAACATTGCAAGAAAGCACTCTGTACACAGATCTCTAGTTTATGTTTAACATACACATCTAGAAGCACATATGATGCTGGAGAAGAAACAGAGAATTCTACACCTTCATCTGCAGGCAGCAGTAGGAGACTGTGCCACACTGGGCATAGATTAAGTATTTAAGACCTCAAAGTCTGCCCCCACATACACTTCCTCCAGCAAGGCCATGCCTATTTCAATAAGGTCACATTTCCGAATAGTACCACTCCTAAAAGCCAAGCACTCAAACATGTGAGTCTATGGGAGCCATACCTATTCAAACCACCACAGATGGAATTCCAGGAATCTACATGTTTAACATTTTCATTATAGAGATAAGAGAGACATAGGGATGAGAAAGGAGACTGTAGGACATCGGTATAGTTGGGAGCAAAAAGGATCAGGAGTTTAGATTGCATTCTTATTCCAAAGCTATTCTTCCTGGACATCATTAAACAATTGCAACAGCTCGTCTTTATTTGTGTACATGTTTAGAGTAAAGAAAACTTGGTTAAGTACTACTTAGTCACGATTTCACTCCCAGTAACTCAATTTGCGAGAGTACCTTTGCTGTTTTTTTTGTTTGTTTTTCTTTTACAATTGATTCTACCAGGGTGAATAAGATCAGTGTTTATCTTGATCAAATCCCATCTAGCCGAAAAATCCTCAGTGCCCTTTCTCCCTAGAAAGCTTGAAGTTTTCACCTGTATATAAATTGACATGTGGCAATCACTACATCGGGAATCTGATTCCTGGCCTAAAATAGAATTAGCTATGAAAATACAGCATAACCCGAAGCTCTCCCATGCCGCCTCTATTTGATTTAATGGAGCCGAGAAACACAAGGTGGTTAGATTCTCAAGATGGCTCTCAGTGTGAATGCAGTTTATTTTAAATCACACCTTGATGAGCTCTGTGAAATTTCTCTGAAGACAGAGCTGAAACACCATCTCATCAATAAAATTCTATTTCTGAAAATCCATTTATTTTGAAACCCTGCCTTTATGCAAGAGATAAAATGAATATCTTGAAAATTGTCACAGGCTTCAACTTCAAACCACCATGCTGAATTTTCTCCCTGTTCAATAAAGACTGCTGGCCAAGGGACACATATTTTCTAGTCCTATCTAGTCATGCCATTTTCTTGGAACTTTTGAGGTCTCTGAATTTCACTTTCTTTTTTTTTTTTTTTTTTTTTTTTTTTTTTTTTTTTTTTTTTTTTTTGTCTCATCTGTCAATTTCTAGGGAGAAGACTGTGTTATTCTTTGGCCCTTCTCTCATTACTTCCTGTGAACTCTAACAGCCTCTGCTTCTTTACATTCAACACCATGGATTTCTAATCACTGCGTAGACAATAGCATCTCATTCTTAACAGCTTAGGGACCTTTGGATCCAGAACCAGACCTCAGGCTCACGTGGCTGCATTTCAAAGTGTACTCCCCTACCTATGGATCATCATGATTTCTAGACATGAAATGCATCAAACTGCATACACAACGAAAGCACAGAGCGTTCTCAAATTTCAAAGTGGCCTGGTGTCTCTGCATTGTCTCGGGAAACCTTAGTTTGCAACCCCCACAGGAGGGGATCCAGGGGAAATGGACAACTGAAGACTATTCTGCTCATGAAGACCTCTGCATAAGAAAGGTGAGCTGCTGCCTATGTAAGGGATACAGAAAGAATGGTAAGGCACCACGCAGGAGGAAATCTACTTAGCAACTTCAAAAGATCAGTACCTGTGATCTCCTGTCAGGGAGTAGGTCTCAGAAGTTCTCCAGCCATGATTCTGTGTGAGAAAAAAAAAAAAAGTAATTAAACACCTGCCATGCTCTGGGACTGAAGCTGGCTCATAATGATGCTAATCAAACAGCAACTTCCCAGAATCCCATTTGCTTCTTTTACCATCATTCCTCCATCAGGACCATCATCCCTCATCAACCGAATTTAGGACAATATTTAATGTGTTTGAATCATTATACCAGAGAGTATTGTCTCTATGGCGTGAAAAGAGGGAGAGAAGCAATTCCACCTGCCTTATGCTGCACTAGTGGAGAGCCTGTGGGATGGAAAATTTTGTTTCTTTTCTGCATTCAGTCCCTGATGAATAATTGAGCTATGCATTCCTGATTTGTCTATGTTCCAGTATGGACTCCAGTTCTAAAAGGGCAAAATAATCCACTTAATGTCAAGTTAGGTGCTGTGATCAACAAAAATTCCTTTTGTGTATTTGTAACTTTTATATTAATTAACACCTAATTTGCAAAATAATCATAAAAGTACTTAATGAGTGTTTACCATATGCCATGTGCTACACTGGAGAAATTATAATGGCATCTCAATCATTTCTAACAACAATCTCAACAAGCAATAAATGGTTAGCTTTTTTCTTCCTATCGCTTTACATTCCACTAACACACTTAATGCAATAATGAAGTAACTTTGAAAGTAGAATAGTGCACAAGATATTCAATATTAAAATAATAAGCATTTTATAAGTCCCAAGGCCTCCAATTTCTAGGCTCTAAAACATAAAAAGTGATACTATGTAGTCCAGAGAGGAATATTGTTTTTTTTTTTTCACAAGGTATTGTTACTATCAAATGATTTAGTTTAAGTAGAAATGCAAGAAAATAGTTACAGGCTGAAAAGATGACAATGTGGGACACCTCCTTCTTTTCCAGGAGACCTCATTTTAGGTCCCACAACCCACCTCTGGTGGTTCAGAACCATTCATAATTCCAGTTCTAAGGGACCTAATGCCCTCTTCTGGACTCCATATGCCCTGCCTTCATGTGTATGTACCTACATACAAGCATGTATGTACACACAATTAATAATAAAATTAAAATATTTTTTTAAAAAACAAAAAGACCAGCAGAGTTAATAAATAGTTCTACAAATTATGTTTAATAATGATATTTAGAATAATTCTAATTAACACGACTAACTTAAAGTCAACATAGTTATTTGACTACTTGGAACCAATACAAAAGATAAATAAGATGGTGAATGTACTCCCAGGCCTTAGGAAACTGAGACAGTGCATCCGTGCTATTCGAGGTAAAGCTGGGATACACAGTGATTTCTCTTTAATTCTAAGATCTTAAGTCACCAAAAATCAATTGAATGAATATTAAAAGAACAAGAATTCTTCTCTTGTAACACAGCAGGCTTTCTCTATGTAGAGAAAGCAAGAGAATGGTTCATGCACAAGAGGGAGCTACATGCGTTTTCAAAGAAATGCTCATAATATTTTAAAACTCTATCCAGAAAGAAGATGCTAGATGATTTCCTAACATCGTATAAATCACCATCCTGGTGACTGACATAAAATAACAAGCTAAAACACAAGTATGGATATAATGAAACCATCTCAATGAAGCTTGATAAAGTAAAAAGGTAGAACCCAAAGTTTTAGGCATTGAAGAAGAGTATTAGCAACATCAAATATTTAAAAAACAAAAAGACCAATGAACCATCTATAACTGGTAAAGGGAGCATTTTGAAGACCATCAGGGAAAAGTACAGAGATACCAAAAGAGAAGGAGAGGACAGAAAGGTACTTAAAACAATAGTCAAAGAACATCAATATTTGGTAAGAATTTTAAGAGTGTATATCCAAGAAACCCAAAAAGCTGAACAAAAGAAGTATACAGACACTTATAAATCATATTTAATTACTGAAAACCATATACAAGAACAAAACTCTGAAACTTACTAGTGTACAGAGAAACAAAGGGGCTGATAAAAACAGGAAAGCAATGAATGCTGATGGAAAGTTGTGTCACTTAAGGAAGTATGTGGCATTTCATGCCATGCCACATGCTTACTGCTGCTTCTAAGTTTCATCTTTTTTATCAATAAACAACATATGTCATATAGTCCCATACTTTAATATTTATAGAGAATAGTATATATTTGTTTTTCTCTTAAGTTTGACAGCCATTAACTATAGGCATTTCCAAGCTCTATGACAAGCACATCATAAACTTGTAATTATCTGTCTTTCCAGTTTGTGTCCCTTACCTTTGGGAAATTTTCTACATGATGTCTCTGAATATTACTTTTGCTGATGTCTACTTTATTTTGTACTGCTAGCAGTTCAGCTATCTCAATTCTTAATACTGATTGACCCTTAATAGTGCTTACTTTTAGACCACACACAATGTGACTCTGAAATTGCCTTTCAGGTAGCCAGCCTGTTATATTTTGCTTTTGTATTCTGATTGACAGTAGATATTCTACGGCAGAATATCTTTTAATTGCTATGTTTAGAATATCTCATGGTATTGGATATTATTTGATTTATATTGACACAATTTTCTCAGAGAAAACTAATGAAAGAATGAGAATCTATTTTGAGGGATTAATGAAATGGTATCCAAATTAATGGGACACTACTAACAGTGCATATGTCAAGATGTTGCTCTAAAACGAAGGGGAACTAAGGAGATATTCTGAGAAAGATCCTATTCCCCAAGGCAAATTTTGCAATAAATTAGCTCCAATCAATGAAAAATGCTATCAGAGCAGGAGATCAGGAGACACAATAAATGTGTGTTCACTGTGAAATATATTTCTCCTAAAAGAAGCAGCACTTGGAAGGTTAGGCAAGAGACTTGTCATAGTTGGCGGTAAGCCTCTACTGGAATTGTGAACCTGCTTCAAAACACAAACATACAAATATGTACCTCTAAGCTTAAATTTTCTGCTAGATTATTGATGCTTAAAGACAGTAATATGCCAGTACCAGGCTGTTTTCAGTACTGTAGCTCTGTAGTAGAGTTTGAAGTCAGGGATTGAGATGCCTCCAGAAGTTCTTTTATTGCACAGAATTATTTTGGCTATTATTTTTGCTTTTCACAATGAAGTTGAGTAATATTCTTTCTAGTTCTTTGAAGAATTTTCTGGGATTTTGATGGGCATTGCGTTGAATCTGTAGATTGCTTTTGGTAAGATTGCCATTTTTACTATGTTAATTCTGCCTACCCAAGAGCATGGGAGGTCTTTCCACTTTCTGGTGTCTTCTTCAGTTTCTTTCTTCAAAGATTTAAAGTTCTTGTCATACAAGTCTTTCACTTGTTTGGTTAGAGTTACTCCGATATATTTTATGCTATTTGTGGCTATTGTTAAGGGGGTTGATTCTCTGATTTCTTTTCCAGCCCTTTTATCATCTGTGTACAGGAGGGCTACTGATTTTTTTTGAGTTAATCTTGGAAATGGTCAAAATCCTTAGTCATCAGAGAAATGCAAATCAAAACAACTCTGAGATTCCATCTTATACCTGTAAGAATGGCCAAGATCAAAATCACTGATGACAACTTATGCTGGAGAGGTTGTGGGGAAAAGGGAACACTTCTGCATTGCTGGTGGGAATGCAAGCTGGTGCAGCCCCTTTGGATGTCAGTGTGGCAATTTCTCAGAAAATTAGGAAAGCACCTTCCTCAAGACCCAATAATACCACTTTTGGGTATATATCCAAAGGATGCTCAATTGTGCCACAAGGTCATGTGCTCAACTATGTTGATAGCAGCTTTGTTTGTCATAGCCAGAACCTGTAAACAACCTAAATTCCCTTTGATTGAAGAATGGATAAGGAAAATGTGATACATTTACACAATGGAGTACTACACAGCAGAAAAAAATAACTATAGCTTGAATTTTGCAGGAAAATGGATGGAGCTAGAAAACATTATTTTGAGTGAGGTAACCCAGACACAGAAAGACAATTATCACATGTACTCACTCATAGGTGGTTTTTAAATATTAAGCAAAGAAAGCCAGCCTGCAAACCACAATCCCAGAGAACTTAGACAACAATGCAGACACTAAGAGAGACTTACATAGATCTAATCTACATGGGAAGTAGAATGTATAAAAAGACAAGACAAGATCTCCTAAGTAAATTGGGAGCATGGGGACCTTGGAGGAGGACTGAAGGGGGAGTGGAGAGGCCGGGAGGGGAGCAGAGAAAAATGTAGAGCTCAATAAATATCAATAAAAAATTTAAAAAGACAGTAATAGCAACCCTCCGATGTACACATCACAGCATAGGGGCCATCTAAAACCTCAGACAATAGCTCAAAAATCAGAGTCAGCTTAAAGTTCATTAACAGAAAACATGCACAGTATCATTTGAAAGAAAAATTCAAACTGAAGGGAAATTTGCTTAAACTTATAGAAACCAGAAAAAAAAAGATATAAAATGCTGCAATAAAAATCAGTAATGAAGATTCAATATAATCTTTAAAATGACAAATTATTTTATCAGGAAAAAGAAAAATGAAACAAACAGCAAGAAAAAGCTTGATTGTCATTATAAATCAAATAGTACCAATGCCATAAGGTATTTTAAACATAGCAATTAAAAGATAATCTGTCATAGAAGATATACTGCCAAGCAGGACATAAAAGCAAAACATAACAGGTTGGCTACATGATAGGCAATTGCAGAGTAATGTTATTGATAGTCTAAAAGTAAACACTATTAAGGGTAACCAGTACCAAGTAATGAGATAGTTGAAGTCCTTAAAGTTGCAGAATATATATAAAGTGGACTTTGGAAAAAGTATATTAAGAGACATCGTGTAGAAAGTTTCCCAAAGGTAACGACACACAAACTGGGAAACAGACAACTACAGGTGTATGATGTGCTTTTCACAGAGCTTGGAAATGCCTGTAGTTAATAATCGTCAAACTTCAAAGCAAAACAAATGTATACTGTTCTCTATAAATATTAAAAAATGGAAATACATCAAATATGTTGTTTATTGATAAAAGGATGAAACTTAGAAGCAACATTAAGTAACATGTTTCTTAAAATGACACAACTTTCTATTAGACACCTCATGTTTCAAAGAAAACTAAGTAAAGAGAATCTATTTGAACTAATGAATTTCATTAAAATTAATGGGACACCACTAACAGTGCATAGTCATTAATTATTATTTTAAATTTTTGTATTAGAAATGTTCTAATATACACAGCTTTCACTTTAATTTTCAGAAGTGAGAAACTGGAAATCTAGTCATAATTTGGAAAAAGTAAAAATTTCTGGGCACAAAAGCTATACAAATTATAGGAATAAGTTAGTTATTATAAAGAAAACTGTCTAACCTTGGGGTGACATTGATAAACAATGATGAGAATGAAGGAGAAACCCAAGTGTAAGTTCAGTCCCAGGCTGGGGTGCACACACACTGAGACATTGTCTCAACAAAGGAAGTGACAAAAGGGTCAAAGGAAGAAAGGAAGGGAGGCTGGGAGCAAAGGAGAGAAAGAAGAAAAGGACTGAGGAATGAAAATGCAAAATTTATGACAAATGCTTTACATATGTTGATATTTGAAACATTGGTGGATATGTGAACATAGGATAAAGATTAGTATTTTTTTTTAATTTACGACTCAATGACAGGATACTCAATTCAAAAATTAAAAAGAGTAAAAATTATTCTTGATCAAAGTAGATGGATCCAAGAAACATATTAATCTCTCCACAGTTAATCATCAAACACAAGCAAAAGCACAAGGATAATTAACATATCTCCCCAAGAAAACTTAAATCATGTATTCAATCAAAAAAATGATACATAAGGATGACAGACAAAAATTAGAGTAAAACTAAATTAATTTAATGGATGAATATATAATCGGTGCTACATACATTTAGGAGAAAATGACTCAGCATGAGAAAGCAATGAAAAACTGACTTTCAACCACTACAAGGACAAATCTTTAATCTCCCATGTTGAGTAAAAGGATGAAGATGTCAGAATTATTCTACATGTATGGGAAGCACAACAAATCAGATGTTATCTCTTGAGACTTTGGGAAAGACACAAAAGGAACAATTAAGGGGGCAGAATCACCTTCAGTCTTGAATAGGTAATGGTTTCATGACTCTGTAAGTCACCCTGAAATGCTCTCTTAAATAGAGAATACTGTGTTTGTAATTTATGGTTCAATACAGCTGATTAAAAAGACATTTAATGACAAAACCCTCGTGCTCTGCCTATGCACAGAATCCAGGTCTTTTCTGATTACATGGAACACAATATAATTGTTCAGAGCAGGGAGAAAGATTCTTCTGACCCTCCCTTCTACCCTGGTAAATGCTTGCCCCTCAGTGTGATTGACACTGATTAGAAACTGCTGAGAGCTTCTGTTCATCCCACTCCCATGTGAGGATGTTTTTGTTTTCTTTTGAATGAAACACTTGTATTATAACCTTGTATTTCAAAACTTTCTATTACTTTAAAAATTACAGAAAAATAGATATAAAAGTCAAAATCTGTACCAAAAATGTATGTTTAAAAACAGAGACAAATAAATACATATTTTGCTTGCTTGCTTGATTTTCTTAAGCAGTGTCTCATGTCCCCCTACATTATAGCAAGGCCTGAAATCCCTGTACATGAACATGACCTCCAATCTATGATCATCCTACTTTTCTCTCAGAAGTGCTAGGATTACAGATACATACTTCTACATTCAGCTTAGTATTTTTCATCTTTATGGATGCATGCGTCATGTATTTTCAGAGGTAGTTTTATCAATGTTTGCTTATCTGTTTCTTTTTTATATATTTGTTGTTTCATGGTCTCTTTATTTCCCATACTCCACACACACTGATAGAAGAGTTGCATGAACCACCAAAGAGTACACAGGGTAACATATTCCACGCCATTTGGCCCAACTACTCAAGGAATATTCTGTTTTCATCTGCTTATGATAAGTTACAAAAGCGGCCGTGAATGCCACCAGAGTGCAAGGCTCTTCACAGCGTGACCATATACCTCCTTCATAGGGAGGAGTTTAGTTTTAGACTTCAAAATGGGTTTTTCCTTAAGGCATCCACTCCCTAATGGGATAGAAATAGATACAAGCTCAGAATCAAACAATTGCCCCAATAAATAGAGGGATGGCTTGTCAGCAAACTAAATGCTTGCCCTGTAATCATTAGAAGTTGCAAAAACTGGGAACTTGCGGGTGAGGTGGCATGGGGCAAAGGGGAAATGGGATGAGAAACATGAGAAGGGGAGGATGGGAGGAGCTCGGGGGATTGGGATGGTTGGGATATAGGAAGGGAGGATATGGGAGCAGCGAAGTATATATCCTATCGAAGGGAGCCATCTTAGGGTTGGCAAGAAACTTGACTCTTCAGGGGTTCGCAGGTGTCCAGGGAGATGTCCCCAGCTGGTACCTTGGGCAACTAAGGAGAGGGAACCTGAAATGACCCTATCCTATACTGATGAATATCTTGCATATCACCTTAGAACCTTCATCTGGCGATGGATCGAGGTAGAGACAGAGTCTCAATTTGGAGCAACGGTCTGAGCTCTTAAGGTCCAAATGAGGAGCAGAAGGAGGGAGAACATGAGCAAGGAAATCAGGACCACGAGGGATGCACCCACCCACTGTGACAGTGGAACTGATTTATTGGGAGCCCACCAAGGCCAGCTGGTCTGGCACTGAATAAGCAGGGGTTGAAACTGGACTCTCTGAGCATGGCGGACAATGAAGGCTGATGAGAAGCCAAGGACAATGGCACTAGGTTTCGATCCTAATACATGAACTGGCTTTGTAGGAGCTTAGCCTGTTTAGACGCTCACCTTCCTGGACATAGATAGAAGACCTTCGTCTTCCCGCAGGGCAGAGAATTTGGACGGCTCTTCAGTATCGAGAAGGAGGGGGAATGGGTTGGGGGGAGGAGAAGAGAAGTGGGGATAGGGGGAGGGGAGTGGGGGGAGGGAGCAATATTTGGGAGGAGGGGAGGGAAATGGGGAACGGGGAGCAGGTGGAAATTTTAATTAAAAAAGAATAAAAATAAAAAAAAAAAAAGAAGTTGACCCCTGGAGCTCATTCAAATGAAAGTCTGGGTGTGGTATCACGTGCTTATAATCCAGCATTGGGGAAGCAGGGGTAGGCAAATTTGTGGTGCCTGCTGACAGTCAGCCCAGCCTCTAGGCTAGCTGAGAAGCCCTTATTCAAAATACAAGATAGATGACACCCAAGGAATGACACTGACCTCTTTATACATGTACACATTACACTTGAACACAAACACACATGAGAGAGAGGGAGAGAGAGAGAAAGTAACTCAAGTCACCTTAGCATTGTAATACAATGCCCTTTCTTGATGATTGTATGAACATGTGAGAAAGTTCTGAGCTAGTTTTACAGAGATAGGAGAAATGCATCAACATACTCTTCACTCTGGCCATCATCTTGCTATCAATATGACATGTACATATGACCATGACCCATTCATTGTCCAGTTATATCATAATATCACTATCTGCCATGTGATCACATGTTCCTGACCTGGCCCAAGACATGAGCACTATCCAGTCAAGACACAAACCACAACTTGGAAAATATACCATCAAAGGCCAATATACAAATAAAAAGCAACCATCAACCCCAACTATCTGTATAGTTCAAATGAAAAATTTAAATGAAAATCATTCATGAAGCCCAAAGTTTTATAAATTCCACATCTATTTAACAAATACCTTGCAAGTTCTTTTGTTCATAGACAATGTTTAATAAAATTATGAGAACAAAGAGGTTAAAATAATCAAATAATCTACTTATATGAACATATCCTGAGATACAATTTAAGTGTGATACCTTCTAAAATGAGCCCACATTCTCTGTAAATGGTGGAGATCTACTCCAGATCACAGTGAAAATGCCACACATGACAGAAGAGATCTCATGTGACTGATAAGCTCACATGTTTGTCATTCCTGATACTATTTGATATATCTATTATTTTGAGTCTTTATTAGTATACATTATTGGTTGGTTTGTACCTCTTGGTATGCTTACAACTGTTGGTTATCTTTAATAAAAAGTTGTCCATTTATTCTATCTTGATGTTGATACTCAAAATGGAGTGACAGATCATAAACAATTGCTCTATAAAATGGAATAACTCAAACATAAGCACAACAAGCAGACTGTTCTATATACCACCAGGTAAACTAAAGCAGACTGGGCCTCATCACCCTAGTAAGAGTTCATTATAGCAAACTATAAAAGTGTGTCATACCCTTTAGGGTATTTTGATTTCTGTTGTGGGGGAGATTAGACAACCATATCTTGTCCAAAAAATGAAAGAGAATAATTAAGATTTCACTTTAAAATAAATGATCTCATTAAGGGAAATCAGATGCAGGGTAGTGATACAGGAACAAGAGGGAGAAATTGGAGAGGTTTGCAATCTCGGAATGGCAGAGCAAACCTTGAAGAAGTCATTTCCAGTAAAGGTGCAGCTAAGACAGAAACTGGTCTGGTCAGGGACTTTATTCAGTCGTCAGATCCATGCTGCGACTATATAGAACATCCGGAAGTATTTTCTGTCATTCTGCCTCTATCTAAGAAGGCATTTTTTTTATGGTGGCCCCCATCTCTAACCATAGAATGCTCTAGTCTTATATTTTATCTGGTTTCATTCCTGCCAGGCTTTATGACATAATAAAGGAGAGGCTGTACAATTTAAAGGACTAACTTGGAGTACTCAGGCACTCAGATTGGAAGTCCTAAATCACTTGGCCTTTCCTATTGCTTGCTCAGTTGTGTTATGATCAAGTTTTGGGTGCAGTATCTCAGAACACTAATTCTTATCCCTCTTGGTTTATGAAAATAGCTAACAGAAAAGGGATGGAAAGGAGCCAGAGGAAAATGGAAGCAATAGAAGGAACCATAAACTTGGCATTATTTAATCACATAACAGAAATAGAGCTATTTGTAAATCTTTAAATAAACAAAAATCATGTAATTAGTACCAACCACCCAATTAGTAAAGCACATAGTGCATTATTCTAGGAGAGTAATTAAGAAACCCATTAAATGTCAAGAGCCTATCTAAAATAATATTGATATTTCTTTATTCATTTTCATTAGTTCAAAGTTATTCTAAGACTATTGTACAACTTCCACAAAGCTTTATTTCTCTCCCCCGGCCCATCTCACCTCTTTATTATCCCTGCCCATCATCCCTTCCCACAGCGTCCCATTGTGGGCTCACCAGTAGATACATGTCTGAAGACAGGAATTCCCTCTCTCCCCTCCATTGTTCTTCTTACTCCTCTCTCCTCCTTGTGCCCATTTTCACATACATGCACACTCCACATGTGCACATTTACTACTTTACAAAATTACAAGGTCCAATCTGAGGCTCAGGTAGGACTGTAGTTGGGAATGTATATTGCTATGTTGAATTTGAACCAAAGAGATTACACTTTGGACCTCTGGGTCCTCCATAGAAAATTTCACATAAAAATTCCCTTTGTCACCTGCCCATATTGGAACATGTCTTTTCCTTGTGAGTAACCAAACTTTCCCTTCACACTTCCATGTTCCTAAGTTCAAGTGTATATAGTCAAAATAGGTGGACAAGAAACCTGAGCTAGAGTTTCCTGTATTTGAAGGCAGGTGATTTAGATAAATTTTTACATATTTGAGCATACCAAGGCTAGAACACACAAAGAATTCTGAAATAAGGACATCTAGCTGAAGTGGGAGCGGCAGGGCTGCGTCCCCGGCACCCGGCTGCCCGCATGGCTTTACCCAAAATAATTACACGGAAACTGTATTCTTTTAAACACTGCCTGGCTCATTAGTTCCAGCCTCTTATTGGCTAGCTCTTACATATTGATATAACCCATTTCTGATATTCTGTGTAGCACCACGAGCTGGCTTACCAGGGAGGATCTTAACCTGCGTCTGTCTGGAGTGAGAGAATCATGGCGACTCACTGACTCGGCTTCTTTCTCCCAGCATTCTGTTCTGTTTACTCCACCCACCTAAGGGCTGGCCTATAAATGGGCCAAGGCAGTTTCTTTATTAAATGAAAGTAACTCCTCCATCATCTAGTCCCATGATAATGGTGCAGATAGACCTTTTTCACTGTTTGTCTATGAGATTTAAGTCCAGAGTTTCAACAACTTTCTCCACCTTTCCCATCATTGAAACTTACACAGTTCTTCACTGTTTGTTGATAATGTGACTCTTGTCACTCTATTTTCCTTCCTTTCATTGCTTTTCATCATGGTAGTTTATCACAGTTACAGTAAACTATTATGGAATACCTCTGTCACATATTACAGTAAGTCACCAGGGTTTACCTTTCATCATCATTAGATTTTGAAACTGTGCTGTTTTCAAAGTACATGCAAAAAAAAGGAAGGAAGAAAAAAAGAAAGAAAGATCATATTGAGTGCTCAAAATTCTTCCTGAAAATTCATGGAATAACGTTGTGGTTTCACTAGAGAGGAAAAGACTCTCAGAGTGAACATCAAAGTATCAAAGACTCAGTGGTATAGCTATCTTGCTGACTCTCTCCCAGTCTTCTTTCACCAAAACATATTTATTTCATCACCACCCAAGAAAGGATAGCAACTCATTGCCTGAATGTTCCTTAAGCATCTGGGACTTTGAGCAGACTGCTGAGAGTCTGTGAGAATCTCAGCATATGGCCGAGCTAAAGGTAGACACAGGCTCATGTCTGCAGCAGGGAAGAGACACTGATGGTCCTCTAACTGATCATTCCACACATTTTCTTCAAGAGCATTGTGTTATTTATACATGAAGACTTCATGCCAGGGAGAAAGGTAAGCCAAAATGAACATATTTAATGAGTCTCACACCCTGCTTGGTTATGCCAACAAGTGAAAAAGAGATAAAGCAGGGCAGGGGGAAGAGCCACTCCGCACATTCCATATATGTGATCTCCTTTAGTTATCTGAGCAAGATTATATGGCAACCCTGATACAACTCATCTGGCATATTAGGAAACAGGAATGAAAAAATAAATGCTAGTAGATATTAGGCACTTTATAGAGTCTGGTAGAATCCTGAAGTTTGTTTATTCTACTCATGTCTGTTTAAAAAGAACATGAAATAAAAGCCCAGGTAAACAATGTGATCTCATGGATTTGGGTTAGCTAGATGTAGCCATTGCAACTGCTTAGACTATACTTTCTCTGCTTGATAACAACAACAACAGCAAAAAAAAATATTAGCCAAGCTATGTCATGTCTCAGTTGGTAAAGATCTTGCCATGCAAGCAGGAGGAGCTGTACTGATCCCTTATACCTACATAAAAATCCAGGGACAAGCACGCAGCAGAGACCAACGGGCAGACGCACGTGGAGGAGACTGGCGCGCAGACGCTACTGATGTGGGATAGACCAAGCATGAAACAGTGAAGCCCACACTGAGAGCAGATCACCCCACTACAATTAAATCAAATAGGTTTCTTGGGGCCTAACCTGCAGAGTGGGAGGCCTTTTATTGGCGAGGTCCTCTGGTGAATGGGGAGACTGGTCCTGTCCCTGAAGATCTTCCTGGGTGAGGAGAGTGTTCTTGTCCCACAGCAGGACACAGGAAACAGCAGGGGCATTCCCCAACCCCCTTGACCCTCCAGTTAGTCTGCCAGGGCTGGTCCCCTCTGCTGGGGCTGCTCCTCCTCTGCTGTGACCTCTCTCTCCCAGGACCATCCCAGCTTGTGCCCAGGGCCCTCCTTCACTCTCCCTCCCTTCCATGGGGCCACAAAATCACCCAGTTTAGCCTGTGTGGGCTCTGGATCGGGAGTTCGGGACAGAGGGCAGCGGGAGTTTCTCTGTTTTGGTGACTGGCCTGCAGAGTGGTAGACCTTTTGTTGGTGAGGTCCCTGGCGAACGGGGAGCCTGGTCCTGTTCCTGAAGACCCTTCTGAGTGGTGAGAGGGATCTTAGCCCACGGCGGGAGCCAGGAAACGGAGCGAGGGCATTTTGTTAGTGGGGCCCCTGGCCAGCAGGAAAACCTGATCCTGCTTTAAAAGACCCATTATATAGCATCGATAGGAGGAAATGGGCAGGCGCCAAGGCAAGAATTCACCCAACAATCTGAAAAACAACATGAAAACACCAGAACCCAATGATCTTACAACACAAGGACTTGAACACCCTAACACAGAAGAAGTGGAAAAAATTGACTTTATGAAAGCAATAGAGTCCATTAAACAACATATAAAAAACGCCCTTATAGAAATGGATGAGAAGTATAACAAAAGTTTGAAGGAATGAATAAATACGTAAATGATACCCTGGGAAACTAAGAAAAAACAATCAAACAGGCAATGGAAATAGTTCAAGAATTGAAAACTGAAATGGAAGCAAGGAAGAAAACACAAACTGAGGACCAGCTGGATATGGAAAATCTAGGTCAATGAGCGGAGACTACAGAAACAAGCATAATCAATAGAATACAAACGATAGAAGAAAGAATCTCAGATTCTGAGGACACCGTAGAGAAAATAAACGCACTGATCAAAGAAAACAGCAAAGCCAACAAATTCTCATCACAAAACATTCAGGAAATATGGGACACAATAAAAAAGACCAAACCTAAGAATAATAGGGATAGAAGAAGAAGAGTCACAGCTCAAAGGCCCACTTATGTAAAATAAATATTACTAAAACTCAAGGCAGACATCAAACCACACACACCAGTAGTAGGAGACTTCAACACACCTCTCTCACCAATGGACAGGTCAATCAGACAGAAAACTAATAGAGAATTAAGAGAATTGTTGGAGGTAATGAAGCAAATGGACTTAACCAACATCTATAGAACACTCCACCCAAATAGGAAAGAAGATACCTTCTTCTCTGCAGCTCATGGAACCTTCTCAAAAATTGACCACATACTCAGAAACAAAGGAAACCTCCACAGATACAATAAAATATCAGTGTCCACCTGTGTCTTATCAGATCACCACAGATTAGCATTAGAAGATAACAACAATGCTACCCCCAGAAAGCCGACAAACTCACGGAAACTGAACAGTCAACTAATGAACCACACCTGGGTCAAGGAAGAAATTAAGAAAGAAATTAAAGTCTTCCTTGAATTTAATGAAAATAAAGAGACAACATACTCAAACCTATGGGACACGATGAAGCTGTGCTAAGAGGAAAGTTCATAGCACTAAGTGCCCACTTAAAGAAAATGGAGAAAGCATACATTGGGGACTTAACAGCACACCTGAAAACTCTAGAAAAAAAAGAAGCAGATGCACCCAGGAGGAGCAGAAGACTGGAAATAATCAAACTGAGGGTGGAAATCAACAAAATAGAAACTCAGAAAACAGTTTAAAGAATCAATGAAACAAAAAGTTGGTTCTTGGAGAAAATCAACAAGATCGACAAACCCCTATCCAAATTAATTAAACGACAGAGAGAGAACACGCAAATAAATAAAATCAGAAATGAAAAGGGGGACATAACCACAGACACAAAGGAAATTCAGAGAATCATTAGATCTTACTACAAAAGCCTGTATGCCACAAAACTGGAAAATGCAAAAGAAATGGACATTTGTTTAGATAAGTACCATATACCAAAGTTAAACCAAGACCAGGTGAACGATCTAAATAGACCTGTTAGTTGCGAAGAATTAGAAACTGTTATCAAAAATCTCCCTTCCAAAAAAAGCCCAGGACCAGATGGTTTCAATGCAGAATTCTACCAGAACTTCCAAGAAGAGCTAATATCTATACTCCTTAATGTATTTCACACTATAGAAACAGAAGGGTCATTGCCAAATTCCTTCTATGAAGCTACAATTACTCTGATACCAAAACCACAAAAGACCCAACCAAGAAAGAGAATTACAGGCCTATCTCACTCATGAACATCGATGCAAAAATCTTCAATAAAATACTGGCAAACCGAATCCAAGAACACATTAGAAAAATTATCCATTATGATCAAGTAGGCTTCATCCCAGAGATGGAGGGCTGGTTCAACATACACAAATCTATCAATGTAATCCACCATATAAATAAACTGAAAGAAAAAAAGCATATGGTCATTTCATTAGATGCTGAAAAAGCATTCGACAAAATTCAACACCCCTTTATGATAAAGGTCTTGGAGAGATTAGGGATACAAGGGTCATATCTAAATATAATAAAATCTATTTACAGCAAGCCAACAGCTAACATTAAAGTAAACGGAGAAAAACTCAAAGCCATCCCACTATAATCAGGAACACGACACGGATGTCCACTCTCTCCATACCTCTTCAATATAGTGCTTGACTTCTAGCAATAGCAATAAGACAACATAAGGGGATCAAGGGGATTCGTATTGGAAAGGAAGAAGTTAAGCTTTCGTTATTTGCAGATGATATGATAGTATACACAAGCGACCCCAAAAACTCTACCAAAGAACTCCTACAGCTGATAAACACCTTTAGTAATGTGGCAGGATACAAGATCAACTCCAAAAAATAAGTTGCCTTCCTATACACTAAGGATAAGGAAGCAGAGAGGGAAATCAGAGAAGCATCACCCTTCACAATAGCCACAAATAGCATAAAATATCTTGGGGTAACTCTGACCAAGGAAGTGAATGATCTATTTGGCAAGAACTTTAAGTCTTTGAAGAAAGAAATTGAAGAGGACACCAGAAAATGGAAGGATCTCCCTTGCTCTTGGATTGGGAGGATCAACATAGTAAAAATGGCAATTCTACCAAAAGCAATCTATAGATTCAATGCAATCCCCATCAAAATCCCATCAAAATTCTTCACAGATCTGGAGAAGACAATAATCAACTTTATATGGAAAAACAAAAAACCCAGGATATCCAGAACAATCTTATACAATAAAGGATCGTCTGGAGGCATTACCATCCCTGACTTCAAACTCTATTACAGAGATACAGTATTGAAAACAGTTTGGTATTGACATAAAAACAGAGAAGTCGACCAATGGAATTGAATAGAAGACCCTGACTTTAACCCTCAAACCTATGAACACCTGATTTTCGATAAAGGAGTTAAAAGTATACAATGGAAAAAAGAGAGCATCTTCAACAAATGGTGCTGGGAAAACTGGATGTCAATCTGTAGAAGAATGAAAATAGATCCATATCTATCACCATGCACAAAACTCAAGTCCAAATGGATTAAAGACCTCAATATCAGTCTGAACACACTGAACCTGATAGAAGAGAAAGTGGGAAGTACTCTACAACACATGGGCACAGGAGACCACTTCCTACGTATAACCCCAGCAGCACAGACATTAAGGGCATCATTGAATAAATGGGACCTCCTGAGACTGAGAAGCTACAAAGGACACTGTCACTAAGACAAAAAGGCAACCCACTGACTGGGAGAAGATCTTCACCAACCCCGCAACTGACAAAGGTCTGATCTCCTAAATATATAAAGAACTCAAGAAACTAGACCGTAAAAGGTCAATCAACCCAATTATAAAATGGGGCACTGAGCTGAACAGAGAATTCTCAATAGAAGAAGTTCAAATGGCCAAAAGACACTTAGGATCATGCTCAACTTCCTTAGTGTTCAGGGATATGCAAATCAAGACAACTTTAAGATACCATCTTACACTTGTCAGAATGGCTAAAATAAAAAACACCAATGATAGCCTTTGCTGGAGAGGTTGTGGAGAAAGGGGTACACTCATCCATTGCTGGTGGGAATGCAAACTTGTGCAACCACTTTGGAAAGCAGTGTGGGGGTTTCTCAGGAAATTCGGGATCAACCTACCTCTGGACCCAGCAATACCACTCTTGGGAATATACCCAAGAGATGCCTTATCATACAACAAAAGTATATGCTCAACTATGTTCATAGCAGCATTGTTTGTAATAGCCAGAACCTGGAAACAACCTAGATGTCCTTCAATGGAAGAATGGATGAAGAAAGTATGGAATATATACATATCAGAGAACTACTCAGCAATAAAAAATAATGACTTCTTGAATTTTGCATGCAAATGGACAGAAATAGAAAACACTATCCTGAGTGAGGTAAGCCAGACCCAAAAAGAGGAACATGGGATGTACTCACTCATATTTGGTTTCTAGCCATAAATAAAGGACATTGAGCCTATAATTCGTGATCCTAGAGAAGCTAAATAAGAAGGTGAACCCAAAGAAAAACATATAGGCATCCTCCTGAATATTAACCTTCATCAGGCGATGAAAGGAGACAGAGACAGAGACCCACATTGGAGCATAGGACTGAAATCTCAAGGTCCAAATCAGGAGCAGAAGGAGAGAGAGCATGTGGAAGAAACTCAGGACCGCAAGGGGTGCACCCACACACTGAGACAATGGGGATGTTCTATCTGGAACTCACCAAGGCCAGCTGGCCTGGGTCTGAAAAAGCATGGGATAAAACTGGACTTGCTGAACATAGTGGACAATGAGGACTACTGAGAACTCAAGAACAATGGCAATGGGTTTTTGATCCCACTGCACGTACTGACTTTGTGGGAGCCTAGGCAGTTTGGATGCTCACCTTAGTAGACCGGGATGGAGGTGGGTTGTCCTTGGACTTCCAACAGGGCAGGGGACCCTGATTGCTCTTAGGGCTGATGATGGAGGGGGACTTGATTGGGGGAGGGGGAGCGAAATTGGAGGTGGTGGCTGGGAGGAGACAGAAATCTTTAATAAATAAATTAATTAATTAATTAATTAATTAAAAAAATTCCAGGGACAGTGACACCAGCAATCCCAATGCTGGGGAGACAGAGACAGAAGAAAACATGGGGTTTGCTGTCCAGCTAAGCTGGTCAGTGAGTAAGCTTCATGTTCTGTGAGAGACCCTGCATCAAAAATGGAGAAGAGTGATTGAGTAGAATATGTTTCACTGGTCTTTCACCTCCACAGGCATGAAGACACACACACACACACATACCTCTCTCTCTCTCTCCTCTTCTCTCTCTCTCTCTCTCTCTCTCTCTCTCTCTCTCTCTCTCTCTCTCTGATACAATCATCCATATACTATATATTTTAATTGGTTTTCCGTTGCTGTAATACCATGACCAAAAGCAACTTGAGGGAAGGAAGGGATTATTTTAGCTTATCTTTCTGTATCATAGCACATCACTGAGGAAAGCCAAAGCAAGAACTCAAGACATAACTGAAGCAGAAACCCTGGAGGAAGCATGCTCACTGACTTTTTTACATGCTCCCTCAGCAAGCTTTCTTTTATAGTCCAGGCTCACCTAGACGGTACCACCAACAATGAACTGGACCCTGTCAAATCAATTACCAACAGAGACAATACTCGACAGAAATGATTACTGGCCATATGCTCTAGATAATTTCTTCAACTCAGGAACCCTCTTTCTAGCTGACTTTCCATTGTGTCAAGTCGATAGTAAAAATAGCCAGCATACCATATAGCTCCCTACAAAATCAGCAGAGATACGATGAGGAAGAAACACACCCATAGCCAGACTAATATCCAACTAGTCACATTGAAGATATACAGTGGGAAACCTCAACTCTCATAATATTACACAGTACAAATATAAGAAACTGTGAGAAGAGTCAAAGATGTTAGATTTGACATAAGCGGGAAGGTAGTGGACCTGTTTACAGGAACAGTCAAACGGGAATAAATAAGAGCTTCTAAAGCAAGTTAAAATGTAGCATGCCACGGCGCTCTGCGCGCCACAGTACTGTCATGTTCTCAGGTTTTGGCACTAAGCCCATTGCCGCCATTTGCTAGTTGTCCCTAGTTAGTGAACAACTTCTGCGCACGCTCGCCTCTGGCCCAAGAGTGGTTTGAATTCCACCTATCAATTGCTCACACATCTTGCTCACGTGATCGCCTCAGTGTGGGCTGAGCCAATCAAGCAATGACACATCATAGGCGGACCAGGTGCTGTATATATTCCCCGAGCATGCGGTCGGGCTTGGGGTCTTTTCGCCTCCATCTTATCTTCAGTCTTCTGCGCTCCAATAAAGTACTTCCAGACTGTCTGGAGCTGCAAGGAGACTGTAAAAGGAATGGAGGACTTCAGATTTAGAGCCATGAGAGGATAAGCCCTGCAGAAGGTTTGACTTCTGAAAAGGCAGGCTTGTTTCAGCCCTCTGAAACCTCCATCACTAGCTGATGGGTGAAGGTGCTGGGTTTCAGTGGCTTAAGAAAGATGCTGAAATACAAAGACAAAATGTACAAACCACCTTCAGGAAATAATTTCTTAGGAACAATCTAAATTCAGTCTAACTTTCCTGATTATGGAAAGTAGAGAAAAGACATCATGTATTTGACAACATCACAACCTGTATCTAGCACAGCTTTTGCAGTGACTCCTTCATACATCTTCTCTGCTATTATAAAGGACTTTCCCTAATGATTACTTTACTGAGGGATTTTTAATCACAAATAGATGTTGACACTTTCCAATGAATGTTTACTCTATTAACTGAAAAATCCTACTGGTTTCTCCCTCATTCTTTAACCCTAATGAATTAAATTGATTAATATTAGTTCTAAGTCTTTCTTTGTGCTTCTTGTCCACCATGAAGTAAAGATGCCACCTTTTACAGTCTCCCACACCATGATGCCTTTCCAAACATAAGGGGTCAATCAACCATGGACTAAACCTTCGAAAACCATGCAAAGAACAAGACATAATTTAGGTACTTTTTCTTAGTCTGTTTCTCAGTTTTAAACTCAGGAAAAGGACAGGTGGGAAGCCATACAGACATGGCAACCTGATTGATTTAAAGATGTGTTTGTTTCTCTCTTGTGCCTCTGTAATGATACTTTGTATGGAAGTCCAAAGAAGCAAACTCTTCCTCAGTTGACAATGAAAGCTTTTCATAGAAAAATCTGGAATTATTGAGTAGATACTGAATATATTGGTTTTGCAATCCTGAGTTCAACATTACTGAAACTATTTCCAGTCAACAGTCCACTTCCATAGTTTTCCAGAAGGACCACTTCATTCTATTCCAAATTTGTAAATTTTATGTACTTTTTAAACTTTTTAATACTTGTAATGGTCACTGTGTGAGTTGGCTACTGACATAAAACATGCCCTGAGTGTATGTCAGAGGATAATTTTGTGGAGAAAATTCCTTCCTTCTACTTTTATCTGGTATGTGGTCCCAACTTTTGCCATGATGTAACATAAATCAGAGTTTCAAACATCTTCAAAACTTACTAAATGTTGTGTAACAGTTTACTCTGAGATTGAAACATTGTGTCTTAAAGGGAAATTCCTTAAGCAGAAATGTAAACAACTCAGGAACTCCCTGAAACTGAGCAGATTCTTTAGACCTTTCCTCCTGGAGTATAATAAATACTGCCAAGTGTTCCTCTCAGACACATAAAGCTTAAAAGAAGAGTCAGAAGGAAACAAAGCTGCAAAGCAGACACAGATGAGACAAGTTGCATGGAAGACAAAGATTAGACCATCTTATCTCAGTGTGGAAGAAGCAAAAGCCAGCTGGCCTGTCTGAAGAGACTTAGATCAACTGAGATACCTGGTAGGGACATGCTCTAACCTGTTGAGCTGCCTGCAGGCTGTGCACCATACTGTGCTGCAGATTCCCAGCTTTCATGAGTTGGGTGGGCTTTGGTGATGCAACTCCTCTTGAGTCATTTCTGTTTCTTTAAGAAACCCTCAGCCACATTTCATTATGTAACCCCAATAAAATGAATTGGTTCTCCAATTATTTAGACTTCGTTGCTGGCCATACTTTGATATGTCATGGGATCCCTTTCTGGGGTAAGTAGATAGGTGTGTTGCATCTTCCTAGGAAAAGTCCTGCCACAATACACCTGTATCAGTCCTGCAGATAATAAACTGGGAAGCATGAATTGAACTCAGGTAGGCAGGCTTGTACAGGAACTCCTTTACCAACTGAATCATCTAATTGGACAATGTAAAATACTTCTCATGTTCTATGTGACCTTTAAAAGTTATCCTGATTAAAGTTATCAAAAATAATTCTTTATATTAAAATTTTCTGTTGTGCTTACCATGTACTTTTTTTTGATTGCGCTCTAACTGATACAGAAATGAAACAGAGATTAGGAAATCAGTCTTGATTAAAAAAAGTGACTGCCAGGACATTAATATAGAAGTTTTAGGGAAATAATCAGTGCAAAATTAATTCAAAGCAGTAAAAAAAAATACCAGGCAGTTCTGAAGGCTCTTAGGAAGAAGATCAAGACTGTAGAATGAACAGGGAAAACTCTCAATCAAGCCTAGGAAGACTGAAGTTAATGTAGATAAGCCTTAGAAAATTAAAACTGTTTCCACAACTAACAAGGTTTCTCCCAAAGACAGCACTGGGATTTCCTATATTCAAAAAGGATGAGCATGAATAGAACAGGAATAAAAAGAAAAGCAGGAGTGAAAGAAGTCAGAAGCCAAAGCATTTAAGTGAGAAAATGAAGGAATCAAAAAAATCAATGGGCATGTTTAGTGTTTTTGTTATTGTTTGACTATACAATTTAATTTATAACAGCTAGTTCTTTGTAGAATTATATAATTATGCCAAAAAAGAATGTGTTGATATAACAGCATTCCAGACATTTCAGAAGGAACTAGGGGAAAAACAGTATATTTTGGTACTTTACGATCACGTAGAATAGAAGTTAAGGTGGTGGTTGCAAATTAACAAATGTGATATCCAAAGTCTGGGCTCTTGAGAATAGTCAGAATCACAAAAACCTCTACCTTTTGAAGGAACCCCTCCTGGTGGTTTAGTTGTACCCAACTAAAAAATAGGGGTACAGACTTCATCATGGGGATTTGCAGCATGACACCTTTCTGAGATTCAGTTGGAACTAAATAAATGAACACTAGCCAAAAAGAGTGGAAAAAATAACAAAACAAATTCTAATGGATCTTTTCTACCATGAGTCAAACACAGTCCACCTCCTATTTAAAGCTTTATTTTTTAAGTTGAATAAGAGTGCCCCTTAGTGTCACCACTATTTGCTACCACCAGTATCCGACAGAGGACTGAGAAATAACCAGCTTCTATGTGCTTTCAGAAGTTTATCATATGCATGGCTGGCTTAGATAAATGCTGAAATTTTAGAAGCTCTGATTTTCTGTTACAGGGGCCACTGTTACTATTCTGGATTGCTCATTCCTTTGCCTGAAGAACTGTCATACACTAAAAAAGATCATGGATGCTGAGCTTCCAATTAATGACCTCCTCTTTATAGGACTTGTTAAAAGGTGGGGCACGCCTTTAATCCCAGCACTTGGGAGGCAGAGGCAGGTCGATCTCTGTGAGTTCGAGACCAACCTGGTATACAAGAGCTAGTTCCAGGACAGGCTCCAAAACCACAGAGAAACCCTGTCTCGAAAAACCAAAAAAAAAAAAAAAAAAAAAAAAAATCAACTGATACAGCCTGGTCTATAAGAGTTAGTTCCGGGACAGGCACCAAAGCTACAGAGAAACTCTGTCTCGAAAAAACAAAATAAATAAATAAATAAATAAATAAATAAATAAATAAATAAATAAATATAAAATCAAATCAACTGATGACTTGCCTATTTATTTATTTTCTTAATCTACACAGAATGGGGAAAAGCATTAATTAAAGTGTCAGTAGACCTAGGATCATATCATATCTGTTACTAACTTGATCTGTGACTCTTCAAGTTTTTTTTTCTCTCAAGGACTTAGGCTCCTTGGCTAATAATCCACACAGGGATGCTGCTTTCATCCATTTGTAACATGCATTTAAAATATACCTTAACATGGAGAACAAAAGAAACCAAGGAGGGTCACTTACTGAAGACTAAAAGGAATCAAATTCAATTGCAGGAAAACCCACAATGCAAGGATGAATGGAGGGAAGAGGAAAAGAAGAAAGGGAGAGAAGGAGAGTAGGGAAGGAAAGGAGGAATAAGACACATGAGAGACAGAGAAGAAGAGAGACGTATGGAGTGAAGGAGAGAGAGTGAGTGAGTGAGTTTGTCAGTTAAGTAGTATAATCTTTTCCAGGCATTGAGAGAAAGCAAAGATGATTAACCAGGAAACAGCAAACAAGGTTGTAGATCACTTCTCTTAGTAACAAGTGGGCTATTACACATCTTTACGGAGGTTACGTGATTTGATTTCCATAGTAACTTCAGATGCTGCCCTTGCTCTTCAGAGCCTGCTGTCATTCAGTCATTGGCTAGATTGGAATGGGAACTCCTTCTGAGTCAACTCATTGTTTCTTTTGTGTTTCCACTTCCTGTGGCTGGTCACTGCAGTGACTAGTCCTCAGTCACTCACCTGTAGCTGGTCACTGCAGTGACTAGTCTTCAGTCACTCATCTATCAGCCTTTGCTTCCTCTCTGATGTTGCTTTTCTATCAATGGTGAATTTTTCTTGTGACCCATTGCACATGCACATCTGTGATAAAGTGTGTGTGTGTGTGTGTGTGTGTGTGCGTGTGTAGTGCATGCCCATGTATGTATATGGGAATGCATTCTTAGGTCAGAAGTAAAATTCAGCATCTTCCTCCATCACTTTTCATCCTATTTTTGAGCAAAGGTCTCTCGATGAACCTGAAACTTATGAATATGGGTAGGCTGGTTTCCAATTAGCTCCAGGGATCCACTCGTCTCTATCTTCCAAACCCTGGGGTTCTAGAATGGTGCCTTTGTACCCAGCTTCCTACCTGGGTACTGAGGATCTGAACTCACACTCCTGTGCTTTTTGTAGCCGGCACATTACTGACTAAGTCCCAGATCACTGTGATAAAATCTTAGAAACTAAAATATAACCATAAACATAAAAGCATAGGCATGCATACATACAAAAGGATTCAGGGCTGCCATGCAAATGCTATATTCAAAAACGAAAAAATTTGGCACAGGAATAAAGCAACTCCACTTATGATTTCACATTAGAGACTACTCTAATGAGCTTTGTCTGAGATATAATTTCCTTTATAGCCTCAGCAGCAGTGTCCTTCTAGATGATATAATTGACTTTCTGAGCTGATGCTAACTCACCTGTAGCATGAAGAGGATAATTTCTACTACAAGGTCGTTTGGAAGATTAAATAAGATATTTCACAGAACATCTAGAATTATTCCTGACACTCAGAGACTGATTGTAAACATTGAGCCCTTCTCCACATTTTGTGATCCAAAGAGACCTACAGTCCATCAGAACAAGTAGAATTTTTCTCTCATAGTACAAACTGAGAAGTAGATGCATTGTAACCAAAAGTAATGTGTTACAGAAAAAATTCCACGTTTGGAAGAACGAACTTTCAGAATTGGGGGGAAAATATGCCCAAAGAAGTAACTGGAATTAATGAATAGTCTATGGAGACAACTGGTCAAAATGTAGAAAAGAAGAAGCCTTGGGATGCACAGCCTCAATTGTTTATATATACAATATACTCCCTACATTGAGGCTCAGAGAAAGTCACAGAAGAGGGGAACGGAACAATTGCAAGCCAGATGTCTGGGATTTGTGCTGTGAGATGGTGCCTTCCCAGAATAACTGGGAAGTGGGACTCATAAAATCTCAAGGGTACAGTTTCCTAAACAGCATCTATGTAATGCCAATGTCAATGGACATGTCAACATAGTCAGGGAAATCCTAAAGTGTCCTACCTCTAGATAAAGTACTATAGTCAGTCAAAGGCTACTGAGAGCAGGGAACCAATTTCCTGAGAGTATTTCATGACAGATTATCCAATACCAAGTGACAGTCCTAAGTACATGTACATGCGAGTAAACTAAATGTACTCAGTAAGATATGGTGATAAGGTTTCTGTGGAGCTGGCAAAATGGCAGTATCTAGACTGGCATGGGCTACTGCACAAGGGACCTAACTGTATTAAGAAGACCAGAAGAGGGAAGAACTACAAATGCAGAGTTTCTGAAGGCAGATGAGTTAGAAAAATGAGTGACTTCAAAGCTTTCTCCCTGATGTGTTCTAAACGCTGAGCCTTTGACTTGCGACCTCTCTGATTAATCTTTAATATTGCCTTCGTGAATCACTCACTCATGAATTATGCATTTTTTTCTTCCCATTTTTATTTCAACATAATCATTTAAAGAAACATTAGGTCTGAAATTTTACTGTGACATTACATGTTTAAGAACTGTCATCTTTTCTTATATCTCCACCATTTTAAATCCACCCCATTGAGTTTAGTATAGAAAATGTCTTTATTTTAAAGACATAGAAAAAATGTATGATTGATTGAACATAGTAAAAATATTACTGGATATTTCCCCTACTTTTTTCACAGAAAAATCTATGCAGTGGAGAAATTATTGTGTTCGTTGTATACAAATGTTTGCAACTCTTCAATTTCTCTAATCACCTGCAGATAATACAAAAGCAGGGTACATGTCTATAACCTCATTAATCAAATGGCAGACACAGGGAGGTCATCTTGCATTTACATTCATCCTAAGCTAGGATGAATTATTCCAGAACAATTGATTTATTAGCTATAAAGATACTATGTCTAAAGATAGCAAAGAGGGAGGGTACATAAGCTTTATGTTCAAATTTAGTTTTCAGCGTTTTCTCAATTCTATAGAAAGGTCATTCTTTATCAACTATTAGTGCACATAATTTTCAACAGTTTAACATGTCTCTTCTTGTGGTTGTTTGAATGAAAATGGTCCCCATTGATGCATAAGGAGTGACATTATTTGAAATTATTAGGACTTGTGGTCTTGTTACAGTAATTGTGGCCTTATTGGAGGAAGGGTGAAGAATTTGGAAATTCAGAAGCTCAAGCCAGGCCAAGGAGCTCACTCTCTTTTCCTGCTGCTTGCCAATCCAGATGTAGAACACTGGGCTCCTTCTCCAGCATCATGTCTGCCTGCATCACACCACACCCCAGTGCTGACAAATTACTAAACCTCTGAATGGTAAGTCAGGTCCAATTAAAGTTTTTCTCTATAAGAGTTGCTGTTATCACGGCGTCTCTTCACAGCAATAGAATACTAACTAGACACTTTTCAACTACATAGAGGTAGAGTGGAATAGAATTCCTTACTTTTGGCTCTTTTATTTCTTTCACAGTTTGCCAACTTAGAACCGAGTATCCCGGGTCTGCAAAGTATGAAGCAAACACTAGGAAAACATACATGTTTCTTGTCATCTCAGGATTCCCCCACCAAAGTACTGGCTGTTTGTCACAACCTATTGTTGTTTTCACGGATTTTTGGCTGCCTTATCTAAAGGATTGATGGAGAAGAGTCACCTGTCTATTGGTTAATAAAGAAACTGTTTCTGATAGGACAGATAATTAGGTAGGCGGAGAAAACAAAACAGAATGCTGGGAGAAAGAAGCCGAGTGAGGTCAGACGCTATAGCTTTCCTCTCCAAGATGGACGCAGGTTAAGATCCTTCTGGTAAGCCACCACCTCGTAGTACTACACTCATTATTAAAAATGGGTTAATCAAGATGTGAGAATTAGCCAGTAAGAGGCTAGAGCTAATGGGCCAAGCAGTGTTTAAAAGAATACAGTTTCCGTGTAATTATTTCGGATAAAGCTAGCCGTGAGCCAGGCAGGAACACAGCCCGCCGCTCCTACTACAAAGGATCCCATTCAACACCCCTCTACCTATGAATTCCATGATCTGTGTGTTGTAACTATTCTCCCCAATACTTCGTCTTGTTTGACCTCTGTTGAAAATGTACTGGGAGTTCAATAGGCAAGTTACATAGGACAAAGGAGGCATGATATGAAAAGAAATACATTTCAAGTAAGTAGCATGATACAGCCCAAGAAGAGAAGTGAGAAAAAGGGCTGAAGCTCAGCAGAGGGCCGCCCTTGAAAGAATGAGCCAAGGTCATGACAGTCATCTCTGCAGGACTCACATTTTATTAATCTATTTATATTTCATATGTATGATCCAATTGTTCTTACCTGCAAGTACAATAGAGTGAGAACAAGAGATTTAATGAATAAGGGAGCTGCCAGTCAGAGTTTTACTTATTACTTAAAACTGGATGTTATCTCCAAAATATAAATCCAGGGGCTGGGGATTCAGTGGGTAAAGTGAATGTCATTCAAGTGCAAGGATATGGGTTTCATAACCCCAGATGTGGTAGTACATGTCTGGGACCCATGTGCTCCTACAAGAATATGAAAGGCAGTGACAAAAGAGTCCCCAGAAGCTCCTGTGCAGGCTCCCTTGGTGAATAGAATCTTAAAACTCTGTTTCAAATGAGGTGGGAAGCAAGAACTAGCACTGGAGGTTGTCCTCTGATCTCCATATACATGTTCTGGCATGCATGTGCCTACATTCATACACATCATATCTCTCTCTCTCTCTCTCTCTCTCTCTCTCTCTCTCTCTCTCTCTCTCTCTCCCCCTCTCTCTCTCTCACACACACACACAACACATGTGTACCTATACACTTGAATTATATATGACACTGATTATATGATTATATTATTTTCCAGTATGGAATACTCCACATTCCAGATGAAATCATGGCCTTCTTGTAATGAAATTGAAATTCACAATCTATTCATTCCCAAACCTCAAGCAACACCATTTATGATGGCTAGGTTTTCTCATGGGTTCTTTAAGGACTTCAAAGAATAAATCACTTGAAGTGATCAATTAATTATGTCCTATCATGAAGAACTGGCTGTGCTGCCCTTGGTCCAAGCCATGTGCATTTTATCTCCCTTCCTGGTCTGTTATTCACTCACCATGTTCATCACTGGACCTGCTCATGTCCTGCTTGTCCTTAGACTATAAATTAAAATATATCCAAATACCTGCACTATACTCTAAAGACCATGCTGATCACAGTCAGCATGAAAACTTAAAGGTTCCTGTGCCTCAAGCTACCTAATCCTTGCATGGAGTTATACTCAACTACCTTCTTTTATGTATCTTCCTCTCAAGGAATAGCATAACATTTTCTCTGAGGAGAGGGTTAGTATCATGCTAACCACTTTTCTCAGCACCCACACCCTTTTTGGTAGAGAGCAAGCATACAGAAAACTTGTGTTTAGTGAATGGAGCATAAGTACAGACATGTTATATAACCTTACACTACCATTGTTTTCTCAATTTTTGATATTTCTCTCTGTGTGTGTTTGTGCATATGTGTGCATATGTTTGTACATGCGTGTGTCTATGTGTGTGAGGGGGTGGAAGTGGGTGGACAACCTGTGAGGATGGTCCTTTCCTTCCATAACATGACTGCTGGAGATTTAACTAATATTGTCAGGCATGGCAGTGAGCACTGCACCTCCTGAACTCTCCCACCTGACACTCATTCTTCCTGACACTCATTCTCAATGTGATCATATAATGTTTCTTATATTTGTTGGATTCTTTGTTTAAATTACCCTAAGTGGAAATAAACAACATCACTTTTCAAGCTGAACAGTAGTTCTAGGAAATGGGTGAATACTGTGTGACCTCAGGACTCACTACATTACTTTGCTTCCTGTCTGCTTTTTCTTACGGAATACTGGAGGGAAATCACCCACATCACATTCTTTTGGAGTTATGCCATGTATTAACAGTGCTTACTAAATATTAATTTTCTCTAATTGTAAATGTGAGTTGGTAATCCTAAAATGTTGTTGAATACATACCAAGTCTTTGTTCAAGACTATTAAAAAGAAACTGATACAGATATTAACATCAGCCTTGCATAAATAAAAGTTGGAAGAGTACATGCATACAATTTGGATATCCAATATACACCATATATATACACATACATATAACATGAGATATCTGTGTATCAGATTCATGAGATGTATATGCACATATCTATATAGATATATCTGTATATAAAGACAACTAATTGATTTTTTAAAAAAGACATCAGAAATATCAAATATCTACTGACATTGATCAAGCATGGCACTACCTCCTTTATGTTGAGAATCTGAAGTCCCAGTTTCATACTCTATTTTACTCTTTCAGCAGGGACTGAGTGTTTTGCATCTAATTACAGTGCTTGGCCTAAAGCATGGACTGTTCCCTTGCTCACGTCTTAATTATCCTGTCCATTACATTTTAATTACCAGTCTTCACCAATATTCAAAGTCTTTGTTTTCCATCTTGGATTCTGTTTCTGCAAGAACAATGGGTTTTCTAGGCCATAGCTTCATGAATACTCTGCTTTTCTGTGATGTCTAGAAACAATAAGCTGCTCTCAGAGATATCCAGCAATTAGTTGATTCTGGTAGCATCAATTTTCTTACTTTGACTAACATAAAGACACCCATGATCAAGAAGCCAGTGAGCACAGAGTTGAGGCAAGTTCCATAGTATGTATACATGTGAAGTCTCCATATTGACCCTGTAAATCAATAGATGATATGTAGATGATTGGTATATAGATTAGGTAGACAGAAAAATAGACTGAGCGAGGGGGACAGTGATAGAATGTTTGCCTAGAGAATCGAAGTTAAAATCTTGGCACTGCAAAAAGAGAGAGAGGGAAAAGTGGAGGACACTGAAAGAAGCATGATTCAGAAAAGAGGCTCAGACCTTTGTCACGAAAGGAGACGTTGAAAAGGAGTCCCGAGTAACACTGCAGCCTTGCCCTACCTGTAACCAGCGCTGTTTATCTACAATAGCTTTGGAAATTTACCAACATCTTATGATACTGTAATTGGAGAGTAAAAGAATGCAATTTCCATGAATACATTAAGCTACTAACTGCACACAATTAAAGGACTTTCTAGTACATACAGAAAAGTTTTTCTTAAAAAAGAAAATTCAGAACTAAAATGTTTAAAAGCTAGCTAAGTGGTCAGAATGAAGATTAATGAAGAGAGAGGAGAAAGAGATAGTCTAGGCTTGTTCAGAGGCTCAGCAATGGAGGTATGTTCACTGAGATGAATCGCTGCTTGTAGGAATCTGTGTTCATACATATCCAGTGTATATATGAACCACAAGGAAGCTAAGTGTTAGATTGAAAGTCACATAGTAGGCTAGGCTGGAGATGAGATAAGCAGCCAAATGAACAGGTAAGTAGAAACAAAAGGACTCCAAAACTCCTTTGAAGCCAGTATTATCCTAATGCCCAAACAAAACAACAACAACAACAAATAACAAAAAAGACACTATCCTGGTATAACTGATGTAAAAATACTCAAAAATGTTTGTAAAGCACACTTTCATTCCTGACTACTTGCTATCATAAAACCATCAGTTCTCATATTCTATCTCACTGTCAATGTTGCTATTGAACATGCCCAGTATCCATTGAATGAATCCCATTTTCTACCCATACAGATGCAGAAAATGGAAAGTTGAGCTAAAGTCAAAGTCAAACCTGCTTTTTCACATTACCAGTCAGGTCCATCAGAACAGAAGAACGCTGAATAAATGGCCGGTCAGACTCTTCCTCCCAGCAGAAGCTCCAGAGGAAAGCAGAGATGTCTCTTTTGTGGAACCTGTACCATCATTATCTCTCCTAAGCGGGCTCCGAATTTAATTTTCCCATCAAAGAATCTGAGGCTCATGAGCAGAACGTGAGAGTGGGAGTGAAGGAAACATACCAATATCCTTCTCTTTCATTGCAGTTTAATGAATTTTGCAATGATCAAGTCTGAACCAAGGGCATGCAAGGCAAGCTTTCTATCACTGACCATATCCCTTGCCTTCTCTTTTTCTATTTTAAGGTAGGCACTCACATTGTCAGGTTGTCCTTAAACATAGTTTGTAGCCCAATGGGACAAACTTCTGATTCTCTACCTCTGAATTCCATGTAGCCCGAATTCTAGGCTTGTGATGATAACTCTGGACATATTTTATTATTATGGTGATCAAATTAGAGTACTTAACATTTCCATGCCTCTTATTTCCTGCTTTATGGAGACTGTGCTCTCCTCTGCTACAGATGTTCACAAAACACATTCTTTTGTGAGCCAGAGCATCATCTCACCATTCTGCAGAACTTACCCCTAATGCTTACTTACCCCTCACTCTAACTGTGTTACCTGTTACACACCTCCCTTTAATCCCTCCACACTCAATGCTTACCAGGCCTCTAATAATCACCCTTCTTCATGTGAACAGATGTTTTTGTAATGCATGATTCTTCTTTCTGATAATGCTTTAGCCTTACCATCCCTTCAAGACATAATAAATATGTTTCTGTAGTGAAAATCAAAGTATATATTGATACAAATAAATGAAATATTGTATTCATGATGAAAAGTAGTAACTCAAACCAAACATATATAGTTTCATAATGAAAATATATTGAAGATAGAGACAGTCTTATATTATCAGCTGCTTCAATATATATTGTTCAACTCTGAATTTCGGATATGTGGAAAAATCAACAAAATCATACTTCTTTATATTGATAAAAATTTAAAAAACCCTCAAACTCCCATACTCTACAAATAAGAAATTCAGACATTTACTCTGAGAAGATAACGGCTGCTCTTCAGGATGATTTTCACCGAGGTTCACAGCACTTCATCTACACTTAGCCTCCTTGATATAATTATTTCCACAGCGTTAGTCCATGAGTGATATCAACTAAACACACATTGCTAAGCCATATCTTCTCATTCAATCTACAGCATATATCCATGGATGATACATGTTTCTTTTTTGATTCCATAAAAACATACAAATCTTTAAGTTTGATTTCTCCATTGTGCAATGGATACAAGGTATCCAGTTATATGGACTATGATATTCATATGTGCTTTACATAGAGGGTAATAACTAATTTACATTGTTGAAATCATCAAAAGACATAAAAGTCAATTGTTCTATTTAGTAAGTAATCTAATATCCTTCAGTAGGGTAAAAGTTTTAAAAAAAAAAAAAAAAAGGTAGAGGTGAATTCTTCCAGATGCCAGAAGCATTACGAACATAGATATCAAAACTGATAACTGATATATAGAGATAGACCCAAGAATGGTAGAGGAGCTATTAACATTCATTAGGCAATCAAGATGAAACAAGTGTATAGATAGGCAGAAAAGCTGTTTAATGTAATAAAAATGTCACAGCTAGGTTTAGACTGGAGATAATCTTTGACAGGAGTAAAGACAAATATATTCAAGGAAAAAAGTAGTAATGGCATATAGCAGACATTATTATTATACATAAAGAAATGAAGGATGCAGAACCCTGTGATATAACGGATGTGAGACAGAGTGTAGCATGGACATCTACACATATCTATGCACAAACTCTCACTGGGTTGAAGATTATAAACTGAGACTGAGCCTAGCCTTCCAGAAACATCCAAGGTAAAACTAAGGATTCTAGGACTTAATCAAAAGTCCCTTGTTGTCTGAGGTTTCTGTCCTGTCCAGTCCCATGGTCGTTCAATCCCAAAGAAATACATAGAGGTCTACATTAATTATAAACTGATTGACCTAGTAGCTCAGGTTTCTTATTCTTATAAATTATATTAGCCCATAATAATTGTCTGTGTTAGCCATGTGGCTTGGTACCTTTTTCAGTGAAGCATTCACATTTTGCTCGCTCTGTGTCTGACTTCCTCTGTGTCTGGGTGACAACTGCAGACTGAATCTTTCCTCTTCCCAGAATTCTCATTGCCCCACCTCTACCGTCTGCCTGGTCACCTCTCCTATACTTCCTGCCTGGCTCCTGGCCAATCAGCATTTATTTAAAATGCACATGATAGGGTACAGACCTTTGTCACACAGCAGTCCCTAAAATTATTAGATTATTACCCTATTATGACATACTACTGATGGTTTATTTTAAGAGCTGTGCTTTCTTAAAAGTTATTGATTACTAAATCTGGAGGGGGAAAACGGGAAAGACAGTAAAAATGACAGTAAGATGAAGGGGCATCTACCATATCTAAGATGAACTGAGAATAATCTTACACTGAAAATTCTGTAATTGGATATAGACATGCAGACATGCATAGACAATGCTCGTAATGGAACAGAAAAATATATGTGATGAAATATGGAGAGGTCAATAATGAATGCTCAGAAGGGAACATAGAGATATGCAGGACAATAGTATAGCAAAGAGAAACCTGAGATGTTCGAATTGGGTACATTTACGATTAAAATTATATTTATCTCCGTATTATTATTTATCCTGTCATTTACTATTTTCTCTTGTAGAATTTTTTTAGCCAAATCCTTTTACTTTATTAATGTTATTTCTAATTGGCAAATAAGAAGCAATGTAATCTGTGGATTCATGAATTATTTTGAATAATTAGCTGAGAATTTATATCTTGATCTGAAAACTAGACACAGGGAGAGAATAAACAGGAAATGGTTTGGGGCTTTTGAAACCCTAAAGCCCACCCCCAGTAATATACCCTATAATCATTCCCACAGTTCTACCAACTGGGAACCAAGCATTCAAATATATGAGGCCTTGGGGCCATTCTCATTCAAACCCCACAACAAAACAGACTCCAAGTTTCTCATGCACTGTTGTATTCTGAGTAATTAAATGGAGTAGGTTTCTTACAATAAGTAACTGATAATCAGTAAATGCTATCTGATAGTTAAACTGGTCCTAACCTCATGTTTTAGCTAAAGCCATAGAGATATGTCTAGTGTCAATTTATGTTTCAAGAAAGTTGTAGATACGCAATAAATGCTAAAGATGGATAAAAATGTCAATGCAGAAGTACCTACCAGTGGGAACCTAGATGCTAATAATTTATAATGAGAATGATGGACAAGAGACATTGAGGCCCCTCAGCCTTTCATCAAAACAATGAATACAAAAGACTTCTGTTTATGAATGTCAATGAAATAAGTTTATCAATATCCAGGAAAAATACCAAAAATTAAAACATATAAATATAATTGAATGTAAATAAAAGTATCTGTGAGAACATGAGTCAAGATGGGAAAAGAGTAAAGGAAACAGAGTTAAACCCAAGACCAAATTTGGAGACACCGCAAGACAGAGAACTGATCAGCAGTTGCTGAAGCTAACCAGTAGGTGGTCAGAACAAAGGGGCTTCTTTTATGACTGACACCCTCCACACTTGTGCAAATGATGAAATATCTTCTTTGTTCATTTCAGCATGTTCGTGATCACAGTACAATTAAAGCCAGTTAGTGTGTCAAATTCCCAATCCCTGTCAGTCATAACAATCACTCACTGTAGCTAGAGCACATGAATGGGCAAGGGTAATGAACAGGTAATAAAAGTGGTTCTATTTCAATGACTTCTATGTATGCCCTACTGAAATGTCTAATTTAAATTCATGCTCCAAGGAAAACACAGATGTTGTGGTGATAAATACATGGAATTTAACATACATATTATCAGTGCATTCAACAGTAATGTGAATTTTAATTACAAATCAGACTCCCTACTTCAAGATAGAGGGGTAAAAAATTATTTTGTAAAATACCGAAACAAAATGATACCTTTAAAATGGAGCTATCTATTCACTGATGATTAATTGATTTCAGGATGTGCATACGTGAGTTCATATGTGTGTAGGTACGTGTGTGTGTGTGTGTATGTGTGTGTACAGATGCAACTGTGTGTATGTGTATGTATGTGGTAGCCCAAGGTTGACATCAGTAGCATTTTTAATGTCTCTTCAACTTATTCTTTTATGCAATGTCTTTCACCTGAACTCAGAGCTTTGCAGTGCTAGTCTAGCCAGTCAACTTGATGCTAAACCTGGATCTGCATTTGTGCAGATTCTAAGGATTTGAAAGGTTGTCTTCACCCTTGTTTTGCAAGGGCTTTATACACTGAATATCTCCCCAGCAATTAATTGCTAATTTTCCATATCAAGAACACCTGATGTCCAAAACAATTATCTTAACAAATATTAATAAGAGCTATCAGAAGTTCTACATTCTAATTTAGGGGCAAATCCAATTTCACCATAATGGTAAATTATTACTTCCGTTGATGTGTTACATGGATTATTTGTAGAAGATCTTGATGTTCCTGGGAAGGTCAAACAAAATATTTGAACTTAAAATACATTCTCTTATGGTGAAAACTTGATAACTTTTTATAGACATTCTCCGTCAGTTGTTTTAAAACAAAATAAATACACAAAAGTTCCAAGGTTCCCTAAGCAAATAATGCAGTGTATCTTCTTCTCATTATTAATTTAATTTTTTCCATTTGTTTTTTATGAAAGTTACAAATGCTTAGTATAAAGTTAATAGTATCTTAAATGTGCTCAGATTATATGGAAGAGTCAAGTATGATATAATATGACTCTGTTTAGGTTTTATTAAAATACTAACACTCCCATTTCATCTGCTATTTCCCAAATGTCCAGGATGTTACCATGCCTTTCTGGTCTTCCCCACACAGAAATGTCTGGATTGATTCTCTAGTTCCTTTTGAAAACTGTAATTGACAATTTACAGTCCTGCTTCCTTCCTCTTGTGTAAGATATTATAGCTCTCTGTCATGAATTAATGTACCTACATAGGACTGTATCTAGATTGTCTTGGATTGATTGGCAGATTAAACAAAATTGACTGAATGTTTACTAGCTAATCACTGAAAAAGATGAGCATAATAGTGTCTCTCCCACAAGTCCCTTACGGAAATAGAGATTTTCATGTAAACATAATCATTCTTCTATGTTATTGTCAATAGGATTCAATTAAGACACTATCCCTAGGTAGTGAGATTAAAGGGATCCTTCTGTGCTGTGGAGTCTCAACAGGGACTCTGAGAGCTATATAAAAAGAGTCAACACTCAAAAAGTAAAAACCAAATGCCTACAAACTGCATGGATACCTTACAGGTTTTATCTTAAATGTGATTTTCTGAAGAAGAAAAAATAGTGCCGTGTCAATGACATAAATATATAAAGATCAGAGTTATATTTTTAAAATCCGTGTCTAAAATTTCAAGATTAATATTTTCTTTATGATTCCTAAATCCCTTCTCAAAATATCATATTCAGTTATACATTCAAGGGGTAAACATTTAGATTTCCATATTAAAGTTATATTACAAAGTTGAATATTTGGAAGTTCAGTATGATCAGTTTTCTGACTTGGTTTCTCATAAAAACATTCAGAAAACAAGCAATAATAAGACCCACAATAGCAAACCTAACAACCAATTATTGAAATCCAAATTTTACAAAATGTGGTGGAACTAGTAAATGAAACTCCCCCTCCTTTGCTGCGCATTAGACACCAATAATTCATTATTTTAGACTAAAAATAGCCTAGGTGAAATGATTCAATAATTTAATCAGCTTCCAATTTTCCAAAAAGTTAAGGCAAGACTTAGAAGTTGGATTCCTCTATGTACCAAGAGCTCACAGACTTTATTAGACACATTTGTCTGTTTAATAAGTGACACAAGCCGAGTACAGGCTCATCAATATACATTTATTTTAAAGCATTACTCTCAGTAAGTTGGCCAACATTTGCAGAGGATACCAAAGCTCATTCCATACTATGAATGACCTAATTCCATGACAGCTAATATCACCTTCTGGCTAGCATTTAATCTTTTTGTCATCTCTGGGTAAGTAGTATTACCCCATGGATCATTATGAAAGGCAAGTTCAGTGGATTTAAATGATACAGCTACAGAATGTAAGAGTTGAGACTTGAACACATTGAATTTCATAGACTAAAATCAGTTTCTTTTCCTTAAATATAACCAATCACTTCTTCCCGGAGTTACACTGTGCATGATTAATACATAGAATCACCTATACTGTTTGTTGTGGAAATTGTTTAATAAGAGCAGCATAAGGCACCATAGGAGTATAATAGCTATAATCATTATGTAAGAAAGGACTGGGATTCAATGACAACTGCAATTATGATACTCATGACAATTTTGTCAATGGTCTGACTTCAAATGAAATAGTAATATTTTACATTAGAGAGTACCTGATTGCATTTTTCCTGTACTAGATGTGACGCAATCTAGAGCCCAAACAGCAGGATTTATCTTAGAGTTGTCTTTACTATTAAATACTGTTTAGCATTCACTAATCTCTTCTGTGTGCGATATTCAATGTCACATTTGTACCTCATGCTGCTTAATCTTCATGCTCCAACTCCTTTGTATTATATCTTCTCATGCCCCCTTTTTTATTCAGATAATCTGAAGTCAAGGTGTCTAAAGAGCTTGTCTCAGGTAACTAAACTATTTGTAGAGCTGAAAATTCATTCCAAGGGAATCCTCAAAAAAACCACAGCCATACACCTCAAGATAGTCACAGTATGCTGGTCTCACCCCTCCACCTGCTTACCTATTTCTCAGCTGAAAATATCCACCCAGAAGCCAGAATGGAATGAAGGCATTTGAGGAAGAATGAAAAAAAAGGAGCTAATAATTATCAGATAAATATTTTCATAGCCCTTGTCATTTTATAGTATCAGAGAGAGATGGAAGGAGGGGAAGGGATAAACACTAAGTATCCTGGAAACATTGAGTACGTTTCAATTCTCCTTTGAGAAGACTACACACAGTAGAAGAATCCACAAATCTCTTGGAAATTCAATCACAAACTATGAGGCATTGATCGATATTTGAACAAAGAGCAAGAAGCACTTTGTTGAACAGAGAAGTAGGCAAGCTTTCTTCTATTGCTGGGACAATTGCTTGGAGACCATGATTGAAGCTTGTGTCTCTATTCCTCAGCAATCTTGCCTGATAATGGTTTCTCTGTAGAACATCACTGAAAACAACAGCATCACCGTCTTCAACATCCTTGAAACTGGTCCAGGTATAGAAAAGTCAGCTCACCACTTGAAGATGTGATGGAATGAAAGTCAAGAAGTCAGCACACATTGATGGCATACAGCTCAAAAACTAAAATTGAGTAGTATGTCATAGGCATGAGTAAGTAATAACTATTGCTATAAAAATAAAAGAAAGGCAGTAGATGGCATGACATATAATGAAGATAAGGAATATGGAGGAAGCTGATTAGCATCCTAAGGAATATGAGTACTACTCCCAGGATTTAGTAGGACTCACTTTTCTTAAACTTGACTAGAGATTTGTCAGTAGTTGACCCTAAATTTATAGATTTTATATATATGGTTCTATATATTTATTATTCTTTGCGATAAACATTTAAGAATAAAATGACTGATAGGAATCTATGGAATTAAAATGTTTTAGAATATAAAATGATGCTTTGTGATTAAAATAATTATCTCATCTTCCCTATTAATGGAATTCTGAGTGATTTTAGCAACTGACCTTGAGTATTAATTGTTATCATTTTCCTACATGGGTCGTAGTTTTTTTTCTCCCTTTTTGTGATCTAACCCAAAAAGATTCTGAAAACAGTGCATGATCCATCTCTCCTTCATATACAAAGAAGACAAAAGCAGTAATGTTAAAGAAATACTTATAGGCTTATCTTTATTATAAAACTATTCACAATAGTTGACATGTCATCCACCTAGCTGTTAATATGTAGATGAATGGACGAGAAAAATATTCTGCTATATTCACAGATCGGTGCCTAGCCCAATTGTTATCAGAGAGGTTTCATCCAACAACTGACAGAAACAGACACAGACCCACGCCCAGTCATTAGGTGGAGCTCACAGAACCCACTGAAGAGGAGGAAAAAGGATTGTAGGAGTCAGAGGGGTTGAGATTACCTGGAGAACACAGTCCACAGAACTAAGTAAGGCCCACAGGGGCTCACAGAGAAGAAGGAAACAATCACAGAACCTGCATAGGTCTCTACTAGGTGCTCTGCATATATATTATTGTTGTGTAGTTTGACTTTCTTGTGGGACGACTAACAGTGGAGTGGAGGGTGTGTCTGACTCATTTGCCTGCTCTCAGGACCCTATGCCTCCTAATTGGGTGCCTCAGCTGGCCTTGATATGAGTGTTTGGTCCTAGTATTATTGCATCTTGTTATGTTGTATTAGGTTGACATCCCTGGAAGGTCGGATCTTTTCTGAAGAAAAACAGAAGAGGGGATCTGGGAGAGGGAGAGACAGGAAACTGGGAGGACTAGAGGCAGAGGAACTAGAGTCAGTGTGTATTGTATGAGAGAAGAAAGTAAGAGACTGAATCACCTCGTTCACTGATACTCATCAAATGCCTATCTCATATACTATATACCTTTTAAAAAGTCTTGCTTGACTCCAGGTCTTTCAGGCTATAAACTTCAATGGCAATTACCTGCAGAAAGCCAAAGCATGTCTTATTCTTGATTCCCTCGAATATATACTAAAATATGACACTGATGTCAAGAATAGTTTTTGGAAGATGGCATCTGGAAACACTGGAGAAAGTGGGAAGATTAAAATAGGAAAGGAAGCTTCCCCTTAGTGGTAACATGCAAGGCAGCAGCATGGGAAAGTGAAGCTCAAGTCTACTGATGTTGCTGCCACAAAACAAGAAACCCACAATTTACAACAACACTTCATTATCCAACTTCATATTTAGTATTTTTTCAAGAGCATCCCCTCTCTGGAACGTCCAGCCAGCCTTCTCTTTTACACATAGATATTTTAAGTCTGTAATCAGAGACTGTTCTTATGTTTTCTGGCTGCCCAGAAACAAATAGTCACACAGAAACTATTTTAATTACAACACTGTCTGGTGGATGTCTCAGGCAAATTTCTAGGTAGCTTTTACATCTTAAAATTAATCCATTTCAATTAATTTATTTATCACCATAATGCTGTGACCTACTAGTAAAGTTTTGGTGTCTTTCTCCTTCAGCAGATACATGGTGTCTCTCTAACTCTGTGTACTCTCTATATATAACTCCATTTAGATTTCCTGCTTGGCTATGTGCTCTAAGCCATTGGTTGAAACAGCTTTATTCGTCAGCCAATAAAGCAATACATATATAGAAGGACATCCCACATCATCTCCCCTTTTCTGCCCAATTAAAAGGGAGGATTTTAATTACAACACAGTAGAATTATATATAACAAAAGAGGTATGAAGCAATAATTATAGTTACAATATTTATTCCATTTATATCTGGCAATTAGAATAAAATTCGGATCAATAGACCAAGATTCATATAAATGCAAACTATTCATCTCTATATCATATCCCCCTTTAAATGAAAACAAACATTTATAAACAATAGTTTTGGGAATTTGGGCAGAGTTTTCTCCAAATTGCTTTCTGTTGTTTGTTGAGCAAAGTGTTTATATGGTTCACAGAGACCCTTCTTGGAGTCTTGTCCCATCAAACCACATTAGCCTGGAAGAAATCCACAGGTTCCCATCTTCTGTGGAACTAAAAGCAGAACCTCTTTTTCAATGTAACATATCCTCAGACACAAATATTTTAGTCAAGATACCTTGAAAATATATATGTTGGTTTAGCTTAGCAGCCTACAGAATCAAATGTCTATCTGCAACAAAAATTTCTAAGAAACTCAGTAATATACATAATCCATTTTTACATGGCTTATTTTTTACTTTATTACTTTTTAATATTTGTTTTATTATCTTTACTTGTTTAATCTATGACTCTCTGTACTCTTATAACTGTCTATACTCTTTTTCCTCTTTCTCCCAAACCTATGTACATTTTTAAAACACTTTGTGACTGTTCAGGTTTATTTTTGTCTGAATCTGTCTTTATTGTGTATCTCTAATCATTTTCTGACTGGGGAGGAAAAAAAAACAACTTTCTTTTAAATGTTCAGTGGGCGTGGCTAGGACCAACTCCTTGGCCCTGTCTGTTGGCTCCACCCCACCCAACATTGCAGAGGTACGTTCACCACCTTGGTGAGCCATGCTCACTGCCCCAGCTCCAGGGATACAGTGGATCTATGTCACCATTAAGCAACTATTAGCAAGTTGCTCACAAACTCCATTTAAGTGTTTGACCCCCTGAAAGAACTAGAGCTGTTCATGCTGGCATGAATCAGGAAGCTGTCTCTCAAAGATGTCACACTATCTGTGAAAGAAGCTATTCAGGTTTTGCTGCTAATGCTGAGTCAGGAATCCCTCTCTTAAAGGAGCTACTGCCTCTACTCACTGTCAGCAAACAAAACCTATCTGAAAAAAAAAATTGCAGCAACTAAGAAGCTGTACTTGGCTCCCATTTTTGTGGGTCTAGAAGCTCCCTCCACACACACATTTTTATGCTTTTTTAAGGTCTTATGAGGATCCATGCCTCAAATGGTGGTCGCCATTTTATAATCAGAGACTACTCCTACGTTTACCCAGCTGCCCACACTCGAAAAATCACACAGAAACTATATCAATAGCAGCACTGTTTGGCTGATGTTTCAGGCATATTTCTACCTAGCTCTTATATTTTAAATTAACACATTTCTATTAATCTATGTATCACCACGATGCTGTGGTCTACCAGAAAAGTTTAGGTGTCTTTCTTCTTCAGCAGCTACATAGCATCTTTCTGACTCTGCCTACTCTCTATATATCTGTGTTCAGATTTCCCTGTTTGGCTGTACTCTGCTAAGCCATTGGCTGAAACAGCTTTATTCATCAACCAATAAAGCAACACATATACAGAGGGACATACCATATCGTAAGTTCGCAGCTATCTGAGGAGGAAAGTAGATGCTGAGGAATATACCCCAGACATAATCATTTTATTCTAGCAGATGCTATGTAGTCCATTCAACTATACATGTTGTTAGAGAATATCATGGAGAAGTTTAAAATACTGTCACACATTAATATCCCTAATATCTTCCATAGGAAAATAAGAAAGTTGGTCGCATTCTCATAATGGAGTTAGTCAATGTAAGCTTATCCTTGAGAATACCTAGACACTGGGCAAATTCAGTGATCTCAGTGATTGCCAAGGAATCCTTTGAAAAGACATGAAATGAAAGTGTGAACAATATCAATTTATAAAAGTAAAAACTAGGAAAATGCTGATTTCTCTGGATTCCCCACAAATACTGACTTTACTCTTTCCTCACTAATTTCTTCTATTACATTAGGAAGGAGGATTCTCATACCATGCATGTTTGTATATGTATGTATGTGTGTATATATATATATATATATATGTATGTATGTATGTATATTAGCATTTTGTTGTTTTTGTTGTTTCAAGATGCATAGCCCTGGCTGTTGAGATGTGCCTACCTCTGCCTTCTGAGTGTGGGATTAAAGGTGTGTACCACTACTGCTTCAGTATTAGCTTCCGTGTGTGTGTGTGTGTGTGTGTGTGTGTGTATGTGTGTGTATGCATTTCATCACAGGCATTTGAAAATGGGAAGACAATTTGCATGAGTTAGTTCTCTCCCTCTACCTTGGGGGTCTATGTCAAACTTAGATCATTAGCCTTTACGACAAGCAACTTTACCCATGGTCATCTTGCTGGTCCTATGCAGATTTTTTTAATAAAAATTGTAGAAACAATCTGAAAATAATGTTGTGGTTCTCCTCTTCTTAGAGAAGGCAGAAAAGTAAAATGGTTTGTGCATGGTAAATATGTAACAAAAATAGGGTTCTAATGTAGGTTTGTCTGACTTTTGGAAATATACTTTTTTTCCAGACTGCGACTTGGTCTACTATGTGTAGTTCACTGTCCTGATAAAAATGGCAAGTTATTTACACAATAATGTCACTTGTCCCTTGTCTTCAGTACACTAAGTTGCTAGGAAAGGCTGTGTGCCTGCTCTGTTGAACTTCCCTCTACCAAGGACTCAACTGACCTCATCAGTTTCTCCATGTGTGTGCAGCCCAGGATTGTGCCTGCATCTAGACACCAACCATGAACAAAGAACAGCTCCTATCATGCCCCAAATGCCACTTCTCAAAGGCAGTGAATGAAGGCAAGATTGTCAGGCTACTCTAGACCAGTGAAACCCTTTGATCACCCTGGAGCCGAGAGCACAGAATGCTGGAGGCAAAAGCCTTCATTAGTTTGTGATTACCCACTTATTACTCCAACACTGAAGTCCTTCATGTTTGAATGGGTGGTGGATGCCAGGAAAGGCTTCCATTGGAAAGTTTGCCAGGGTCTCAAGCCTGCCTTATCTTCCATCAGAGTTGGCTGAGAGCCTGGATAATCTCAGATTGAGCTGTTCTATGTAGGGCCTGCTCTTCTGAAACTCCAGAAACCATCTATATTCTAATCCAAAATAGGGCCAGGGAGCTCTTGCCTAACTTTACCATTTCCTCACAGGTTTTGACCGAACAGAAAATTGAAAGGAAAAGAATTATAAAAAGCTACTCTCTTATTCAAAATGCCAAGGTTTGGTAGGCCAACCCTGATGAATTCAGGCCCCTTGACTTGCCTGATCTCCAGATCCAAAGTCAGCCATATTTTCAGTGATTTCTGCCCTTCACCATTTCCTTTACCATTATCCTCAGAACTAAATAATCAATGCAAGAAAATTCCACTTCCTCCCATCTTTCTCTCATGTTTCTCAGTTCATATCTCATTATTCTCTGGACATGCTTTTTCACTGGTATTCCAGGAGTGGTAAAATCTGTAATTTGCTTCATATTTGATCACTGTAACTTGACATTGCTATTACATGTGTCTGTCATTGTTGCACACGTGACACTCTACCTAGTGTTCTTCTGACAGATGTACATGTCTGAAATCTGGCCTAGCCTTGAAACAAACTTATTTGATCTAGACAGACAACCAAGACCTCATAAAACTGGCCACTTGACCATCAAATAGCTATTTTTTATGAATATTGATTTCATTTTCTTCAGTTATTCACCCAGGTACAGCTGTGTCATAGATAGATCCTATTTTAGTTTTGCAATGCATTTCCATCTATCATCCAGAATAAATGGGATAGTTTATATAACCACTATATTTAGGGGCCCTAAATCATCACCAGCATTTATTTTTTCCTGTTGCTTTCTTTTGACATAACCATTCCAATTGGCATAAGATGGAATCTCAAAGTAATTTTAATTTTCATTTCACTAATGATTAAATAAGTGGATAGATTTTTTAAAAGATTCAATTGTATTAAAATATGTAGGCAATCATAATAACACACTCTTTAATTTCAAGCTAATAGATAGAGACAGTAAAAATAACTCAAGGCTAGCCTTTGCTACGAATTGAGTTTCAGGCAAAACTAGGCTTTAAGATTTGTGTGATACACAATTTATTATATATTAGTTATTATAATATGTGTATATATAAATAAGCAAATATTAGTTCACCTATATGATAAAACCCATCGATTACTTGCACAAAAGTTGGTTTACATTTATAGAGTAGGTTCTAAAAGACACTCAATGCCTGAGTTAAGTGGGTTCTCAGTCTTTTGGAAAATGGTGAATTGACAGTCATTGTCTTCTGCTTAGCCTGGATACACAGACTGTTGCACACAGTAACTACCCCATCTCCCCCCTCAAAGCAGGGGAAAGTATTATGCACATCAGCAAGGAGCTGGTTCTGACAGACTCGAGAGTGTGACTTTCCAGCTCCTGATGGAAATAGAGCTGCTCAGAGATGCTAGATCACATCAGTAGTTGATGAGACGAAGGCCGTTAAGAAATATTGAAACAGTTAACATCATTTTGCTCTGAGTATCATCATGATCGATCATACTTACTTAAGACTTTCTGCTTCCTCCCTAGATTTCTCTGGAGTAACCCTTATTAGCTGGGAATAAGTTACTGAGTCTTTCCATAAAACAAGAAAAGATTCCTAGAAAACCCCTTTCTACCCCCCTAGCTCTAGTTAGTCCAGGGAGGTAGCTCCATGTCAGCCTGAGTTCCTACACTTCTTTAGAGAAAGGAATATTGGCTAAAATAGAGAAGATGTTTGTTTGGAAAGAGAATTCACTAAACGTATTGCCAGAACACAAAGGAGATTTGGTAAGGGTTTGATGGCTGGGAGTGTTCTGCTGTCTCTGAGCCTCCATTTAGTTATCTATAAATTGATTTAATAACGCTGACCATCCAGGATATTTTGAGGCAAGCACTCTGAACACTATGAAATAGTGCTTCTGTTATTATAGGACAAGCTGTGGACAGAGTCTTAAAGCTTTTTGTAGGTACCTTTAAAAAAGCTGAATTATTTTATTTTAATATTTATTTAATAGTTACTCATTTCCATATGATAAGAATCATTATTAAGTGCATAATCAATAGAAATAGTTTCTCTGATCCCAAGATCATTACAGAAGTGTTAGTTATAATTGATCAAGGTCTCAGTCTAGGCAAAAGAAGTTGAGACATTGAACTTTTACCAAATCAACAAATGAAATTCATGTTCTTAATTTCCTGCCTTTTCCAGTATGACTAATAACTCTTGTGTCAAATCCAAATGTTGACTGTGTTTTTCTCTTTGCCATTTGGAAGCCTCCCTGTGACAGTTGTGACAGTTTCCCACAGCTATAATTGCACTTCCCAGTAAAAATAAAGCAAGAATATGAGCAAAACATCCAGTAAGATCTAGATTCTGTGACAGCCTCTGACCAGCATCACTGCACGGGTGACAGGAAAGATGGCACCTGGCGCCAAGAAGTCGCCGCAAACCTTGTCCAATGACCAGGATGCTCCAATCAATATTTCCTCGCCACTGAGAGACACCCTTACTTCACATTTTAGCTAAATCAGAGGTTGATTGATTCTGATATATTGCCTGAATATTCAAAAGATACATTAACTTTTCAGATGTGGTTTTAACAATACATGAAAAGGAAATGGTGAGTACAGAATTCTTGTAGAGAGACCATTTGAGAAGTGATCCCAGTCCAGCAAGCAGTGCTTGTTTTCAAAAGGAAGAAAAGTCTCATTAGGATAGACAAGGTTTCTCCAGTCCTGTACATTAGCAACCAGAGGATGAAACCTGTGAAATTGTTTGATTCAATGAATCCAGATTTCAATCTCTGCCTCTAAGAGGAAAAGCCCATCTTACCTTAAGTTATGCACAGTGAGGATCATGTTTTCTTCAGGGATGATGACTTTAAGTTTCAAATTATAGTCCACTGAGTTGGGGTATAGGAGGAGACAGGGAATAGAGAAAACAAAAAACTGAGTGACAGTGTTAGGGACTTCTTTCAAGTCTTGTCTTTCTGATGGGAAGACCCCAGTCAAGAGACAGAGATGGTTCAAGGTAAGGTGTACTTAGCAAGCCCTCTAAAAAGATATCAGGGTATGATGCCTGAAGCAGAAGTGGAGTAGCAATCCACTGGATTTGGTGCTGTGAATTCAAAAAAAAAAAATCTTATGAATAGTGGCAAGCACCGTGTAGAAAACTCCATAAGGTATGGCATGAAAGTGTTAATTTAAGAAGTTAGGAACCTTGGAGGATGAAGAGCATTCATCTGTAGACATGGGTGGCAACTGGGAAATTGTCCTGGTACTTTAATTTCTGGCCACCACAGAAAAAACCAAGTGAAGCATCAAGAATGTTTAACCATACAAAAAAATATGACCATCAAGAGACAGCTATCATGATAAATTTGCAGCTTTCCTTGGCCGCTTCATATCTAGCTCATTGCCAGTATCAAAATAGACATTAGGAGATAGAATACTAAAAAAGTACTAACAAACATCTATTCATGTTACTTGTGTTTATATTTCATATGAATTTATATTAACATATACATATATACGTGGATATGTATGGATGTCTACATTTATTGCAATTGTTTGGAACCAAAATGATTCCCAAAGTCAATGTGTTAATGGCAAAGTATACCCTTTGAGTAAGAGCGGAAACTTTAAGAGAACTTGGTGCAAGGTTTTGAATAATTAGGAGCCTGTCTGTGAAGGGCACTACGGGATTCCCGCCCCTTTCTATTCCAGGTCATGAGGTAGGTAATAATGTTCTGCTCCAGCATTCACTACCCACTGTGAAGGGCTACCTCCTCACATGCCTCCAAGCAATGGCACCAACAGTCAGTCATGGAGACCTCCAACGTGGTAAGAAAGGTAAACAGTGGGTCAAGATAATTTGCACAGCTGATATGTGTCAATAACAATAAATTATCAGAAATTTAGAAAATCACAACAAAATGTGCATTCTTCACATATAAAGTAATTATCTCATGGATTATTATGTCTCTAGAAAATTGGATAAAACACACATAATCCTTTTGGAACTCTCTGGAAGTTTTACATAAGCTTCAGAAATATAAAGCAACATTCTCACCTGCCCTTTGTTGTCTAAGAAAACCCATGTTAATCACATTGTGGCAAATTTCCAATGTTTTAAGGCCTCTGAAAAGAATGGCCAATTTCTACACTAAATCCTCATGAGTTTTGTGCCACCCCACCAACTATTTATTCTCTTGACTATCTAATACATAAAAGTGCTTTGACCTCCTGTTGCATTCTATAGAAACAAGATAGTTCTCATTATAAGTGTTACTAGTATTTGATGAAACAGGAAAATAACTGTCAATTAAACTGTGGGGAAAATTCTTATTTTATTGCTGTAACTATAAAAGTTGAAGAACTATTAATTGGGCTACTTAATGATTCATGAGTAAAATCCAAGAGTTAAATGAATATTGTAGCACACTTTCCTGTTCTCTAGAAGTCTTTATTCTTCTGGAAAGGTAGAATCCTTCCATTGGTTTAGCACTAAAAGGCCTGTCTAGTTACCTTTCTGTTACTGTGATTAAGTACCCTGACCAAAGTAACTTACGAGAGAAGTATTTAATTTGGCTTATGGTTGTAGGGATAAGAGTCCAGGATACTGAAGAAAAGCAAGGCAACATGAAAGAAGAAACAGCTGAGAGTTGTCTTCCTATGCAGCAAGGTGACAAAGATCGCACTAGGGACAACAGAAGTTTCCTGAAATCACAAAGCCCACTCCTGTGACATACTTCCTCCAAAAAAGCTATGCCTCCTAGTCCTTCTCAAACAGTTCTAGCAACTGGGAACCAAGTATTTAAATATATGATCCTATCGGAGTCGTGCTCATTCAAACCACCACTAAAGCTAACATTGTGAATATCCATACTCAAGCAAGAAATAACTGTGTCACAATGGTCAAATGGATGCTTATAATTTTAACAGTCTTCATTGTAAGATCTCAATTTTTGAGATATTAAGAAAGCAAATCAATTTGCATTTGAAAAAATGTTGAAATATGTTGTTTTATTCAGTACTCAGACCTAAAGTGCCCAAGAGAGTATATTTATAGTATGTTGTTTGTCTTTTCCACAAATTTTAAGGACACACTGAATATACTATGTGGCATGATACGCTAGAAACTCTCCAGGCTCTGGAGAATCTACTAATTTTGAAAACCTGAAGGCAGATTTCACTTAATAGTGTCCATGTGTAATTATCCGAAGCAATGAATATGAATCATCTGATTCTGTGACCGGCATATTGAGTATTAACAAAATCGTAGCTTGCTAAAAAATAAATCTACACAAGACTAAGTGATAAAAAAGAAAATCCCCATTTCTTTTCATCTTCATCCTGTCATCAGTCTTAATATTTCAAATGTTAAAAGGCTGTAAACTCTGGTTTCAAGTTCCCAAGGGCATGAGGAAGGATAATGGGATCAGTTAGTCAGGCCTCAGCAGGTCCTAGACAAAGTTCACACACAAGGCCATGGCTGACTTATGGCTCTTTCTTTCTGACAGGAAGGAGGAAGGGGCATGTGAGCACAACAGAAGCCTTGCATGTTATTTTAGCTCTCAGACGAGGGTCTAGCTGTGTCTAACTACAAAAACAAAACAAGACAATTACACAGGAAAGTAAAAGAGAAGGAAAAGTGGTTTTCTAGGTCCTTAAAAGATTATTCAGCTTTCTTGATGGAATCCAATTTAATGAGGCTACCAAAATCTTGGACTATTTGAACTTTGAAAACAATTACAACATAAACGACCCTACAGAACGGTGATGATGTGATGAAGAGGCCATGACTTCAGGAGGTCAGGAAGCAGAAGGATTCTTGGCTGATGCTCAAAATTTATGGAAAAGTTGTGGTATTAACTGCACCTGGTTGTTCTTGAAGGCAAGTTCACTGCAGTGAATGCTCTGTCTCCTGTGGGGTTAGTTTTTAGTAATGTTACTTATGAAGGTGGGAACAATTTCTTCTATGTCCTAAAACATTTCCCTCAGAATGACATACAGTTTCGTGTACACAGAACACAAACCACAGTTTGGGGACTGAATAAATAAACATGCTAAGGTAAATGTTTACTTTTCCCTAGATATCCTCTGCTGCTTTGGTTCTGAAACCTCCCATGATTTCATGCAAATACAATTCAGAAAGTTCTAGAATATACCTTTAAGTCTAAGCGAAGGAAGAAGCCCCAGTTCCATAGAGGTCGCCAGATGCTACGTGGTGAGTGATAGAAAATTCATAATGAACAACCTTAACTCATGAGCAGAATATTCTCCAGCAATGATAAGTCTTGAACCAGAACTTCCCATTTCTGCCCCGTGTTTGTGGCTTCCCTTATGCACCCAGACTAGAGTCCATGTTGACTTGCACTATGTATCCTTTTTTGACATTTGTCATTCAAAAACAGAACCTTGGGAAACAACACAGGTTTCAATTATGAGGGAGTCTCACTCTGGACCTAATCACCTGCTGATTGACCTAGAAACAATCTAATTACACCCCGAAAGGGTTTCCCCAGAGTTAGTTGCAACTGTCTCCAACCCACAAACTGGAGGGCACTGTATCCCTCAAGGGGCATCTCAGATAAGCATTCTGACGTGAATGCCACTGGCTTCTGACTGAGACTACATCCTCTGATATCACTCTCTTGCTTGGGCTGCATCAGGAGAACTAGTAGTTGGGATCCATTGTCATGATGCTAGTGGTTAGAAAAGCTATTGAAGAAAAGAAAGCAAAATGTCCTGTTTTCTATCTTGTTCCCATGTTGTATAGTGTACAAACTTGTCTTACATTTATAGTCGACCCTAATGCCCACCATGGTATCACAGTAACAAGCTTAGGAATGAAGCAGCATATGTAGAAAACTTCGTCACACACACCCATCTCAAAATTCAACCCTGGTATCCCGTAACACCTTCTGTATCAAAGAGAACAATGTACAAATATGATCTCTAAAGAAAATACCTCAGTGTGGTCAAAAGCTCTTATTGCAGCCATCTCCCCACTGAAGTTCTCTTTAACCAAGCATCAATTTCGGTTTACCTATAAATCACTGAAGGTATAGTGTTTAGTGTGCAGCCAACACTAGCAGGGCATTGGCTTACTTTTATTCTTCTCTGTTCCCGTGTGTCCAGACTAGATGCTGGAGGGACAGGAATACTTGGTAGACATTGTTGAACCACTGAAAACATATCAATGATTTCTCAGGCAATGGCCCTGATTGAGCTTATTCAGCAACAGAGGCTTCCTGGCTGGTTTAGGTTCACTTGTAAGGCGATTAATTAAGAGTCAAGAACTCAAGACTTAGAAAACTCTTGGCTTTGACATTTTACAAAGAGGTCTTAGAGGCAATTCGCTCCATTTTTGAGGACTTGGGGTCACAACATTTTGTTTTCCCCTAGTCAAGACATTCTCTAATATCTCTATATAGAAATAAGCACATTTTCCTTTGAGCAATGAACAAACAGATGTTAAAGACGCAATTTCAGCAGAAACAAGAATATTGTTTTATGATTAGTAATGTGGAACAAAATGATAGTGGTAATATTTCAGGTCCAGGTAAATATTGCCTTCAAACCATGCCGGGAAGGCATGAAATTGTTTAGTTCGGCAGCTTGCAATGCTATGTGGATCCCTCCTTAAATAGCCAGTAGCCCCTATTCTTTTGGTACTAGTTTCAGATTTCTCTACCACCTATTGTGAAACCCTGTTGACAAGACATGACTTTGTGCTCTTGCATGCTCAGTAGCTATTGACTTCCTGCATTAAACCCACAAAAGGTTGGGATAGGGATGCTCTTTTATAGAGGAGATGTAGGTGTTCATGTGAGCCCTGCCCATCACTCAGGGTATCCATGTAGTTGATAATAGCTGGGAAAGGGGCTTACAAGGTCCTACCCTTGCTGAGGGCATATAAGCTGTTAAAGGTCGCTAGGAAAAAAACAACCATTTTCCTCAGTGGTGTAGCTATTTGTAAATTCTATATGCTCCTATAAATTATCTTTTTCCTTCATTTGTTAAGTAACTCCTCATGAAGATTGCTGGTAACTATAAATAAATTAATTGATTCACAATCAAGATTTGTTTGGAATCGTCTTTTTGGTATGTAATTGGTGTCTGATCTATGGTGACTATATATGCATTCATGTCCCCGGAAAATTTTGCATAATCCCTTTTATATTTAGTGGTAGTTAAATTTCAGTGATATGTTCAGACTTTTAATGTAAGTATATAAAAATATGCTGTGGGTTCAAAGGGTTAAGGCTGAGCTTCATAGCAGATTGCCTCCTTGTGAAATATCGACGCTTTCTGGGCAGTTTCCTGACAGTCAACAAACACCATTTTCTTCATCTGCCAGAAGCTGATAAAGCTAGATTTAGGTATGTGTTGTATGATTGATTTCATATAATTGCCAAGTCAAACTTTATAATCATCCAGACAGAAATACGTTGACTTTATTTGAAAGTTCTTCAACATTTATGGCATGATTTATTAAGCTCTCTGTGACAAATAATGGTTTGTTATCCACCTTTGAAAAGACTTCTCAACTCCAGTCATGACAGCATAATTTTCTAGGGAAATATGGTTTAAAATAATTTTAAAATATTCTAAGAAATCAAGCACTGGTTTTTAAAATCCATTAGTAAGAGTATATAAAAAGAGATTTTCTCCCTCATATGTAGTTTTTCTGTAAGCAGAACTCAGAATTGAATCCATCTACTTTGGGGGTTAGGTCCTAGGACCACCAATAAGGGGAACATTAGTGAGGTGATAAGCCATGTTTTGCCAAGGGGGGAATTCTGTCAGGAAAGCATGGTGGCTTATACCTACAATCATAGAACTCAGGGTGTTGAGGCAGGAGGGCTGTAAATTCTAGGCATCCTGGGTTCATAGTAAATTCCAGAAGTCAAGACCCTTGACCACTCTAACAAAGAAGAAATACTAATAATAAAAGAGTTGGGTGTTAATACTTTAATCAAAAATTAAGAATTCACTTGAGGTTTACATAGGTGTACATATATAGCTATACACACACACACACACACACACACACACAAACACACATGCTTCCCTGCCTTGATTAGCAGATTTGTGTTTGTAGACAGATGGATAAACAGAAAGACAGACAGATAGACAAAAATACAGAGATGGATGGATGGATGGATGGATGGATGGATGGATGGGAGGACGAGGGAGCCTGCATTAGCTCATGATGAAAAATCTCAATAGTGCCCATTGGGGTTGGTAAAAGTCACAAGGATAGCTTTTATTTCAAGAATGAAGATTCATTTAGTTATTATTCTTGTGTGTGCTACAATGAAGGTTGGAACTTGGGCATCACACATGCTGTAAGGTACTTTTCAACTAATCTATATCACTAGTCCTTATTTTACATTTATTAACATTTATTTTTGAGTGGATGGGTAGCACTAAGTCACTGAGGTTGCTCTTGAACTTACTGTGGAGCCTAGAAAAAAGTTGAACTTCTAATCACCCTGAGGGAACTTCCCAAATAACTTGGATTATGGGCCTATGCCACCAGTTACAGCTCTCTGTCACATTTTGAAGGACCACTTTCTCCAGGTGAACTCATCAATACAAGGCTGGCAGTGACTACAGAGATCTATTATTGAGAATTCCTTAAAAAGAATCCCTGACCTTCTTTCCAGCTGCGACTTTCAGCCTCCTGCAGCACAACGCGAACTGACCCAAGTAGACGCCAGTTATCCTGACACCGAGGAGATCTCACACCCAAAGGACAACAGAAACACAGACTTGCCGGAAGGTGGCAGTATTCATGCAAAGGAGCTCCCTGGGGTAGCCACCACAAGTCTTACTATCACCCAGTGTGGCCTGCTCTTCTGTGAACTCTCAGAACTACACGATGGAATATGGAGCACTCTGCACTCTACGAAAACCATGCGCACTGGCTACCACTATAACCACTGTTTTCCCTGGCTTGCCACAAACCAGCCTGCTGCCTCTCGCTTGGACCTCATCCTCCGTATTTACTTTTGCTCACAGATGACCTGAAAGACTGCCCAGTTGCTATGACCCCCTCTCACCCTTGGCAGGAGCTGTTATTATATTCACTGCCTCTCACACTCAGTCTCAAAACCGACGCTCCGCTATTGTGTTCAGAAGATACCCTTTGTATCTAGCTGAATGCTGGCTCCTCTTACTTCCAGATTTCTGAGTTCTAGCTCTCACCTTGGTCCCTGTCCACCACCTATGCCTGGCCTTGAGAAATTCTGCAGTTGAGAATTAAAGACAAAATCTACCATAGCATACCAGCCCTCCAGCCTTAGGCTCATACTTCCGGTGATGAGATACCAGCAAAGACCAGAAGGCCAAGGGCAAGACTAGACAGAAAGCGATGCAAGTGAAACAGGAACAGCAGATTTTGGCTCTTGCCCTGGATGCTTCACACATTCCACCTTCCCTGCTGTTCTATTAGAAACCTTGTGAGGGATGGGAATGTATTAGCATATGCTCCGGTGAGGAGTTCTCAAATGATTGACACCAGCACCCACTTTACATTTACCTTTTATCCCCAGCATTAACACATCCAGATAAGAATAGATTTTCCTCTGAGAGTTTTACCTTGATGGCATATGCTCATCATTAAATCTCTAAAGGTAGCCTGTGCCCAAAGCTCTACTCAATAGAATAAATGTTTTAGTTTGCATTTGTCTTGTTCTTTCTTAAAGATCTACTTTTCCATACAATTATCAAAATTTGTAGGACAAAAGCAAGAATCCAATTTTTATTGACTCATGAGGCCCAAATGAACTTAGAAAGACACTGAAAAGCCAATAGTTAAGCCTTGAAAAAACCCTCCTGGGAAGGTTGTTTATTCCTCTATGAAGGCAGCTAGTTCATTGCTATAGGACTTTCTTGTTCTCATCAGCTCTAGGGAGCAGTGGCACTAAAGACTTCCAGCCACTGGGATATTCTATAGGGAGCTCACCAAGGCCAGCTGGACTGTGACTGAAAAAGCATGGGATAAAACCGGACTCTCTGAACATGGCGGACAATGAGAGCTGACAAGAGGCCAAGGACAATGGCATGGGGTGTTGATCCTACTTCAGGTTCTGGCTTTGTGGGAGCCTATCAACTTCCTAGATCTGGATGGAGGGGGGAGGACCTTGGACTTTCCACAGGGCAGGGAACCCTGACTGCTCCTGGGACTGGAGAGGGAGGAGAAGAGGAGTGGGGGGAAGGGGAAGAGGGGCGGGAGGAGGGGGAGGGAAATGGGAGGCGGGGAGGAGGTGGAAAATTTTTTTTTTCAATAAAAAAAAAAGTAAAAATAACATCTCTAGCATTGGAAATAAAACTAAAATTAAAAAAAAAAAAAAAAAAGACTTCCAGTCACGAGACAATGTGCCTTAAGAAAGCAGAGCTGAGCCTGACTATTGTTCAGACAGCCCAAACCTGCCACCAGGGCCTGGGATTCGTCTCTGTTCTCCTAGCCAGTGAAGCATATGTTCATTCCTTACTTGGCTCCTCTGGACCTCAGCCCTTGTCTAGAATTTTTTCACCTTCTTTTTATCCTGTATGGACTGAACAGGCTGCTTTATATCGGTTACTCTCTCTTCCAGACAGCTAGAATCTTATGTATGCTTGTCTCTCTAACCTTGCTTCTTCCTCTCTCCTCTTCCTACCTCCTGTTCTTCTCTCTCTCTCTCTCTCTCTCTCTCTCTCTCTCTCTCTCTCTCTCTCTGTCTTCATCACTCTCCATCACTTTCTCTTTGTCTATTTCTGTCTAGCTTTCTATCTGTCTCTTTCTGTGTGTCTCTTTCCATCTTTCCTCTCCTCTTATTTTTATCCCACCTTCTGTTTGTCTATATCTCTGTGTGTCTGTCTCTCTATGTCTATCTTTGTCTCTCTCTGTGTCACTGTCTCTCTCTTTGTTTCTCTCTAACTATTTCTATCTCTCTGTCTCTCTCCTCTCCTCTCTCCTCCCACCTCCTGTCTGTCTATATCTCTCTGTGTCTGTCTGTCAGTCCCTCTCTGTGTCTCCCTGTACTCTCTCTTCTCCTTCATTTTTCTCTCACACACATAAGTATATACATACACTTTCATGAATAGCTGCCTGCCTTCCCCCAATATACATACCTCTCTCAGACACTGGCTAGTTTGAGGATTCAAGGATCCAGAATAACTAGAAAGTCAACAGACACTCAGAATACACTGTCACCTGCCTCACTGCCTGGATACCCCTCACCCTTTACTTGGCTAGACTTTCTAGAAACCAATTTAAGCTCATATCTACTTTGTCACTGTCCCCCCTTAGAAACAGAGACAGTGAGTCACTCCTTGGCTATACCTGGAGCCAGCCTGTTCCCATGGCTCTATCCTGACGTGGTCTCTTCTCCAAAGCTCTTGAGAAAAAGCCCCTGGATTCACAGCTCCATGCTTCCTTGCATGGCATCCCTTCCAATGGGACAGAAGAGAAACAGTCTTACCGTTTCGTACACATCAACGCAAAGCACAGGAGAATCTTCCAAGTGACTCCAGGGCACCATGGGTAATATACAACCACAAACCTGAGTTAGTAAAAGAAATTGCTCCAAGCTATTTCTGTTTTTATTCAGGGCCACTTGGGTAATCAGTCAATAGAAATGAGAAGCATTCCCTCTAGCAAAGGCCTCAGACCACCGACTTCCAGTAAGTATTTATGGGTGAAATAAAAGCCTGCAGCGAAGCAGGCAACCACTTCACAAACAGACTCGGTTTAAGTCCATTTATGTCTTCTGCCTCATCAGCATCCACAGTTTCTAGAAAATGGAAATTAGCATAACTATTGGCACTAACTTATATTCATGTCTAATCACAAGTTGGAGATAAATAGCTAAAGAGGAAGTCTAGTCTATTTTGTTTTCCTAATTATGAAGCAAAACTGTGTCAGTTCATGTGGAAACTTGTCAAGCCAAGATTTATATATATACATATAAACCAACTCATGTGTATGTGTGTGTGTGTGTGTGTGTGTGTGTGTGTGTATATGATGGTTTTTAAAAATTGTTCTTATATTTTTGGTGGTCAGGACATAGCTTAGCCTGACATACTCAAGGACTATAATGACAAAAATTGTGTAGCAAGTTCTCTGGAGGAAATCAGAAAAGTCTGCTTTTTACCTGCTAGCTGTTCATTTCTTGGTTGAAACAAGACACAAGCAGGGTACGCCTTTAGAGCCCTTTCTGATACAACTAGTTGCATTCTAAGGTCACATGGTCCCAATAAGGCTACAAAAGGCAGAAACAAATCAGTTTTTTGTTGATTTAACCCTGATTCTGACACTGGAGGCAGGTGTGTGAGGATTTCTAGCATCTCTGTTAAGAGAGAGAGGGCAATTACTTCTTGTCCCAGTTCCTGAGAAGCTGTGGATAAATATGTCATTTAGATTGAGATGTATTAAAGAGGGGCAAATGTGCAGATTCTAACCTAAAGGGCTACTTTGCTAAGGAGGCTCTGCTTGCCCTTTAAAAATAACAACAAGCATCCTTTCTAAAGCCCCTCACATTGATATATGCATGGATACAGCTATGAGCATAATAGCATTTATTATGTTTCATAAATGAACCCCATAGCACAGATGCCAGAACAGAGTCAGTGACAGCCGGGTAAAGGACAGAGTCCAGACAAAGGCTGAAATAAGCCAACTGGAACCACAGCAACTCTTCTCTAGGGGTCAAAACTCATATTTGGCTTTCAGTGAACGATCTGCCTTGTATACCACTATAAACAAGCGTGGATACGATGTCAACTCTTAATTTTCAAGGTTTATTTGATATCAGTTCCCTGAGTCATATTTTATAGCAATTGTCCGAGACAGACAAGAGGGCTCTGAATGGTTCCATACACCCTAAGGATATGGCAATGTGATGAGATCAGAGTCAGCACTGGGGAGATAAATAAGGAATGTGACCAGACAGGGCAACTGGTGATCATATCAACAAAATGGAAACACTAAAGGTGAGTAGTTCACCAGTGAACATGTGTGGATTTACGCAAATTGACAGCCATTTCCAAAGACAAGGAAAATGCTTGATTGCAAGATTTACCTTAGTCATTCACTTTTTAAAATGTGTATTAAACTCAACCTAAATATATAATAATCAACTTTGGGGTCTTCATCCCCTCTTCCACCTTTTGGAAGTGAGAGCACGCCTTACATTTATATCATTGCTGTAGCTTCCTTTCTCGCAATGCATTAAAACAACCATGTTGTTGAGGTAAATCTCCTATACCAACACATCCACACGTGTAAATAGAACAATTCAATGGTGTTATATACAATGAAATTTACCTATCTAATCTATGCAAGTCAGTGGATTTTAGTATATTCATGGTATTTACAACCACTGCCATAATAAGGTTTTGAACATGGTCACTATCAAATAAAAGGAAAAAAGGGGGAAAAAGCAACTGATCTTGGAAAGTTTCCTCTTCCTCTATAACTTCTTCATTCCCTTCTCTGACAATCAGAAATCTCCTTCCTGGGTCATGGGTCACCTATTGGGAATGTTTCACAGAAGTGACATTTTTCTCTGTTAATTTTCAGACTTGTGTTTTCTTATCCTAGTAAATCACAGTTCATCACGCCACACAACTAATCAGTTCTTCACTTGTTTGCTTTCCTGAATAACATCCCATTGTATGGTCAGATCATATTTGGTTGATCCATGTTATAGGTGATAGGCATTTTTTCTGTTTGTATCTTTGTGTATTGAGTGGGTGTGGGTGTGTGAGCAGTGCTTGCTCATGTGGGAGCCACATGAGGATGTCAGGTATCTTGGGCTATCACTCTCCAGTGTGTGTGTGCATGTGTGTGTGTGTGAGAGAGAGAGGGAGAGAGAGAGAGAGAGAGAGAGAGAGAGAGAGAGAGAGAGAGAGAGAGAGAGATTAAATTTCCTATTGAACCTACAGCTTGCTCTTCTGGCTAGACCAACTGGCCAGCAAACTCCCAGTTTCTGTCTCCACCCCTTAATTCTGAGGTTCCAGGCATTCACTTCCCTGACCATAATATCTGAGCTCTAGGCTCCCAATTCAGGTCCTCAGGTTCCCAAGCTTACAATGAAGGCTCACTGCCTACTAGCTCAGTTTCTATCTTTTGACTCTCCTAAGTTTGGGACAAGTCTAACTATAGGTACAAGTATTCATTTCTCTTTAGTGGAGAGAAATTATGAGGTTGTATGGTAGCTGCACTGGACACTTCAAGGAGGTTCACAGCTTCATCTCAAAGTGGCAACACTATTTTACATTCTCACCAGTCACATATAAGGATGCAATTTCTCCAGATCATTGGCAACACTATTATTTTGTCATTTTGATTATAGTTGTTCCATATGAAAAGCAGTATCTCATTGTGATCTGTCATTTTTTTTTAAATTTACTGAAAATATGACCACAAGATACTAACAGCAGTCGTTATGGTGCAAGTTTATAGGCTTGGTGATATTGTCAACAACTGTCATCAACATAATTGAGAAAGTGGAAGGGCCCAAAAAGAGACAGAGAGATGAGAAAGTAGCTGAAAATCACTGAAGTTGAATACAGACTCTTGGCCACTCATTGTACTGCTATCTGGTTTTCACCGCTTGACATTTTTCTACTTAACAAAGTCTAACTTTAAATTTATTGCAGCCTTTTATTAAAAATATTTAATATCCTTGTGTCTCGTTCCCATGGATAAGTGGGCTCACTTAGAATGACTGTGATTTAATGTTCCTCTGTAAAGCACCTATTTTTTTTTTAATATTTCCAGCAAGTTTAACATTTTTTAAGGAAAAAAAGAATGGGTGAAAAAGATAATTACTATATCTTTCTTATCCTTTTTTTCTGAGGTCACTTAGCCTATTGTTGATTTCAAACCTCAAAGATGAATCTTCCCTGGTGCTGCCCTCAGATGATCACTGGTTTGAAGTTTAGGCTGAGACCACAGTTAGAAATGTGCTGTGTGTTGCAGCCAGCTGTGGTGTGCATGCTCAATCTCAGCACTGCTTCTCTGTGCTTTCTGCTCTCCCACCCTCTTAGTCCCCTCATTCTGATCACAATATACTTAGCTGACTTAATGAAGAATGATTTATGGTTCAAAAGGCAATTCTAAAGCCATTATCTTAGACAAAAAAGAGCTTAAATTCTTTTGAAATCTGATAGTTGTTTCTTTAATCATCCAAAATAATTAATTTTAATAAACATGATATTAAAACAATCCTTATAAATCAAGTGAATTTCTTTGTTCTTTATTTTAGTCACCTCCCTTTTATTGTTAACTTTGATGTCTCCTTTCATCTGGAGGGGTTTTTGTTTCATTGGAATTTTGGTTTAATTTATTTTCATTCGTGTTATCTGTCATCATACAAAGAATACATGTATGTATACATGTGAATGTTATGTGTAATGTTTAGTGCAACAATACTAGATCTCAGAGACATACTGTGATTTAAAGTTATCCACTGATTTGCTTAAAGAGCCACAGTTCATCCTATGTACAATGTTATAATGCAAGACATTGGTGATAGTGGTTTTCATGGTGTGGTTTATTCCAGCAAATGCAATGAATAAGCTTGAGATAGGATGAACAAATACCAGGCAAAATTCATTTTCACACGAAATGGCTCTTATTGATACAGGTTTGACAATTGCTATTTCCCTTCCAAAGGATGTTTATGACCCTAGCTGAACTGACAATAAGTACAATTATATGAAAATGCCCATCAACAAGACATATTTATGTGCAAGTGGTGAAGGAACAGGAAAGAGCCTCTGTTTGAGTTCGGAAAATTGCTTTCACAATGCTGCACACTTTCTTTTCTTTGAGCGTTAAATGAACCTATTTCAAACTTTTGCCATTTCACCATGCTGATGGTTAATAGCATCAATGTGACAGGCTCTATAATCACCTAGGAAACAAGATGCTGGACACAACTGTGAGCCCTTAGCTTCAGGACATGATGGCGAGGGATGGAATAGCTTGGCTTAACCTAAATGGGATGATCAACCTAATTACAGGTGACCATCCCACAGGCTGGAGTCCCAGACTGAATAAGAAGGAGACAATGAGCTTGGCCCAGCATTCATGTCTCTCTGCTTCCTGACTGTGTATTCATCTGATCAGCTGCCTTATATTGCTGTGACTTCCCGGCCTTCAAAGAGCTTTAAACTGTGATCCAGCATTGATATTTCCTACCTTAGGCTGCTTCTTGTTAGATATTTTGTCACAGCATCGAGTAGAGTAATTAATGTGTACACCATTGTTTCAATATTTGTTCATCATTAACAAAATCATAGAGAAAGTCTGATTGAATTCTAGGTTTGCTTGTAACAATTTTATTTTTTTTTTTTTTGGTTTTTTGAGACAGGGTTTCTCTGTGGTTTTGGAGTCTGTCCTGGAACTAGCTCTTGTAGACCAGGCTGGTCTCGAACTCACAGAGATCCGCCTGTCTCTGCCTCCCGAGTGCTGGGATTAAAGGCGTGCGCCACCACCGCCCGGCGCTTGTAACAATTTTTGTAATGTTTGTAAGTACTGTATCTAGGTCCAGTGGTTTCCTTGCAAACAAATACCTTGTAGCTCTAACTCTCAGTACCCTAGAGTGCAATGCTTGTAAAGACGTGTGGTAGGCCCTTAGTGAAAACCAAGGTGTTTGATTGGCCCCTGATCTGATGTGACTCAGTTTTGAAACTGAAAAGGTTACAAAGCAAGAACAGTGGGTAAAAGCATGGTCAGGATGGTCAGGGCAATATGTGCACAAACCATGAATGGTTCTATCACTGCCACAAGCAGTCATTGCTGACCAGATTGTGATCTCAGTGAAACTGTGTTCTCAAAGTCCAGCATCAAGCTCCACAGACAAGATGTTTCTCTGGTTTGTAATCCACAGTATGTTGTACATTTTATGAAAGGCTTTAAAACTAATAGGGTACCCACATAAAAGGGGTGAGGTTACTATTGTCATGTATTTGTCTTTCTATGAGCTTTGCATTGTTTACAAAATGATTGTTAAGTAAATTAAATCAATTAATTGCTAATTAAATTAATTAATACATAACACTAGTTCTATCTTTTTCTCTGAAGCATGTATATGAAACTCAATTTATTTTCAACATGAGTATTTTCATATTTAGAGAGATCGCTTAGGATTTATCAATTATCCCAACAATTCAAAACCTTTTAGGAAAAACTTACATTCTGACTTTCAAATTCTGTATCTTCGTTTTCATTTTTTTGTCTGTGGGACTGAGAACACCCTTCCTGGCAGTTGACTGGGAACATCTAACCATATAATTCCCATGTGATGTTCTCTTGGTTTTATTCTATGAAATGGATAATATAGATCTTAACTTATTTCTCAATGCAAACATTGACTTGTAGAATTTCAGCAAAAAACATTTTTATAAGAATACAGTTGCATATATTTGCTTTCACTGAATAAGTGAATCTATCTGTTCTTGTTCCTAGAAGCATTCTGAGAAATGTAAAATTCTTTTTCTCTGTTGGTAATGAGACTTGCCAGATTTACAGACAGAGAGGATGGCAATATCCTTAGGGTTTTGTCCTTCTTTGTCTAAGTACTCCTCAGTGTTCAAACATTTGTTCCCTTGTGCTAAGATGAGTTCTTTCTTTATACCTGCATACACAACTCTCAAAAGCTACTTTATGGCACCTGTCAAAGTGAAAGAATACTGATCACAGGAACACCCCGAGGATATTCCAGAACTCTGCCTTGTCCTGAAGCCATTGAAGTTAGAGGTTTAATCGATAGCAAAGATGTTCATAATTTACATGCACTTATGTTAAAACTCTTAATGTTAGTAAAATTTGTCTTTTCTTCCCCTTGAAAGAGATGATTATATCTGCCTGTCACATGAAGAAGAACATGTGAAATGACCAAGATGGATAAATCTCTCCATCAGAATGTTCTACTTTTCATAACACCAAGGTATATAAATGACATTTAGAGATAAGAGTGAACATGGAGTGTCGAACTTTAAAGATTTTATAAAGTTGTGAGCCATCTCTAACTGACTCATAGTGGCGGTAAGATTTATCAAAGATCACTGAACCTGACAGATCCACTCATTCATTCTAGCAATTAGAAAATCTTACTAGAACTATATTCTGTGCTATGGGAGATACAAAGATTCTCAGATGTAAAAGAAGACACAGTCAGTCACAGGAGGTGAGAACCGGAGCATATAAATACGATGATTTAAGGCAGGCCCTACAAATGTGTCAAGGCATTATGACTTGCAAGTGCTGACCTTACCTCAGAATGAAGATAGAAATGAAGGATTAAGTGCTCTGGTCAAGAAGTATGGAAAACATATATAAGAGAAGTACACAGTTCAATTAGTGTAAGAACCATATGGTATTGAGTCGTTGAGACACAATATTTTCACAAATCAGATCATAACTGCAGGTCAACGTGAGTCAAAAGAACATCTTTGTTCAGGATATGGGTTTCAATGAGTTGACTGGATGACCTCTGAAAGGTGAAGAAAATAAATCTATTTGATTATTAATTTTTTTTCATGATTACCATTCTGTGAATTCTCAAGACTATCAACTGAAACAAAAATAATTAGAATATTTGTGGGAACCCAAGCAATGTCAATAAGTGTGCTTTTATAAAACACAGAACCTTCAAGAAATTAAAATCCTTGCTGAGAAAATGGCTGGATTTGGACATTTATAAGACTGAGTCCTCAGCTAAGAGGGATGGTGATTCTGTCAAGTTAGCTGCTTTTATCTGCATCATTGAGAATTATCTATTGCTTTAGGCTATTCTGATGTATTGAATGTTGAAATGTTTTAGAAAGCATAATACCCCACAGATTCTAAGGGTACACAAGGTATCAGAAATTAAAAGCATATGTATGGTATAAAGTACAGGAGATACAGAAAATATTAGATATAAGTAATAGTTACATTTATTTTCCTCCTAGAGATACATGGATAAAGAGTGGAATCAAGTGTGCAAATGACTCATTACAGATCCTTTTCAGGAGAATGGCTATGGTATGGGTGGCTTTGGATGGTGTTTTCCTTCACGGAACAAATCGTTGAAGTGTTAATGCCATTCTTTTAAGCATAGAATTTCTGGTGAACCTAGATAATAAAGTTCTACACATCTGACTTCCTACATTCTTGGCTCAGTGGTCCCTTTCAGGAGTAGGAGATATTATTTACAGGTCATTAGATTATCAGAAGCACAATGTCATTCCCACACAAAGTAAGAGGAAACACATTTTCAGAAGCAGTCAGAAGTAATTTTTCTGCTGACCAGGTCACTCCTTACAAATAGAGTTTCTATTTGCTTTCTGTGTCGTTAAGGACAAAACCAAGTCTGCCTTTCTCCTCAGGAGTCACAGGAGACTGAGGGCACATTGCATCAATGTGGTCTCCCTTCCATTAGGCAGCTGGAACATTCACTTTGAAACTGATGCCAAATTTAAGAGCCCCTATCTGTCATTGGCATGTTCTTAGTTTAACATTAGCACAAAATACAAATATAAAACACTCTTCTCATTCTGAATATCCAAAGTTGCCCAAACTTTAAGCCTGTAGAAGCTGCCTGAATGCACTGTATTAGAACTCCCACGTGAGTGTCCTTTTTCTAATCTCCCTGGGCTCCCCGTTCTCACCATATGAAATATCAAGGGCTCTTCCCAACTTTCTCCACAAGACACGTGCAGCGCTTTCTCCAGGCCACTGAAGAAGGATGCTTAAAAGAAATCACACACTAACTCAGAATTGAGAAATAGATGGATATTTATTTAGGGGTAGACTCACAAATCAGAATCCCCTGCTTGAACAGAGATCAGAAACCAAAATCCACAACCGGAACAGAGAGGCCAGAAAAGAGAACAGACACATGCTCTATGTTGGCATACATAGTATAAGAGGCCACGCCCCAGTGGGTGGGTAACCACTGGCTGTAAGACTTCCTACAGCAGGCCACTGTCATCCTCCATCATTACTTAACCACTTATTTCATGAGATTGACACCAATCCCCCCAACCCTAATCCGGAGTGCTATTTTCTCCAAAGCAATTCAGAAAAGCACTACTCATCCTACCCCATCTCAGTCAATTGTTCCTTCTGCAAAAACGCACTCAGGGCCTCTAGGGATTCTTTGTTCTAAAACTCAAGAGTATTGTATTTGTTCTCAAATCTCTCAAACTTCAGATGGCCTTATAATTATCCATTGTGTGCTCGACTCCCCTCCCACACATACACTCCAGGAACAAGGTGTACATCTTGATTGGTTCCTTATTCCTAAGGGTTCATGTAGTGCCTTGCACAGCTTGGCATTCAATAAGTAGCTGCTGTAAGTCTGCTATCAGAAAACCCCAAGGACTTTCACAGAGTTCTACCCTGTCCTAAAGCCACTGAGATTAGAGGCAGTGGGAGAATTATTCACTGTTCCTAGCTCTACTCACAGCCAAATTTTTATTTCCTTTAAAGAATCAATATTATCAACCTCCTTGCTTTTATGCTCTATCTACTGCAGTTGCAAAAACCAATTTCATAATAATTTGAAACATCATCTCGGCTTTCACAATCTTTGGGCAGATTCAGATTTGACTTTTAAAAACTCACTGCTTTGAGTGAAAGGGTTTTTTTATTTTTCTATAATAAAGTTCAGCTGACATTAGTTTGGATTTAGGTGGCGTGAGAGCCGCTTTGCAGTTTCCCTGGTCCTTTGGGGATCACTCATTATCCTATGAGTAGATGTGAAAAAAAAAATTCTCCTTATGCAACCAGAGCAGGAAAGAAGGGAAAGGTGGTGGTGACCTAGGTTGTCTTGATTGGTTAATTCATCGGTGTGTTTAACAAACATCTGCCAAACTGAATACCTAGTGTCATGCAACGTTCTAGAAGTGGAAGAAGTGGTAATTAATTAGATACATCCCTTGACGACTCTAAGATGCTCAAGGTGAGAGAATCATTTACATAGAAACAGTTACAAAACCATTTAATAAGAGGCCAAGGAAAATGGCACGGGAACTTTCATCTGGCGATGGATCAAGAGAGAGAGACAGAGACCCAATTTGGAGCAACGGTCTGAGCTCTTAAGGTCCAAATGAGGAGCAGAAGGAGAGAGAACATGAGCAAGGAAATCAGGACCACGAGGCGTGCCCCCACCCACTGTGACAGTGGAACTGATCTATTGGGAGCTCTCCAAGGCCAGCTGGTCTGGGACTGAATAAGCATGGGTTGAAACTGGACTCTCTGAACATGGCGGACAATGAAGGCTGATGAGAAGCTAAGGACAATGGCACTAGATTTCAATCCTAATACATGAACTGGCTTTGTGGGAGCTTAGCCTGTTTGGATGCTCACCTTCCTGGACCTAGATAGAAGTGGGAGGACCTTGGTCTTCCTGTAGGACAGGGAATTTGGACTGCTCTTCAGTATCGAGGGGAGGGGGGGATGGACTGGGGGGAGGAGAAGAGGAGTGGGGATTGGGGGAGGGGAGCGGGGGGAGGGGCAATATGTGGGAGGAGGGGGAGGGAAATGGGAAACGGGGAGCAGTTGGAAATTTTAATTAAAAAAGAATAAAAAAAAATAATACAGGAGAATGTATAACTTCTAAGGCCCTTTCTTAGTTACTCATCTCCTTCCCTAAAGGAACACTATGACCAAGGCAATATATAAAAAGAAGCATTTAATTGGATCTGGCTTACAATTTCAGTTTCAGAGGTAAGTCCACAACCATCATGGTGTGAAGCGGGGCAGCAGACAGGCAGGCATGGGAAGGAAGTAGCAGCTAAGAGTTTACATCCTGACCTGAAAAATGGAGGCAAATTCTACCCCCAGTAAAATACCTCATCCAACATGGCCACATATCCTTAATTGTTCCAAAAACTGTTCCAATCACCAGGGACCAAACACGCATGACCCTGTGGGCACCATTCTAAACACTAATAAAACTTCAAATTGTTACTTTGAAAACTAACTGTTCTATGTTTTGTAGTATTAAATGGATCTCTTCCAATGAAATTATGCTATGTTTTGTTTTTATTTTTAATAAAAATTTATTTATTTCCCCCCCAAAAAAAATAAGTGATCTATAAGTACTCAGAAGGGATGGGGTGGGCTGACAATAGGTTGAACTAAGAATATTCCTGTTGGATTTTTGTAAGGGACACTGAACTCGTTCTAAATGTCTAGTTATATAGTGAAGAATTTCAAAACAGGAATATTATCATTTAAACAAAATCACACTGTGGAAGCAGAAGTGGTGGCTCAGTGATTAAGAGTACTTGCTGCTCTTGCAGAGGACCTGGGTTTGCTTCCCAGCATTCATACCACGTGGCTCACAGTAGACTGTATCTCGAGCTCCCTCTTCTCAACGTTGTTTATTGATTTTGTAATCTCTCAAAAAAGCTTTATAAATACTGTAAGTTTCAGGAGCTTTCTAAGTTTTGCTTGTTTCCTGAGCTTTGTAAGTTTCACTTCACTTCCTATGTCTTAAGAGCCCTTTACTCCCTCCTCCAGGATTGTTTCAATTCAGAGCAAAGCTCCATATAACACTTTTCCTCTAGAGAAAACATGGAAGTATAATTGGTATGTTTAACTATGTTGTTCACTGATTTTATCCGAAGATAAAGATCCCATGTGTGATAAGGTAGCAGTTATTGAGGATCAGTTTGACTGATAGGATGTTAAAAGAAATCACTATGCAATCAGACTGATAAAGAATAAGTCACTTCATGGCTTGTTTTTGATATTAAGAGTATCCCTTATATACAATGGCTTGAGTTCCTCACCTGTAAATTGTGGGACCAGCATAGAACTTGCTACGAAAAATTAACAGGATTAAAGATTCCTAAGGTTTGTGTGAAGCCCTATACAGAAGAAATATTTGGGGGATATAGATCACTGCTGTTTTCCTCAGTCATTTTCATTTGGTTTTACTATATATTATTTGAATTTGAATTATTCTAGGCTAGGGCATTGGAACTATATATGATCTATGCATGGGGGAAACTGGGATATGAAAGCCAATCCAAAGAGGAACTCAGTCACTGAGTGGGCAAAAAAGGAATATCTACACATAAATATTGTCTTTAAAAATCAGAAAGGTCAATGACGTGACTTGAAAGCCAACTGCCTTTCTTATCAAGGGTCCCGATAACACAGAAGCTCTGAAGCCTGGGACTGCACCAACAGAGGCCACTCAAATAGTCCAAGGATGGACTTGGTTGTGACCACGACACTAAGCATCCTGTGAGAAGGCAAATGCTCACATTTTTTCTGGACAGTTAATGGCTAAAGTAGCAGCCTACTTGAAAAGCCTAGACATGGTTTTGGAAGTAAGCTGTGTGATGAGGGAACGGCTTGACGAAGTAGAATCTGGGTTAATGAAAATCAGACCCTTCTGCCATCCTGATCATCGGCTGCCTGCATTAAGATTAAATTGTGTATATTGCTGACTGTCCTACATTTTGACATCAAAAAGAGAGCAGAGAGATGACATTTGCAGTAATTTGGCTACGGGCTATAGCAACCTAATTAGAAATGTTCAGTTTTCCAAGTTCACAAAAATTATATTGTAGCAATTGCTCTTAAAATTTCATCCCAAAAATGCAATGGGCATAACTGAAAATTGGCAGGTAACACGTGTCCCAAGAATAAGTTCTATATCAAAGCCGGACTATGGAAAGTGTAGATTCCCAAAGCAAAGAGGATGTTTTCAGCCACACTGCCCTGTCAAGAGCTACATGGTTTGTGGTCATATGGACTCCTGTGCCCTCAGCTGGGGCCCAGTCCATAGTTAGGATTCTTTCTTGCCTATTCAACTCCCCTTTTATCCCTTCTATGTTCTTATCTCCCTCTTCCTCTAAGTTCTTAAGGAGCTTAGTGTACTTGAGAATAAAGCAGAATGCTTAATTAAGCAGCTAAGAATCATTGGATAAATCTCATTCAATCTTTCCACATGCAGCTCTGAAAACATACACCACTCTAAGTTTAATCTTCTCACTACAGTTTATTACATTAAGTTTCTTTCAACAAAGATTATTATAAATTTGATTGGCACACCTCCAACAGTGTCCTGCATGGTATCTTTCAGGGGATAGATCCACAGCCACAATGAGCTGATTCTACTTCTGTGTTAATGGTTCTCTGATGATGTGCCAAAGTAAATGTACAAAATTTCTAAAACACGCTAGTATCCAAGCCCCATCTCAGACAAGTCAAATTAGTATTTCTATGTGGAGTCTAGACATCTGTATGCTTTGAAACACCTCAAATAGTAAAGCACAAAGTGAATTTGGAGGCCCAGAAAACTGAGTCTGTCTGGGCTGTCTGGCTTCAGTATGCAACAAGAAATCCAGACGACTGGTATACTGGTACCTGTGTCCATAGGGACAGCTTACTCTGAAATTTCTGATGTAAAATTCTGATTTGGGATGTTGGGGACACAGAATCTACTGTGCTGTCAAATTGCTTCTGATGTAGGTAGCCAATGAATCACATTTTAAGAACTTCTTGCACTAATTTTAACCAGGCAAGAGGGATCTAAGAAGCTTGGAAATCATTAAGGCTCCGCACTGTTGTAGATTCTAGTCACTTAATCTAGACATAGAAACTGTACCTTTATATGTAGAAACTTCATGATGTCTCCTCTCCATGAGTAACTGATCCTTACCCTCAAGTCTTTACTGTTCTTAGTGATGCAGTATTTAATAGAATCTGTGGGAGAGACTAGATATTTGCAAGCCCTTAATGATCAGTCTATCTCTGAATCCTATCTATGGATTGAATTCATGGTAGTACTCAGGTGAATCTCAATGCATAGACAGATGATCAAAAGACTCAACTTTGGGTCAAGATTAATATGGCCCTGTTCTTGTAATTCAGTTAAAATATCTTGCTATGAACATAGTTGAACAGATACTTTTGTCATATGATAGGGCATCTCTTGGGTATATTCCCAAGAGTGGTATTACTGGATCTTGGGGTAGGTTGATCCCAAATTTCCTGAGAAATCGTCACACTGATTTCCAAAGTGGTTGCACAAGTTTGCATTCCCACCAGCAATGGATGAGTGTGCCCCTTACTCCACAACCTCTCCAGCAAAGGCTATCATTGGTGTTTCTGATTTTAGCCATTTTGACAGGTGTGAGATGGTATCTCAAAGTTGTTTTAATTTGCATTTCCCTTATCGCTAAGGAGGTTGAGCATGATCTTAAGTGTCTTTTGGCCATTTGAATTTCTTCTGTTGAGAATTCTCTGTTCAGTTTAGTGCCCCATTTTTTAATTGGGTTATTTAGCATTTTAAAGTCTAGTTTCTTGAGTTCTTTATATATTTTGGAGATCAGACCTTAGGTCCAAATGAGGAGCAGAAGGAAGGAGAACATGAGCAAGGAAGTCAGGACCACGAGGGGTGCACCCACCCACTGTGACATTGGAACTGATCTATTGGGAGCCCACCAAGGCCAGCTGGACTGGGACTGAATAAGCATGGGTTGAAACTGGACTCTCTGAACATGGCAGACAATGAAGGCTGATGAGAAACCAAGGACAATGGCACTAGGTTTCGATTCTAATACATGAACTGGCTTTGTTGGAGCTTAGCCTGTTTGGATGCTCACCTTCCTGGACCTAGATAGAAGTGGGAGGAACTTGGTCTCCCGGAGGGCAGGGAATTTGGACTGCTCTTCAGTATCGAGAGGGAGGGGGAATGGAGTGGGGGGAGGAGAAGAAGAGTGGGGATAGGGGGAGGGGAGTGGGGGGAGGGGGCAATATGTGGGAGGAGGGGGAGGGAAATGGGAAACGGGGAGCAGGTGGAAATTTTAATTAAAAAATAAAAATAAATAAAAAAAATAAAGCTTGTACAAACAAAAGAAAAAAAAATATCTTCCTGAAATGTAAATCTCTACCCAGACATTATAACACATATGTAGGTAATAAACCCTCAGGACATCTTATTATTGTCCCAAGCAGGGATATGAGAACTGATGAACCAGCAATGGGTGTCATTAGCACAATCTTTCCTCTATTTGCAATTATTTCAGTGAGGTTGAGCATAGAGATAACCAGTACTGTGATCCCAGGACATCAGAGGTAGAAGTAAAAGGGTTGAGAATCAAGGCTATTCTCAGCTACACAAAGGGTTCAAGGCTAGTCTAGGCACTGCTGGACCTTTCTATATCAATGCGCATAGGGGCAGCACTAGTTGGACTCATTAGCTAATAAAAAGATCACAAAAAAGACAAAGTGACTTGAAATTTGGAGGATTCAGAGTTTAAGGTAGGAGAAAGTAGAGAGTAGATATCATGTAGGAACATTGTAGGTATGCACGAAATTATCAAAGAACAAAAAACTTAAAAGAATAAAAATGAATTGGTTAATAAATTGACTTGCATACTAGTGTTGTTGCAACAGTAAGGTACATAAAACTCCCAAAAGCTGAAAAAGCCCGAGATTTGTCTTTCAGTTCAAGTCCACAGGCTAAATGACAGTATGCTTCAGCGGCACCTCTAATTCCAAGAGGAGCAAAAATAATTACTGACAGAGAAGAAAATAGATTCAGAGAAATTCTGCTCCAACCTAGCAGTACATCATCTGTGCTTAGCCTTCATTGGCCAAAGCAAGTTGTATGACCAAAAACAGCAATGAGGCAATGACTCTCCTCTCACAGAGAGCTTCCCACAATTCACACAACACTAGACAGAATAGATAATCACTCCGCAGGTAAATGGAGAGCAACATCCCAGCTTATACGATGAAGTAGGCCTTCTTCTAAACTCTTGCCACTGTAAAGTCCCTGCTTAGGAAATTACCCTCATCCTTCATGTCAGCGCCTGTGGCGCTAATCACATCCCATGCCTAAACCTTTTACATTCTTCTTTTTGTTCTATACTCTACTGCAACTTGCTCTGTCTCTATAGGGATATTACTTTCTGGTTTCTATGTCCTTTCCATGTGTCTCCTCACTGAAATCCTGCCCATCACTGGCCATACTCTTACCCAGAGGTAACTGCCTTTTAGCAAACTGCACCCTACATCTTGTACAGTCTGCCAGGACCACCCCAATGGAAGAGCAACTTGAACTGGAGAACCAAGCAGAGGCTTTCTTCCATTTTCTTCTCCATTCCACTCTATGTCTTGCTGGCCAGGATACAGCTAAGCTTTGCTGCAGAGATGCACTTGGCTTCCCTACTCTGAACACGTGGTGGCTTCCTTTGCTTGGTAACTGCTAAAGATGGGTGGTGGGAACTTGAGTCTACAATAAATGATTCAGAGAGTCATCCTGGCCTAGCCAGATGGCCTAGTTGAGAGGACTGTGCATTACAAGAAGAGAAAGAGGCTTGTCTAGATCTTGAAGTCACGGAGACTGAGGCAAGCAGCTCCTTTAGTCTGAATTTCTGGACAGACATGTCCCAATTCTGAAGAATTCCTGACTGTAGCTCGACCCTGGTAGCCCTCAACCATCAGGGGCAAACAGCCCTAGCTGAGGATGTGTATCTCTCATCTCTGCTAGTGTAGATGATGTATTACATCTGCCCTAATGGACCACAAAAATCTAAGTATTTATTCTCTTCCTGTAGTGAAAACGTATATCAATCACTGCCCCCAAATACAGCAGCCCCTTTAAAAAGTAAACTTTAAAATTGCTTCAGAAAATGGTCCCAATGTCTCCCTGTGTTTCAGTATTCCACCTGGTGCAATCGTTATGAAACAAATATGGAACAGATTCGATACCAGGCAGCTGCTTTCTTTTTCAGTTTCTGCATGTCCCAGGAGAATAGCTCCAGGCCTGTGGAGTCTGCCTCTGTGTTTCTCTAAGTACTGATTGAGACACAGACCTAGAAAATGAAGTGGAGAGGAACACAGAGGCTTTATTTGTAGTTATTAGCATTTGCCAAAAGCCCTTTTCTCTGGATTTGTTTAGAACCAACAGCGGAACGACCCAGAAAAGTGAATCATCACAATTACCTGTCCCCAGGTGCTCCTGCCTTCTGCCACTTGCTGGTTCCTTGTGCATCAGCAGCACAGTTTTAGCCTGTGTGCCAGTTCTTACTTCCTTCCACTTGGAGGGAGTGCTTGGGTGGCAGGCCACTGAGTATAGCTGAACTCCTACATTTCATAACTCGAGTATGTGTATGTAGGGACACACGGCAGAGTGGGGAAAAGATGAGATTTATTGCTACTTTGTTATTTCATGTTGACTCATTTGTTTGTTCATTCATTTGTTTGTTTTTGTCTTGTTGAGTATAAAAGTCTCTAGATCATAGACCTTTTTCTAACCTTACCATGCTTAGGTTAAAACGTCTCAGATGGATCAAGTCAGCTCAAAGGCCAGAAAAGATGTTTACAAAAATAACAAAAATACAGGAAGATTGGATCTAGATAATATGCTATAACCACTCAGACCTTTGCCTGTGCTAGGGCCCAAAGAACACACTATCTGGACTGGAATTAAGGAAACGGAATTGGTCGAATGAATTTAATTTCATGACAAAGGACATGGAACATGAGAGTTAGGATCCAAAGATCATCCCACTTGTGGACATGAAAACCAGAGACCTGAAATCAGAAAGGCTAAGTCAAGACACATGGCATGGCTCAGTGAATAAGATAACTGATGGCTATACTCGCATTGGCTAACCTCAATCCTGAGGAGTCACGAGATGGAAGGAAAGAACTAACCTTCAGCAAGTTGTCCCTCACCTCCACAGGTACACTGTGGCAGGAGTACATACATGCATGCTGACAATAAATGAATGAATGAATCAAACAAAAGACTATTTTACATTGCTGTCTAATAGGTAGAATTGAAAACTACTGATTACTTTTGCATATTTACAAGTATCTTCAATATATGACCTGCTTATGAGGACTAGATGTTTTTATACACATCAATATTTGCAAATAAAAAGACATGGTTTAGTATCACAGACATGAATTCACATAAATGACAGCAAGAATAAAATCTCGAAGACTGCCTCCAAATGCTGACTAAGAAAGTTTTAGCTGACACATAATAAAATTCTGCACTTTTAAATCATTCCATATATATCTATATACACACACATATGTATACATACATACATACACACACACATAGTACAATTGGATGCTACTAGTCCAATCTACCATACTGGTGTCCAGCAAAGAGGAGGTGTCAATTGCACGCAGTGGTGAAAAACATCATGTGCAGTGGGAGGCATATAAACAACATTTCGAACTCCAAGATCTGGCTTGAAATGTCATTAGCTGTTCACAACCTAGTTGCTAGATTGACAATCTTCTCATTATGTCATCCATAGAGATTAGAGCAGAGACAGCAAGCAGCTTGCTTTCTTCTCATGAGAGCCTTAACCCTACTTACAAAGACTCTGATCTCAGAACCTAAACACTCCCCAAAGGATCATCTCCTGAGAGTCAGTGTAACAGGTTTCCTTTAAGGCCACCAACCAGCTCCCGAATCATGATATGGAGACAATGTTAGTTATCAATGTTCAGCCCTATGTGTGTTTCACTAGCTATTATAACTTAAACAAAGCTGTTTCTCTTCATCTTTGTTTTGCCTCAGGTCTTTTTGCTTTTCTTTCATTCTGTATGTCCCACTTTTACTGCTTACTGTGTCTGTCTGTCTGACAACTGACTGGATGGCCCCAGGTGTCTCCCTCTCTTTGTCTATCATTCTCTTCTCCATTTTCCCTTCTGTTCTCCTCCTATGTAGTCTATCTCCCTGATAGACCTGCCTATCCCTCTCCTGTCTCACTATTGGCTGTTCAGCTTTGTATTAGACCAGTCAAGTGCCTTAGGCAGGCAAGGTGAAACAGCAACACAATTTTACATAACTAAACAAATGCAGCATAAACAAATGTAATGCATCTTTGTTTAAACATTCAGCATAAATCAGTATAATGCAACTTTGCATAGCTAAAGTATTATTCCACGAGTCAACAAATTGAATGCTTAAGTAAAAGATGTAGAGCACACAAATGTTCAGATCACAGAATATTCAAACAGGATGATAGATAGATAGATAGATAGATAGATAGATAGATAGATAGATAGATAGATAGATAGATAGACAGACAGACAGACAGATATGTGACTTACTAATGTCAGATGTTTCTTCATACTTAGCAAAGCTAGTGTTATATATCTTGTGATTCATATGAAAAATACCTTGAAGTCCTTCTATATTTATCAACAACTTATCCATACACCAAAAGTTTCATAGATCAAACAATCCATTCATCTATAGAGTTTGGTATTTATTGGTACTTGCCAAAGTTGAGTAATTTCAGTACACTTGAGTAGATATAAGGTCTATAATAGATTTTATGAGACAAGTCAGATGGGGAAAGATGAGCATACCTCAGACATAGGACCTAGTCTGACACTAATACAAAAAGCTCCATCTCTCTTCAGAATTGGCCACCTGCTTCCTGGAATTACTGACAGCTAAAGGCAGCAGAAATCAGTAGGTCATTGTCTTTTACCTGCCCCAGAGCCCATTGAGCATCAGAGTCTACCTGGAAACCCAGATAATAACACTACCTTGATTGAACGACACAATAAGCTATCAATTGGCATACTAATGTGAGAGAAGACAGGAGCCCATGAGCCCCTAAATACTTCAGTATTTATATTTCAGCATTGTTTGTTAAATAAACCTCAAGAGGGGCTTAATTATTATAGGACTGGAAAGATGGCTCAACAGCTAAGAGGCTCTTACCTAAGTTCCCAGCATCCATGGATGGCTCACAACTGACTGTTACTCCGATCTGATATTCTCCTCTGGCCTATAAAGGCTTTCTCTCTCTCTCTCTCTCTCTCTCTCTCTCTCTCTCTCTCTCTCTCTCTCTCTCTCTCTCTCTCTCTCTCTCTCACACACACACACACACACACACACACAGAGCACATGCACACAGGCATGTACACATATACATGGATGCATGCACGCACGCACACACACACACACAGTCTTTTTTTTTTAAAAAAAAACACTTCCTTTTTCTTACCAACAGTTTTAGGGTGTGATTTGATTTACATTTTCCATGTGTTCACAGTGTTTCTGTGTCTCCAGCTTTATGGATGAAAGACACCCCACTGCCTGAGCTCAAAGAGAAAATTCAAGTCAATAAATATTCCTAAGCATCTGTTGCAGACTTTGAATCAGTTATGTCTTGGACTTTCAAAGTTAAAGAGCCAAATGTCTTACTTTCAAGTTATAACATTTTTTCAATGGAGAACGTGCATGGTTTAAGAATCAAAAGACTTATTATGGAAAATATTCTACTGACTGTCTCTGCCACAGGCTGACTTTATTATGTAAGGTACTGTTCCTTTCTGAGCCCCAGTTTTCTCAAGGAATTGAAAAAAATGTAGATAACGATATTTCCTTAATTGCCAGTGGGTATAATGATAGTGTTCATGTATATGTGTATATCATAAAAACATATTTATCTTATAGGCCAATTTGACAGATCTTCTATTATAAAAGCGAGATAAAAAATGACTATTATTTTCCATTTCACTATTAGAAATATTATGGTGGCAACAGATATAATTTTTGTTTTATATTATTACTCAGAATGATGTTTCAAAGAAAGATATAAATAAATTATATAATTTTCTCTTCTCATAAAGAGAGTTATTTTAAGATTAACCAAAAAGGTAGTACACCATCTTCCATTAGTTTAACATAGTGAACTCCTACAGGGTGAAACAGCTCACAGTTTCTGACATCTTTCAAACCTATCTCCACAATGGCAAATAGAAAACCTCAACTCTTTTTCTACCAAAGAGGAAAGACAGTAAACCTAACATTACTATTATCTGTTTTTTTAAAAACTCAGAATCATGCTTCAATCCAGTTATTTCTTCCTCCACTCTTTTGGGTCTTCTCAAACCAAAGAGTCACCATTTAATGCTTCCATTTGCCTAAGCACTGTCAAATCCAAAGTCTGACTCTGAGCTTTTCAAGTGCCAAAAGTATATGAGAGGCAATATTGGAATTGATGCAAGAAACCCAACTGAGCAGTGCTTGGAACTTAACTTGTCATGCAAAATATAGTATTATTAATCTTTTTCCAAGTCACTTTATATTAGAATGAGAAGAAAACATGAATACCGATATGTTCAAAACTTTTTTTGTCATGAGAATTGACATCAAAGCCTAGTTGAAAAAGAAAAACACCCTGCATGTATTAATTCAATTAGGAATGTTGAGAGGTCACCGTCCCAATGTGTGGCTTTGATTCCTCTGTGTTTTTCTGTTCCCAGAAAGGGGTAGATCAAATCACTAATTACTAGGCATATAAAGGAATAAAAGACGGATAGCGTTTTATTAGAAATTTTTTCTTCTAGAAATCCAAGAGAACATACAATATCTTCTTCATCCACTGAGGGAGGAAATTGACATGAGTCCACCCCAGTGCATGACATATAATAGCTAACTAGGTTGTAGATGAAGCACAAGGAAAGAATATGAACACAAATGAGATAAATCTGCAGGGAGAAAACTACACAAATGATAATTCAAAGTATCAACTTGACACTCACATGTTCATAGGTAAATGATCTAAATTCTCTGAGTTCCCTCCTCTCTTTATTTATGAAATAAAAGGCTGATTTCCCTTTACTATCTCATAAAGCTATTGCACAAATTGCTTAAGTAGATAAAATAAATATAAATAAATTCAACTATTTGACACCCTTTTAATCATTGCAAAAATAAGATCCACATTGATTCTTGGCATGATATTGCACATCTGAACTCCCAGCACTTGAGAGGCAGGGGGATGATGAGTTTTAGACTAGCCTCTGTGTGGTACAATGAGACCTTTTCATTAACAAATAAGAAAAACAAATGTTTGAGAACTAAATTAATGTCCTTTCTGTTTTTTGAACATGTAATAGAGGATCCTCTATTCTCTTGAGCACATTCAGATCATCCAGGCAAACATATATCCTATATCCTATAGGGCTGTTTCTTTTCTGTCCTGTTCCTCTTTTCAGTCAGAAATAAACCTGGGTTTCAAATTTACATCCATAAAAAGATGCTTGAAAAGTGAGACTAAAGCCCTTCTGTATCCACCTTTAGATCAGTCTAAGTGGATTGGGCAGTTCGTTTAGGATATTTTAAGGCAATGAAGGATTTGCCTAATCAAAGAACTTTTCAAAGTAGAACACTCTGAACCATTTATATGAGTCATTTCACAGTTGGGGGACACCTCTGAATTTTATTTTCTACCATCACCAATCAATCAGAAAAGGAAAGGAAGTATCATGAGTTGGAAAAAAAAAAAAAAAAAAAACTTAACCATCCACCTTAGAAGAAACTGTCCGTGGTTTAGGGAGGTGGCTCATTTATGCAAGATTTGGATGTTCAAAGTGTCCACCAACTTGAGAGCATTTAAGAGGAAAACACAACTGAGTAATTTTCCAGGAGAGTGTGTAAATGGGGCATTGTGACTACTGCCTTTAAGAGATGATAATGAGGCCTCATTACAGTAGAACTGCTTCATCCTTTTTCTTAAGGTAGCTTTAAAGGTGCTATATGTCTCCCCCGAGTGCACTTAGCAATACCCCATTCAATCTGAAAGGTAACAAATTACCCAGAGATGAGAGAGCTGATAGGATCTATCAAAGCTCACATAGCAGCTTGCAGAAGCATCAGACTAGGCAGTCATTAATATCCTCATCCTGAGATTATCTTTCTACATCATGTCTTCATTAGAAAAATGCATTTTTGCGTGATCCATATTCATTACAAATCATGAACTGGAATGAGTCAAAAGCTCAGCATCTTTGCATTCATCGAGCCATGCCTTGCATACATTGTAAAAGTAAAGAGATACTTCACTGTAGGTCCTGGGCATCCAGCATTTGTTATGATTGTGCTCCACCACTGATCAACTGTTAGAATAAATGCAAATTAGAAAGTCTATCATCTCAAGCTCTTATATCCACTTACTTACATTTGATATTGGAAGTGTAACTAGAAGCAAGGAATCTCCAATTTCGTGTTAGTCTGCTGAATCATGACACTTTACCGAAGTCCTTCAAAATCTCAGAGTTTCTGTCTCAGCTCAGGAGCCATAAAATGGGACAGAATAAGAATAATTATATACTTGATAAACTTTCTTTGCCTTTCCTCATATCTGTGTCTTTATATGTCAGTATATGTCTTTGTTGTTAACGATTAAATTTCCCATAACGAGCAACAAATTTTCCTACAGTAATCTTTGAAGTTTCCAGGATGAAGATGGGGCCCCACAACATCAACTCAACCTGGTTATTATAACGTCATGAATTTTTTTTAGCACTAAAATTAGACCTGGTTTTTGGTACCAACTGCACAAGACAGTTTCGAATGGTGCACAGTTTTGAAAACACTCTGGCCGGACCTTCTGAAAACACTCAGAGGCTAGTTACAATTTTCTTAGGTCAAAGGTTAATTTGGGAATTTTATCATCATTTGCTTTCACAGGACTCCCTAAGAAGAATGTCACCCCCATGTCAGCTGGAAGCAATCTTAGAGGACGACGTCCCCTCTCCCAACAGAGTTTGCCCTCAGGGTTAGGGACATCATTTAGTGGTTGGTATAGGGTTGAGGGGATGGGGGAGATATTTTATGGAATTAGGGGTACTTTCAAAAAAAGGGGGGGATTAACTGGCTTGATGGGATGACTGGTATTTGTGAATTACTGTTTTTAGAAAATTGTATTGGTACTGTTTCTTGTATATTAATATATTGAATATTGAATGTGAGTGCTCCTACCTCTATTTTTTGTATAAGAGTATGCTTATAACTTTGTCTATATTGTATTGATACATTTGCCATATTACAATGTACATTTCTACCTCTGATATTATTTATATAATAACATTGTTTACATTTGATATGTAATGACATTGTTTACAGTTGGAGATCATTGTCTTCATATACTGCACAGTTGTTTATTCTCTTAGTCTTCAAGTTAGATAGGTATTGAGAACTATATGATTGTCATATTTATTTTTAGGATAATCAGGTTTTTTAGATACATAGAGATTATATTTAGTATAGATAATATAATCTTCAGCCTCTTTGAAGAGCTGTAGAAAATGGCCTTTAATCTAACCTAGAATTACATGCCAACAAGACACAATCACTGTTGGCAACACCACTCTACTCCCGAGAGAACGTTGAGCACCAAAGACACTCCACTGGGAACTTGTCTTCTTGGCAGAACTGGCCTTTGGGTTAAGAAAAGCCCATACTTCAACTACTGACAAAGATACAAAATATCCACATAAGTGGACGGAACAGGATTGTCTTATCTTGCCAAGACAGGGTAGGATAGTTCTAAAAGGTTTCTTGCCTTTAATAATGGTATGTCAATTATGTTAGGCCTTAGCCAAAGTTGGTTGACTCAACATTGCAAACGAGACTTTGGGTGATTGCCCAGGTAGTCAGTTGTCTCTGTCATTTGTTGCACATTTTGGATATTTCTCGTTTGTTAAGTAATATTAATTCCCTTCTCAGATCTTTGACGGAGTTGAAAATTAGATAATTGTAATTACTCTCTACATTATTTAGACTCCTTAAAATAGAATGGTTAGTATATTTATTATTTGTTCCTATTGTATATAGTTGTATTTGGTTTGGTTCTATCTTATTTAGACAAAAGGGGGAGATGTAGGGAAAGTCCCAGCCAATCACCTTGCTTGTAGGGAGGGGTCCCCTGAGGATATATTTTACTAATAAATATTGCGGGTGTGCTCCCCGCCTTCCCTTCTGCTTTCCTGTTCTCCGCGGGAACCTCGGTTTTTTAAGTCCTTATTAAAGCTGAATATTCTACAATAAAAAAAATCTCATAACTGGGTAAACACAAGCTATATGGGACTTTAGTGATCCTTGTAGTTCCCAGTTAGTATTCTGCTCAGTCATCTATGGGCTTCTTCAGGATCCAGCCACAGTAAAATAAGAACATCTGTGGCTACTTTCCATAGAATTTTCTTCAAAAATATGAGCCCTAGGAAGTGGTGTTACTATCAAGTGGATCAAACTTCTCACATCTAAGGACATGGGTGGTGGCTAAGGGATGAATGAACAGTAAGAGTGATTACTAAGAATGGCTACTGCTGTTGTTTTGTCCTTGCTTTTGTTTGGGGGAGGGGTTTATGAACAGAGTATTTAGAAAATTGATGCCTACCAGTTATGTGCTGTGTCCACATCCATTAGCTCGTTTTACTTCTGGATATTTATGACAAAGAAATATGTACATACTTACAATCGTTCCTATCACTACATCTGTCCCAGTTGTAAACATTCTAGCTAACTTGACATTTTAGACAATGTCTATGGTTTTGTTGAGAGCTAAGATATAATGTCTATTTTAGCATTAAAAATATTGAAGACTCTCTAAGGCCTCCTATATTATTATTAATCAGCCTTAACAATTTCTATTCCAAATTATTGCTATGGTTCCCAGAAGGTAAGAAAGTTAACTCTCTTCTGATACTTATTTTGAAGGCCTAAGTAATTCACTGACATGAATATTCATAGCATAAAGAAAACCAACCATGAGGAAAAGGCTAGGATATTCAGGTTTATTGGTTTAGTTAGATTATATACCTCTAGGTGAAACCTATATTCTTAGTAACATTTTGTGGGCCTGTTGTTGCCATCTTAGCTCACAATGAATCAAATGTATGCTACGGAGATCGGATGAAATTGTTTCTGGTACCACTTGAAAGGTAAAGTCTTCCTTTAGAATCCCTGCTTCTAGCCATATATATTCAGGAGTGATGTAGACTTTTGTGAAGGTAGAAAATAACTGTGTGTCACTGGAAATCTAGTGAAGATGGGGTGATCGCACCTTCCCAGTAACACACAACAGGGGTTGAAAGTCCTGGGCTCCCACCCTAAGGGTTTGAACTGCACCTCCAGGAAAACCCATGTCTTCTTCACAGTCCAATGTGCATACCTATCAACTAACAAGCTGAATTATATTGACTATATATTCCTTGGGATATCATTAATATAGTTTCTATATTAACATTCCAAGAGTTGTGCATATCACTTACCTACAAGTTTATTACAAATTTTGCTTTCTGGAATTTAAAAATTATTCAATGCACAGGTATCGTATTTCCTCCTATGCGCAATTCAGTAGAATTTTATTAAGAGTGTATTTTGTATGCAAGGTATAAATCCTCCAGCTACAGTGAAAGAATGATAAGGCACATATTCCCTGTCCACAGGACTCATACCCATGGATAGAAACTTCAAATGTGTTACATGTTCCAAAAGTGGACACATGCATGGGAACTGTTTGGAAGAAAAAATTCCATAGAAAAGATGGCTCCAAGAGGATAAATATAGTCATCCAGATAAAGAAGAAATCAGTGTCTGGGCAAAGCCACAAGGCACTGAAGAACATAAAGGTCTTATAAAAATTGAAGAGATAGGTGTATAGTAGGCAGGGTGGAAAGGCTGGCCAGATACTAAGCTGAAGAAATGAGAAAGAGACCTGAAGTTGAACAATCAATTTTGCTGTGGGTTTCTGTGCAATAGCAACTCTGTGTAGAGATATGGAAAAACATGCTCACATCTCAAATTACAAGATCACCTTGCTTGTGAAAGAAAAGGCAAAGATGGAAAAGCAGAGAGGCAAGAGAAAGAAAGTCTGTGAGTAAGTAAGGGAGATTTGGTAAAATTAAAACCCGTGTTTAAATGCCATGGGAGAAATGAGGCTGTGGAGCGATTTCTGAGATGTGAAAGATAAAAGGATAGATAGGACAGACACAAGGACACTAAAGGATGGGTATTATAGTTAAACTCTGGGTCAGAAACTCAGCCTCAAATCACCCTTACAAATGATACAAATATCATCAAGCACACGCTAAGCTCAAAGACATCCACAGCTACACTTTGCATCTTTCCCGGGAGACCTTCTAGCAACATTTTAATGATTGGAAAAAAATAAGCAACATGATAGAAAATTCCTTCAGCAAACAAAAATACCCCCAAGCCCTAGAGGGCATGTGTAATGGAATGTTACAAATGGAGAATTACAAGAGAAAGATATAAATGACCCCAAATCCAGGGGGAATCAACAAATTCACTCCATATTATCCTCAAGTTTAATAAAGAAACTTAATATGTTCAGGGATCCCCGTCAGCTTTGGATGTGGCCACTACTGATCAATGAGCATGTATGACTAGAGAAAAAGGGCTGAAAAGGAGGGTCAGAGTAGCGTGTTGGTGCTAAAGCTGGCGAGTAATGACACAGTATGGTAGGTAATGAAGATCTGATGGAAGAAACAGCACAGCAAGGCTGCCTTTGGCTCAGCATCTCCAACTGCATGCCTCTCCTCTAGATCCCATTAACACCTCTGATTCTAACAACTGGGCTTTGGGCTTCATGTCATCTCAAAGGAAGAAAAAATAGAACACTGTTTATTTTTCCCTGTGTTTATGATTCTAAATAAAACTCAAAGCTTTGGTTTTGGAAATGAAAGTTTTGTCCTGGGCAGCTTTCACAAAACAAAAAGGTGACTTTACAGATAAGCAAGGCTGAGTGGGCTGTCTCTGAGGGAACAAGAGAGGCGGTGGTTTTATCATCTGTACCAGTGAGCCCGAGGACAGTAGATGACAAGGTCATAGGGGATATCTGCATCCAGGCAAACTGTGGCTAAACCAACTCTCTTAAAACTCCTTATAAACCCCAAAAAATTATTCCCATTGTTCTTCTTGCTTTCCTTTTCTACTTCCTTTATTTTCTCCTTTCTCTTTCTGTTTTAAAATACATATTCACTATTTCCATAAAAATAGTTTAGTATAACTTAGGAGATACTTATGACACAAATACAATAATGAATGGCAGAGTGAACAAAGGGGAATACACTCACACTCAGGGCAATCTTGATTATTTTTGTTGTCACTGCACACAAACTAGTGTCCTCTAGCAAGAGATGACCTCAAATGAAGAGTTTTCTCCCTCAGACTAGCTCATGCTTGTCTGTGGATCATTGCCTTGATTAGTAATTGAGGCAGAAGCATCCAGCCCACTGTGGACAGTCCCATCACTTAGAAGTGGTAGCTCCTAAGCTTTAGATATGTGTGTTTTATTTCGAATACCCACAGAGGTTAAATAGGAAAGACCAGAGATTGCGGAAGGAAGGCATCTGCCAAGGAAGGTGAAGTAGACTATAGAAATTTAAAGGGAGAAAGGAGAGATTAAAACAGGGGTATTAAATAGGGTGGGGCATTGGAGGACAAGCAACAAGAGAATATGGAGAGCAATAACTAACTCTAGAGGCCTTCTGAAAATACAGAGAAATGGAAATGAGCACAAAGTCCCATTGCTAGTCTAGAAGCTATTTGCAATTAATAGCTTCTGGGAGAGGGAAAATCAGTTTGCTTCAGTGCAATGAAACTGTGTATGTCAACCATGCTCCAAGACAAGCCTCATATTCAGGAATAGTTGACTGGTACAAATTGGAGTTTGCAATTATACTTTCTGTGTGCCTTTTTTAGAAGAGAAAGGGGAGCAAGGATTGATTTACCTTTTGATATGCTGGTGTGGGGTTATCCATTCATTCATTTTGTTTTCTTGGATACAGTGAACCTTTTTAGGTTGGAGTTTTTTTTTCTAGTGTCATGTCTAGGGTTGGACTTGTATATACATATTGTTTAATTCTGTTTATAGCAAAGAATTATTTTCTCCATCTATTGTGGTTGAAAGTTTTGGTGGGTATAATTGTCTTGAGCTGGCATCTGTGGTCTCTTGAAGGCTGTAGAACATCTATCTAGGACCATCCGGCTTTTAAAGTTTCCATTATGATGTCATCCTAACAGGTCTAACAAGTGTATGCTACTTAGTCATTTTCCCTTCCAGCTTTTAATATCCTGTCTTTGTTTTATATGTTCAGTGTTTCGATTATTATGTGCTGAGGGGAGTTTCTTTTCTGGTGCAGTCTATTTGGTATTCTGTTTACTTTTTGTACCTTGATAGGCATCTCCTTAGAAAATTTTTCTTGTATGCTTTTTGTTGATGCTATTTTCTGTGACTTTGACCTGGGTTTCTTATCCTTCCTCTAGTTCTATTATTCCTAGATTTTATCTTCCATAGTGTCCAGATTTCCTGGACATTTTATGCCAGTTTGCTGTTACTATTGTTGTTAGGCTTAACAAGGGTATGCAAGGCAGAACAAGTATACCAGGATCAGTGCTAAGCCTCTTTCAAGAATAATTTTAGGTGGCACTTACCAGAAACATGAGATCCAGACAGAAAAGTGGGCCTGAGAAAGGTCAGACTTTGCATCTGCATGATCTGATCTGAAGCTCTCCAAAGCACTCAGGAGATGCTGTCTCAACAGCAAATCACCACTGAGGCCTGGAGCTTCAGGTGACTGACCTAAGAAAACCAACTCAAAACCCAGCAGTTGGCTGGATTTTAAACTGCAATGCGTTAGATGGGAAACTGGGGGAAGAAATAAATAAATAAGAAAGCATCGAAATAAAAAGGAATACCACATGCACATCTCCACAAAGGATCCTGGAGACTCAGATATGGGAGAATCCATTAGGAAGAATGCAAGAAATGAATGGGTCAAGCATACTGGCCAGTGTTATCAAGACCATCATAAGAAAGAGTAATACTAAAATCTCTTTAAAATGACAGAGCCACCTGTGACAGTTTCATAAAAGCAAGTCAATGGAAAAAAAGGCTAAACTGGAAGATAACGAAATATAAATGGGAGCCTAGAAGGCAGAGACAATGCTTCAGCACAGGATTGTGGGAAAGAAAACTATGAGATGGAAATTGAGAGCAGAATACAAAAAGAAAGAAAGAGAGGAAGGAAGGAAGGAAGGAAGGAAGGAAGGAAGGAAGGAAGGAAGGAAGGAAGGAAGGAAGGAAGGCAAGCAGACAGACAGGCATAACTAGATATCAACATGTAGAAGAATGAAAATAGACCCATATCTAATACGATGCACAAAACTCAAGTCCAAATGGAAGGAAAAAAATAAATCAAACAAAACAACACTTTAAGAGATATGCGAGAACGATTATTTATGATCCACAAATTAGCAGCCAAATGACAGGGCTTGCTTGAAATACAGAATGAAATCATTTTAAAATCTATAATATTGAAGAGTACACGTGTGTTTGCTCTATAGTTAAGAGTGGCAGAAGCAGCACCATTAGATTCCATATACCTTCAGTATCCAGTCATGTTTGCTGATCTATAGTTAAGAAGGCAAGCAAGGATTTTTAATTACATTTAATGAAATGTACACTAAAAGAATATCAATGAGACGCTGGGAAACTTAAACCAATAAAAGCAATTTTAATTTCACCATTATTTTATCATTTGGGATAGGAAATATATTCATAGTTTTTTGAAATGCCTCAGTCATAATAGTGGTTTAATTATGGTAACCAGTGCAGCTCTGGAATTGTAAGATTTGTTTTTCACATGAAATTATTACTCTGAACAAGTCATCTCTTTTGAAGGAAACCCTACTTGGATGAGATATCTGCTTGGTTAGATGTCTTTAACACAACATCTCCCCTACTCTGTTCTTAAATTAACTTGAAAATTTATCAGAAAAATATTAACTTCCTTGTTATTAAGTGAAAATACATTACACATGAAGAAAACCATCATTTTAAGAATCACATTTTAGTAGAGAAACTTTTATTAGTTTTGTGTAGTTTTCTTTTTCCCACACTTCAGTAAGTTTCTGGGCTAGCTCCTTAGGTGCACACAAGGGCTCATTTCCTCTGCCAGGAAGCGATGTTACCTAAGGCAGGGATCTGGATGGAAATGTGACATCAAAGACAGATGGGAAGAAGTAGGTGTTGTGCAGATTCAAGAATTCTAGAAAAAGTTACCTGAAGCAAAGAACAGATATTTGGAAAGCCAAGGAGAGGATCTGTACCAAATGTGAGTTTGCACTTTACAAAAATAGGTGTGAATTGCCTATGTGCATTTGTTCGCATATGCATATTTGCCTGTGTGTGTGCAGGTTAACACACCTGTTAGTGTTCACGCAGAAGCCAAGGAAGGATGTCAAGATTAATAGAATGGCATCTTTTATTTCTTTCCGCATTATTCCTTTGAGATAGCGTTTCTCGCTGAACCTGGAGCTCACTATTTAGGCTATTTGATTGGCCACTGAGCTCTCAGTCTGTCACCGCCCTGCCCCAGATGTTGAAGTTACAGCAATGCTGGGCCACGCCTGTCTTTACATTCATCTGGCAATTTGAACTCAGGTCTTTATGCTTACCCAGAAAATGCTACTTCCAACTGAGATGTCTCCAAACCCTACATACAGGTTTGATTTTCAATATATGACATGTGGTTTGGAAACCAGTGATGGTCAACTTTTACACATTGCTGGATGACTTTGTGTTGTGTGTGTGTGTGTGTGTGTGTGAGCTTACTTCTCTATGTCTGTGATTAAAAACTATGACAACAAAAGCATCATGAGGGGAAAAGGTTTGTTGGCTCACCTTTATTTCCCTATTTCAGTCTGTCATTGAAGGCAGTCAAGGAACTCAAGCAGGCTCCTAGAGGCAAGAACCACAGTGAAAAGCTACATGTTCTTCATGGCTCCCTCAGCTTGCCCTTTTCAACCATTAATTGAGAAAATGTCCCACAGACTGACTGGCCAATCTGATGAAGGCAATGTCTTAACTGAAGTTCTTCAAGGATGGCCCAAGTTTGTGTTAGGTTGACAAAACAACCCAACCGGCACGATATGTATGTATGTATGTATGTATGTATGTATGTATGTATGTATGTATATGTGGATACATGTGTACCACAGGGTACATGGGGAGATCAGAGTCAACATTGGAGAGTTGCTTCTCTGCTTTCAGCTTGTAAGTTCTAAGTTGCAAACTCAGGTAATAAGATTCGTTGGCAAGAACGTTTCTTCAGAGAGTTATCATGCTGGCCCCTCAGAGTCAGGCATTATAAGTGGTCTCCTTGCTTTTTTAGCTCTCATTCCTTCTCCATCTAGTGTTCCCAACAGTTTTCAGGAAGGATAATCAGGACAAGAGAGAAACACTTAAACTTCTAAATATTTTAAAAATAGAAGATACAGTTGTCCCTCATTTCTGTGTGAAGAACATGAATTAGTAAATTTCTCTGGATTTTAGTTTTCATACACACATAAGTCAATGATCTTTTAAAATTAAGATCACACCAAATTATTAATATATTAATAATGACTATTTAGTTATTCTTTAAAATGCACGTTGCTCTCACATGCATTATTTTATACTCACTTTGTGAAACTGCCAGTGAGGTCATTCTTGTGTTATATGTGACAGATGAGTAAATAAACTGAAACTAAGTGCAATAATTAAAAATGTCTCTCCACTTAGCATGGAAGACCTAAAATCAAGGCATAACATTAATTTCTAAAATACCTAACATGATCATCTAAATGACTTTAAAGGATTCAGTGGGGCAAAGTCTCACAGAGGCAATTACTGTTCTTTCATCTTTGATCTTAGTGTAGGATGCCGTAGACCGTAAAAGGTTAATCAATCCAATTATAAAATGGGGCACTGAGCTGAACAGAGACTTTTCAACAGAAGAAGTTCAAATGGCCAAAAGACACTTAAGATCGTGCTCAACTTCCTTAGCAATCAGGGAAATGCAAATCAAGACAACATTAAGATACCATCTTACACCTGACAGAATGGCTAAAATCAAAAACACCAATGATAGCCTCTGCTGGAGAGGTTGTGGAGAAAGGGGCACTCTCATCCATTGCTGATGGGAATGCAAACTTGTGCAACCACTTTGGAAAGCAGTGTGGCGGTTTCTCAGGAAAGTCGGGTTCAACCTACCTCTCGACCCAGCAATACCACTATTGGGAATATACCCAAGAGATGCCCTAACATACAACAAAAGTATATGCTCAACTATGTTCATAGCAGCATTGTTTGTAATAGCCAGAACCTGGAAACAACCTAGATGCCCTTCAATGGAAGAATGGATGAAGAAAGTATGGAATATATACATATTAGAGTACTACTCAGCAGTAAAAAACAATGACTTCTTGAATTTTGCATACAAATGGATGGAAATAGAAAACACTATCCTGAGTGAGTTAAGCCAGACCCAAAAAGAGGAACATGGGATGTACTCACTCATATTTGGTTTCTAGCCATAAATAAAGGACATTGAGACTATAATTCGTGATTTTAGAGAAGCTAAATAAGAAGGTGAACCCAAAGAAAAACATATAAGCATCCTCCTGAATATTAACCTTCATCAGGCGATGAAAGAACACAGAGACAGAGACCAACATTGGAGCACTGGACTGAAGTCTCACGATCCAAAGGAGGAGCAGAAGGAGAGAGAGCACTAACAAGGAACTCAGGACCGCCAGGGGTGCACCCACACACTGAGGCAATGGGGATGTTCTATCAGGAACTCACCAAGGCCAGCTGGCCGGGGTCTGAAAAAGCATGGGACAAAACCAGTCTCGCTGAACATAACGGACAATGAGGACTACTGAGAACTGAAGAACAATGGCAATGGGTTCTTGATCCTATTGCATGTAATGGCTTTGTGGGAGCCCAGGTAGTTTGAATGCTCACCTTAATAGACCTGGATGGAGGTGGGTGGTCCTTGGACCTCCCACAGGGCAGGGAAACCTGCTTGCTCTTTGGGCTGAGGAGGGAGGAAGACTTGATTGGGGGAGGGGGGGAATGGGAGGTGGTGGCGGGGAAGAGGCAGAAATCTTCAATAATTAATTAATTAATAAAAAAAAGAAAAGAAAAGAAAAGAAAAAAAACAAAGAAAACATAAAAAAGAATATAACAGTTGTTGGATGCTCTATAAATGGTTGTGTAGTAAATAGTAAAATAAATGAATATGTTCTTGCTCCCTCTCCTATTTAGCTAGACATACAATTCTGTGAAATGTAACATGGTAGAAGCTTAATGCCAGCAATGCAAAGTGTTTTCAGAATTGCTCAGTTAGTATATATCGAGAGAGATATGAAATATTTAGTATATATTCACTGTATATTCCTGATCATGTTTTTTTTTTTTTTTTTACCCATTCTACATGACAGAGAAAGCAGAATCAAAGACATTTAGTTTTGATAAAGGGATTAAATAGTTATTGTGAATTTCAGTAAAGCAGTGACATTTTCTAACACTTTCTCATTTCTATGAATGCTGGTTAGGTGAAGTTTGGGTATGGCACCTATCTTGGAGCATTATTGTCGATAGACCAGTCAATCTCTAGGAGGTTGGGCAAAGGGGAGGGCGAGGGAAGCAGAGTTGGTATGTAAAATAAAATGTAATTTTTTAATTAATAAAAGGGGAAACGCATGTACAATAATATCCACATATCATAAGTGCTTATAAAATACAGCTCTTAATACGCTATAGTTTCTATAATTTTCTTTTTAAAGAAAAAAAGTGCTAGTCTTCCCTCTAGAAGTATTTGGAAACAGCATCACTCATTACCCATACTGAGAAGAGCCAGCATCTTTCTCAGGAGACTCAGGGCTGGAAATTACTTGGAAACGTGTGTGTAGCACCAGAAATGATGCCCATTTTATGCTGTGACATTGGGCGCCAATAAATGAAGCCCTACAGTCCTGCTAACTGAAAACCATTTTGCAGTCACCATCAACACCAAGTGGAGAACAACCCTCTGGCAGGGTATGAACAGACGGTGATATTTCTCAACTGCGATCCCACAGCCATGAAACTTGGCATATCCAGGCATCAATTTTACCCTGAAGAAAGATGACTGTTAAGGAAATTAAATACCAGCTGCATGAATCCAAACCAAGAGATGAGAAGTAGAAAAGGAAAGTATGCAACTCAGAGAATCATTTGTATGCACCTCCCCAGACCTCAGCTGCCTCATTTCACCAACAAACTGGGTATTGAAGAATGAAAACGCAGGCTTGAGAGGGGGCAGCGAAAAGCAGAAAAGTTTCAGCGATGAACACATAATGATATTTTCAAGGAGGAGCTAGGATAAAACATTTTCTATGATTAATTGGACTATGAGTAGCTAGGATTAACATTTAAAATATGATTCAAAATATAAATAGCATTCAAAATAAAGGAAAAACAACAGAAAAATAACAAGTGACATTTGCAGTTGTTGGTTATTAAATCTTCATAAAATTAGTATTTTATTAATAGGTATTCTTTTATCAGTTGCAACCAAGTATCAGAAAGGTTCATTGCTTTGATATAAAACATATGTGTCAATTATAGATTTATGGAACCTTTATTCCTATGTCAATCCAACTTGGCATGTCCATCAATATTTCCAGGTAGACTTACTAAGCCATGTGGATGAGTACCATCCAGAGATGCCAATTCATATCTTGAGCTTGCACATCATCCACTCCTAGGTACTACTGCTGCTGCTCTAGCAACCACACTTTGAGGAGATCTGCAGCATCACATGGTACTATAAGACCAAGGTTCATGATTTACTTGCAATGTTCTGTTCTTCCAAATACTCAAGCATTCAAAAGTAAGGACTGGAGGCATAACTGGAATGATCAATCTCAACAAAATAACTATAAATTTTTGTAAAGTCTTCTGCATACATTGTACGGAATATTAGGTATCTCATACTGAAAATATGCATTAGTTGCTGTTTGAATGAAGATTTTAGGACACTTGTAAAGATATCATTCAAACACCCAATGGAAAAGCACTGGAAGAGAAGGCCAAAGCTGGGATCTACTGAGCGAGGCAATGGAGCATCTGGCTATATGCATGTCTACTGAGTTGAATAGAGCGAGCAACATGGATGTTGCAGTGTCACCAGGCTACACAATGAGGTCTCAGCAGTAAATCAATTGAGCCAGAATGTTCAAAACAGAATCAAAATACATAATTAATAACACAGGGTAAATTTCTACTCACAGGTCGAAGTGGCATAATGCAAAATGTTGTATGTATCATCTATCTGGCCCATTCCTTTTTGTTGACAGCAGGTTTCTAATTCTATTCAGGCAGGATGGTATATAGCTCTCTTTCTATATCAATCATAATTTGTGTAAAAATTGATTATCCTTGAGAGAAGAAGCTATGCACTTCTTATCTTGGAGGCATAATATGTTTACAAAGTGACTTCTAAGACTGTTTCTGTGATCAAAGAGAAAGACAAGGATGAGATTTCAATCCTGCTTTCATGTCTATTGGGTAGAGTCTCTATGCTTAGACTTGTAGCAGTCATCTGGTAGACCTGAGTAGGGGAATAGAATCCCACTGTCATGTTGAAGACTGGAATTCCAAAGACTGAAGACAATGGACAACCGATCCATCTCCAGGCTTCATGTTAAATGGTCCTCATAAGGTTGAGGAGATGGTTAAGTCAGTAATATGTTTGCCTTCAAAGTAAGAGTACTGAGTTCAGTACCCAAATCAATGCGAAAATTTGAACATGGCAGGATCTGTGAAGCAGAGTTAGGTGAATGCCTGAGGATAACAAGCCAATCAGCCTAATAGGCCACAGGTTAACCAACGTAGCATGTTCCAGGTCAAAGAAAATCCTAGTCTCCATTAAGTGCAAAGCACCCGAAAAACAATATTACATAATTCCCTCTCATCCCTACATGCTTAATGCATACACACTCTCCTACACACATTCATCTGCAAGAAGGTAGAAACATTAGTACTATGTTGTTTCTTAATTATTTAAGTTCTATTTTATATTCATTTATTTTTTTAAAAAAAAACACAAACTTTCTTTTTTCATTTTACATACCAAACCCACTTCCCACTCCTCCTTCTCCTCCTCCCATTCCCTCTACCTACTCTCCCACCCCACCCCTAACCACTCCTTAGAAAAGATAAGACACATTGCTTTGGGGAAGGTCCAAGGCCCTCCCTACTATAGCTAGACTGAGAGAATAGGTTCCAAAAAGGCCAGTAGAAGCAGTAGAGATAAAACCTGGTGCCACTACCAGTGGCCCTGTAGCTCACCCCAGCCATACAACTGTCACCCACATTCAGAAGGAATAGTTTGAACCTAGGCTAGTTCCTTCCCTGTCCAGCTGGAGTTGGTGAGCTCCCATTAGCTCAGGTAAACTGTTTCAGTGAGTGTTCCCACCACAGTCTTGACCTCTTTGCTCATATTCTCACTCCTCCCACTCTTCAACTTTAAGAGCTCAGCCCCATGCTCTGCTGAGGGTTTCTGCCTCTGTTTCTATCAGTTTCTGGATGAAAGTTCTCTGGTGGTATTTAAGATATTCATCAGTCTGACTGCAGGACAAGGCCAGTTTGGACACCCTCTTCTCTATTGTTTAGGGTCTTAGATGGGATCATCCTTGTGGATTCCTAGGAATTTCTCTAGTGCCAGTTTTCTTGCTAGTCCCATAATGGTTCCTTCAATCAAAATATCTCTTTCCTTGCTCTCCTCTCTACTTCCTCCATCTTGACTATCCCATTCTGTTCTCTACCCTTTCCCTTTCTTCCCTCCCCTCCCCTCCCCTTTCCAGCCTCCCTTCTTCCCCCAACCTCATGCTCTCAATTTTGTCAGGCAATCTTGTCTATTTCCCATTTCCAGGTGGATCTATGTATGTTTTTCTTAGGGTTCACCTTGTTTCTTTGCTTCTTTAGACTTTTTTTTTTTTTGGTTCTTTGAGACAGGGTTTCTCCATAGCTTTTTGGTTCCTGTCCTGAAACTAGCTCTTGTAGACCAGGCTGGCCTTGAACTCACAGAGATCCGCCTGCCTCTGCCTGCTGAGTGCTGGGATTAAAGGCGTGCGCCACCACCGCCAGGCTTTCTTTAGACTCTTAAGAGGTTAATTTATACATCTCTAAATAAGGAGTGAGTTATTACTAGACTTAACAAAACCAATGTCAGCTATGTCTGTTAAAGAAAGATTTAGGCTACAAAGACATTTGATGAGTAAAAAGCACATGACTTTGTAGGATACATTATCACGTTAAATGACAAACCTGAGAATATCAGTCCCCTTCCAATTTAAATGTATCAATGTAATTATAATCAAAAAGAGATTCTTCAAAGAATAAGAATGCAGGGATACTTATGTGGAGGCCTGTAATGAAAATGCATTGCTCTAATCAACTGTAGATATACCCAAGGGAGTTGAGGCAAAGGGAACACTTTAAAAAAAATAGTAAGGAATAGTATATAACATTCTTTGAAAATAGCATATCTGGATACCAGAATTAGTGATAAAAGTTGACAACAGTGCAAGATGAAACAAACATATGCTGGGCAGATGTCCTTGTAAAACCATTCATTGTTATGTGGGGTTAGAGAAATTTTTTTTATGTGGTTTTGAACGTGGCAGAGTCCTTGTGAGACATACTACCAGCAAACATCTTTCCAAAGTTCTCAGCTTTTTTATATATTTAATTATCCCTTTTAGTTAATGCTAAATTAAAAGGTCTAGTTTGATTCTGAAAAGAGCCACAGGCTTTTATTTATTTATTTATTTATTTGGGTTTTTGAGACAGGGATTCTTTGTAGCTTGGGAGCCTGTTCTGGAACTAGCTCCTGTCTTTTACATACAGTATTAGGTATGGGATCCCATAAAGCATTTAATATTTTATCTTTGGTCTCCAGTCTGTTGTTTTTCTACTGTTGACTGCCTCTCAGTTTCATTGTAGAAACAATAAATATTTGCTTGTCATAGATCTCCCAAATCCAGTGTGTGCTTTGCTGACTTGAGATACTATAATCTCTGTCCCAACTATATGATATTCTTCTGTTCTCTCTTTTTTTCATATTCTTTGTCTGTTTTTTAATTTTAATTTTTTTTATTTTATATACCAATCACAGTTCCCCCTCCTTCCCCTCCTCTCTCTTTCTCCCCCACGTACCCTCCAACCCATCCCCCCATCTACTCCTCAGAAAGGGTAAGACCTCCCATGGGAGTCCATAAAGCCTGACACCTTAAGCTGAGGCAGGACCAAGCGCTTTCCCCTTGCATCAAGGTTGAGCAAGGCATCCCACCATAGGCAATGGGCTTCACAAAGGTAGTTCATGCACCAGTGATAGATGCTGATCCCACTGCCAGGTGCCTGTCAAATGCACGAAGCAACACAACTGTTGCCCACAGTCAGAGGGCCTAGTTTAGTCCCATGCTTAAATGGACAACTGCAAGCGTTAAGTGCAGTGACCAAATGACTAAGAAGCACGTCTTAGTTACCTTTCCTACTCCTGTGATTAACTGCTACAGTGAAAGCAGCTTAACTGGAAATGGGTTCATTTAACACACAGTTCCAGGTTAGTACATTATGACGGGGAAGACACAGCAGCTGGAGCTTAGCTGATCTGGTCATATTATATAATGCACTCGGAAGAAGAGATCAATGAGTGTATGCATGTGTGTGCCCACTGCACATGCCCTGTTCTTAAACAGTTCAGAATCAACTTCTTAAGGAACAGTGGCCAGAGTGGGTGGATTTTCCCACCTCAATAAATATAATCAAGATAATCTCCCACATACATGACAACATGCCAACCCAATCTAAACAGTTCTCCCATTGAGACTTTCTTCACAGGTGGTTCTATGATGTGTCCAGTTGGAGATTGAAACTAACCATCACAGCTTCCAGAATGTTCTCAATGCAAATTCTGTGGATTCTACTCCACTCTCCCACCATATTTATGCTTTACTTCTCACTAATTTAGTCTATCTCATGTCATAAAAGCAAAGCAATTTGAACATCTTCATCGCACTACAACATATTTTAGGAAAGTAATGGTTTGTATGTGATGGAGGAAGGTCATTGGTTAAAAAATAAAGAAACTGCTTGGCCCTCATAGGTTAGAACATAGGTGGGTGGAGTAAACAGAACAGAATGCTGGGAGGAAGAGGAAGTGAGCTTAGATGCAGGGCAGCTCCTCTCAGGGCAGACGGGATGAAGCTCCGACCAAGGATGGATGTAGGCTAGAATCTTCTGGGTAAGTGCACCTTGGGGTGCTACACACATTATTAGAAATGGGCTAGTCCAGGTGCGAGAGTTAGCCGAGAAGAGGCTAGATATAATGGGTCAAGCAGTGTTTAAAAGAATACAGTTTGTGTGTTGTTATTTCGGGGCATAAGCTAGCCAGGCGACCAGGAGCTGGGGCGGCAGGAACACAGCCCGCAGCTCCTACTACATGTATGCCACACTTCTAGTGTCTAGAAAATGAGCTAATAATAAAAGACACTGACTGAAAACATACTTAGATTAAAAGTTTAAAAGACCATCATGGGAATGCATTCTACATCTAGCTGCTTGAAATAATGGGCAGAAGAGAATCCATAACTTAAACACAGTGATGAGAATCATTATTCTCCACCTATGAGAGGTAAAAGGGAAGTATGAGGTTGATTTAATTTCATGGGTCTGATAATCATTAACTTTTTCTAAGTGAATATTAGAAAGAATAATATCATTGATTGCTACAGTGTATACTGAAACTCCCAAAGAACTCTACCAATGATTTTTACCACACAATATTCACAAGATCACTACAGATTGTTGTTGTTCTGCATCTGTGAAGACTCAGAAAATAATTGGACTACAAAATTGAAGAGTTCTACAAATTTTCTTTATTTAAGTTATTATATCCAATATTAACTACTGCATTATGAACAAAAATACAATATTACATTTCATCTTTTAATAACTATAGGGTCACTTTGTCAACATATTTTAATTATTATTTAACTATCAAATATTCATTATGAAGATTCATTATTTTGGATTTTGTTGAGTCTATTTGGACTTATAAGAAGCCTGGTGACTTGGGCATCTGTTTCTGCACACAACTTCTTGTTTTGGTTTGTCTTTCTTTTCTTTTTTCTTCTTTTAAGACAGGGTCTTAGAAAGCCTAGACTGGACATAGTGAATATTAACTTCTGAAATTGCAGGTCTGCATTAAGGTGCTCATTTCCATTCAGATCTTCCATGGCGTCACTTTTGATGAAACAGACCTCCATAAACTTCCACTGCACACTAATGAGAGACGTGGGGTGACATAAAAAAATTGCCCTCATTTGCATGGACATAGGTTTTGCTTTTATTTTACATCTTGCAAAAGGATACAGTTAGCTTTATGGAGTCTCAGACAATCGAAATGTTACGGTATATCCACAAAGAGATTGTGAGAGCTGAACAAGCAGTACAGTAAGGCTTTCATAGTAATACTGTTAACTGAACTCTTCAACATCCAACAAGAGGCTATGCTGTTGGAATTGAGCCACTGTGCTTAAAGAAATGGATTCATATGTCTAATATTACAATTAGATAATTATCAATACTTTTTAGTCAATAGAAAAAAATCACACTGGATTGGTTTTCAGGGCTAGTGACATCTTGGCTAGTCTATGGGATTTGAAGTGTTTTGAAATATTAGAGATTGGTTTGTTTCAAAGGTATAAATTACACAAATCTACTGTTCTTTGTGAAGTTGAGGCAATTGATGAAGCCATTCATATCTTGCAAGGAGAGATAAATTTAGCATAAAAGAAATGAATTGAAACCCAAGTAACATACACAGCAATGACGTATGTATTTTTCATTTGTATCATATAAGCATGAAATCTCATTCATATAAGCATTTCATTCATATAAGCATGAAATCTCAAAACCATATGAATTTGAATCTAAGAAGGACTCTATCTGAAATGATCCTGAGGGCATTATGCCAACATTTATATAATGGCTCCAGTGAAACAGAAATCCCTACATTCATTCAGAACTTGAGAGAATGGGTAGGAAATGAAATCATCACTAACACAAACATAGTAAGTCTTAAGAGCTCAGTATGACAATATCTGATTTCTTCCCATATTTAGTTAGCCTGGATATGATATTCATTCAGTGTGTATGCATGTATTATGAGTATGTGTGTGTATGTGTGTGAGAATACTCATGCACACCTACATGCACTGGCTAGCCAGTAGAATTAGTCTTTGTTATCTTAATAAATATTTCAAAGTCATTTACAGTGAAGAAAATGGATTGCAATGGAAATTTTCAAGTAAGAGATAACAAAATTGGCCTCTAGGTTGATAACTAAGTGGGAGGGGCAGTTGAAGAACAGTATAGCTTCCACTACTTACCAAGGGATTAAAGAGATATTACTCAGGTAAGAAAAATGATATTGTAGAAGAGGTGGCAAACAAATGAATGTAAGAGCCAGAGGAAGGGGTAGAGTGTTGTAGAACATTGAATTACAAGCTAATATGGCCATTACATACCTGAACTTCCTGAAGCTTTGATGACCTGCAAGAGATCTACTGGGATAATCAACATTCTGTCATGGAAGGAGGGGAAGTCACAATACAACAAAGTTCCCTGAGGATGTAAAAGAAGTTAATGATTGCTGGGGGAGAGAGATACATTTTCTTCAGTGCTATAGCTACAGCTATGCTCAGGAAATGCTGACCTGAGAAGTGGAAGGTAACACTGGAAGAAGCACAGAGGATGCACCTCAGAGGTAATGGGAAGTTTTCCATGTAGGAATATGAATGGTTTTTTTTTGCAATTTAAGTGACCTTTTTGCATAGGGATCAAACATAGTAGTGGTGGGACTTTATGTTTGGCTAATATTATTACATGAAACTAGAACTCAGGGATAGAAAATATTTTGACATTTCAATAGTACAGATAAATTTCTAAGTACAAACAATTAGGAGATTGTTATCTGGGTGTTTTTCTTGCTTCAAAGACACCCAAAATGAAACTGGTGGTGATGTAAGACCTTGATTTAATATTTACATCTCAACTTTTCAAGATTATTGTGTAAATTGAAGTGTGAACGCCTGAAAGAAATTCTCAGCTTTCCATCAGAGCTTTCCTTTAGATGTAATCTCTAGGGAGACAAGTTAAGGAATAAATTCAAAATCCCTTGTTACAAATGTATGGTCATTGAAAATTGTTTTTTATCTGAACTCAAAAGATGCCAAACTGAGGCTTATTACATTTGGCCAAATTGGCCAAGCTTTTGAGAAGGGCAACGCTACAAACAGTCAATAGAAGTGAGAGCCCAAATGTCTGGTGGGGTGTTCAGGGGAAGGACTAACCACAGAAGGTTAGCAGTCAGAAATCGCAGCGCTCCAAACTACAATGACACGGGTCAGTGTGCAAATGAGGAATATTCTAGGATCAAAGAAACCACTATTTCAAGTTGCTCACTTGGACGTACTGCAGCAAATGGGAGCTTGGGGGCACAGAAAGGAAACCCACACTGAAGGAGAAGTAATGGGTTACAGCTTGGGCAGAAACCCAATGTACTTACTAGAGATACCCAAAGTAGGGTGAATCCCACATTTTATATTGTTCTTCTCTTTGGGGCAGATTTTTAAATCGACAGGACGAGGCTGCAGTATCACTTAATTTGTCAAGAATCTCAAGCTGCCACTGAGCATTCATGTGGCTGAAAAGGGCTCTGCATAGAAATTGGGGCAGGCTACAGACTCCTGCAGCTGGGCTCCTTTCTCACCTTTTTACAGTATATGGATTGTTTACATATGAAAATTAAGATCCTTTTATCACATGAGAGATATTGGAAGTAGCATCCTAGCCTCAGTAACATACTCAGAACCCAGATCATGGTTTTTTAATAATGACTCAATAAAGAGAGCCAAAGTTTCACAGAGAAATGACTGATTTTGGGCGAGGTAAAGAAATGTGAAATGAGCTTGGAATATCTCCAAACTAGAGATAATAGAGATAATGGAAGTGTCTGGAGAGGAGGAAGAAGAACTGGAGAAACAAAGGGAGAGGAAGAAGAAAGGGAGAGAGGCAAAGAGCATGAAATGTAAAAATAAAGATATACATGCAATATAAATTTAAAAATTGAATAGACAGATAAATAAAGAGGAGAGATAAATGTTCCTGTTAAGAACATTCCTTGAATGTTGTTTCTCCACCTGGAGGGACAGAACTGGTAGCCTCGTTCATACGAGCTGGATATAGTTATTCCCCCAACAGCTGGCTATAATCACTCTCCAAAAAAACACCACAAAGGAGAGAAATTCAAAAACTAACAAATAACAACAACAACAAAAACAAACCAACTCTGTGGCTGAGAAAAACGGCAAAGGCTCCAACTCTGCCAAGTGAGTCACAAATCAATCACCTGAGCACCAGTCTTTGACACTTTCCCTCTGTGCTCCTTGTCCCACCAATCCCAACCCTGGTCCAACCACAAGAACCATGTGACAACTCGATATTTAGTAATTTCTAAGACTCTGCACCCAGCCACGCAGAGCTGCCAAAGCAACAAGATCAAAGGAAGTTTGAAAAACTGTAACAGCTAAGAAGACTTTACTGAGACTTATTAAAATCCACTTTGATATCTTGAATGAGATCCTGCAGGGGAAATCAGATCATGTGGAAAACCTAAGATGATTGGAATGAAGTGTGAACATGAGTCAATAGAAACACGCCAATGTTGGCGCATTAGCTGTGAGTGAATTAGCTCACAAACAAAAGGTGTTAATAATTGGGGAGGGAGAATACATTTGGACTTTTTTTCCCGAGAAACTCAAATTATTCTCAAACTGTTTAATAATAAACAGAAAATTTTCTTAATAATACAAATGCCCGTGTGTACTGTGCCTTCTCTTTACCTCAATTTCTGTCCCATACAGATAGACATGTGGCTCAGCCCACAACTTCAAAGGAATATAGCCTGTTGTTAACATCTTGCCAACTTAACTTTGGAAGGTGCATAATTCTCCCAGCAATTAAAATTCATCTGAAACACATTACACTGTTAATTCAGAGAATATGACTATGAGGTAACAGAGAAACAGTGGAAAGGGGAAGAAAATTTAAGGAAATGCCAAAAAAAAAAAATAAACCCACAAAAAGGCATGGTGAAGAGAGAGATGTTCCAGGAAGCTTAATGAACCAGAAAGAAAGGAAATTTGCACATTCTCTATCTACTTAACTTCCACCTTATACCCCATAACCCTCATCTTCTACCAGATTCAGTTCCTACATCACCCAACTCAGTGCTGAAGAAAGAACAATTGATAATGGAGATGTCATCAAGTCCTTTTGGTCAACACTAGATGCTCCACCAGCAGCCCCCTGCACAAAGGAACACTAGTAGATCATGAACATTCTGTAGATGTAAAGAGTCTTGTGGTTATCCTGATTCCTGTCATCACTGTCAGCATGGAGAGGACTCCAGTCAGAAGAAAAATATAGTGGAAAATCTACATTAACCTCAAAACTTGAATTTCCAGATCCATACAGATATGAACCAACAACAAGTACAGCACAATATTTCAGAAATTTAAAATATGAGAAGACAAATTATGACTCAAAAGACTGAAGGGGAACCTAAGAAAATGGAAAATATTGCAATGCTAGATATTAATATCTTAAAATATTTAAACTGATATTGAATTGATTAAAAATATTTTGGTAGGTCTTAAGAAGAAAAACATAGCAATAGCAAAGATTTCTTGACAGTAAGAGTCTGATTTCAATATCAGTACATTACCTCTCAATTCATAGCAATCCAAACACTGAGAAAAACAAAAACTGCCATTTAGAAAGCAAATATCTTTCTAAAATATTTGAATATTAGAGAGAGAGAGAGACAGAGAGAGAGAATGAGAATAAGAGACAGAGAGAAGGAATCCTATATTCATTACTCTGCTGTTACAATGAAATATCACAACTGAAAGAGAATCATGAAATAGTTTATTTTTGCTTAAGGTGTCTGAGGAAGAGTCTATACAGTGAGAAAGCATGGCAGCAGGGACTGTAGGAGGAAGCTGAGATGTCATGTCTTAAACCAAAAGTACTAAGCAGAGAGAGTGAACAGGAGTGAATCAATGTTGTTGATTCCCCAAGACCAATCCCAGTAATGTGTTTCTTCCAGCAAAGCTGTGTCACCTCTCTAAACAGTGCCACCAAGTGATGATGCAGTGTTCAAATATCCCTGTTAGGGATATTCTCATTCAAACCACCACAAGTTTAAAAAAAAAAAAAAAAAAAAAAAAGTACTAAACATTACTGACAGATTTGGGGAAGTCACTGTCTATACTGCAGAACACTGAAAAAATAAAACAGATTTGTTCTTGCTGCCTTTCTGTTGCTGTGATAAATAGCATGGCCAACAGCAACCTATTTCGACATTACCTAGGGACACAAAGGCAGGAATTTGAATCAGAAACCGTGGGAAAATGTAGCTTAATAGCATGCTCCCTCTTTCTTGCTTAACCACCTTTGTTACAGAGCCCAGCCCCAACTGCCTAGGGATGGCACCACCATGGGTTGGGCCCTATTGCATCATTTAGCGATTAGGAAAATGCCTCATAGAGCAGAATGATCTGAGCAGTTCTTCAATTGGAGGTCTTTCTTTCCAGGTGATCTAGGTTTGTGTCAAACTGACAGTGAATGCTGACTATGAAAGTGGTGAAACCAATTCTTAAAGGCAGGGCAGAGGTGACCGAACAAAACTTGTCCTCACTTTGAGATAGAATCTCTCTCTCTCTCTCTCTCTCTCTCTCTCTCTCTCTCTCTCTCTCTCTCTCTCTCTCTCTCTCTCACACACACACACACACACACACACATACACACACATACACACACACACAATTCTGTGGTGATAATCCTGACTCCTAAGAACTAAAAGGAAAATATTATTATTACCCCAACACATAAACAGATGTTTTAATTTTAAAACAAGCAAATTTAAATCAAAGTAAGTTCAACAATTAATATGAGAAATGGTAGAGTATTAGGTGGTAAATCATGGACGTTAGAGATGACAGAGTAAAGATTATCCCTTCAAGATTCCTTGATAAACGGATCCTAGAATCAGGAGGTTATTAGACTAAAATACCTAGTACCAGAAGTGGGGTGCCTTCTATGTAGTTGATGGTTAGGGAGGTCACAGAATCCCTGAAAACAGTGCAAAGTCTTACCATTCCTTGTGGCTGCCCTCCAGAAAGGCATAACATCCTATATGGAAGGATATAGGATCACTTCAGTTTCATTGCATTAAGTTTTAATAGAAACATAAAATAATCAGTGAAAGGCTGTCTGAGAGTTCAAACAATTACAAAGTAGTACTGATAGCCAGCATTTGAAACAGTAGAAGAATACAACCCAGATTTAAAAAAAAAAAAATACTTAGGTCAGGGATTATTTTGTGCAATGTCATGACCATAAAATAAAAATTTGATTAAATTCAGATAAGCTGCTAGGAGAACATCATGGTGATATACAGATTAATAGAAATGGGTTAAATTAATATGTAAGAGATTAGCCAAGAAGGAGCTAGAGCTAATGGGCCAAGCAGTGATTTAATTAATATAGGCTGAATTTGCATGTAAAAAAATAAGCAAGGAAGAAATCGAAAGCTAGAAAAACTTGAAAATATTTGAAGTATTATTCATCTAACAAGAATTAATATCTAGAACATATGACTTTTACAAAACTCAACAACAAAAGCTTCAATAATCAAATTTTAAAATGGTCAAAAATTCTCAATAGGTATTTCTCAGAAGAAGACATGCAAATAGCAATACGCACATGAAAAACTGGAGACTATCACTGATTAACCAGGAAATACATAGACTGTCTCATTCCGGGTAGAACACTTAAAATTTAAAAAAAAAAAGGCAAAATACAGCAAATTCTGGTGTAGATGTTAAAAACAGAGACCTTTAAATCCTTGGTGAGAATGTACATAAATTACTTCAATCGTTATGAAAACTCATTTTTAAATATCTAAAAATGGACCTAGAAGTTTGGTTCAAGGTTACAGTGAGTGCTTAGCACATGCAAAGCCCTGGGTGTAATCTTAAGCACCACATATGAGTTAAGAAGGGGGCGTTGCTAATGATGAAGCAATGCCACTGGAAACACATACCCAAAAGAAATTCGATCGGCAAGTTGAGAAGATGCTTGCACTGGTATGTGCCTTGCAGCTTTATTCATAACACACAAAATACAAATTCAACCAAGGTGTCTATCCATGAATGGATAGCAAAATGTGGCAATGGGCTACCATAGGAAGAATACAGACATCTGAGACATCAGGAAACTGAAGAAAATTCCTGTCTAGCAACACAGATGAGGACCAAAGGGCAACCAACTGTGTGTTTTCACTCATTTGTAGGAACTAATTGATCTCAGAAGAGAGAAAGGCGAATGGTCACTAGGAACTAGAATCTGGTAAGGTACAAAAGTGGAGGATGGACAGAAAACAATCAAAGTTCAGTAAAACAAGTGGAATTCACTCAGGGGCTCCACAGGTTGCTATAATATGTGTTTCAAATTAACTAGTAGAATCTAAAGTTTCCCAACACAGAGATGCTTGCTGCTTGAGATGAAAATGATAGTTATCCTGATTTGATCATTATGCATTGGATAAATACATGGAATTATATATAAACACTGCCTTGATATGAATACGGAATTTTGAGAACCGTGAGTACTGTGTTCTAATCTAAAGCATCTTAAACTATGTTATTATGGGTGTCTTGACTCCACTGAGATTTGAATGCAGACGATGAGAGATGCCCTTGATATGGTCACCTGTAAAGATATGAGCAAAACAGCCCTGAGCAAAGGAGTTGAACTGCAATGACGTCATCTCACTACAGTTCAGTTCGTACCCAGTTGCACAAGTATCTGGATGCCTCAGCTCTATGAGTAGAGGCCAGGCATAGTGCTTCACTCCATATTCGCCAGTCATTGGTGTGGTCTGCATTCATGGGAGGTGTGTAATGCTGGACCAAAGAGCTGATTTCAGCCAGGAGCAAAGTCCAGCTATGCTCTCACTGGCCAGCGCTGCAGACAGCTGGGAAGTCAATGCCTCCATCCTGAGATCTGAGTCAGGAGGTGCCCACTAAATGGCCCGTCTACTAATTAAGTCAAACTGAAGCATAGTCTTACAGTAAATTTACTCTGTCATTGCAACATTTACATCTCCATAAATCAGGGTTTCAATTAATACCCACCAGCCCTGCTTGCACACTTATTCTTTTTACTCGGTTGGTTCCCCTCGTTTGCTACCAAAGAACATTTTGTCTGTCCTCTGACCTCTGAGTCTCACTCTTCCACCTTCTCTAACTTTTGATTTTCTTACCTGCTTTATAAAACACTGTCATTTTATTCTGCACCATCAAATTACAGAATGCAATCTCCATGGATAAGAGCATGGGGTGAATCTAAAAAGACCTTATAAACATGGCTACATTAATTTAAGAGGAAGAGGACCCGGATGGACTTGCATGTTTTAAAGTATGCTAGCAACTGTATTTCTTTTCACGGTTCTCTCTCTGGGGAAGAAAATCTCTCGTAACAATGTCCCCTGAAAGGGTAAGCTCATGAAATCACTCCAGATAGAAGATCATAAAGAAAGTAATATTTCATTAAAAACTAATTGATATTATCAATAAGCCTCAGTAAGTAAAAGTCACTTTAAGAAAGACAGGATAAATATTAAGGCACAGGGTGTGGGGATATGTACCTGCAAAAGCGTGTGCTGTGGGAAAAGAAAATACACTCTTATTTCAAAGAACATGCATCCTGAGGCCGTTGTGTAGTTGAGTCTGAGTGGTTGAGTTATCTAGAAAAAAAGTTTTCAGTTTATCAAGAAAGGACATGACACCCTCTCTTGTTTTTAAATTGTTTTTAGAGACTGTTGTATGTGTTAAATTGTTTTTCTTAGATGAAATGTTTACATGTTGTTTTGTATATTTATCCTGGGTCATGGTTTTGAAATCTTCTAGAATGTCAAAAAATTAGTCTCTCAGATTCACGCTGTTTTAGATTGGATCTCTGGTTTCACAGCACAGGCCCAGTCCAGTTTTTAACATTACATTTACTTCTTGTCTCTGTTGTTACTGCTATACTCTCAAGGTCCCTGGCTTGGTATTTTGGCGGCATTGGAAGACTGTTATTCTTGCTAACACCTATTCAGAAAAGGTGTGTGCTGTTTAATTATCATACGTTGACAATCTTCCAGGAAAATAAAGTCACTAACTTTATTGAATGCCTAATACCTACTAATGTGTGAGGTGAAGAACAGAGATGTCTCAGGTAGAAAACCTGGTTCCTCCATGTAACATTTTGTATAGTTGCTTTGTCTTTGGTCAGTCAATTAAGAGAATTATTGCTTCATTAATAATGCAGGAGTTACATGATCTCTATTTATGATCTTACAAATACAGAAGACCTAATAGTTTGTTGACAACCAAATCTGTTTTTTAGTAATGTAGAAGTCCATAATTTATATAAAATTTGTGATTTATATAGGGCCTATTACAAGTTAATGGGAGCACCAATATATATTAAAACTTACAATTAGTATAAAACAACCTATGTTACAGCATCTATTAACCAAGGATTTTATGAAAATTATGTTGTGATAATGATAATAGTAATAATAATAATATCAGCAGTAGCCAAGTCTCTTCTGCCTGTCCTGCATTCCTCTTCCTAGATTGTAAAAATTCTGAAGGTTCTCTGCACTGCTCATTGTCCTTTTACTGTATCCTATGGGCATATTCTGAAACTCCAATTCATGAATGATTCATTCACACATTCATTAGAAAAGGGTGTATTCCATGTCTCTTGTATACTACAGAATGGGAAAGATTTGTAAGACAGGGTAAATAAATGAGAATCAGGTCTCTACCCTGATGGTCCTATGTGCTACAAGATAGGAGAGGCCATGCTTAGGTCTTGAGCAGGTTTATTCTGATGGTGCAGCCTCTGAACTACATTGGAATTCCATGGAGATGGAATTCCAATCAGTGAAATCAGATATAAGAGTATTTTTACTTTATGGGCACAACCACACAGGAGTATGAACAGTATTATTGGACAATGCAGGCAAAAAAAAGATTTTTTTCTTTTTTGTGATGGGGTTCTTCTGTGTAATAATCATGGCTGTCCTAGAACTTGCTTTGTAGACCAGGCTGGCCTTAAACTTACAGATATCCACCTGGCTCTGCCTCCCTAGTACTAGGATTAAAGACGGGTGACATCTGTCCCAGGCCAAAGGGGAAATTTTAATTCCAGTTAAGATTAGACTTGCAGAACAGGTAGCCATTTTACTGCTGTTTTTGGCATATTAAGGATTGAACCAATGGCTTCATGATGTAAATCAAGTGTTCTACCACTGAGAGACATCTGTCACTCTGGTGTTTAGTTAAGACAAGATCACATTATGTCACTCAACAGGGCTGAACTTTCTAATTCTTGTGGCCAATGCCATCCACACTCTGGGATTCTAGTCACGAGTCTTCCATAAGACATAACAATGCCAGTCAAAGAGTCCATGCATTTGCATTAGGTAAATGCCAGTCACAGAGTCCATGCATTTGCATTAGGTAAATAAGTGAATAATGGACCAAGCATTTTAGGAAAAGAATGCTGCAAACAAACAAAAAAAAAATTCACAAGGGGATACATAGGCTCCATTTGAATAGATGAATAATTTTTGCTTTGTTAAACACCCTTCATTGCACTCAATGAACACCGATTGGCACAAGAAGACCAAGGCACTAAGGAAAATATGTTTCAGGATAAACAAGTCCTGCCTTAATCAAACAGATTCGCAAAAATGTCTTTTATCACTAGAGGTTACATAAATCAAACACCCTGATTCTAAAGAATGTGGTTGGTGGTTGAGCTCATTTGTTCACTGCCAAAGACCTTAGTCAAGCCCAAGATATAATTTCAATACTGTGAGATGGGTGAATTACTGAAAGGAACTTCATACTTCATCATTTCTATCAAATCAGTTCTAAAAACAGGGAAAGAAGAATGTTTGAAAAATAACCTATGATTATCTGTTTCTATCATATGTAATAGCTATGTCAGGTATCAAGTGAAGGATTCATCAAGCTTAGAATACCACCATTTTATTCCGTGTTCAGAGATATAAGGATCTGAGTCTTCAGCCTGGACAGCATTGACTTTGAAATGAGAGACTGCATTCTCAGATGCTAAAACTCACCAAGCCAGTTCCACAGAAGTACTTTCAGTAGAAGGGGACATGGCATATTTGACAAAGCCAGAAGAGGAGAGTTGGTTCTCTCATAAAAAGACCTACCTTCCTTTGGAGGAGGTAGATAGATAGGTGGATTGTACTTTGTGGAGGAAAAGACCAACACAAAATAGAAAGAGAGCATGTCTGTGTGCGACTGTCTCTCCTAGAACACCCTTCATTTTGGAATCAATATGACACTACATCGGTGAATACTGACAGCTGAAGGATTAAATAACAACCTTCAAATCACAAAATGTTTAAACGGTAGAGATCAGAGTGATACTAGGTTTTATTGAAGCATGGACCATTCTCAGGAATATCATACTGCCTTAGTTTCTTCTCCAGGGATACAGTGTAATACTCTGACATTAGCCATTTGAAGAAGAAAGGGGTTTATTTAGCTCACAGTTCTGGGTTACAGTCCATCATGACAGGGAAGTCAAGCTATAAAGCTTGAATCATATTGAAAATCAGAAGAATTCTCACAATCAGAAGAGAGCAGTGAATGCATGCTAGTACCCCACTCCCTTTTTCTAATTGTATGCCCAAGTCCTGTCCACAATTCAAATGGGTCTTTCCAGAACAGTAGACCATAATCTTAATCAGTCATGCTCAGAAGCCCATCTTGTGGGTAATTCAAGATTGATAATTAACACTATCACAACTACATGACATGTTTGAGTTCAGATGACATCATTTCTCCAAGCGCTCTCTCTGGATATACCACTTAAACTTATTATCAAAGGACCACATGATATTTGTGATATGGGAATACAAAAACATGTCTTTTCAACTCTGGAATGGACTACATTTTCTCCAACATTAAATTTCAGAGCTGAGAGCTTCACCGGGGCTGCTCAGGGAACCAGAAAGGTCTATGGTGTTCAGCCTTTCGCTCTTCCTCCAACTGTACATTCATTTGTGGATTTGCATAAGAACTTAGTGGATCTCCTGTGGAAATCAGCATCAGTCATCTCTGGAGTTGTATCCACATATGCCTCTTAGCAAGATCAGTTGGTTCTAGAAGCTGAAGCTGTGTTCTAGACACTGAATGTGAGGAAGGCAATGGCATTTGGGAGTGACTGACTAGATAAACATTCAGCAAGAAGACTTTCAAGGAACACATAAAAGAGCCCTGTTGAGACAACATCCCAGTAGTGTCTTGTGACCTTGTGTTGTTCAGTGAGCAACAACCCCAAGCAAACTGCCCATCGCAAGAAAAATGCTAGTCAATATTTGCAATTCTTGCTTCTGCTTCAAATAGTTCAATATTCAGAGCAGTGTGAAGGAATAACAGATAGAACAATGTGTAGAGGTGTAGAAACTGACTCCAGATATTCATACTAAAAGCATGCAAGCCTGAGGTAGCTCTAAATTGGAGGGTATAGTGGAATAGACGCAAGAGGAAAGCTTTAAATTCCAAGTTTTATCGTTATACTAATCTGATATGCTTAACATCCCTAAGATCAAGTCAGGTAATGGGAAGGGAGATGGGACAAAACCTGGCCAGAGGAGTGACAGCAGAAAAGCTATCCTTTTCATTCCTCGAAATATATCAATAAATTAACAATACAAGCTTGATATCACACAAATATTAAACATTTGAATTTAATGAATATGAAGTAATTCAATTTTTGTAAAATTATTTCTTCTAGAACTTGAGATGTCAGGATCACAATGAAGCAGAGATGTTATTATTGTTACTCTATATATTATTACAAATATGAATTTGGTAGATCAGATACATATGTCATTTCTAAGCATCAAAATTATAAGTCTACATGATCCTGCTTGGTTGTTTTAGAGCCCTGCATGTAATCTGCTAAGGACTGACTTGGAAAAACTGGTCTAGGTCCTGGGAAGGCTGCATGCATACATCATATATATATATGCATATATATGCATATATATATGTATATATATCCTACTATCTGTACTAAATTAGTTTATTACTAAATAGAAAGATAATTTACTAAGTCCATAGTATAGAGTAGTAAAGTTAAGAATAGTTTTATACTTTTTATTCTAGCTTCTATTTAGGAGAAAGTTAAGAGGGATTCAAAAATGAAATTTTCTTTCTTAATTACTGAGAAAAATATAAAATATTCATAAGAAAGTAGAAGGAGCTTTTGATAATATTGATCAAGATACACAAGAATAAGAAAGACAAATGTCTATTTCCTCTTGTGTAAAATCTCGACTTAATAAAATATATAAACCTAGGGGGTGAAGCATAGTTACTGAGTCAGCTCAGCAGTTGAAAGTAGGGTTTGCTCTTGTAGAAGACACAAGTTCAGTACCAAGAACCTAGATCCACCTGTAATCTTCCGGAAATCCAATGCCCTCTTCTGTCACCTATGAATACCTACAGTCTCATACACAAAAGTCCATACACACACATATACATATAAGATACTTTAAATATAAAAGAGTTTATTTGAGACAAGAAAATACATGATGGGACAAAAATGATAGCAATATAGTCATCATATAATTGAAATATATTGTGTACGTGTCTGAAAACGTCATAAGGAGTTCCACTATTGTTTAAAATGGCTAGATGCTAATTTTAAAAAGGGATTCAGGTTATGGAGTAATATTTGTTCTTTTCTTTCATGCACTGCTGCTTTTGCAATTTCTGATAGAGAAGAGCCTGCCAAGAAAGGTCTGGAAAGTGGACAAGAAGTCCACTCATGTCGCTGCTGTCAAGCAAGGCTCCTTGGGGAAGAGATGAAAAGTTAATGTTCAAGTTGCCTAAATGAGGGTTAACAGGCTGATTTCTGCAGCTAACCCATGCCAGGCATAGCATAGAAGTCCTTTGCAAGTAGAGGGCACCTGTTTTCAGGACTGGAAGATGGATTGGCATTATATATTTTATTATTAAAAAGGCAACACTGGAGATGATTAAGTTTCTAGGAGCCAGCCAGTGCATCAGATAAGAGGCGGCTAGCTTTGAGGGTAATTTCACCACTGTGTAGCAATCTGAAAATGAGAAAAATGTTGTGTCCAATGGAATTCATCAAACCCCTTTTTTTCCACCACGAAATATTTGTTAGTAACATAAAGCCAACAGCATGAGTCAAGTATCAGAATTATGGTAAAGATTCCTTAAGAAAATGAAGTAGAAATTTGCCACTGTTAGTGATAAAAGGATGTACAAGATGGATTGCTTTTCCCCAAGTTTAACTATGTGTAATTTATATACTATGACATTGTTTATGCAAAAACCCTAAACAAACAATGCTGTCCAAGGACAATAAGGGTTCTAACTTTTATTCTCTACTGAACCACCCAGATTATATACTAATAACTACACCTCTCTCTTAAAAATAGGAAAAGCATGAAATAGCTTAGAAGTTTTCAATTAAAAATTAAAAGTTTAAATTTAGAAATGTAAATAAAATGTGAATAGCTACCAGCATTCCAAATCTACAGAAGTCTAGCAAGATGCAATGGGAAATATCAGCACTTGACACTGGCTTCCCAAACCTCATACCTATGCTGTCATTCTTTCGGTATCTCAGACATTTATCCATGTGTCTGAAATTTGTGCTCCTGAATAACAATGTGCCATGCTTGGAGTATATGAGGATTGGGAAGCAACTGCATTCAATGGTTTCAAATACTGCCAGCTAGTAATCACTTTGGGTTTTTTTTTTTTTTTTTTTTTTTTGGATTTTTCGAGACAGGGTTTCTCTGTAGCTTTTGGTTCCTCTCCAAACTAGCTCTTGTAGACCAGGCTGGCCTCGAACTCACAGAGATCCGCCTGCCTCTGCCTCCCTAGTGCTGGGATTAAAGGCGTGCGCCACCAACGCCCGGCTAGTAATCACTTTGTTAAAAAAATATTTTATGTAAACATATAAACATTCAATAGTTGTTATCGGTCTATCATGGTGCAATGTAACAGTCTTTGCGTAGCCCTATCCTTTCCAGGTCTGGAAATACAGGAGAGATATCCTACCATGCCATACCTTACAATCACCTATTGAGTCACACAGATCTCTTTTTTGTCTCCAAAGGAAGCAAAATGTACAACCAACTAATATGTAAGTCCTCTATAGGTGGAAAGGCTAACATTTTTTTTGAGAATTTAAATCATATAGAAGCCAAAAGTATAGTAAAACTATTTTTCCTTCCTCTGGAAAGTTTGGATTTATACTGCTGTGTTCAGCTCCAGACACAAATGTGGATTATTAACTTAATAGCGTGCTCAGAGTCACTTTTTTATTTATTAAGGTTTTACTATAAATAGAGCTAATACTTGCCCTATTTTAGACTGTTATAGTTCAAATCCAAAATCAAAATGTACTTCTATTTGAAAACTACCCTATGTACTTGCTCTTCATACACCAATGTTTATTTATAAAGCAAGCAATATTTAACTAAAAACAATAAGATCACACTTAGAAATTTAAATGATTTAAGACATAATATTAAATACACAGAGTGAGTTTCAGAACCACTGCAGGGCATAAGCTCAGAGAATATCCTCAGTGGGTATATTTAAAGAAAGATACCTACTGGGTTTTGAAGAATGAGTTAGAGTTTTCTGTAAAGAAGGCTCAAATATTAGAAATCTAGTCAAAAGCAAATAACAAATTTTATAATAATGAAAGGAGTACATCTTTACAAATATCATCCCTTGAAAACTCTTATAATGGATAATAAGATGTTACATAAAGAAATCGCATCTCTTTGTAGTTGCTTTTTCCATGGCTATGACCAAATACATGGCTAGAAGTGACTTTAGGAAATGAGAATTTATTTGGGCTGGTGGTTTGTAGGTATAGTATGCCCACAAGAAAGGAAGGAAGGAAAGAAGGAAAGAAGGAAAAAAGAAGGAAAGATCAGTACTCAGTTGGCTGTCTTCTTTCTCCTTTCTCATTCAGTATAGAACAGTCCATGAAAGGATGTCTCTCACACTTAATAGCTAAAAATGAACTCACGGACACACCCCAAAAGTGTGTCTCACTATTATGCTGGTGGTTTCTTCATTCAATCATTATGATAATTAAAGTTAACCATCACACAACTGACATGCAAGTATATGCTGTCACCATGCCAACCTAATTTCTGTATCCTTCCAGGTTTAGTGTATGTGCTACAAAGATGAGCACTATGTTGAATTCTTATTTCATCTTCCAAATCTCAGAAATGTCAGCTAAAACTTGAATCAACATATTCCCTGTCAACTGAGTTATACATAATTATATAAAATTATGCATTATACACACACTTATATATACATATATATAAATATATATGTGTATATATATGTGTGTGTGTGTATATATATATATATGTATATATATAAAATAAGAAAGAATATATTGCTGCATTTCCTTGCCCATAATTGTTGGGAAACTATTAGCGAACAAGTAAAGCTGCTTTATTTTTTTTATTATTTTATTATTTATTTATTTGTTTGTTTGTTTGTTTATTTATTAAAGATTTCTGTCTTCTCCCCGCCACCACCTCCCATTTCCCTCCCCCTCCCCCATCAAGTCCCCCTCCCTCATCATCCCTAAGAGTAATCCGGGTTCCCTGCCCTGTGGGAAGTCCAAGGACCACCCAGCTCCATCCAGGTCTAGTAAGGTGAGCATCCAAACTGCCTAGGCTCCCACAAAGCCAGTACGTGCAGTAGGATCAAAAACCCATTGCCATTGTTCTTGAGTTCTCAGTAGTCCTCATTGTCCATTATGTTCAATGAGTCTGGTTTTATCCCATGCTTTTTCAGACCCAGGCCAGCTGGCCTTGGTGAGTTCCTGATAGAACATCTCCATTGTCTCAGTGTGTGGGTGCACCCCTCGCGGTCCTGAGTTCCTTGCTCGTGCTCTGTCTCCTGCTCTTGATTTGGACCTTGAGATTTCAGTCCGGTGCTCCAATGTGGGTCTTTGTCTCTGTCTCCTTTCATCGCCTAAATGTTTTTCTTTGGATTCACCTTCTTAATTAGCTTCTCTAGGATCACGCATAATAGGCTCAACGTCCCCTATTCATGGCTAGAAACCAAATATGAGTGAGTACATCCCATTTATGGGATGTAAAGCTGCTTTATATTAGCACCAATTAACTTTGTCCTTTATTCTTGCCCCAATCTATACCTGTTTAGGATTCTTTTTCTAAAGGATCTTATATCCAAACTGTTCACCTAGTTTTTATTCATCACAGACAAAATCAGTTCTCTCCAAGCAGTTCTGTGTCAGGTCAAATTTGAAGGTGGCAATCTAAACAGTGAAACCATTGTTTAGTTTCTTGCCAGGGTTTCTTTTCTTGGAGTCTCAGGAGAAACAAGAATGGTGTTAAAACTATTATAATACAGAAATAAATAAATAATAAACCTTAAGAAACAGTGTTGAGTCGCCCTCCATCTGCTGCTTGTTTCCCAAGTCATGCTTCTGTCATTGGAGTGGCATCATATTTTAACTGTTCACTGAAACCACCATAGCATCCTCATAAGTGTTGCTTGATAATAGTTGATCTGATCCTGCAGTTGTTATTCCATATTCTGTTCATTTCAAGGTCTAGTGAGTGTCAGAGCATATAAAAAGGATAATGCGGTTTAGCCTGGTACCTGTGTTCCTTACACTTAAAATTAGTTTCTTGGCCAGAGGTATTATGCCAATTTTGAATCCTATAGGAAAAGGCATCCATAATATAAATGTCTATAAAGGCCAATTAATTTTAAGGTAATTATTATGAATATAAAAAAACTAATCACACTCCATTATGGATTGAATCCATTGCAATCAAGCTGTTTCTAGATGTCCATCTGGTTCTCTTACAGAATAGTTTTACTTACCATACCCCAGTACCAATCTGTGCTGTTGGAAAGTGAGGCATTCAGCAATGGTAATAGCCACACCATCCTTGGTGAGATAGTTAATGCTCTGAGACTGTATACAGTTCCTATTTTGTTTTCTAGAACAACAGTGCTCACACGGCCATTTAAAAACACTGAGTTGGTGAAAGCAAGAAAGTTAACAATATCCTCACAAAAAGATATTCTGTCCATTTAATTGTCAAGGCTTTGATTTCAGCAAATGCTCATACATGAGCAGTCATAAGAAACAGAAACACCCACACTCTCTGCCTACTCATGGAGGCCCATCATTTATGCCATACATATTTATACAATTTTGTCCCCACTTCAAACATTCATAAAACCATATCATGATTTTATGTAGTGGCAAAAAGAGGTTCATAACTCAAAATCAAAGATAAAAATATTATCACAGAACCCTTTTTTTAAAGAAAAAACTATAGAGAATTTTTAAAAATAAGCTAGAAAGAAAGTAGAGCTATTGATAACTTTGAAATCAGAATCCATAGACGGCCGGGCAGTGGCGCACGCCTTTAATCCCAGCACTTGGGAGGCAGAGGCAGGCGGATCTCTGTGAGTTCAAGACCAGCCTGGTCTACAAGAGCTAGTTCCAGGACAGGCTCCAAAGTCACAGAGAAACCCTGTCTCGAAAAAACAAAACAAAACAAAAAAACAAAACAAAAAAGAAACCCCAAAAAACAAACAAACAAAAAAAACCAAACAGAATCCATAGACGTAAATTCTACATTCAGTTAACTAATCTCATAATTTATAAAAAAGCAACTTAAATATAAGGTACATAGAAGTGAGCATAGTGAAATAAATAGAAAAACTGTATTAAGAAAATTATGGAACGTTATGGAAGAGCATAGAAGACAATTCAGGGCTGAGAGATGGCCCAACACACATAAATGTTTATATATACAGTAAATACAACTAAAAACTTTTAAGTTAATCACTGTTTAAAGAAAAGAAAATCTATATAAATCAATATATATACAGGTCTTTCATAAGCAGAAAATTTCATCATCCTAAAATAAATAATTACCATATGAACAATTCCTATGTCTGGGATATTTGTAGCAAAATCTTATATTTTTTTCTAAGAACAATATATTTTTCCTTGGAACTAAACAAATGAATTCTAACATTAGTTGAAGCAGTAATTGTTTGCTATTTTAAAACCAATTCTAAAACTAGCCACAAAGTACATTTTTCAACTAGACTTAAGACTTTTTATGATTTTAATAAGCTCTGGACAGTGGCAGCACATGCCTTTAATCCTAATACTCGGGAAGCATACACAAGTGGATCTCTGAGTTCAAGTCAGCCTGGATGACAGAATGAGTGCCAGGACAACCAGAGCTATACACAGAAACCCTGTCTCCAAAGACTGTGTTAAGAGTAACACAACATAGAACCTGAGAAGCAGAAAAATAAGGACAATGAGTCACAGACAAGGGTATGAGGCGATTATGGTGTGTGAGCAATTGGGAGATGCTGAGTTCACCAAAAAAAAAAATGGGGTTCAGTTGTCTTCTCATAAAAAATAAGATATATTTTTATTGGATTATTTGTTCTTTTGATGATGACCAGTTTTTTTGAGTTCTTTGTATATTTTGGAGATCAGACCTCTGTTTGATGTGGGGTTGATGAAGATATTTTCCCATTCTGTAGACTGTCGTTTTGTTTTGTTGACAGTGTCCTTTGCTTTACAGAAGCTTTTCAATTTCAGGGGGTCCCATTTATTAATTATTTTTCTCAGTGTCTGTGCTACTGGGGTTTACACTTTGGTATATATCCAAAGGACGCTCAATCGTACCACACGGACATGTGCTCAACTATGTTCATAACAGCATTAGTTGCCATAGACGATCCTGTAAACAACCTAAATGCCCTTTGATCGAAGAATGGATAAGGAAAATATGGCACATTTACATAATGGAGTACTACACAGCAGAAAAAAATAATGACATCTTGAAATTTGTAGGCAAATGGATGGATCAAGAAAACATCATATTGAGTGAGGTAACCCAGACCCAGAAAGATAATTATCATATGTACTCACTCATAAGTGGTTTTTAAATATAAAGCAAAGTAAATCAGCCAACAAATCACAATCCCAGAGAGCCTAGACAACAATGAGGACCCTAAGAGAGACATACATGGAACTAATCTACATGCAAAGTAGAAAAAGATAGGATCTCCTGAGTAAATTGGGAGCATGGGGACCATGGGAGAGGGCGGAAGGGGAGATAAGAGGAAGAGAGGGGAGCAGAGAAAAACGTAGAGCTCAATAAAAGAAAAGAAAAAAATCTAGTGCCTTGTTTATAGACATCCCAAAACATTGACTATCAAACCTAGAAAACTGATTCTTTGATGAACTTAGAAAAATCTAGGAAAATATCTTTAGAAAAACTATGAAAGCAAACTTTTCTCAGAAAGGACAGTATATAAAAGGAAAGCAATATGCTTGGTTATGGAACAATTTAAATCTCTACCATATAAACTTTTGTCTTCTAAAAAAGTTTCATGTGGTCCAAAATCACACCAGATATTTTGTCTTGCGTAAACATATTATGGTTCCTCAAAATAAAACATGTCAACAAGTCAATCTTTAGAAAATAATTGGCACAAAGTATTTCATACTTATGAGTATACATCAAAGAAATTTAGTCTGTAATAAAACAAGACTGTCAGCTAGTCAAGATGTTAAAGAAAGCAGTAATTTAATAGGAAAATATTTAATTGAATTGAACAGACCATTCCTAGAAGACAAAATAACTAATAAATATGAAAATAACATTGACCCCTGGGAAATCAGGAATATATGAAAAGAAGCAAAGAGCTGTGATAGCACATGTATGGCATTTATAAAACTAATTTGGAGAGTAAAAGCCTGATTGAACTGAAACATACATCATACTCTGGTAAAATTCATCCCCTCGGTTTGAACTAATATAAAAATTCACAAAAGTATTAAGAAGCCTAGAGCAACACAAATAATGCAATACATTTGCACAACAAACCATTATGGAACTAACATATGCTAATGATTTTTGTTTATATTCACAATATTAAATCATAATTACTGGGTGACATACAAATGAATACATGGGATCCTCTAAGACACAGTGGAATATAGGAAGCAAAAAATTTAAGTTAGCCACATTAATGGACTTAGAACTGATTTCGACTTAGAATTGTGGAGCAAAGGAAGCATATTATGACTGGTACACTTGAAATCTAATTATTAATATAATAATAATAATACCTTTTTATTGATTCCGGATGTAGGGTAAATGGGTTTCTACTACCAACTTTTGATAAACAAAAAGATGTGTAAGTTGTCTCTTGAGAGTTTTATTCATGGAAACCACAGAAACAACAGTTTATAAGATGAAACTTTGAGTGATACAAAGGCAGTGGGCTTATTTTTCAGATGGTTAATGCTGAACAATATTTTTAAGAAACTGAGAACAAGCCGGGCGGTGGTGGTGCACGCCTTTAATCCCAGCACTTGGGAGGCAGAGGCAGGCGGATCTCTGTGAGTTCGAGACCAGCCTGGTCTACAAGAGCTAGTTCCAGGACAGGCTCCAAAACCACAGAGAAACCCTGTCTCGAAAAACCAAAAAAAAAAAAAAAAAAAAAAAGAAAAGAAACTGAGAACAATACGCTGAAGACATTTATGATTCAAGTGAGAGAATGACTAGTCAATCATAGGTGCCCTGAAAAGCAAGAGAGAAAAGAGTTCAATATAGCAGTAAAGTCGCCGATAGCAAAAATGCTTTATATACACAAAACAGATAGACAATGTGAGTCAGGTTTATACAGTTTGTAAAGTCATGTTGGGAGTCTTCTGGTAGATTTCCAGAGACAAGCCTGCATAGCGATTTTGTCTCCAATGGAAGTGGAAGATGCTGGAATCTCCTATTGGTACCTCTAAATGGAGACTGGTGGGAGAAGCACACTTCACCAGATGCTTGGTTGAAATATCATATGCTGGTGTGCTTTATAGAGATGGAGCCTCCAAGAAAAGACTTACTGACCTCACACTGCTCCCCCTCTGCGATCCACATGTACATCTCTATGCAGGTGGTTGGTGACTTCTGGTATATAATAGCTCCCTCTTGAAAATGGGTGCTTCTAAGGTCCTCCCCCCTCCATATTTATTTATTATATTCTTTCTGTGTGTATGCCTGAAGGCCAGAAGAGGGCACCAGACCTCATTACAGATGATTGTGAGCCACCTTGGACTTTCCACAGGGCAGGGAACCATGACTGCTCCTGGGACTGGAGAGGGAGGAGAAGAGGAGTGGGGGGAGGGGGAGAGGGGCGGGAGGAGGGGGAGGGAAATGGGAGGCGGGGAGGAGGCGGAAATTTTTTTTTCAATTAAATAAATAAATAAATAAATAAATAAATAAATAAATAAATAAATGGGTGCTTCTAGAAAACAGAATCTTAAGAGGAAGAGGAGGAAACAGATTTGTTATGGCCAAAGACCAGCTTTTGCTCCACTCAGAACCTTATTCCACGAGAAATGTAGGATAGGACCCATACACAACCTGGAAGATGTGATGGGAGGGACAGCTTGCTTTTAGAATTTATGGTCCTAGAAGCACACATCGGAGAGGTGAACACCAGCTGTCACACAGTATATATGAGGAGAGCTTCCATGTCAGAAATGATAAAGCAATTCATATCCGATGGCTTCAGTTTTCAGTTTGAAATATGAAGTTAGGTCATCAATTTAGTGCTGAAGGGAGGGTTTGAGAAGGGAATTAGATTTGAGGTGCTTATCTTGAATTGTGATAAAAAGAACAGTTAGAGACACCTAGACAGGTCCTAGGGGATTCTTAGTTCAACTTAGTGGCCATGTAAAAAATGCAGCACCTGTTATGCTTGTGAACTTGCTCAGATGGAGATGGGTGCCTGTGTGGCCACTGTTAAGGAAAGGGATCAACGATTTCAATTAGGAATGGAATTTTTAACACAAGCTAAGAAAATGGTAAAATAAGACATAGTATTCATAGACCCTATAAGGTCAAAAGCACTCACAGAAGTGGCTGATTTTGAAAGAATAAAAAGAGGACCAGAGAGGAGAGACAACCTGAGGGTGAAGTGATACACCTTGGGAACACAGAAAAGGAAAAGGTAGGAGATAGGATGTTTAAGCCTTCTGAGAGACTGAATAGACAGATGACCTTAGTGACCGCAGGAGGACTGTGCTCCTTCTATACTAATGTCAGTCCTAATCAGACCTACAGATTCTAGAACCAAAAGTTAGCCATTCTTTGTGATTTCTAGCCACAGAGTTCGTGGTGATTTACTGTACATCCAACTGAACATTGATGTCAGCTGCTACTGATATTTAAAATCAACAGTTCTGAAGCTTCTTTGAAAGAATAGCCCACATGTTGAAGCAAAAACAGAAGTATAAAACCCTTGAACCCATAGTTCCCAACATATGAAGAGATCTACTTCAAAGAATTAAAAGTGACCGAAGTGACAATGTTTAATGGTAAATTTTCTGTAAATTCCCCAAATATGTTCAACTATTAGTTTTGTTTCAAAATTTTCAAAATTGTTTATAGATTTTAAAGCATCTTTGCCAATCAAATATGTCTCCATATGTCTGTGAGCTATACACACTAATATAACATATTTTATTGATTTAAAGTTTACATCTCATTTAGCATCTCTGGTATTAGAATAAATTTTTTAAGTAGTGACATATTGTACTTAGTAAAATGTGATGGATCAAAGACAAAACATCTAAATACCTTATTACTTTCTTTTTTAAGCTTTTCTTCCTTTTTATTAAGAATTTTTAATACAATCTTTTCTCATTTTACATAGCTATCCCCATTCCTACTCCTACCTCTCCTCCTGCTTCCTCCACCTTTCTCCCACCCCAACTTCCCATGCACTCCTCAAAAAGGGTAAGGCTTCCCATAAAAAGTCAATAAAGTCTGATACTTCACTTCCAGGCAATACCAAGGCCCTCCACCATATATCTAGGCTGAGCAACGTATCCCTAAAAAACAATGTGCTTTTAAATGCTAGTTCTAGCACTAGAGATAAATCTTTGTCCCACAAGCAGTTCAGTGAGAGAAATGTAACTTATTTTAATGTTTTTCTTAAAAATAATTTATATTGCTCTCACTGAACTGCTTATGTGACCAGATGGAAAGGTGAACCCAGAGATAGATCAATTTTACAAAACCTAAGCCTTATTATTTGAAAGTCATTTTAAGGCATTTTTAAAGTTATAAAATTAGGTACCGACATGAATATTATTCTAAAGAATAAAATTGCAAGCTACAGGCTTTTCCAAAGGTAAACAATATTACAAATACCAGCGAACCCAGAAACCAAAGAAAATGTTTAGTTACATAACTGTGTGGCATCTGTTCATGAGACTTATTTCCTATGGATTTAGGAAACATACTCATTGGTTATATCTTTACAAGAAAAAATTTCACAATACTGTTTTTGATAGGAAAAGGGCTTGTATTGTAGTGCCCGTGGCTAACATATAGAAAGGTAATTTAATCTTTCCTCTGCAATAGTTAACAGAATTAAATTTTTCTTTGTTATTAGTAGTGACAAACTTTATTTTTAGCTTCACAATGAATTATTGGCACTGTCACTGAAGAAGCCAGCCATGATAAGCTAAATATGTACAGATCACCCAAAGGAAGTTCTTTACTTCCAACTATTATCACCTGACAAAGTAGGACTCAGCCATCGATAAATTTAATAAAGGCCTGAGTCTCAGTAGTTTACCCTGAAGCAATACCTGGCTTCAGGAAGAACCACAAACTGAGATTACCCAAGCATCACCCATAAACAGACCATCCAATGGAAATGCCTAACATTCCAAACCCTGTAGATAGGATCACCTGCCAGCACACACTCGCCAGGACACCCCTAGACAAATGTCAGCCAATCAGGGGTCCTGAACCTCAAAAGCCCCTCACCCCCACCTTTACTACTATAAAACCCTATTCTAACTGTGTTCAGGGCTATTCCTTTACTCCAATACGTTGGACATGCAGAGAGACCGAGTTTTCAAGCTTACATAAAATAAAGGCCCTTTGCTTTTACTCCATCTCCTTGTTGGCTTTTGTGGGACTTCACATATTTGGGCATAGCAGTCATGTAAACTGTAAAGACTGTGATTATGCAATGTTTTATCGAGGACATTTTTTTTAATATGAGTTCTCAGATTTGGAAGACTACTTTTATTTTCTGAGCCAGTAGATCTATTATAAACCTTGTTCTTCCTTCTACCTTTGGCTTACTTCCAGGGATAAACAGCTTCCAAGCAGGAACAGTGTTCTTCTAGTAAGTTCTCAGAGTCCTTAACTCTGTTACAATCCCCTGGGGAATGAATGAATATATATATGGCAAATTACAATTATACATGAAAGTCTGAGAATCTCATAATTTTAAACTAAGTTCAAACAAAATAGTCTCTATTTTAAATTGCCCTTAGTCAGTTACCCAAATAACTGCAGTCACTGGACATAGGTCTAGACATGAGCAGGTTGGAACATGGAAACAGGGCAGAAAACTCCTGTAGTCTTTGTCTACTGTATTTAACAATTCCAATATTGTAGCAATTTAGAAAACAAATAATTAAGTGACTCTATTACTATGGCCCATCTCCATTCCTTAAAACAGGCACATTGAAAGGGCAAACTAAGTGTCACTACTACTAAGCAAATCTCACTGATAGAGATAAAGAAATTATGGACTGCCAAAGGGAGAAGCAGAGAAACTAAGAGGCACTCAAATATAAAACTACACATTACAATAGGAACTCTAAAACAAAATAGGTTTGGAAAGCAATAAACATCGCCATGACAATAAAGCAATCACTGAGAGTCAGTTTTAGCTTTACAAAGATGAAAATGTATTTTTCCTGTCCCAGACTTTATAGCACAAATCCCTGGGTGTTACATATACAAAACTAATATAAGGTAATGCACTTGAGAAGTGAAAGTATACAGTCAGATGAGAAATAGTCTGAGGATCTAAGGAACAATCCATTTGCAAAGTCTCTGGATATTTTCTTCCAACATGGTGCATCTTGAAAATGCCAATGGAGGCAGACCAGAAGTTCAAGCAAAGCCTAGTCTCTCCATCCAAATAGTAAAGAGGAGAACTGGGCTAGGGACAAACACAGAATCGATCTTATTTGCACTCAGCTCTGAAAAAGCTGAGTGGGAAGATTGGAATGCTATCTCAAGGATTTGTAGAAAAGTATTCAATGCTTCCATGGGATAGAGCAGATCATGCTAGAGGGAGCCAGGGCTTCTCCAAAAGCACCTGGCAGTCATTCCAGCCTCATCATCTTCCAGTGTGCCTGGAGACAAGTGAGGAGTCTGAACCCCACCCCTACCTAGAATTACAAAGGGCCCTCCTTCCATCATTCCAGGCTGATGACATATAGCACTAATGAGAAGGAAGGACTGTGCCTGCCTCCCAGAGGCCAGGGGAAATGCTCACAGTGGTACCAGTGGAGACCAGATAGGGAGCAGTGACAAGAGATCCTTCCCATCAGAGCCAGAATGGTATCAGCAGAAGCCAGCAAGAAAACCAACTGTGATACAAGGCCCTGTCAGTTTGGTATTAGCAGAGAAAAATGAGAGAATTTAGACTCCCATAATTTGGCACTAATAAAGGAGAGCCTACTTCCTCTGCTGAAGGGATAGTAGAAGTGGCCAGCTAAAGGAAAATTAATGAAATCCATAACCTCACTAATTAATAAAAATGCCCAGGTTTTGATATAAAAATAGTTCATCAAATAACATGGCAAACATGAATCTGCCCAAAACACAAGAGACACCAATTTTAAGACAATAGTGATCCTAGAATTGTTAGAAAGGTAAACATCATAAAAATATTTCAGTGCACAGTTATAAAGACCTACACCAGTTGAGAAATGGCAAGAGGGACACAGAAACACTCAACAAAACTATAGAACATACAACAACTTTAATGGAAGTTTTTGATTCTATATAATAAGTTCACTTTTAAAAACTTAGCAAATAGCATCAATTCAAGAATGGAAAGGAAAAGGGAAAGGGAAACAATCAGAATTTTGGAGCTCAAAATAAAAGGAATCTGATTAATCTATAGGAATTAGACTGTTACAGAGATGCAGAGATCCACAAAACTGTAACCAAAGAACGCCACCTGTCCCCACAGGAAGAAAAAGGGGAGAGGAATGGCTGTGGGAAGTAGAAATACCTGCATAAAGAAAAAATTAGTTTTGCCTAAAGACCTTGTGTACATCCCCGTAGAGAATATATAAACTATGTATACTACCATTCAATTTCTGTTCTAATAATTTATCATAAGGCATTTAAAAACGTTGCTTAGCAGGTATCCTAACTAATATAAACCCATCAATACAGCTTAATCAAGACAGATATGTTCCTTCCCTGAAGCTCCTTGGGAGATTCTGTTTCCTTGACCTTTGAACTCACAACAGCGGCCACTCCTGTTTCTCTCTTCTAGACCTTGCTCTTCTATCCTCTGCCCTCCCTCTCACTTTTCCAGCCATGCTTTCCAAATCTTTCTGTCTAGCCTCTCCCACCCCTTCCCTGTCTAGCCTGTCCCACCCCTTCTCTGTCTAGCCTGTCCCACCCCTCCCTGTCTAGGCTCTCCCACCTCCTTTCCTGTTTAGCCTGTCCCCCATCTTTCCCTGTCTAGCCTGTCCCACCCCTTCCCCTGTCTAGCCTGTCCCACCTTCTTCCCTGTCTAGGCTCTCCCACCTCCTTTCCGGTCTGTCTCTAGCACTCCTCCTCCAAGAACTCTTGCTAGTGCCTTGGCTCCACTCAGACAAACCTTGTTAATCTTCCCTTCTGCAAATTCTTCAACATGTCTGCAAAGCTGGTTGTCACATTCAGGATTCAGTAAATAGGATGCAGACAGCGGAGAGGAGTGTTATATTCGCACAGATTATAGAACAAAGCCAACAAAAGTACAGCAACAACAACAAACCGCTAGCAAAATACCTTGGGGATGAGAAAAAATGACATCCTACCACATAGGAAAAGCAAACTGAATGCTATCTTATTTCTCATAAGAAAATAGAGAGCAAAAAGAAATTATACTTTTTGCTAAAAAAAGGAAAACAACCCCAAATTCTAGACAGAGTAAATTAAAAATAAAGATGTGCTTTTAGACTGGCTGGGCATATGGTTCAGCAATTAAAGCCCTTTCCATGTCAGAAAGAATTCAGATCCCAGAACTAACATAATTCCATGGCTGGGGTTGGGGTGGGGGTAATTCTAGGTTTGCAAGGTAGAGATTGAGGATCGCCACAGCAAGCTGCCATGCGAGATTGGTGCGATCACTGAGTCCTGCCTTTGATAGAGATATTCTGCCTCAAAGAATTTGGATGATCAATCATAGACTATTCCAAATATCAATTTACACATACACACATGCATGAGTACCTACAAACACATGTGTCCACACACATGCATACCACATACGCATACACATGAAAGAGAAAAGAAGAACAAAGGAGTTAGGAAATATCCAGAAGTTTTGGATATGACTCAGTGACAGAGTACTGCCCTGCTCAAGCAGGCATATATAGCTGCTTAATTTCCAGCACTGAAAAACAAAGCAAACAAAAAGACATTTTAGATGAACACAAAATTATGAATTTTTTTACAAAGTACCTCCATTCAACAGAATACCTCATACAATGACTGAAAGTCATGCACAGACATAACCCCAAAACAAGCCAGCTCTAAGTGAAATTAAAAGCCACGTGACTGACAATATTCAAAAAGCAATGAAAACAAAATAGAGAGAAGATGATAAACATAAGAGAACAAAATGAAATTATATTCTCTAGTGTAGCACAAATGATATTAAAGGCAAACATCCCAGTTGCATCAATTAGAAAAACAATTGGAGACTCAGTAATCCACCTCAAATAAAGTATTAGATTGTTAGAAATAAAATTAAATAATTTCATTGATATACTTGGGCTGAATTATTGTATATTAGCTGCATTACTATCAAGTACTAAGGAACAAATAAAATTCCAGAGGCAGATCAGAACTTTAGAGAGGAGTGAAAGGATTAACACACTGAGAAGATGCAGCATTTCTAAACACATATGTAGCAAACACCAGAGCTCAGACATGCAGTGTTATGATAGAACCCAGAGAAGGAATAACCAAAACAAAATATGCTGGAGACTTAAAATGTCAACTTTCATGCTGGAGAAATGGCTCAGCAATTACACCCACTGACTGTGCTTCCTAAGGACCTGATTTCATTTCTCAGCACTCACCTGGTGACTCACAGCCAACTCTGGTTTCATAGGCATTAATCATATATAAAATGCATGAATCTACATATAAACTTTCATACATGTACACAGATAATAAAATTCCTCTCTCAACAATTGGAAATATTATAAAGAAAATATTTAAGAATACATAAAATTTCACCATCATTCACCAACAAGGCACAAATACCACTTAAAGGGCACTGGTTAAATGCATTTTTAAACATGTAAAATCAAATTAATAATTAGTAGCACAACAACTTCAAAACGCATGAAAATTCTAAGAAATCTATTTGTCTTAAAGAAATACCTTGTAGAAGACCAGCAAGAGTAAGTGATAGTTTCTTCTCAATTAGACAATAATGTTTTACCCATGAACTCTCAACCATATAGTTGCCTGCACAACACTGTCAAAAACTACATGAGAAGACAGACATGCCAATATGAATGGGGAAAATTTTCACAAGGCTACAACCTACAGAAAAACCTGAAGATAACCAATTGTTGCTTAGGCTTGAAGAACCAACTCTCCTTCCAACCTATTCAAGGAAAGGTACCCATTCCTAAGTAGTCAACCCTAAACTCATACAAAAAGTCAATATTAATTGAACTTGGTAGGTTGTAATATATATTAAGTGATCATAAATTTGAGAGGGGATGTTGAGTGGACACAGGAGAAGTAGGGACAGAGTGGAAATGATTGTTACCCACAACCAAAAATATGATAAAAATGAAAAGTATATATATTCATGCAAGTTAAATTAAAATTTACCAAAATTTGTAGGATCAAGCTAACATAATGCCAAGAGAAATTGTACAACAGCAAATTCTTGTATTAGAAAGGAAAATTTGCAAGCCAATAACCAGGCTCTAGAAAGAAGAAAATATGCCAAAACAAAGAAAATAATGTAAAAAAAAAATAAATGAGATTAGAGGGCATTACAATAAACCTTGATTTCTTTCACTAGCAGAAAGTTGATCCACCTTTTCCTACCTTATTTGTTGACGGTGGCATTGCTGTCTCTGTGTTTGGTTTAAGGAATGAAAGCAATGGCCATGCTAATTTAGATTTCTAGCTTAAGGTGTTGAAGTTCTGAAATCCTGGCCAAGAAAAGCAATTAATCTCACATGGGAAGAAAGCTCAGTTTGGCTAACTGTAAACATTTTCCTCCTTTAATAAGTGCAACCGTCAAAAACACGTAGTGGTAGTAAGCAAATGTAAACTCTAAGAAAGCTAAGTGAGTCTCCTCAGGTTTCAGATTTAAAAGTTTTACCTAGACATGAAAGTGAAGTGCAATTGGCTACACACAGAATAGGAATAGGAAAAGTAGGCTATCCATGTTTACAGTCTTTAACAATCTTAGTTTACATGTTCCTGAATTAAAAAATAAAAGCCCAGAACCCTTAAGAATCACCAAGCCCACCAACTCCCAACTGGTCAAGTCCCCCAAGAGTGGATCTCTAATTTCCTAAGGTCCAAGAGTTCTGTTATTCATTGCCCCTGAGAGATGGATGACAATTGTTCTCAGTACCATAAAGAGGCTGCTCTCAGTAGTAGACAGAACATTCATCTTTTAATGGGGTGTTATTTGAAGACAAGCAGGATAAAAACAAGTTTTTCCCTTGGTCCTCTTAATATGTGAGTCAGCAGAATGAAGTACCACCCATATTCCTGGTAGAGCTTCTCCATTCAGTTAATATAAATAATAAATTCCCACCCAGGTATGCCCAGAAGATGTTCTAGTCTAAGTAAGTCATAACAGGGATGCCCTCAAGGTTGTCTCTTGGGGAATTCAAGAGCCTGGAAAGTTTACAACCAATATTAAACCATCCAAATGTCTAGGTTAAGATTTCGCAATTGTCACCAATTGCAACACTTGGGAAAGCAGGCTCTGCACCTCTCCAGGGCAGCACAATAGAGCCAACCCTGTTAGCACAGGTGTGGATGAGCCAACCCAGAAATTGTGAGGATGGGAGAGACGTCCCCATTAGCCACCTGTCTTGTGGCAGCATGGGCAGGGGAGAATCAGTGTTGAACCCCCCCACACCTCCACCCCCGCCAATCAACATCTGGGGTGGGTGGGAGAGCTGGCTTTGTGGTAATAAGAGTGGGAAAGCCAACCATTAGCACAGGTCCGGGTGAGCCAGGTCTGAAGTCGTAAGCTCTGAAGTTGTAAACAGGGGAAAGTTGTCCCATTTCACATCTCATGGACCAACCCTACAGCTGCTCAGGCCCAGACCCAAGGTTATGACTTGGCCTGCCCAAGCATCCACCCCATCCAGGATCTACTGGAGCATGTGAAGGGACTGGACCTGCAAACTCAAAGATGCAGGATCTCCACAACACAGGTCAACAACAGGATATCCAGGTGATATGCAAGATATTCATCAGTATAGGATAGGGTCATTTCAGGTTCCCTCTCCTTAGTTGCCCAAGGTACCAGCTGGGGACATCTCCCCGGACACCTGCTAACCCCTCTAGAGTCAAGTTTCTTGCCAACCCTAAGATGGCTCTCTTAGTTAGGATATATACTTCGTTGCTCCCGTATCCTCCCTTCCTATATCCCAACCATCCTAATCCCCCGAGCTCCTCCCATCCTCCCCTTCTCATGTTTCTCATCCCATTTCCCCTTGCCCCTTGCCACCTCACCCGCAAGTTCCCAATTTTTGCCCTGCAATCTTGTCTACTTCCCCTCTCCAGGCGGATGACTATATGAACCTTCATCTGGCGATGGATCGAGGTAGAGACAGAGTCTCAGTTTGGAGCAATGGTCTGAGCTCTTAAGGTCCAAATGAGGAGCAGAAGGAGGGAGAACATGAGCAAGGAAACCAGGACCACGAGGGATGCACCCACCCACTGTGACAGTGGAACTGATTTATTGTGAGCCCACCAAGGCCAGCTGATCTGGGACTGAATAAGCAGGGGTTGAAACTGGACTCTCTGAGCATGGCGGACAATGAAGGCTGATGAGAAGCCAAGGACAATGGCACTAGGTTTCGATCCTAATACATGAACTGGCTTTGTGGGTGCTTAGCCTGTTTAGACGCTCACCTTCCTGGACATAGATAGAAGACCTTCGTCTTCCCGCAGGGCAGAGAATTTGGACTGCTCTTCAGTATCGAGAGGGAGGGGGAATGGTGTGGGGGGAGGAGAAGAGGAGTGGGGATAGGGGGAGGGGACTGGGGGGAGGGGGCAATATTTGGGAGGAGGGGAGGGAAATGGGAAACGGGGAGCAGGTGGAAATTTTAATTAAAAAAGAATAAAAAAAAGAAGAAATAAACATTCTTTGCCCTCTATGTACTCAAAAAAAAAAAAAACAAAACAACAAAAAAAAAACAACAACAAAAAACAGGATATCCAGGAAGAGGCCTAGTGAGGGCCCACCTTCAATAGCACAGCAGAAACCAGAGACCTTGAGCCAGACCAAAATGACTTTTTGCAATGAACACTTGCCAGTAAAGATATCTGGACAAAGGTGTTAACGGTGTGACTCCCTGGGTCACACTGCAGCTTTTATTACAAGATTTCTAAGTTTTTCCCTTTTTAATGTAATGTTAATTAATTTTCTTTTCTCTTAAATTTTGTTTTATGGGAGGGGTACAGTGGTGAAGGGAAGGTACAAAGTGACCGAGAAATGAATGAAATCAAGATACATGATATAAAAGCACATAGAATAAATTAAATAAATAAATAGTTTTAAAATGATTTCACAGCTGACAAAAAGTCAGAGCTCACAGTCAACCACTATGAGTGCTGGCCATGCTTTTCTGAGCAGCCTTACCTTTCCAGCCAGGAGAGTAATCACACTGTATTAGTGACTGTGTCTAACTCCAAGACACCCACCTTCTTCCTGCCAACATCAGAATGGAGTGAGGCCACTATTCATCTTGAGAAAACTCTGAATGGAACCCATTAGCCAGAAGCACAGACTCTTGGGAGCATGTCTTAGAAACTCTTTTGGGGACCTTTTCTGTGCAATTATGATTTTGTTGCTCTTCTCAAAGCGTTGTCAGCTAGCATTTAGGGGAGTTAGAAGCCTGCTGAAATGTCCTGTGGGCCAATGAGTATTTTTCTCACTCAAAAGCAGAAAATCAGACAACCCTGGCTTTCACAAGATGTTAGGTAGCCAGGAATGGGTCAGCCAGGAACTCACCTGTCTGTCCTCTGACCTTTAAATGCTTGACATGAACAGTATGTCTTCAAATCCTTCCTTTATGACCTTAGACAGCATGCAATATTCTTATTTTTAGGGATAAAGGTAAATTGGAAAGAAATGAAATGTCATTTTCTTGAAAGGAGGTATAAAGAAAATGGAAAACTGTCAGTTAAAAATAAACAAATGAATAGGGGATGGGACAATGACTTAGTCCATAAACGTCTGTTGTACAAATGTGAGGACCTAAGTTCAAATCCTCTAGCATCTACATAAAAGCCAGGGAGGGCAACACATATCTATAATGTTAGTGCTGGAGAGTGAAGACAAGTGTATCCTCAGAATTCATTGGACAATCAGGTTAGTAATCCAGTGAATACCAGAGTGAGAGAGAAAAAAAAAACTGTCTCAAAAATTGAAGAGCAATAGAAAAAAAGAAAGTTCCAAAGTTGACCTCTGTTCTCCAACATGCACTTCTGCACAAATGCACGCATGTGAGTAGTCACAAAGATGAACACATATACATACTACACAGTCTAACATATAGTCACTCATAAACAATAAATTTCAACAAGTATACATCAATTACAATGCTCATTCTAGAATAGACAACTAGTCAGGTGCATGCCTGGGGCAACTCTCTCCATCTCAAAGAAAAAAAAAATCTACCAAGGATGCAAGAATGAAATTTGGGCATTGGTGATGAAGGAGTATGGGCCACAGAAATGCAAGATTCTCCGTCAATTCGTATCATCAATTAGTTATGAAGAAAAAGATGTTCTTAAACTCCTGGTTCTTTATGTCTGTGCTCCTATCTATAAGCATATCTAAGAACTTATAAATTAAACCTTAAAATATTTCTGAATTTGAAAGAAAAAAGGGAAATGATTGCTCACATTTTCATAGTTTACGGTTTTAAAAAGTCCATATACACAATGTCATTAAATTGCAAGTCCTTCAGGCAGACAATAATGTCACTAACACCACTAAGATCCAGAAAGGATAAAGGCATGTCCCCCAAGGACAGACTTAATTCACAGCAAATCAGAGATTGTAGGCTTTATCTTGATTGAAATCTCATGTTCCTTACAGTCATACCCCTTTCCTTAAGAGCTAACAGTCATGTCTGTGTAAGTTAGAGTAAAAAGAACTAAGCATCAGTACAATCCAGGTTTTACCTTACCAAAAATTAAAATTCTACAGCAATTTCCAAAATCATCTACAGACCGACTGAATGCATCCATTTGCAATAAGAAAGGATTTCTGAATGCACTTCCAGGTCCAGTATTCATCCTAGGACCCTGAAGCTACCCGGCTCTTCCTTTCCCATCAGCGGATATAAGGAGGAGAGAACACAAGTAATCTCACCAGAGTTGGCTGTGAAGGGGTGGATCCTTTTTTAAAAGTAAAGGCTCGGTTTATTCCTACTCAGAGGTTTGACTTAGTTCCAAAACACTAAAACATGTTTTCTTGCCCAAAGCTACCACTGTTTCTAATATACCATTCAAACATTGCGACCCAACCCACAAACCTTGCAAGTTCCACTGTTGTTTGAGTGAAATAGAATTATTTCTGGACAAACACAAATGCACTAAAATGCCATGACTTCCCTGCCTTCCCTCATCCCCTCCTTTATGGAAAGAGAATTAGACTTGGGAAGAGGTTTCAATCATGGGTACCCTGTTCTGTAGAAGAGAACTTTTTAGCTGATGTGAATACATTTCTGGTGTAGATCTGAGAAGGGATCTTTGAATGACAGGGAGTGCAGCCCTCTGGACGATTACATGTGGCCTGGCAAGGCAGAAATCACCACAAGAAGCACAGTAGAATTAGGCTCTGGGAAGACAGACACAGGGAGTCAGGTCTTTCCATCTTTGACCCTCATATCTAACTTCATCTTCAGGACTGAGGAGAGACATCTGGGCCAACCTTTCCTGGAGGAAGAAGACTTTGCCCTTTCTCACAACAGTGACCAGTGCCAAAGAAGAAGACTGCATTCTAGGTTCTGCAGGAGCCAGAGGAAGATGGGACAGTTACACAAGAAATGTCAGCCTAAGACACTGTGCCTGGGATCAGTATCCAATTCCAATGTAATTCTTATTTTTTGCCCTTATGGAAAACCTGATCTACAATCATAGTGATGTCTGAAACAATCAAGACAGTAAAATATTAATAATAATAACAATTTTATTATTATTATTATTATTATTATTATTATTATTATTATTATTATTTAGACAGAGTTTCCAGTATCCCAAGCTGCACTGGAAATCCCTATGTAGCTGAGGATGACACTAAACTTCTGATCTTCTTGCACTACGTCCACAGTGCTGGGGCTAAGGGTGTGAGCTTCTATGTCCTGCTTATGTGGTGCTGTAGCTCAAACCCACAGCCTCAGGAAAGCAAGGCATGCATGTTACCAACAGAGCTATATACCAACTCTCAAAGACACTACCATTCCAATCCCAGCTAGTGATATTCAACAAAAGGAACATTTCTGAAGTCTTATGTATCTTAATGGAGAAGGGTTCCTTGACTCATTTTCCTTTATGAACTATTGTACATGTCATCTTGAAACCACCTTTCAAAATGTCCAGAAAGGGGCAGATGACTCAGGACATTTCTCTGAAGTCAAAACTGACCAAACCCGCCTATACATATAGCCATGATATCCACCAAGCACACCTGTAAGGATAATCCTATAAAACTGGACATCATTGGAAAGAAACCCATGAACTTTGGGATCTCTGTCCATTCTTCCTCTGCTGGCATGGCCTTGCAGCTGCTGAACTACAAGCTTCACCAACATCAATTCAGATTCCATGTAGCTTTCATAAAAGTGCCCCTAGAAAGCAGCTGGCACTGAGGCCCCAGGAAATATCCTTTGAAGATATAACAGACTGTAGATAGTTCCCCAGAGGAGGATTTGTCTTATCTCTGTCCCTTCTTAAAACAAATGAACAAAACAAATAAAAAAAAAAAAGTAAAAAACAACAAACAAATAACAACATTGTTAGAGTTTTGTATCAATACCTGAACTTGTGGAACACTTTATAGGTTTCCTTCCTAAAATGACCAGGAAGAATTATTTTAAAAAGAAGAAATTGGGCATTTCTTGATGTTCTTAAATCTATTTCTTTGCTACTTTGCCAGTATGGGGTGTGTGCTCTGCATGTGTGTGTTTGTGTGTGTGTGTGTCTTCCACTTTAATTTTCTGTTGCTGAGATAATACTGACCAAAACAAACTTGCAGAGGGAAGGGTTTGATTTGTCTTACATTTCCTCATCACAGTCTATCACTGGGGGAAGTCAGGGCAGGAACGCAAGGCAGGAACATAGAGGCAGGAACGAAAACAGAGACAATGGAGGAATATACTGCTCTCTATGGCTCAAACAGTTGTTTTATACACCCCCTTGCCCAAAGGGTAGCGCTACATACAGTGGGCTAGCCCTTCCCACATTGTCATTAATCAAGAAAATGATCCACCCCAGATTTACTTATAGGCCGTGTGGTAAAGGTGTTATTATATCAGTTGAAATTTCCTCTTTCCAGATGCTCCTGCTTGTGTCAAAATAACAAAAAGCTAAGAAGCAGAGCACACAGACATACACTTGTTTGCATATATACATAAATATATGCATATATATTAGAGATTGTTTTTTAGAAAATGTATATGAACAGTGTAGTTTTACAGATATTTACTTCTATGGAGAAAAGAGATTAAAAATGTGGAAGCGTCAATGTCTGAGACCCATGAATGTTACAGGAAAGGCTTCTCCTTTCTATAACTGTCTCCTGCCCAACATTTAAGATTTAGTCAGGGGAGTTAAGTCTGTAATGATGCTCCTTGAAACAGGAAAGGCAAAGTAAAAGATGTTTCAGAAACAAATCAACACAGCCATTAGCTGCAGACAGGGATCAAAGCAGAATGAGCCAGCCAGGGCCATGGTCAGAGGTACACAGTACCCTCTCTTCTGCAAGGCAAAAGGCAAAATGAGCAAGGCTGTTAATGCTGGCAGGAGCAAGCCCAAATTACTTTACAAACATAATGAAGAAGGGAAATCCATAGACTCTCATTTCCTCTCCCTGGTTATGGTCAACACTTATCTGCCAATCAATTCCCACAATTGATTAGCTAATAGAATGCTGCTTTTGCAGCTGCAGGGAACAGGGAGTTCACCATTACTAGAAAAGAACTGCCTGGAGGAAGAAAGAGGAATCAGCAAGGAGAAAGGAACATGGGGACATCCTTCCATGGAAAGAGTCATTAGGAAGATAAACACCTCCCACCCATTTTGCTGCAAAAATGCTTTTTTTGGATTGTCATGAATGTAGAACGTTCTCTTTGCAACTGTGTTAACATTTTCCAAAAAATGCAAAAATAGCTCTGCTTACCACTATTCAGATAATAATATATTCTTGTTTAGTATATTCTGATTGTACCTTTTCATTGTCTCAGACTGGAAAAGAAAAAGGAACACACAAGTACTTGACCATAAACAATTAAAATGAAGTACCTATTTACTAGAATATTCCTATAATTTTTAATTGAATTAGTGCGTTCCATTTAAGTCATCACAGTGGTTAACTACAAGGGCTTAGAATCTCCCAAATCCTTAAGTATTCTCCTGTGCATTGTGTTGTTAACTTGATGAAGAAATTAAGTCTTTCTAAGTGTACTTAGGAATCCACTTCCTAAGTAAAATCCACATGGGTTTTGACTAAGTGGAGTGTAGATGGCTTGGCAGTGTTCATAATGACTGCTGAGTGTTCAGACTTCAAATGGGAATATCTTCACATTCACGGGCTTGGTAAATGACCAGTGTCTGTCAAGGACAAAGAAAACTAGAGGGAAAGAAATCTAAGATAACAACAAAGTACTATATCGTATAAATAACAAAGTTTCCCTGGGCAGAAAACATGTTAGTTGGTTTTCTGTTACTATCATGAAATATCTGAAATAACTAATCTATGAAAAGAAAAGGTTTATTTGGGCTCAACATTTCGAGGAAACAATCCAAGACAGAGAGGACCCATTGCCTTGGGATTCTAATATTTCTTTTTGTGGGAGAGCACACTGAAGAATAAAGACACAAATTTAATCTACCGTGAGACAAAAGCAGAAGAGGGGGCCAATGGCACACACCCTGTGACAGTTATTATTGACTGTTGACATTACAGGACACATCTAGAATTACCTACAAGACAAACATCTGGGTAATCCTGTCATGAACTATAAAATTGGGTTAGACTCTGGGTATGTGGGAGGGATTGCCTAGATTGGGGTAGAGTTTGATCATGTATATAAAGGATTGTCTATATTGGGTTAGAGTCTGGGAGAGCACCTAATGAACTTTCTGGATTAGGTTAGAATCTGGGTATATGTGCAAGGTATTGTCTAGACTGGGTTAGAGTCAGGACATGTGGACTATTATGACTGGAGTTTGGGCATGTGGATTGTCTTGATTGGGTGTGGAGAGGGTTAGAGTCTAGGTGTATGTGTAAGGGATTATTTAGATTAGGTTCATTGAGGTATGATGACTAACAAGAGCTGTAGAACAATAGCTAGGGACAATAGAGCTGAGCGCTAACATTTATCACTACCAGCTTCCAGGCCATGCTTCAAGGTGGCCAAATCCCTTTAGCTCCTACCCCAGAGCTTTCTTTTTTTTTTTTTTTTTTTTTACCCCAGAGCTTTCCATCCACGATGAACCACCCCCTCACACTGGTACCCAAATAAACCCCTTCTCCAGTATGTTGCTTCTGGCAGGTGCTTTATCACAGAAAAAGTAACTCAGATATTCTCCCTGGCCTGCAGTGCTCCAGAAATCCTCACTTCTGGAACATTCCACCACGTCTCAGTGGCGCCAAACTGAGCTCTAAGCCCTCTACTCCTGGACCCTTAGAACACAGTTATCCATGGCAAGATAAGTGGCCACTGCAAAGGTGCAACTGATATAATCAGTGAAAGTTTTAATGTTATGACATTGGGCAATTATCTAAAACTTCCCTGTTTTCTGCTAAAATGTTAACAGTAAGTACAGCCAGCTTATCTTGTAGTCCCTAGTGCTAAAAGATTATCATCATTCATGACCTTAGAAATGATTCATTGAGCCGGGCGGTGGTGGCATACGCCTTTAATCCCAGCACTCTGGAGGCAGAGGCAGGCGGATCTCTGGGAGTTCGAGGCCAGCCTGGTCTACAAGTGCTAGTTCCGGGACAGGCACCAAAGCTACAGAGAAACCCTGTCTCGAAAAACCAAAAAAAAAAAAAAAAGAATGACAGTTAACTAACCTGATCAATAAATGTGTAGCTAAAAAGAATTCTAATTAAGTATAATACCTTATGAATGATAAGTATAAAATTTTAGAATACATAACTAAAATCAAGAGAACAGCCCAAAGTTAACTAACAAATGGGTCTAGATATACATCATCAACCCAAAGTCCAAAGAGAACAGTAAAAAAGAAACCCAAATGAAGAAAACTCACCAACTAGTTACAGCTAAATGTATACCCAAAGCCCTGATTTGGAGAGTCTGGAGGCAGGGCACAGGTGTACTCTCTTCTCTTCCTGAAAAATTGTGTGTCTATGATGTTCAATATGCTGGACGGACTTAGTTTCTGTGCATGTGATCCATTTATACTGCTATCTAGCTGACTGTATCAGGACACTAGGATTCTAATCACTTCCTTGGAAGCACACTCACACAGGGACCAGTGAGCTCGCCTGGTATAGCCCTGAGAACAAGGAAGGCACTACCTACTGGTACCTTCCCTTGTTCCACCCTGTACCTTCACTTTGACCGCTACCAACTAGAAAACAAGAGCCAGAAGCTAAATTCCAGCCTTAACATCTGATCATGTGCCATTAGGCTGTTGGTTATATGCATCTAACCTTCTGTCGTACTGTATCCTTTTTTTCTTTATTGAAAACTGGGATACTTCTAGATGACTATGATAAATACACAAACACACATACATATATATGTTTATATATTTATATATTCACCATGTGTATTAAATGTATGAATTATTCATGTATGTGAATACAGATAGTAATTTATATATTTGCCATATATGGCATGTTTATATTTACCATATTACCATATTTCTCATACATGATGTGCATATTTGCCATATTGCCATTTTTACCATATGTATTTAGTCCATCCTGGGAGAATTTTGAGGATCCTACAAAGGGTTTGGATCATTGGATCATATTCCCTTTCACCCCCAAGTCTTCTCAGTTCCACGTCTTTCCATACCGTGACAACTTGTGGTAAGACCAATGTGTGCTGCCCAAATATTCTTGGATGTGTGGTCTTCCACTGAGCATGCTCAACTTATCATGGAATAGTCTTAGAGAAAACAGTCCCTCTCTCCACCAGCAGCTAAAAACTAAATGTGTGCAATCTTCACTGCATTTTTATCCAAGTTCATTATTTTATCTGGGGGCTTTTACTTTCTTTGGTTCTCATTAATTTCTCCTTTTGGATGAGTTTCCTGAGAGCCTGGTTATGTTTATAAGCACTGTGCCAGGTCCAGGGCATTATTTAGCCTGATAATAAATATATACCTTGATTCTCATTTGACACTTTCTCAAGCAATCAAGTCAAACTCACTCTGCTAAATGTGGGATCATTAGTGTTGTTGGACAGTTCCCCACGCCAATCAAATAGACCCAGGGAAACAAGGTGAGACGCCATCTTGGAAACGTCAATCAGCTTTGCTATCTTTAAAGAAGAAAAGAAAATTGAGAGAGAGGAGAAACCTGCTGCCTTATTGATAATTCAAAGTTGTTAACCAAAAGCTTCATACCTGCCTTTCCATGGGCCTTCTATTTCCCAGGGATCAGAGGAGGGCAAATTAGATCATATATCTGAAGTGCATGGTCTCCTTGTAGGAACGGGGCCATATAAATCCTTAGCACTGTCACTTTCCATTCTGCCCATGCCTTTGACCTTAGCTCACTGAAAGTAATTTATAACTCATTGTCGGGGCAGTGGAGACTAGCCTTATCCACCTCCCCTGCAAACAAGCCTGAGGCAGGGAGTACGGGCTAGTCACACTGCTTGACCACAGGACTCCCCTCCACTGCCTGAGGAAACATAATTATAAGGACAACAGCCGCTGTCACAAGCCCTGTGGTGCAAGATTGAGTTACTCTCTGATTAAGTGGGTTGGCTGTCAGAATGTGGCCTCCCGTTCATCTGGCATCCTCGGCTCAAAAGGGGGAACGGAGCTTGCTGTAGCAGTGTGTCCTATGGAGGAGCTGTGCTCTGTGGGGCACACCATAGGAGAGCTTTGCTGTGCTGTTTTGCCTAGTCACAGCGTTGAGGAAATCAAAGGGAAAAGTAAATGTAGATGCTTCTGAGAATGGTGAGGAAAAGCATGGCAAACAAACCACTCTTTAAAAAAAAATAAGTACTCAGCTAGTCTGTTCTTGTTTAATAACCGCTGCTATGTGCTGGGAGACTACCACACTACCCCTGTGTGCTGGGCACTGCCCCTGTGTGCTGGGCACTGCCCCTGTGTGCTGGGCACTGCCCCTGTGTGCTGGGCACTGCCCCTGTGTGCTGGGCACTGCCCCTGTGTACTGGACTATCCTTCACTGCCCCTGTATGCCAAGCTATTACAATACTGCCTCTATATGCCAGGAACTTCCCCTGTGTGCCAGGCACTGCCCCTGCATGTTAGGCACTCATGCACTGCTTCTATGTGCCGAGGTCATTAATGCTGCACTTCCACTGTGTGCTGGGAACAAGCCCTCTGTACTGGGCACGGCCACTCTGTGCTGGGCACCACTGTACTGGTCCTCTGTGAATACATACATATTTGTGTGTATGTGTGTTATGTGTGCATGTGTGAATACACAATGCATTCTGGTTACTGCCACCTCCCACTATATTAACCTCCTAATCCTGTAAGTTTCTTTGGAACACTAATGTCTTTTTTTATATATGTATCCATTACAGTTTTCACAGTTGCAACATCAAATATTGCCTCCCTTACTCCACTTACGTTTTTTCAGACCAGCCAGGCCTTCACAAAGAGCCCAGCGGTTGTTTCTCTAGTTCTTTGGTAGTCCCTCTACTATTGCTGTTTCCTCTAATCTATTTCTCTGAGCCTGCCATGCCAATTTTCAAAAACCAGCATAATTCTCAATGTGAGCTTCAGAATGGTCCAGAGGTCTAGGGGTGTCCAACAGTGTTAGGGACAGTCATGAAGGTTATTACAAAATCCAGACAGCTTCCCCAGTTCTAGGCAAGAGAATACCACTAGCTCTGGTATAAAGGAAGAAAGAAATAATAAGATATTATTCCTACTCAGGTACTTGTCTCACTGCAGGTATCCATGGCTCCATGGGGCTCCCCCGCATGGACCACAGGAGCACCCCCATCTAGACACCTAACATGTTTCACCTTGTCGTTCATGGCTCCCCCCAACATTATCCAACTTTCTAGATGAAACAGAAAACTTACAGACTTTAGGTGTTTTGTTATTATTGTTCATGACACAATCATTCTCAGAAAAACGTTCATCCTTGTCTAATTGGAAAATTGTTGTCTTTACAATTCTGTTAAAGGTTAATTCCTTCTTTTGAAATATTTGTTCCACAAGTAGGCACCTGCTTCTCTGTGACTACTTAATCTTTTTCACCTAAATAATATGTTTTTACAAGCCTATAATTATGTATTTGTGTTTTTATTTCCCCCACTAGGCTGAATTTAGAAAAATCCTGGGTCTTAAAAACCATTTCTTTCTTAGTTGCCATTGTATAACATGAAACATAGTCATACAATGCATTCTTTTATTTTATTCAAATTAAACAATAAAATGAGAAATAATGAAGTAGCGACAAGTGAGAGGCAAAAAGAAGCATATATAAAAATTAAAAGATTTGGTTTCTACAAATTATTCATTGCTGTGAATTTATGCCTCAAATTAAGAAGGAGTTAGGAGTAATGTAAAGGTGGGATATTATCGCAGTTATTACCATGCACCCCAGTTCCTCCAATTCCACATGTTTTTGCTTATATCTAATAAAAACATCACAGTGTCTTGCATGCTCTATGGAACAAGCATGCATGCAACACTATGTGGGGGCTGTTCTGAAGACTTTACAAGTAATTAACTGTTTCAAACCACATAACAACCCTACCAGGGATGTACAGTGTTTGGGTCTCAGAACTATGTTGTAAATTTCTGAGGCTCCTAAAATGTGTTAGATTGTGTGGATTCTATTAATATTTACCATGACAGAAATTAAAATTGTTGAACTTTAAATGTTATTAATATTTAAATACTATGTAACATATTGATATAAGTGGTATATATACTTTGTTAAAAAAAAATGCCTCTTTCCATACAGGGAAGAATGAATCTGAAGAATGACGTAGCTTTCAAATTTCACAGCATTGCTCATAAATGACTTACATATTTGAGTCAAATTCTGCTCTTGCGTTCAATCTGTTTTGCTCTATCATTTTTGTTCAAGTAAAAAAAAAGTCAGCCTCACCTAGAAATGTGATTAGAAAGACAGGATATTTGATTATGTCTTTTCTATAGTGGTTATAGTATATGTCCCAACTTACAAGTGGTGATTGGAATATTTCTCTTCTGTAACAGTTATGTTACAGTTCTGTCTTGATGTGGGATTCCCCTCTGTATGCTGTGAATGCCATTGGTTACTAAGGAAGCTGCTTAGGCCTATAACAGGGAAGAATAGAGCTAGGCTGGAAAACTAAACTGAATGCTGGAAGAAAGAAGGTGGAATCAGAGAGGTGCCATGTAGCCATTGAAGGAGACAGATGTGTCTCGGAACTTTACCAGTAAACCACGTTCCTTGTGATAAAATATAAAATAATGGAAACTGGTTAATGTAAGATATGATATACCTAGCAATATGTTTAAGTTATTGACCAAACAGTATTTTAAATAATACAATTTCTGTATGATTATTTCAAATCTGAGAGGCCAGGAATGAATGAGCAGTCTCTGTCTACATTGACTGATGGGTGATGATTTCTCAAAGTACAGGGTAAACCCAAAACCTTACAGCTAGAGGCAATAGTGCCAACTTGACAGGACTTTGAACAATCTATCAAAGAAGCTGAATATGAGGACATGAATATGAGGGATTATCTGAATTAGATTGATTGTCCTGAGAACTTCCACCTTAAATTAGGACAATCATATCCTGAGAACTTCCACCTTAAATGTAGATACAAACATTGCATGGCCTGGAATTTTAAGCAAAATAAAACAGAGAAAAGGGGTGATGGCTAGTGCATCCTATTTGTCACTTCCTGAGTGTGGGTGCAATGTGACTAGCTTCCATGACTTCACCCCATGAGAGCTCCATTGCAACAATGAGAAAATCAACATGTATGAGTAACACTTTTGAATTTGGTATATTAAGATTTGCTAGTGTATATTATTCTTGAAATAGATATTTTCACACATTCCTCTTCTAGACAGTATGCCATTATGTAGCTTAGACTGTCCCTCAAACATTTTACAATAAACTGCTCTCTGTTTCCCAAGTGGGTAAACATAGTGGTGAGCTACCCGGCCCAACTTCCATGATTATCTTGACATTTTTATTAATTTTTTGAGAATTTCATATGTGCATATACTGTATTTGGATCATATTCACATTCAACTTTACCACCTAACTCATAAGCACTGACTATTTGAAAAGTGGGTGCCCCTCAAGCTATGAGAGTATTGACATATTGAACATCCAGTATCAAAAAAAGGTATTACCAATATTATCACTACTAATTTAAACAGTAAAGCAACTCAGATACTGGAAAGCTTCCACACACATGAATATGAAATTTCCAAAACTGATTTCCACAAGAAAGTGAGAGTTTTTATCATTGTTGATAAATATTATTATTTGTTTTCCTTGAATAGGCTCACTTTGCTTATGAGACCATGTCTGCCAAATGATGTAAGTACAATTGAGTCTAATTCATTTGTTCTTTCAAATAAAGTCTGAAGTCCTAAGAAAGAAAAATGGCTATTTAGCTCAGAACTCAAAGAAAAATGCAAATTCTTTTCTAAAAAAAAAAAAAAAATCTATCCTGAAAAAAATGGCTCCAATGTTCATCCAAAGTGCTTCACAAATACTTTATATTGTACAAAACAGAATTCTCAACTTAAAAGCTAATAATACTGTGTTTACTGTTTCCCTAAATGAAGTTAGGCTAATTTTTGTTTATTTCTCTTAGTGAGATCTGGAGTCACTGAAATTTCCACAGTCTATGAAAACTGCCCAGTAAACGTGGCAAACAATGTTTGTGGAAACTCCCCAGAAGAATTTCACCAACCTTCAATATTGCACAGAATACAATTCATTTAATATTGGCTTAATCCATTTTTGGAATTGGAAAAATTAGAACATAGGTTCTCACTCAACACCATAAACTTTGGAAATACCAAATACAGAATTTCAAGGCAAATATTCAAACTTCACACAACCCATGGTTCCACCATCATCTCCCACTGTCTTACTAGGGATGCCTTCTCCATGTCTTGAGTGATTTGGGGGATGTTCAGGAACAGTGATTCAAATGCATAATATTTTTATCAAGGATCTTTGGAACATACATGCCACAAGAAACTGTATTATAAAAATGTGCTTAAGAAATGAAAGAAATAAAATATTCTGTAGACATATGCCCAGAGAAGGAAAAGCCAAAACATATAGACTTTGTTCCAAACTTAGAAGTCCTGAGGGTTTGCCTGAGCTGATAGTATAATCATGAAAATTATAGGCATGGGCTGGTCTCCAGTGTAAACTGTCCTCAAGCAGCAAGCACATTTTTACTCCAAATGTGTTGCCACAAAGTTGCTCATGCTATACAGCAGTGCATTGTTGCAAGCTGGACACTGCAGTTACCTTCTTCATTCTGTTTCTATTGTCTCTCTCAGTATCTCAACAAGGAATATGATTTCTTTGGCTCCTACATTCTCCTACATACTTCTTTGGTGCCACCCTTCTAATCTCTGTTACAGGCCACTCTTTTTGCATTTTTGATAGTTTTATTTTATGGGTATGGGTGTTTTGCCTACAGGTATGTATTTAAATCACATGCACACTTGGTCAAAGAGACCATTGGATCTCTTGTAGTTTTACATGGTTGTGAACAACCATGTAGGTACTAGGAACTGAACCTAGATCCTCTTCAAGAACAAGTGCTTTTATTTGTTTCTCTGCTCCTGGGTCATTCATAATAGTTTTCTCATTTATTTAGTTTGCTTTCTTATAAACCACAGCAAACACAAAGGCATTCCTAAAATCACAGCCTCCTGTAGATACCGAACATTCCCATATCTTTGTCAGAATTAAACATCTTAAATTGCCTGCATCTTCTCTCCACATCATTTTGTGTATAGTTCACTGCACTGCCATCCTTCTCCCAATGATACTCAACTGAAATTCCTCTCTGTGTTAATTAGTGTTATACAGGCAGAGGTTTCTATACTGTCTGGTCCTACAATAAACACACAAACTATATTATTTGCAATATTGTTTGGCCAATAGCTTAAACATATTTCTAGCTAGCTCTTATATCCTAAACTATCCCATCTCCACTAATCTGTGTATTGACATGTGCTGTGGCTTACTGGCAAGATTCTTGTGTCTTTGTCTCCTGCTGGTGGCTACCTGGCTTAATTATGACTCCACCCACTCTCTCTATATATATATCTCTTTCAGCTTGGCTTTACTCTGGTAAGATACTTGCCAAAAGCAGCTTCTTTATTAACCAATGGTAATAAAATAAATTCACAGCATACATACCTCCCACATCAGTGTTTTCAAATGCACCTTCTTTTAAACCTTTCAGATGCCTTCAAACTTCTTGTAACACTCCCATTTTCTAGCTTCTCTGATTCACCTTTTTCCCTTTAACTTTCAAATGCCAACTATCTGCTTGCTACCATCCTAATAAGTGATAGTGTTTCTCCTCAAGATTCCTGCTGAGGTGACTTTTCACAGCTAGGCTCTTTGCTCTGTCTACAGAGCCATAAAGACTCTACTTCAGAGGTTCTCAACCTTCCTCATGCTACTACTACTCTTTAATATAGTTCCTTATGTTATTATGACTCCCCCAACCACAAAATCATTCCATTGCACTTCATAACTGTAATTTTGGTGCTGTTACAAATTGTAATATAAATATCTGATATGCAAGGTGTGTGATATATGACCCCCCCACACAAAAGGGTTGTGACCCACAGGATGAGAGCCACTCCTTTACTTGCTAATAAATCCAAAAGTTTCCTCTACTCCTGGTCTGTCTTGAGAATCCAGTTTTGTAATCTCAAATATTTGCTGAATGTCTCCACTTGGTCCTCCAATATTTCAAATATAACATATTTAATTCTTGATTGCCCTTCTGAAGCTTTCTGAACTCTCCATCACTCCAAGTACTTTTATACTACATTAAGTGGTGGCACTTCACATTCAGTTATCAAGTAAGATTTTTAGTGAGGCATTTAGGTATTTCTCTCTCTGCCTAATTTCCCAAATGGAAGGTGTCACTGATTGTATTTTTAAAAAAATACATGTGTGGGGGGTGTGTATGTGTGTGTGTCTTTGCTATCCCATTTGTCTTTCTCCCAAACCTTCTTCTCCTATAAACATATAAAGTGCATCTATCACTCAGCCACTTATGAATGATCAACAAACCTCCATTTCAGCATTGTAACAAGTCCTTTTCTGTAGTGATGGAGGCCAGCTTGTTGGGGTTTCTGTCCTGCCTGGTGCCCCACAGTGAGCAAACCCCAAAGAAAATCACACAGAGTGTCTGCATTAGATATAAAACTGGCCCATTAGCTCAGGTTTCTTATTAGCTCTTATCACTTATATTAATCCATTATTCTTATCTACATTAGCCATGTGGCTCAGTACCTTTTTTAATGGGACATGTTACATGTTTCTTCTCGGTGGTCTGGGCAGGAATGGGAGGAATGAGCTTCCTCCTTCATAGTATTCTCCTGTTCTCATCGCCCCACCTCTACTTCCTGTCTGGTTGACCCACCTATACTTCCTGCCTGGCCAATCAGCGTTTACTTAAAACATGATTGACAGAATACAGACAATTCTTTTGTACCACTTTTCCCTATTATCTAACTTGCCTCTGTAATTTTGCCTCCTTGTTGGCTTCTAGGGCCATCAAGACATGTAATTTAAAAGCCTTATCCATACCTACTGCACCAACCCAGATACTCTCCTAATTCTTTACACATTTTGATCCTTTCATCTTCAGGCATCAACTCAAAGATCAATACTTAAAAAATTATCTGTGACCTCTAAACAAAGTGGTCCCTTACGTCATTATTCTTTATTACAGAACTCCTTCTGCCCTTATTTTCATATGTAGGAATGCACTTACACATTATTTGTCAATTTTCAACATGGATCCCTGCTGAAACTATGGTCCTATAGGCAAGAACTCTTAGGCTTCTATCAGTATGTCTTAAACAAAAAAATATTCTTCTATCCTATACCAACTTATTTGTCCTATCATATAATATTCTGATCAGACTTTTCTGTTAGCAAAATATTAAAGATGGATGGAAGAGGGACTAGGGGGCTAAGTTCTGCCATTACATTAAATGTCATTCTGTCTCCAAGTTTTATGCTGATTTGGGGATGGAAACTTTTATTGTTGCTCTTGCAAGTTGTTTATTTCTTAAATATTTACAATATGTGTAGATACTTTAAAATACATTGTATCTTTTCATTTATTTTGTTCCCTCAGAAGCCCTACTATGTGAGTATGTGTTTTAATCCCTATTTCACACAGAATAAAACTGAACACAAGAGGGTTTTACCAGAAAATTTACTAAAGCAAATAGTGTGTGGGAAAGGTAGTATTTAAATTCAAGGCATCTGGCCCAAGGGAGGGCCTGTGTCCTTAAACATTGACCTTGACACCTTCCATGGTAGCATTGTAACCAGCAGCAGTAATCAGAGACTGCTGGATCTAGTCACAGGGTTTTCATCAGTTCCTCTCCAGATTTAGACAAGACCATTTTCACTTCATGTTGATTTGCATGATTTCTTCTGTGAGCACTGAAGATGCAAAGACATAATCACAGCACGGCTTTTTGTGATGAATGATATAAGTGTTAAAAGCCTGGACCTATAGGAGCATGTGGGAGACAAATGGCTAATTTACCTGAGAGTATTCCAGAAGATTGTCTGAAGTTAATGTTTTTTTTCTTTTACCCTTTGAGATTAGATTATAATTGCATCATTTCTCCCTTCCCTTTCTTCCCTTCAAACCCTCTCATATATCCATCCGAACCCTTTCAAGTTCATGGTACCATCCAATCTTTTGAGCTACAGGGTAAGGGATAGTAATAAGGATAGGGAAAATAAGTTATGGTTAACATTTCCTGAGGACTGACCATATAATGAGAAACTGGTTTATATATAATTGGTTATCTACAATTATCAATTGGCTTTAATTATGAATTATTTAAAATGTTAGCCAGATATTACTATCCAAACATTTTAGGGAGAAAGAGCTGGGCTTCAAGACCCATATATCTCAAAGGCAGGAAATTTTTCAGAACTGTCTTACCCTGTCTTGGCAAGATTTGACAGTCTTTTGCCTTGTGTCCTGCTTGTCCATTTCCGGATACCATGTACTTTGTCAGTGGTTGAGGTGTGGGCAGTTCCTTGCCCAACGGCCAATGTGCCAAGAAGAAAACAAACTTCAAGTGGAGTTTCTTTTGTGCTCAACATTCTCTTGGGAGTAGATTGGTGCTGTCAGAAGCAATCATGTCTCATGACAGCAGAACTGTAAGTTATTTAAATGTCATGTTCTAAAGATCCTTGAAGTGGTTGAAGATTACCTATCTAGACAGAATACAATCTCTATGAATCTAAAGAACCTAATTGATCTGACTGTATGTACAACAAATATGAACAACTATTGACCTATAATATTTAATACCTGTATAATTTAAAAACTAAAAATTCATGTCAGAATATTAAATAATCTGTAAACAAATATGCAACTAAGGAGGATAATTGACCTGAAAATGTAAACAATCTATAAGTATCAAGATCAGAGGTAGGAGTAATATATATAAAATGCAATATGAAAATATATCCTAAAAGTTGTACCAGTAACAAAATGTCCTCAACAGAGGTAGAAACATGCATATATACAATCAACCACTGGCTTTGGAAGCTGCTTGATTGTACTTCCTGCCTACTCAAGTAATATTCTCTCCCTTCTCAGGCCTTCGATGGGGTTAAAGATTAGATAGTCATAGTTACTGTACTCTTATGATCTAGCCAAGCCATTTCCTGTACAAGACTTAGACTCCTTAAGATAGAATGTTTATTAAAATATTTAGCATACATTCCTTGCTTAATATTGTTTATGCTCGTTGTAATTCTAATTCTACTCGATATCTGTTCCTAGTGTATATAGTTTTGTATTGAGTTTTGAACTCTCTTATTTAAACAAAAGGAGGAGGTGCTATGGGAGCACATTCCACTCCTTCAGCCATTAGCTTTTAAGATACCAGCCCACTTGGGCATGGTCTCTTATACTGTAAAAACAGCTGGAAAGTATGAACTCTCTCTTGCTTCCAGCTCCTGCTTCCAGCTGCTAGACTCTGTTCCTGTTCACTCTGAGAATGGTTATCTAGGATAGTGATCTGTAAGCTTTTCCCTTAAATAAATAACCCTTTATTATTCATTATTCTGAATTGGTGTGGGATTATTTTGTGACTTCCATCATCATTCAAAACCTTAACATCTATGCTCCATACAAGGCCTTGAGTGTAAATAGGTATTTGGGACAGACAAAAAAGGATACAAAGTAAAGGGGGGAAACATATATATAAGCCCTGTGATGGAGAAAACAGTGAAGTATCTATCTACAAAATGAGAAGTTTAGAATGTTTCAATTTCATCAGAAGTAGCATCATGGGATTTGTTAGCCATACTGGAAGATGTTAGATGGGAGCTTAGATGTTGAATTTAGAGTCTGAGTTGATTTAAAAGAGAAGGAAGGTTGTTATGCTTTAATGAGAGGGAAAGAGTCCTTATAAGGATGAAGCTAGACATGTTAAGTGGCCAAGGAAGCATCATGCATGCAATACAGATAACCCTTTTCTTGTGATCCTCTTATCCCCTCATCTTTAATAGCAATAACACCTAGTGATATATTAAAAGGATGGATTAGGCTTCTGTGGCTATTTACTAAAGATAACTTTATTGGGGTGTGGAGAGATGGCTCAGTGGTGAAGAGTACTTCTTGGTCCTGTAGAAGACTCATGTTAGGTTTTTGGCACCTACATGGCAACTCACAGACATCTGTAATTCCAGTTCCAGAAGATTCATCACCCTCTTCTGACTCCCATGTGGTATTTAGACATATATTACAGACAAGCCTTTATATACATAAGACAAAAATAAATGTATTTTCAAGAGTCAAAAATATTTATTTTCCATAGAGATCTGCCCAATTTTGTCTGTGTGTACAATTTTTACATGGCACATACTTTTTAGTGAATTATGATTTAGTTATTCTTCTCTCCGAGTTGGTTGTGTCTACCTCAAATGTATGTTTATAGTTAACTAGTTTGTATTTCTCATAGTAGGTTTACTGAAACAGACATATTTTAAGATTATGAAGTCCTCTGTAATTTGACAGCATTTAAAGTTTGGATTGAGTTCATGAGTCAATCAGACTTCTTAATCATAAACTCTAATATATATACTGAATTGAAATTATTGAGATATTATGTTAGATATATGAAATAGTTGATATATTAATTTAAGCTTAGACAATCTCTATCTCTACATGATAAAAAATCAAAGTTGAGAAAAATAAAACTATTTGTACAATTTTGCACAGATCCTTACAATACCAAAGACTAACTCACATTATTTCCAGACCAATTAGTGTTCTAATTTTCTGCTGTCTCCCTAGAACCAATTCTAAGTTCTTATGTCTTTACCCTTCCAAAATCACAAACACTATTATGTTTCATTTTTAATGCAGTTTCCATGGAAAAATTCCTCTTATACTACACTAGTTTATACCCTTTCTCCTACCAAATGCACATTTTTGTTTTGACCAAGTAAACTGTCTGCCTTGGCAGGGTCACCTGTAATGTGGGATTACCCTCTGTATGCTGTGAATACCATTTGGTTAGTAAAAAAACTATCTTGAGCCTGTGGTAGGATGGTGTGGGAAAATTGTCTGTATTCTGTCAATCATGTATTTTAATAAAATGGTGATTGGCCAGGTAGGAAGTATAGGCGTGTCAACCAGACAGGAAGTAGAGGCAGGGCAATGAGAACAGGAGAAATCGAGGAAGGAGGATGCCCATTCCTCCCAGTCGAGCCCAGACCACCGAAGGAGCAACATGTAATCTGCCCAGCAGAGAAAGGTACTGAGCCACATGGCTAACAGAGATCAGAATAATGGGTTAATATAAATGATAAGAGCTACTAAGAATCCTGAGCTAGTGGGCCAATCAGTTTTATAACTTATGGAGATCTCTGTGTAATTTTCTTTGGGACTTACCGGTTGGCAGGACAGAAACCCCAACAAGCTGGCCCCGTCCATGTTACAGTAGGGTAGAACTTAATTAGGTGGAAAACTAAACTGAATGCTAGGAGAAAGAAGGGCAGAGTGAAGGGAGAAACCATGTAGCCCTGCCAGAGACAGACACTGGAACTTTACCCAGTAAGCCACAGTCACATGGTGCTACACAGATTAATAGAAATAGGGTAAATTAATATGTGAGAATTAGCCAATAAGAAGCTAGAGCTAATGAGCCAAGCAGTGATTTAATTAATACAGTTTCTGTGTGATTATTTTGGATCTGAGCTACTGCGCAGCTGGGAACCAAAGAGCGGCTCTCCTTCAACACACCTGAAAAGTTTTTCTATACTCAAACTCGCTTAGTGTGGTCGTATGAATCAGAATGGTCCCCAAAGGCTCATACATTTGAATGCTTAGTCATCAGGGAGTGGCACTTGGTAAAAAGGGTTAGAAAGTGTGGCCTTCTTGGAGGAAGTATGTTTTCTAGGGGAGGGCTTTGCCTTTTCAGAAGCCCAAGTCAGGTCTAGTGGCTCTCTGTTCCTGCTGCTTATGGATCTGGATGTAGACTTGTCAGCTTCTCTGGTACCATTTCTGCTTACATGTTGCTATCCTCCCCACCATGATGATAACAGACTAGACTTCTGAAACTGTAATCAAGCCCCAATTAAATGATTGCTTTTTTAAGAGTAGTTGTGTTTGTGCTTGTGGTATCATAGAACAGTGACTAAGACAGATGGAAACTCTCTTAGGGTTTCTACCTATTTATCCGGCAGCTACCATGACTTTAAAGATGCAGAAACAGATGCCATTGCATTTTTCTAGTTAGTTTGCAAGTTATCTTTCTTTTTCCTGATAATTAAAAATTTGTCATCAGTTATTTTGGTGGAATCTGCTGTCTCAATTTCTGTTCATTTCTCCAAACTAACTTCTAGAGTGTTACCTTTTTGTCTATCCTACAAATGGGTGGCATTTATCACTCTGTAAGTCATTACATACTACTAAAAGTCATTTTCCTGTTAGGTACTCTCAAACATACTCTCCCATTTTGTCTTTAAATCATTATGAGAATTGTTTGTTGTTTCTATTTTCATTTTGTAATCAAGGACAATGAAGCCAGAAAATAGCATACCCATTATCAGTCAACCAGAGAGACAGACTCAGGGTGAAAATAGTTTTTTGTTTTGTTTTGTTTCACCTCCTTTTTTCTTTCTTTCTTTCTTTTTAAAGATTTCTGCCTCTTCCCCGCCACCACCTCCCATTTCCCTCCCCCTCCCCCAATCAAGTCTTCCTCCCTCGTCAGCCCAAAGAGCAATCAGGGTTCCCTGCCCTGTGGGAGGTCCAAGGACCACCCACCTCCATCCAGGTCTAGTAAGGTGAGCATCCAAACTACTTGGGCTCCCACAAAGTCAGTACGTGCAATAGGATCAAAAACCCATTACCATTGTTCATGAGTTCTCAGTAGTCCTCATTGTCCACTATGTTCAGCGAGTCTGGTTTTGTTCCGGTTTTTTGTTTTGTTTTGTTTTGTTTTTTTGTCCTGGTTTCTTCTTAAAATTAACCACCAAAGAGCTTTGAGATCCTGGCTAGGAAAACAATGCATGCAGTATATAGCAAAGAACAAAGACCAGAGCATACCTTCAGATGCTGAGTACAAGCCCTAACCATTACCCTTCCCTATTGTCCTCACAGGGAGATGATGAGGGTTTGGTCTTGCAGGTGGTTATGTTTTAGACTATCAAAGAAAACAGCAGATAGAAAACCTGTTGTGATGGAGTACTAATAAAAGCAAAGTGACAAGACAGAGTGTTTATGATTTTTACAGGCATCCTGGACATTGTCATTTGCATTTTTCATGAAATGACAACATGGTCCAACACTGTGTAGAGATGAGGGAACAGAAATTAGGTGAAGATGAATGCCTTGCTTTATGACAGCTAAAGCATGGTAAATGGATAGAAAAGCACTATAGACCAAGTGGCTAAATCATCCCAATCTGGGTACTAAAGAAAAAACAAAAACTAATACTAAATATATACTCTTCGAAGTAAGAAGAGTTTCTTCTAGAGCAGTACAGCCAGGCTGAACAGACATTGCCAAGTCCTTGAATGTCTGTTGGGGGGAAAAGTTGTCTACACACAACATGCATAAGAGAAGCTGTCGACAACACAACATGCATAAAGAAAAGCTATCTACATACAATATGCATAAGAGAAGCTCTGACCAAGAACTTAGGAGTATTGCAAAGGTGGCATGGTCAGTTTCTTGGTTTTAAATCTCTTTAAAGTTGATTGTATGTCTTTACAGATCATGAAGTAAGGGCATCTTAAATCCATTAAATTATCTGTAAAAAACAAAGTTGAGTTCTGGGCTAAACAAAGCTGTGAGTTTCTCAGACTCACATTGCAGTAAAAACAATGAACATGATTACTAAATAATAGACTAACTATACATCCCTTACCTAACACCATGGAACACTATACATGCCAGATGATTTAAATCAACATCTAAAAATGCTGTCTAAGGTTGACTTCTCTAGTAGTGCAGTCAAAATTAGTATCTTGCTCAAGTTATTAATAAAAGAGTTTCTATTGGTACAAGGGTAATGAGAAATGTAAATAAAGAGAGAGTAGGGTAGAATAGGTGCCAATTTAGCAAGACCAAAGAATAACTAGATAGTTGGTAAATCATGAGTCTGCCAAGCTGTGTTCAGAGAAGAACCACTGTCAATGGAGACTAGCAATACCTATCTATCTGCTGGGAGCAGGATGGAATATAAACACAGTTTACTCTTTCTTCTCAAGAAAGAACACATTTCTGACTTATGGATATCAAAACTTGAGTTTTTCCATTCAGGCCCCAGAACTTATACCAGTGCCCAACTGCCCCTGAAGAGTCTCAGACCTTTGCCCTCAATCCTGAATTTCTACCATTGACTCCTTGGTTCAGAGGGCTTTAAGTTTGACTTTAGTCACCTTTACACTCTCCAATTGGTATTTCATCTTGAAAATAGTCTCACGGGATGTCTTAGATTGCACAATCATGAACCAACTTCCCTAAAAAATGACTGAATATCTACCATCTATCCATCTCAAGCTATCATCAATCTAGTCTTTCTGACATATATTTATACATCCACCTATGTGCTTATCAATCACTTATTGAGCTATCTCAGACTCAGATTGCCAGCGAAAAAAATGATGCATATTATTACCAAGTAATAAAATAGATGTATGCCAGGAGTCTCACCGATGAGTACATTATACATGCCTGATGGTTTAAATAAACATGACTAACATTGGTCTCTGATGACAGGCAGATACCTATCATCTTTCACTCACATCTATCTCTTAGCTGTCTGTCTGGTTGCCCATCGCCTACTGCACTTTTTCTATCTCTCTGAACACCATTTAACAGAAGCAATGGCAAGCAAGAGTATAGTCTCAATTGGAGTCGGCCCTCTCTATGACTCCATCTAGAGATTACATAATATACAACATAAATTCCACCCATTTGGAAGTAGGAACTTGTGTGGGTGTTTAGCTGTCACTTAGAGAAGCTGGAAATTATCAAGAGTTAGGAGGTGGTATTGTTAAGGGTGTTCAAATAGGTATGTTGAACTCCTACTTCAGCAGTACATCCCGTGGCCAGGATTTTACAGGTGCGAAACCTTTCAGGCCCAGGCAGATACACTCAATTTCCAGCTCCCCGAAAATGAGTAGAAAAGACAAGATTTGGTTTTGGTTGGTTCTTTTCTTCTGTGACACATAATTAATTAATTAAATAGCTCTTAAATCTAAACTACATTTAAATTTACAAAATTTTAAACATTTCCTTCTATATATGTATCCTCAGAATGTAACCACTAGAGCCCCTGCAACCATGTGGTTGACTGCATGTATGAAGCTTGGACATCAGGAGTGATACCCACCAGCAGTCTCCCTGGGTGGCTTTGAGAAGTTCCCTGTTCTTCTCAATAACCAACCACATGTTTTATATTGCTTCACAATACATATACACATGCATGCACACACAGAGAGACTGGAGTCTAGAGATGCATGTATCACTGTTGATGAAATCCAAACATTTTTTGAGACAAAAAAAAGATCACATTCCCTGAATTCTGAAACTGGATGGGAGGAGGAAGTACTTAATTTGTTGAGCTCTCAAGTACCAGTTGTTTTTAAATGTCAAATGTCTCAAACTTTATAGATAAATGTCAAATTGTGTATACCAGAAGGACTACCATCCAGTATCTGTTAATATGACATTCCAGGGAAATAAGCCAGTGTACATATTGCCGTATCATAATTACTGTAATATAATATAGCCATTAGTCCAAAAAGACTGGCATCCTTATTAGGAAAACTAAGATTATATGAAAATAGACACATAGGAAGAACACTATACAGTGAAAAATCAGAAACTAGAGTAATATAGTTATAAGTCAAGGATAGAATGAAAGCATGCACCAAGTCTCTAACAATATTAATATCAGACATGCAGCTTCAGATAGGGATGAGAGTAAACTAATACTATTTTTATCCTCACAGTCCATGACACTTTTGTTCTGGGAAGCTCTAGGAAGCTTATATAGCAGCAAAGATGGAGAAAACAAGTGCTTTGCTCCTCCTTTGACGCATACAATGGCCACATTGCTCGAAGGAGAGTCTGGCCTCCATGTTCACTATTTCTCACAGAATGCCAACGTAAGTTCTTGTGACCACTCCTTCACTGTCATTGTCTGAATCACCATGAAGAATTACTGTGGTATCTCCTATTACCTTGCCTGAGGGAATCCCTAAGTTGCTGCGAGTTATATAAACACAATTGCATCAGCATTATAAATTTCTAATGCAAGGAAGATTCTATCAGGCTTCTAGAATGAGGTAAAATTAAAACATGTGCATAAATATGTACATATACATTTCATTTCCAAATAACTGCCTCTGAGTGGTTACTGGCATTCACCAGGACCAAAATTACCAGGCCAGAAACACAATCCCTATGATAGAAGACAGTCTGTGTTGTCAGATAGGACACAAACATTTGTAAATCAGGGATGGAAGCGAATGCAGATGGCAGATGGAAATGCCAAGTCAAATGCCCTTTCAAACCATTGCAAAATAATTGGCGTCTTTTCTAAAGGCATATTTTGAGCTCAAATCCCAGGGTGAGTCACATAAGTGTTCTATTTTAGATAATAGCAAAATCAGGCCTTAGAGGATTATTAGTCAGCAAAATTCAATTTTGGTAAGACCATACTTTGGAAAAGGAAATGAAGAGCTATGAAGGAAGATTTGGGGCTGCCATGGGACAAAATCTACAAAAAAACTGTGGAGAAAAAAGATCCACACTGTGTGCTTCCCCAGCCTGATGGGAACAGAAGAGAACTGGAGGCAGTAATAAAGATAAGTGTTTATCCACTCTTCGAAGACCCACAAGCTCCACCCATCAGCAGGACCAGCATCAAGTCTTTGCCTTTTCTGATATACACCTACCACAAAGAGCCAAGTCCAGAGTTCTGATTCCCCAAATGCTGGTGAGAATGTGAGCTGCCAGGACACTCATCCATTACCGCTACACATGCACAGTGTGCAGCCACCTCGAAAGAACTTTGACTGCTTCTTCTAAAGCCAAGCATGATCTTTCCAGAGACTAGAGAATCTATGCTCTTGGTACTTACTGAAGGGAACTGAAATCTCTGTCTACATAGCAACCTAAATATTTAAAGCTGATTCATCCTTAACTCCACATATCTGGATAACCCAAGTGTCCTGTGGTAGGTAAATGAGTAATTAAACCATTGTTCTCGTGGACAATGAAATGTTATAGCTTAGTTATGCTATGAAGCCATGAAAAATGCCTGGAAGAAAGTGAAGTGCATATCCCTCAACAAAACATGACCACCAGGTAAAGCTACAGGGTGTGAATACAAAGCATAACATTCAGAAACCATAGAAATCATTTTTTTTTAAATTGGTTTTCAGGGGTTCCAAGGAGATAAGTAGGAAGAACACAGAAGATGTTTAGCTTTGATACTATACTATATGATACTATAATGGTCTGATTATGTCATTAGAGCTTTTTCAAAGTGCATGAATTGTATGACATCAAGAATGAATCCTAACAGTCAGTACAAACCTTGGGGGATGATCAAGTGTCAATGTGGGATCCCTGTGACAAATATATGACCCAAGTGGGGGAAGCTGATGACTAAGAAAATTATAAGCATTAGAAGCAAAGAGGATAATTAAAATTCCCACATATCCGCCGGGCGGTGGTGGCGTACGCCTTTAATCCCAGCACTCCGGAGGCAGAGACAGGCGGGGATCTCTGTGAGTTCAAGGACAGCCTGGTCTAGAAGAGCTAGTTCCAGGACAGGAACCAAGAAAGCTACGGAGAAACCCTGTCTCGAAAATCACAAAAAAAAAAAAAAAAAAAAAAAAAAAAAAAAAAACATATCCTGCAGTTTTCACTGTGAACTGAACACCGTTCCCAAAATATAAAGTCTATTTTTTTTTTAAAGAAACTTAAGTAGCTTCCTTCAGTAACCACTTTGCTCGTGTTGCCAAATGACCTTCCCTTTCCTTAAGGATATCCCATCCTCCAGCCAGCCTTTTGAGCCAGCCTTTTGTCTTAACCACGTGGCAACCTGTACTTGTTCCACCATCTCAGGAACTGGACCTTGTCTGAACCCCGTTGTGCAAAGTTGGTTCCCCAACTGAGCCTGGAAGATGAGAGACAAAACTTCCCCTCCAGCTTCTTGCCTCTAACAACAGACTGAGAAAGAGCGTTTGGAGCATAAGATTTGGTACTGTCAATATCCTCCTTCCCAAATATGGATCCAGTTAAAATATGGATGAATAGTTCTGTGACCTTGGTGGGGCCTTTACCTTCTCACCCACTGCTCCTACTTTTAACACTATTGCCTGACAGTCAATAACAAGCCAACACCTAGGAGCAGTGTTTGTGCTGTCTGAATTAGCCAGTTAAAGAACTTTTAGTCCTGCAACAGCCTTTGGTTCTGTTCTCAATTCTCTGGTTTTGCTCCTTTGCTTTAAGATCCTAACTGCTCACTAAGTAAACAGGCACACAAATTTTTCTGAAAATCACAAGGATGGGCACAGACATTGTAGAGGAAATAACAAATTCTCTTTCTTTCAAGTCATATTATTCTAGATTCTGTTTTACTGCATGTATCTGACAAAATAGGACTCTGAGATATTTATTGATACTGTCTTCTGTCTCTCTCCAATTGATGGCACCACCACTAATGTGCCTGTATGTAGGCATAAAGTCATCCGAGAGAGAGAGAGAGAGAGAGAGAGAGAGAGAGAGAGAGAGAGAGAGAGAGAGAGAGCTCCATGTTTGCTCTCATGTGCTCAGGTTACCGGAAGAGAAATGCCTGACCCAGTGAACAGAACAATAGCAGCGAGGAAGTGTTGGTTTGCAGGAGGAATGGCCTGGCCTAAAGGGCTGGCAGTTGGTTTTGAAAAGCAGTTTGCCAGCAGCCGCAGGGGAGGAGAGGAGCACGATGTGTGCAGAGGCAGGGGTGAGGATTCAGAAAAACGGAGAAAGCAGATTTTTCCATGAAAGAGCAGCAAATTCTATGGGCTTTTCGGAAAGCAAGGAAAACGTCAAACATGGAGGAGGAAGGATAAAGAGGGGAGAGCCAGGAGACAGAGAAGTGCTATTTTAAAACAGAATGTATGCATTATAGCCTGCAGTGGGAATCTCTGGGTGAGTTTTAAACAAGGATAGAGTAGGAGGAGCTCCCTGGCAGCAACAGAGAAGTTATTTTAGAGGGAATGGTCCTGTGGTAAGGGCCTGCGGAGATGGCACAGCAGGTAAAAATGTCGGCCCTAGAAGCATGAGGACCTGAATGTAAATCCCCAGATACCACATCAAGAGCCAGGTGAGGTCACAATGTCACCTGTAGCCCCCGGTGTAGAGGAAGCACAGACAAAGGTACGTGAGGCTTGCTGGCTACTAGCCTGGCTCCAGGTTCACTGAGAGACTCTGCTTCAGAGAAATAAGAGAGGATGATAGAGGAGGGTGCCCAGGGCTCTTCTCTGGCTTCCATGCACACGATTGTGCACACAGATTGGCCCACCTTTGTTCATTACCCCTCATGTGCATGTCTTCACATGCACACGCACACACACTCAAGTGCAAGAGAGACAGGCTTGTTTGACTCTGAAGCACTGACCTCAGGGACATGTTATTAACACTGGGGGTATATGAGAGGGTTCTGAAGAGCCAAGGACAATTAAGTCTGCATCTCTACAAATACTTAGAAAGTAAACCAAGTAAGCACTGATTTGCTACTTAGGGAGAAACCCCAACAATAATGACACCCCCAGAAAACTGCTTATTGCCCTCAACCAATTCCTAGACTACAGTAGGCAATAAAGATGTACCTACAGCACTAAAATTAAAACGCCACCTCTCAGATAATCACTAGACCAAATTTCAATGTGAAAAAAAATCGTTTAAAATATTAATTGACATTTTCTCTTTTAGGCATTTTTCCTTCCTTAATTGCTGTCATTTAACGATGTCGTGAAACTGGCCCTAAAAGAGAAAGACCTTAAAGACACAAATAAGAACTATGTAAAATCCTTAACAATGACTCCTGAAATATGTTTTTAGACAACATGGATGTAATAATAACTAACACACTGTTATCCCATGTGAAGAAAAAACATTTTTGTCTCCAAATGTATTTCCTGGACTCTAGCAACAATTTAAGCCCAACTGTGACTTGGGTACATTTTTGGTTCGCTCTAATAGCAAGTGTTGATTTAGTCAGCAAGAATTTCAGGTACTATAACTGTGAGATCAAATCCAAAATATTCTTTTTAGTCCCACTGACCACTTTATACTTTGCCTCTTGGCTGACTCAGCTCAGAGAACTTAGAATAAGCTCAACAGTGTCCTTGTACCTCTCTGGTCCTTTCTTGAGTGGGGCATGGGATGGCATGTAGGAGAACTTTCTTCCTCTTATGTTAAAGTTTGTTTCTATTGTTCTTCTTAGGTTGACGCTGACTGGCTACATTACCCTTCATGTGCCTCCACCCCATATAACCTCTGTGTCTATGTGGCATTATCTAAGGAAGCCAGTATATAAGTTTCTCAGAACCCCTCCTGGTATGCCTCTCATCACACAGACTTCTAACTTCAACAGTTTCCCTTCCCTTCTGTCCCTCTCACCTTCTCCTCTTCTCACAAAGAAAGCATCCCACAGATTCTGATAGCCTCCCCTGGTTCCTGAAGATAGGCTAATGAACTTCTAGTGACTAACCCAAGTCGAAACACATTCCTGAGCCTTCGCTTGGTCACTCTAAGCATCACACTGCACCCAGCTTGAGTCAGGCTTCCCTCTTTCCTTTCTCTGATAACATCCTCAGCCACCCACTGCGTCTCAACTAGTGATGGGCTCCCACGCTTTAGTAACCAGAAGACACACAAACAACTTCCCCAAGAGTTGGCCAACAGACTCATGGGCTGCACTGCAAGGAGGAAAGGGTTTCTACAGTTCAGCATCCTTCTGAAAATGGGACTCTCATCCCCTTCTTGACAATGCCTTGGAATTCTCTGAATCATTCACCGAGCGTGCCCTCTACCCCATTATAAGAAAAACGAGAATACTTAAGATGATAACTATGTGGAATTTGCCTTGTCCTCTACCCACTTCTCTTCATATGTTTGTTCTATTCTTTGCCTAAATTGTTTGGGGTGGGAGAATGGAGGTCACAGATTAGATTAGCAATGGCTTCTTGGCCAAGCACAGAGGGAGGTAACTGGCTGCAACATGATGCTCTATTCATTATGTCAGAACTTATTGTTCTCAGGATTGGACTTTAGCCAAAATTCTAAGACAATAGGAAGAGCCCCATTCAGTATCCTATTTTAACAACTGTGAGAATTGAAAAGGCCTTTTTATCACTGCCGCTGTCCCTAGCTCTTTAAGGAATGTGCTTAGAATACAGAGTTCTGTTATCAGCTGTAGGATGTGGAAGAAGAAATGCTGGTAGTAGATTCTTTAAACAGCTCTGTAAGTGACAAGAGTCTCCCTGGAGCACAGCTAAGGCAGAAAGCTTAGAGATGAAATGGGTCTCAATATGTGAGAGTTAGTGAAAAGATTTACTTCATGCTTCAGTTGAGGGTAAAAGTGAGGAGTGACAGAAAACATCCAATAAGTTTGGAGAACTCTGTGTGGGAGGGAGGGGTGCTAGACATGAAAACTTGATCTTCAAGCCATGCTAGACAAGTAATCTATCAATAAGATAATCCCCAATCATAACTGGAAGGATTGTAAGGCTGGGGTTCTCTCTTCCTTTCCTTGGGTAGCAACTTGGGGTCAGCATAGACCACTTATGGAATTTATATGCCAAAAGCATTTGGTGAAACAGTATGAAACACAGGGAGAACAAGAGGATTGCACCTGATGGTCCCATGGAGCTCTAGCTGCCACCATGGAACATTCAGAAGTACCTGTGTGTATTGATAGATGCACAGAACAACACCCCCTCCCACCTCCATATCGGATAAGAAGAAAGCTGGGATACTATGATGGAAGACTGTTAGGCTGGCAGAGCATGTGGATTCTGAAGGGAAAAGGTTGATAACCAAAAGCTGGCAGAGGAAGCACACATTAGTAGTGAATAGAAGACCAATGAGCCAGTACTGTGGAATTACTTCCCCACCCACTCCACCCCTACCTAGAGCCAGAAGTCTGTTCAGATTACTTATAAATCATGATGGTGCTCTAAGGGGAGGGAGGGAATAATGCAAAGAACTTAGAAAACTGGATTTGAGTGGCTGGGCTAAAAATGAAAATGACTGAGTTATCTTCACTTCAAAAGTTTCATTTTCTATATCACAGGTAAAAATAGCTCACATATGAGGTAAGTTTAATGTACATACTGAGAAACACAAAGGGATACTTTGTGTAGTTTAGACTTTACATCCAATTTTAAAGATAAATAAGATAAATGCACTGAAGACAATATGAAGGGCTGGCTTCCTGGTCTAAACACAGCCGGGGATGTAACCAAAACTCTACTTTTGACTTCAGTTGTTGCCTAACACCAAAGTTGAAATCTCCAGAACCACCACGGGGAGACTGGAGTGTTTAAAGAAGAAAGAGGCTTGCCAACACATTTACTTTGCACCTGATCAGTTCCATCCTGCCATATCCAAACTATGCAAACATAGCCTACACCCACACCTCTGAATCATGAGCTCCTTGCTTTAAGCCTCATCGGTTTGGACACACATCCATGTGCACTCACGTTGTATAAGAAAAGAACACTAACAGAGACCTTTGTAATAATGAAACCACACTACTTGAGTATAAAGTCAGCATGGTGAGATCCTCACATAAGGCAGCTCCAGGATCTAATTGGATGAGTCAAATCCTGAATCTGACTACAGCTCTTACCTTATACACGGTCCTTATTTTGGAATCTCACCTTCCCCATTTGTAAAGCTAATCAAAGTATCTGCCTTGGGAATCATCACAAATCATAAGCATCTGTAGACATATAGGAGTCTATGTAGACTAGGAATGAGCTCCCTGTCAGTTCAGACAATCAAGTTTGGGCTGACCAACCACATGGTGGGGATATTGTCTTGGAATAAGTACTCTGTTCCTTTCTAATGCAGAACATTCCCTAGAAAAGAAGGCCTTGTGCCAAAGAATGCCATCCACTTTGAGATAAATCCAACCGACGGTTCTCATTTAGAAAAGCAGGCCAAAGGCACAATCTATTTAAAACAAAGATAGAAATAGGCCAAGTCACCCCTGTGGCTGACTCAGCAGGCTGTCATGCAGTGGCTACTGGACAAGAGTCAAGAAACCTCGACTGGCTCCAGTCCCAACGTTGGCTCTGAACTCTGGGGAGGGTATTGGGAAAGTCAGGTAATAGACATGGCTGGCAGTTTCTTCATTTCTAAAATGAGTGTGTTTTTTCACAAAAACTACTCATGAGAACTAAATGAGCCAACATGAAATTGCTTCGAAAATGGTAAATCATAGTATGAATATAGGTATTATCATTTTGCAGAACTCAAATTATATTATACATCGTTAGTTCTGAAAATAACGTGCATAACCCAGATTTTGAGCTGAGACTAAACTATTACTTTAAACACTGAGATGGGAATAGAAGCCACTTCAAAGATTTCTGAATTTTTTTTTCTTTGCTACTCAAGGGTGGGTTTATATTTAAGGCAGGTAGTGGTTTGTGTTAGGGAAAACACATACACACGTGCAACCAAATGGCACGGGAGGGGGCCATATAGTTATGCAAATATAAACCAGGGCTTCACCTATTGATTTGGGGAGCAATGAAGTCTAATTCACTATGAATGCATTTGTCTCAGACCAGTAAATAGTTCTTTCTTCAAGACACAATTTGATCTAAATGTGTTCAGAATTTTTCTTTACTAATTAAAAGTATTATAATTATTGACTGAGAGAGAGAGGGGGGGTGTAAGCATGCCTACAGTATACCTTTCAATGTCATAGGTCAAACCTTTTCTTCTATTGCTTGAGTCCCAGGGATTATCAAATTGGTCTTAATGATAAATGACTTAACCTATAGGGACATCTTAGTGGCCCTCGGTATTAATTTTTCCACAAATATTTAGGGACACTCTTCACTAGACAAGTCAGAGTTCTGACGGGTTGGCATGTGAGGCTGCTATGACTTGCAGGTTACTGTGAGCAGGCAGAGAAACATAGACAAATCTTACAGAAATGTGATGCTTGTATGTCAAAGGTAGTATGAGAGTAAGTTGTGCGACGATCTGCAGAAAGAAGGACCTTATGTACTTAGGAGAGATTTGCATGAGCCCTGAATCTTTAAGGAGAGATTGGAAAGAGGAGCAGTAATGTGCTGGGATAGACACTTTATTTTTATTTTTTTTTATTTTTTTGTTTTATCAACTTGACAAAAACTAGAGTCATCCAAGAAGCAGGAATTTCAGATGGGTAAATGACCTCATCACACTGACCTGTACCAAGTCTGTAGGGCATTTTCTTGATTAATGATTAATGTGGGAGATCCCAACACACTTTGGATGGTGTCAATTCTGGGAAAGTAGTCCTGGGAAACACATGAATATAGTCTGAACAAGCCATGGCAAGTGAGTCGGCCCAGAAACTGAAGTTCTCTATGATGCTATTTACTTTGGATCCTAGCATCCCAATTTATTCTCATTCAATATAATTTTATTGAGATCTAAAGAGTAGCTTTAATTGGAATTTTCAAATCAGGGCACCACGCCCCATACTTTGAGAATGGTTGCCAAGGAGCATCTACCCTGGACCTAGCATAACGGCTGTAGGACAGAGGTCCACTGTGTCTGGAACCAATATGACTTCATACCCTTATAAACAGGGTGTCAGTGTTGCATTTTACCTGAGTCCTACGAGCCTATCACACAGAGGTAGGTAAGAAAAATCCAGCCATGTCTTTGCTTTCAGTAAGACTTTATGACAAAAAAAAAAAAAAAAAAAAAAAAAAAAAAAAAATAGCCTTCTGCTTACTAAACAATAGGTGTTCTACTTAAGCATAGCACCAGACACAGACCCATTTTTTGTCTCTTAAAGGATTGTCTGGAATGTTTATCCCCATGACTAATCAAAACAAAATGTTAATCCAGTTTTGCCTAATTGTCTTTCTTTGTTACAGGTCCCTGAATCTTGACCTCAGCCTAAGTTGGAACACATTTCATTAATATTTTTCCCATACACAAACCTGATAATGGGCTAGGTTCTTGGTAGAACACTGACTGAACTTTCACCCATTCAAGCCTTCACCTCATTTTCCTGTACTTGTTTTCCAGCTATGTTTATTTCTCACAAACAAAAGTCTGTATTTTCCACTGAGATCTTGGTGATAAACATTGCTTGGATCATCTGAACAAAACTTCTGCTGATTTCTACAGTCCCGCTTCTTCTTCCAGAAACTTTGGATAACCTACGTCTGGGTTTGTTTATTATGTGATATCAGCAAAGTAAAAATAAGCCCTGAATTGAGAAAAAAAAAACTATTAAACAAACAAAACACAAACAAACAAAACGAATCATTTTTCTTAAACCCACAAGTTAACGTCCAGGAGAACATCACAAAGAGGAAGAGGGACCCTATACAAGGGCTGATTGGGAACAGTAGGCAAGTGGCTCTCAATTTGTCCCACTCTTATTAAGTATAAGTATTAAGTATAAATAAAGCATGCTTTATTTTGGGGATAAATTTTGAGATTAAGATCTCTGTATGATATATAAAATATGTTTAATAGGACACTGGTAATCAAAGCTCAGCTGTAATGAATCATTTCTACTCAGCTAATGGAAAATGCTCTCACATCGGGATCCACCTAATTGGGAAGAATCTGCCTTTGAGAAAAATAATCTCTCATCTGCAAAAGCAACAACTTCGCCTTTGGCCGAACACAGAAAAAAGCATGGCTCTGCTTACTTCAAATGCCAGGAAAGGCAATCCCTAGAGTCATTTTCAGAGGTGACCCCTGTCCCAGTACCTCTGACACGCATAAAAAAATCTACACATTCTTTCTGGCTTCACCACATCTAGAGTTCCAACATTTTCTAGATATTAAGGTCCTTCCAGTCATCAATAAAAACAGCATCATTAAGAACTTTGGCATTCACAGATTAGACCCAGGCCTGTTTCTTAAAGAGACTACAAAAAAATTACATTTGGGTGCTACCCTGTATAAATGTAGCTAGATGACAGTCTTTAAAAGCTTATTTCTTAAAAATTTTCCTTTTCCCTTCCAGCTCAAGATTTAGCAGTGATGTTTATTGCACACCTATTTGTTCTTGCATGGTTAATATTCAGTAGCTGCCCGTCTTTTGCCTTATCTAACCAATATTTTTCTAGGAAGGTGGAAAAGGAAGTGTTGCTCTTTTCGCGTAACTCAGAGCTGCTGTCGACATCCCATCAACTGGGTGCAATCAAGTATTTGTCCAGACTGACTGTTGCTGGCTTTTCATGACTTTACAATAAATTGTGATCAATAAGAACACATTTGATTATACACTTATTATTGTGTCTGTAATGTGCTATGATTTATATATTTAATTTTGCATTGGTTTTGTAGTAATCATATGTCAACAAACTCTGGTTGCTTATTTTCAGAAAATGAGGATATTTGATAATAATACAGAGGGATTAATGACTTAAAAAAAACAGCATCTTAATTTATCAATCTCTCCCTCTAACTCCTCTTTTTGGGGGCAGAGTCTCTCACTATGTAAACCAGGCTACACTTAAATGTTTGGGCCTATCAACCTAGTGTCTACTTTCACCCCATAGAATTGAGTGTCACCAAGCTAAGATTGAATCTTTTGACTCTTACATTGACTTCATAAAACATGCAATCTGTCAGAGTAAGAAATGGTAGAAATCAAGGTCAAAAGTTTAAGCCTTGATTTCAGACAACTTAGATTTAAATTCCTACTCTATAACACATTTACTCTCTAATCTTAAAGATAAGTGAAATTAACATGCTTGTCACTGAAAGGGAGATGATGATAGCTATCGTGGGTCATTAGCGTCAGGATTTTAATACCTGAAACACTAACTGTGCTTAATCTTGAGTAGATAATTGTTAAATTCACTTCCTCCCCCCCTTTACCCATGCCAAGCACATATTCCATCAGATCTTCTATTTGCTCCAGCTCAACTCCAATGCAGTGTTTAGAAGTAAATTAAAATATATTGTTTAACAAATTGAGAGTATTTTACTAAGAGTCTATTTTTTGAAATAACAACTAAAAGCTGTTCATTCCAGCACTGACTCAGAAAAATTATTTCTAGCTTACAATGTTGGTCCTTCTATTTTGTGCATTGGTGGTCTGGAGAGATTGCTAAGTGGTTAAAAACACTGGCTGCTCTTACAGAGGACCCAGGCCAATGCCCAAAACCCATATGGTTAATATAGGAGGTCCTTCTGTTTGTGTGTTGCTTTCATTGGTAAATGAATAAAGCCACTGCCTTGGCCTAGTTGATAGGCAGAACTTAGATAGGCAGAGAAAACAGAACTGAATTCTGGGAGGTAGAAAGCAGAGTCAGAGAACTGCCATGGAGCCGCCAGAATCAGACATGCTGAATCTTTCCTGGTAAGCCACGATCCTGTGGTGATATAAAGATTAATAGAAATGGGTTAAATCAAGACGTGAGAGTTAGTCAATAAGAGGCTAGAAATAATGGGCCAGGCAGTGATTTAATTAATACAATTTCTGTGTAGTTATTTCAGGTGTAAGCTATCTGGGCGGCAGGGACAAACAAAGGGCCTCCCTCCTCGTGCAACATATAGCAACTCACAACTGACTACCTCCAGTTCCAGGGGACCTATTACCATCACACAGACATACATGCAGGCAAAGTACCAATGTACATAAAATAAAACTACATAAATCCATTAAAAATTGGGTCCTATGCCTGCTCATCCCATGAGATAGCCAGGAATACAAAACTTGCTAAGATACGGCCAGAGTGCCAATCAGGATGAAGAAATAGATTGTGACATACAGGCTCATAACCAGGAAGCAACTGGGATCATGCAAGTGACTAAAACTTGGAGACTCAGATCTGGAACAGAAGACACAGTCCATGGGGCAAATGTATTGATTATATAAAGGATCAGGGAGTCTTTAGGTGAAGGATAGATAATGGGGGTTATATTTTCACATATAGGCTTCCAGATTAATAAAACTGATAACAAGCACACACAAAGGCATCCAAGTTGAATATGCAACACAGGCCATGAGTGATTTTTAGTTTGAAGCAGTGTTCAATGCACACGGAAGTCCCTTTGACTAGATTGTGTGTTGGGGAGGTTGCTTTGCCTAGCTAAGTTCTGCCCTAAGTCCAAAGCAGTTTCTTTATACATTAATGGTAATCTCAGCATATAGAAGAGAATCCCACACCATGTGTGTTCACAGTGCTCTGTTTCCTAGTGGTGGGAAATAGAAGACACTGTTGCAGATTGACCAGTTTCCAAACAGATGTTGGTTCTATTGATGGTTCTATTTAATAATAGAAAAACCTCAAGGCTACGTCTGTTTCTTTTTAAGATTCCTTCTGTTCATATCTACATCTGGACAGAGATAAATATGTCTTTCCCCATGTAAACATAACTCCCAGAGAGCAAACATCCATGACAATTGGTTTCAAACCATAGCTGTGGACAGATTCAACAGTAGTTTACTACAGGGGTTGCCAACTCTTCCTTATTTTCAATACACCTTATGGATAGCAAGATGTATTTGCCTGTAACACTCATCCCCTTGTTTCCTCATGCATCTTGCTTTAATGCTGTTGCTCTGACTTAACATGCCAGCACTTTGAAAGACGCAAACTAATATTCTCCAGGACCCTTTAGTACTTAGCCTGCATTAGGAATGGTGAATTTCAGGAACCACAGTAATATTCTGTTTAAAAACAAATCACTGGAGGCAGACAACCCAAAACTGGACTGCTTTCCTTATATTACCTTAACACTTATTAATTTTTCTCAGACATTTTGGCATGGGCATACAGTGTATCTTTCCTGAAATTTTTAGAAACAACTTAGCCTTGCTTATCAATGTGATTAGTGTCAATCTTGGTGGCCTTGGAAAACAGATTCTTCCTTACTAAATTAGGGATCTAGAAAGAAATGTCATATAGTCTTTGCTCTCTAAATCCTCTAAATATTGGTGTTGGTTTGGAAGTACATCTCCCGAGTGTGTTCCAAGCTGTTATATTTATGTATAGTGGGGATGAGAGAAGTAGTAAAACCAAGATCAATTGCCTACTAACAACCCTGATCCATGGACATTAAAGAATATTTGTAATTTTGGCACCATAATATGGCCTAATACCCTATCCTTTGTAGCTATTGATTCTTCTATAGCAGGGCAGCCCCAGAAAACCTTCCGGGACTGAATTCTACCTGCTGTATCCGACAAGGAATCACACTAGATTTTGTCTGAAGGGGCCTAAGCTGAGGGAAGGTTTGCTATTGTGGAAGTTCCACTTGGCCTGTGATTTAAGCATTCCTTCAGGGTTTTTCCAGTTCCATTTCTCCAACTTTATTTTCTTCAGGTTCAAGGTAGCTTTTCCTTTTCCAGCAGCTGCCAATGAAGAAGCTCCAAGTAGCAGTATACTTGACACCTGACTGTTTGGATTAGAAACCATGTCCTAAAATGTTTCAACACTCAAGAAACATGCATAAAACCCAAAATCAAGAGTCCCCAATCCCAGAAAACCTAGATAACAATGAGGACACTAAGAGAGACCTACAAAGATCTAATCTACATGGGAAGTAGAAAAAGACAAGATCTCCTGAGTAAATTGGGAGCATGGGGACCTTGGGGGAGGGTTGAACGGGAGGAGAAAGGCAGGGAGAGGAGCAGAGAAAAATGTAGAGCTCCATAAACATCAATTAAAAAAAAGAGAGTCCCAAAAAACAAATTGCCGATATTTTTTTTGTAGTTATGAGAAAATACAGCAGGAAAAAAATAGTTTCCTTGATAAATATTTTGGGTAGAGCAGACATCCACATGAGGAAAGAAATTGGACTATAACATATGTATATGCACATACATACACACATACAAACACACATGAATGCATGCATGCATGCATGAACAACTGAAAATGTTCTAAAGACATTTAAATATAAATCTGAAACACTCAAACTCATTTGAATAAAACATATAAAAATATTAATCTTTTCTTAAATATTTATTTTCATATGTATGCATGCACGAAAAGACAACTTATCTCTGTGTGTTTATACAACACATATACACATGTGTGCACACACACAGATCTAAAATTAGCAGGTCTTCTTTATTTTGCAATAACAGGTATGAAGGGGGACATTGTGCTTGTCAGAATTAAGGAAGAGAGAAAATACAAACATGTGTGCATGCATACATAGAGGTCAAAGAACAACTTGAGTGAGTTAATTCTCTTTTGCCATGTGGATCCCCAGAATGATCAAACTCAGGTCAACAGACTTGGTATGTCAGTTGCTTTTACCTTGTTGTCACCAAAAAAATAAAATATTCTTGGCCAATATTTCTTTACATGGCTCAAAAAAAGGCAACAGAAGTAGAAATAAGCAAGTAAGATTAACTAAGGCCATGGCTGGGTGGTGGTGGCGCACGCCTTTAATCCCAGCACTCGGGAGGCAGAGGCAGGCAGATCTCTGTCAGTTCGAGGCCAGCCTGGTCTACAAGAGCTAGTGCCAGGACAGGCTCCAAAGCTACAGAGAAACCCTGTCTCAAAAAAAAAAAAAAAAACAAAACCTAAAAAAAACCCTAAGGCCAAAAAAAGTCTTCTGCAGAGAAAAAGGAATAATCAACATAGCAAAGAGACAATTTATGATATGGAATACATTATTTCCAAGCCATGTAGTTGATAAGATGTTGTCCAGAATACACAAAGTAGTCACTTAATGTAGTAGAAGTAAATAACCTAAGTAGAAACGGATAAAGGGCCAAAAGAGATGCAGATGGCCAACAGGTATTTGAAAAGGTACCTCACATCACAAGTCTCCATCAAAGTGCACATCAAAGCAAAAGTTAAACATGCTTCACATCCATTAGGGTGGCTATTGCTTAAAAAAAAAAAAATAACAGATGACGAACTTTGGTGAAGATGTGGAGGAAAAACAGAAGACTCTTGTCAGTTTTGTTGTTGTTAGAGACACATGTTTATATAACCATTATAGAAAACAATTTTTAAGTTTCCATCAAAAGTAAAAAGAGAGCTGTCACATGGTTCACAAATCATACTTTCTGGGCTTATTGTGACAGAGAACAAAATCACCATCTTAAAGAGTTCTCGGTACACCTGTCATAATTATAGTATTCAAAACAAGAGCTAAGACGGGGACGTGCTAAATGTCCTTCATGAAAGGATAAAGACAACTTATCTCTGTGTGTTTATACAACATACACACACACACGTGTGTGCACACACACAGATCTAAAACTAGAAGGTCTTCTTTATTTTGCAATAACAGGTATGAAGGGGGACATTGTGCTTGTCAGAATTAAGGAAGAGAGAAAATACAAGTCTCCCATTTTCTAACTTAACTGTGCAAGCGAAATACTAACATTGAAAAGTGCAGAGGAGGAAGCTGATTGCAAGCCCCTGGGGGATGGGCAATGGACAAATGGTCAAAGGTATAAAGTTTCCACTCTACAAGACAAGCTACAGAAGTCTAAGGTACCATGACATGAATGTAGCTCATCAACACCAGTAGACAATATAACTTGAAATTTACTAAGATGTAGATTGTAAGACACCACACAGAATATAAATAGAAGAGATAAAGCATATCTATGTGAAGTGACATCTATGATGAGTGGTGGTTTGATTGTGGTGTTTAATTCATAATATTTAAGTGTGTCAAAGCCCCAAGCCGTTTTTATTTACCTCAAATGTGTATGATTCTAATTTATTATACCTCAAAAGATAGGGAAATGGAGACTTAAGGTTTGGTTTAATGTCAACAGAATACTACAATCAAAGGTTATGTTTCACAAAATTCTGCTTTCTGTTGCTGTGTCCAGCAACTCTTTGAGAACATTCGTTCCTGACACTTCTCAAACTCCTGGGACATTTCTATAAAGTTGAAGAAATATTCTCATAGCTGAGCTACAAATTCTGCTTCCCACCCTCTGTGGATGGGGTGAAAACAGAACGATCATCACACACTTCCTCTCTCACAAAGGAAGCAATGATAAAATCCAAGATGGAGAGTGCTCTGCAAATAGTAAAAAGGGACAGCCATTAGAAAAGTGATTTTTCAAGCACTAGAGTGGAGAATTAGAATCATCTGTAGCCAACAGCCCAATGAGATGCTTACGAGCATGTACACATCAGCAGCCAGGGCACATAATACAGAAGGACAGACTGACTCTATCAGTGTAGAGGTTAAATACTGCAACACTTAATCCTTTCAGCCAACCCTGTCCCGTCAGTGACTCCAGAGTCCTGAAGGTGTGTTTCTGTACTGTCATTTCAGGGCTCCTGATCATACCTTGGCTCCAAATGACATCATCTACCCATGAATGGCTTGGTGAACTCCTCTCCCATGATGCTCTAATCAGACGACTCAGGCTTTTCTTCAACAGTGAACTGTCTGGATTAAATAATATCCATGTCAATGACTCAGTAATATGCAGTCTGACTTCTGCCCATGCTGACTGCTTGGTTTTGTATCTCCCTACACCATACAAAAATTATGAAAAAAATGCAAGGAAAACCTCTAGAAAATGAAGTCATTTACTGATACTATCACTGGTAAACTCTGTGACGTTGGGACGACCCTACAACTGTGAGAAGCAGTTTTCTCTTCAGTTGTCTAAAATCCTCCTTCCCCTCATCTGAAAGGTTAATGTCATGGTTCCCAAAAACTTGCTCTTAGGAACCTTTTAAAGTTCTAGTTATTGAAAGCTACAAATATTAGTTTTCAACATGGGATGATGGAGCTTTCTAATGATGTGAACAGACTGACAGAAGGTCAGCAGCATGGGGAGGGCTCTGAGAAGAATCCAGGCCTCAGCACCTGAGGCAAACAGAATGGGAGCCTATCTTCAAACACGTCAAAATTGAGAACATGTGAACTCTTACTCATTCATCCACTAAGAAGTACTAAACCTATTCACAATAAATAAAAATTATTCTTAAAAAATAGTAGTGATACTATTTTGCACTTGTGAAACATTTTATTAATACCTGGTTTCATCGATAGGCTGCTGAAATCTCATTTTTATTTTTGCATTTGACCTGTTGTGATGTTCAATTGCTTAAAACACACAAAGCAAACCTCGGAAAAGGTGAACTATGTTAACAGCTTGCCATATCGTTGTGAACATTCTTCTATTTCACTGCTATACCGGAGGAGGAAACCTGAAAGATGCTGACACCTACCTGAAATTCAGAGTCTGGAATCAGAATCTGAATCCATTTCAATTAACTTCTATTAATCTGGCACATTAAAAACCCAGTTGTCTCTTTTACATTTTGTGTCATTTGGCTCTTTGACTACAAATGTACTCATACTTTCTTTCCTGTATTGATCTCCTAGCAAATACAGATTCATTGACTTGTGCCAGTCACAAGGTGGACAGATGCCATTATATAACACTCAAAAGTCAACATTCATAAATACAGCTGTGGATTTGATTAATAAAAATCTCAAATACTGTAATTCTATCATTGTAATAGATACATTTTTAACTAATATTTATCTGGAACTACAAGCTTAAAATTGCAAAATGCATTGCTATTTGTTTCTCTTGATGTTATAGGTTCACTTTACTCTTTTTAGAGAAAATGTCTGTCAGGTGTTGAAGGTCAAGGAGACACTATCAAATGCTGGGTCTTTCAAGTAAGAATGTTCCTTAGAGAAAGTTGCCAATTAAACTTAAGCTCAAAAAATGTACATGACCGTTTCCTTTAGCCATTCATTGTAGCCCAGAATATAGTAAAAATAGTTCTTGTCTACAATTCGCAGACTATTTGCCAGAATACCCACAAGGCCATCTCACTGGACGCATAGGCACTCCTCAACGTATTCTCAATCCTCAAGGAAGACGCACTAACATCTATTGACACTAGGAAACAGCTACAGTGAGGGAGCTCAGATTCAAGTTCGTGGTCCTGCATTCGTTCAGAGTGTAATCTACTTGTGAAACTGAATTCCGCGAAGCTGCTGTGACAAAATGTAAGATGCCACACCAGAGTCAAAGGGCAACAAGAAATGAGGGCAACACCCAGTCTGAGTCCAAGGTTTGAGAAGCAGTACAGTGACCTGGTGGGCAGAACCTGTGACTAACTGATCTCTGTCCCATGGCAAAACACTAATTCTTCAAGTTCCTACCTGTCGTCGGAATGAACCATTTAAGAAGCAGGACTGGTAGGTCTGGTTGTGCTGGTTGTAGAGTGTTCAGGAGAACAATGTCTTAAAGTTTGCTAGGAAACTTGGAAGCAAAGCTAGAAAAGAATACCTCATGGGAGCTTCCAGTTTCATCACAAACTATTAACCAGGCATGAACCAAGGGTTGAGATATTTAATAAGGTAATATTTTATGACACAATCAAAGGTTATTGGCCTTTTTTTTCCTCTCATAAAAAAATAAAACCAAAAAAACTGTTAGAGCTGTGTTGTGCCACGGGCTTCCTTCACCCTTTCAGCCAGATAGCTGTTGTTTGCGTCACCAGCAATGTCAACACTGGAAATGGCAAGTACCTTCTCAGTTGTGGCAAAGATAGTTTGAACTTCCAGGATCACTGAAAAACAAAGGATCTGTTTCCCACATTTTAAAAGCCTGCAGTCTGTTTATCACAGTCTATAAAACACCTGCAATGTAATGATTCTTCCTGTAATATGAATCGCTGGGCAAATTCTACTCACTAATCTCTAGCTCACCGCCCATCTTGTTCGTGAGTCATCAGGGCTTTAGAATCCTGAGGCTGGCTCAGTCCTGCTTTATGAAACTGTCCTTTGTTCTTAGCCCTCCTGAGAACAAATGGTTCCCTCTTGAACTCTTGCTCCAGGCTTCTTGAGAACTCCTGATAGTGGGGCCAAGAATTCTTAAGGTTTATTACCCTCAGACTACTGACAATTTGATCTCCTGAACAAGGCAGCAATCTTGATTTAAAATAACAAACTACAGTACTGGCTAATATGAGAAAGAGGAATTTTTTAGAAAGTTACCAGGTAGCTCAGTTAGAATTAGAAGGCTGGCATGCCAGGCTTAGGAATGAACCAAGATAGCAAAAACAGAGCGGAGATCAAGTCTTGGGTGGTTCATTTGGAATACCTGCTGCCTTTGAACAGTAATCATTTTATGAGACCTTCTTACCCCCACTGCTGTTGCTGCTATAGCCTTTAACAGAATCCTTATATCTCTGCATTCACTCAAGATTCCTTTTCCTCAGTGGGAGCAGCTGATCCACTGTAGTTAACTCACAGACCCCGACTTTTTTTGTCAAGGGGTAAGGGGACTATATTTCCTTTCCCATCTGCTACACTCATCTGTTTAGATGTTTAATCTAAATAGTCAGGGTTTCCAAGGTTGAACAGGTAAACTGGCAAAGTCAATACTATTTACTCCTTTAGCAAAAGGCATCCAAACACACATCCCTCCCCAGTCTATCACAAAGAAAAATATCTATTGATAAACCTATGATTCGATGAGAGAGATTTCCATATCAATTGATGAGTCCACCAAAATACATGCCCAGTATCTCTTGATTGTACCCTTTTCTGTTGAGTGATACTTTGTGATTTTATCATAATATTTTTATAACTATTACCCTGCTGTCCCTTTTTAAATACTCAGAGTATGTTGTAGAACATAAAAAATTTATCTATTATGTTTTACAATTACTTAATTAATGTGTAAGAAGGAAACGTGCAGATTCTATAGTGTGCTTAAGCATGCAACTAATCACTATATTCAAGTCGATACCCATGATTTCTGTCTTCCTTCCCTGTGCTTCAGATCCTTCAGCAGAAACAACATCTATGTAAGTGACAGAAAACTTCCTTGTGGATAGATGTGAATACGAATAATCCTGACGATAAAGAAACAAACTTGTTTAACAACAGGATGGGCCAGGTGCCAGGGAAGCTTCTCAATGGTATTCATTCTCTTTATTAGCTCCATTGAACAGTAACAACCATGTCCTCTGGAAAACTACACTTAATCAACCTAGTCAATACCAGAATCCTCATTTCACCTTGTTTCTTTAGGGACAGGAGGTTTTTGACAAGATAGGCAGAAATCTAGAAGTTAAGTAAAATGGATCTGTTGCTAGCTTTTCTCTGGCACTAAAATCAGTAAACTAGTAAAGGCAAAAGTACAAAAATATAAAAAAAAAAAATACTAGGTAATCAGATGAAGTGATTGTCAGTATTACACCATCCAACTCCTGTGTTTAATATTTCACATCTTTAGAGGCCAAGACGTCTAGGATCAAAATACAGGCACATTCCGTAATTGCTGAGAGATGGTTTCTGCTTCCAAAATGACCCTTCTTGCTATGTCCTTGCATAGGGAAAGCAAATGGGTACTACACAGGCTAAGAAATCTCTGAAGTTGTATCAGTCTGTTTACTAATCAGAATAAGTGTGATTTATAAGAACCACACTTTCATAACCAGATACTAAAGGCTGCACTTCAATACTCTCCATATTAGCTACTTTTGCTGTCATTGTGACAAAAAACTCAACAGAAGTATCATAAGGGAAGAAAGATTGATTTTGGCTGGTAATTTGAGAAGTTATAGTATGTTCTGGTAGAGCCAGCATGGTAGACTGCATGGTGGCAGAAACATGTCGTTGGAGTCCCATAACACATTACAGAACCAGAAAGAAGAAAACTTCTTCCAAAAGTTAATTTAGGCCATGGCACTATAACTTATATCCCTCAGCAACCCACTATCTCATAAAGGCTCAACAAACAACACCTCAAAACATCACAACTAACAGCAAAAAAATTGTTTGCCTGGGACGGTAGGGACTATTTCACATTTTACCTACAATGACATCACTCTGATAATTACATTTCAATAGAAATTGAAAGGCCATAGTCAGATCACAGGGTTACTGTGTATTTGCATACATGGCATACATGGTGGCACAAATGGCATTCAGTGTGCCTTTGAAGTATTGGCAGAAAACTGAGACATGGGGACATAGCTAAATGTTTTCTCTCAGAAGCACCGTATCTTTCAGGATTGGGAGAAAATATAATAGGATCTAATATCTATAACTGGATATCTGACAGGTCCTACAAGAACTTGATGGATTCCCTGTGGCTCAAATTGAATCCTATTTATGGAAAGTTATGTACTCAGCAGAAGAAGATGACAGGCCATCTTTTATGAGGTAAAGTAGATGACTTTCCACTAAAAGTACTGAGATGAATCCATTGTAAAACCATTTGGATGGATAACAATGGGTGTGAACTACATTCATTAAATTCGGATCATGAAGTTCCCTTCCAGAGTGATTTTCTTGCTGTTGGTTGGTTGCATTTTACTCTTGTTTAACATCTATTTAAATATAAATATTCTCACACTTTGAAGCCTACACTGGAGATTCATTCATACACTTTTTGGCGTGATGATTCCCCCTTACCCAGAACTACTGTTGTTTGACTTTAAACCATCTTTTCCTCAAACTAAAGAAGGTTGAGGTGCACTTCCATGGCTCTCATTGTGCCAAGAATTCCTTCCTCACTTCACTGGTGTCTTCCCAAAATGGGGTTAGAACTATCTTGCCAGCTACTTTGGTTTGTATCAAACATTTTTTCACCACCATGGATGAACCATGGGTGAGTTATTCACATGAATCAAATTTCAGTCATGCAAAACACTGTTGCTGATTTTAGCCATTACAGTATGCAGCAGCATCTTAAACCTATTTTTCCATTTAACTGAAATCATGTGTCTTTTGATCAAACCTCACCAATCCCTCTTAACCAGCCTCCAGTGATCATTTCCATGAGTTCAGTATTTTACATTCCATCCAAAAGTGAGATCAGATAGTGTGCTTGCAAGATTTTATCCAACATGTCTTCCATGTTTATTCATCTTGCAAGTGGCACAGTTTGCTTCTTTTTAAAAATGAATACTATTATACTACGAATTATATTTTTTTTGTCCATCAATGAAAGGAAATTTGACGTATCTTGGCTACTAGGAAAAATAAACAGACATCATTTCAGTTGACTATTTACATACGTACATATTTTTATTTTATATAAAAGATTACAGAAGCATATTATTGAACTACTTTTAATTTTTGAGAAACTCATATGATAATTTTCATAAATAGCTACAGTATTTTATGTTTCCTCCAGCAGTATACAATGGCCCCTTTCCTCTAAATCCTTGTGACTGCTGATACCATTTGTCACTTAGATAATATCTATTCTATCAATTACAGGGCTCTAGTTCATCTTGTTTTAATTTGCATTTCCTGATGATTTTTGACTATAGTTATGACTTGTTTTGAGTTTATGCTAATGGCTTTGCTCAACATTAAAAATGAGTGATTTTTCCTATTAATGATTTATATGTGTTCATTACAAATCTTGGATGTTAACCTTTCATGAGATCTATGGCTTATAACTATACTGATTTATTCATTCATTTTCTCTGCACTGTATTGTCAGATTCTTTACAGTGCAGAATTGTTATAGTTTAATGCAATCTCTTTCACACTCACATTGTCTACTCTTGCTGTTTTTACCTTTGGGTTAAATCCAAAGATCTGTACCTAAACCAGTGAAGTGGAGCTTTTGTCTTTTCTAATACAAGGAGGAGTTTTTGTTGCTTACCTTGTATTTTAGTCTTCAATTCCCTTTGAGTTACTTATCTTTGGTATGTGAGCTAGACTATGAATATGCAACTCATAATTGTGTATCAATTTTACATTTTGAAATTTTAGTGTTGATTAGTTTTAACAAATTGGTGTCTTCAGAATTTTATATAGTTAATATCATATCATGTATAAACTAGAGAACTTACATTTTTAATTTTCATGGTGGTTTTTTTTCTCTTGCCTAATTCCTTTGGCTTGTACTTAAATCACATTTTGAATAAAGGTGCTGAAAGTGGACATGATATCTTCATGTCTTCAGCACCAAGCGTTACAGCAGCTAGTATGATCTATATGTGAATGTCAAGAGACTATGTAAGCCCCATCAGAGGTGGAAACGTCATTCTTCATCTCTCCTGCTGAGCCAGGAGGATGAAAAACACGGGCAACAAGACATAATCAGCCTTCTTCATTTAGTTTGAAGAACTGTCTCTGTCCTGACCTCTGACCTAATGGCAGAATGAAGCCCCATTGAATATTCTGAAAACAATCCTTCAGTGCACTTGCTCCAGTAAACAAATAGACCCTCACTTGCAGTTGGGGCCACTTTTGCCTTCAGTGATCACAAAGAAAACTTTTTGACTCTAAAGAGACTATATGCTCTACCACTACTGTATGATTTACAGGAACAAAAAGATCCTTTTTATAAAGTCATGGAGGACAGAAACAAATAGAAGTAGAATACATACAAGAAAAACAGTACCAAGGCCCTAAGAGCTATTTAGCTTAGCTATTATTTAACTTAGTTATTAGGTAGTATTAATATTATACCAAAATATTAATACTACTCAACATATATATAAGTACACTATGGAGATCAGTAATTATATCTCTCAGCTATATACTTAGGTCTGTAATTAGATGTCTGTATGTATGCACATACATATGATTTTCTGCTTTAATTTAGGCACTGATTCCAAAGGAAATCTTTAGCTGTTTTTCCTAAAGTCTAATTAAATAGACATGTTGGGGAATTTGTTTAACTCCTCAAATAGATGTAAAAAGTTGAAGCTTATATATAGATCCATTGCTTGATATACGACTGAAGTAGTAATATCTAAATATATATTACATATTTATAGAATGTCATAGATAAGGGCAGGTAGATAAGTATGGGTATAGATATAAATAGGTATCATTAGAAAATGATAGTCTAGTGAGCTTTGTGTTTATTTATCTTTAAGCCTAAGGAGCAAGGCTTATGAGACAATTCAAAAATAAACACTTGTACCTCAGAGACCCAGGACTTCTATAGCTATAACTCAATCCATTTACCACCCTTTTGGGTCATAAGGCAACTTAAAGTTGTGCACTTTTAAACAATGTCCTCTGCTCCTGGCCCATACGATCACATTTACAAACATTTACCATCAGTGGCAAAAACAGTTTTATATTTGTATTATTTTCTGCCCCATCACCCAGAAGCACCACGGGTCTATTGCTTGAAACTGTCTTTTCCCCCCATCATACTAAATGGCATTGCAAGTTATCTTGTATAAATCCCCATTCCTGCCACAGTTAACTGACACAAGCTTTGTGAGTTAATTCCAAACTGTTCTTCCAAATGTTTTCTCATGAGAGCATCAACTTTTATACTTCCAAGATAAAATCATAACAGTTAACACTTCAAAGAAGCAAGTAATGAGAACTCTGGGGTATACTGAAAGACACAGGGATGTGAGGGACACAGGTAGATCCTAACAGCATATCTACCTCTAATGCTGGGGACCAGCTTAACCTCCAGCTTCCTGAACCTGATGCTCAATGGTCTCTTCAAGCCAATAGCTTATGTTTATTAACAGAGGACTTTATGTCTCAAAAAAGCTCTGCTGTATTAATACAGTGAATGAAAGAGACGAATGAATTCTTATGACCTTAGATGTGTCAATTTCTACCAAAGTTTTGATATCCCAATAAAATCAAGTAAGGAATAGGAGAATACTGTGTCTAAGAATTCTTTTAGACATGCTCTATTACTTGAGGGTCCTTGTAGGAGCAATGCTCTATCTTGCAAGTGACCCCCTCAGTAGGATTTCCTGATGGGTACACCATGGCCAAAAATGCAGTAAACTCATCTCATTGAAAAAACCAAGTACCTGCTTCTAACGTAAAATTTCTTTTAAATACAACCCATGAGGCAACAATTGGGAAGTCTTTAAGTGACAGAACAAAGTTGAAATGATCCTAGAAAATGTAAAAATGAAACAGACAAGCATTGTCATTTTCTCTGTTCTAGAAGTGTCAAGCCTACACAAAACAAAACCCAAGGACCAGCTGTTTATCTGATTTTGCCCCTACTTAATATATAAATAACATTTGCTTGGCATTCACTAGTCATGATCTCGAAGAATATGGACATTGTGATTAGAAAGGATAAAAACGTGGAAATCAAAAACAAAAGAAAAGGAGGGGGAAATGAAGACACAATGGATTAAAATTGGAAACTCAAAATTCCATTACACAGAGGCTGAGAAAATGACAAGAAAGAGAACAGAGAGATAAAACAAGAAGATTCATCAGCACACAGTTAGGATCCCCTAAGCCATGTGTCTTTGGTTAGAATTTCATTCTGAGATAGTCACAATCCTATCGGCACTCATATTGTGCCCTGCAGTGGGAAGTAAGGTTTGCTTAATGATCTCTAAGACCCATGTGTTCTCCTTACTAGGTAACATTCTTAATCCACTTTTTGAATAAAATGATTTTGATAGAGAACTTTGCTAGACCTTTTAATAAGCCTTGTTAAGGATGGGGACCCAAGTCACTCCTTATGCTCACTACTATTCTCTTTAAACCTCCATATAACTACTAAAAATCCCAGTAATACTTTGAGCAATTCTTGAGGAAAAGTGTTGTCAACCAGAACCCAGGGCTTATGTGGAAGGAAAGGTCTTCTAGAATAGTGGTTCACAGTGCACTCATGGTGCCATCACCATTATGTGAGAACTTTCCCAAAATTCAACTTGATATCCAAACTAACGCTACTGACAAACTAAATCAGAATTCAAGAGATGAATCCCAGCAATCTGTGTATTATTTCTGTGATTCTGCTAAACATTCAACAGCTGAAGAGATAACTTGTGAACTTAACACATATAGAGTGCAGTTGAGAATCTTCTTTAGATGTAGGTTCTGATTTTACAGATCTTAAATAAGACTTGGGGCATTTTCAATTAGCTCCTAAGTACTTTTTATATACTAGTCAACAAAATGCCAAATGTCATGGTTTAAGTTAAATTTTAATTAATTAAACAAAATGAGAAATCAGTTCCTCAGTCACACTAGACACATTTCTAATCCTCAATAGCAATGTGTGATAAGTGCTTATCATATCAGAAAACTCAAAATACAACATTTTCATCATTCCAGAAAGACCAACTCTTTACCTTTTTTTCTTTGTGCTTTGAAAATTCCATAGAATATGTTTTGATCATATTTTATTCTTTCCCAGTCCCTCCCAGATCCACCTTGCCTTTCATACCCACCCAACTTTGTGTCTTCTTTTCTTTTAAATCCATCGAGCAGAGTTTGTGCTGTCCATATTCTTGGATGTGTGGCTATCCAGCAGGGAAGGGTTGACTTACCTAGGCCCAGGATCTTAAATCAAAGCTGGCTCTTCCTCTCCATGAAGCTATCAACTCTTCCTTAACCATGGGTGGGCAGTAGTGCCCACGACCTCCTCCCACCATGCTGAGATTTGGTCTGTGTTGAGCTTTCATAGGTCTTCTTTATGCCGTTGCAACTGCTGTGAGTTCACATTTGCTACTCCCCCGCTGTATCCAGAAGACACTGCTTCTCAGTGGTCACCTACAGCAACTGGTTCTTACTATTTTTTTGTCCCTCATTCTGCAATGATTCCAGAGTCTCAGGATTAGAAGAGGTGATATAAATGTCCCATTTATGAATGTATACCACTCAAACCCTTATTTTCTGCACCTTGACCAACTGGGTCTCTATGTTATATGTCTTCTGTAGCAAATAGAAAGGGTTTAGGTAGATATGATGGAAATGTGCTATACTGATGAATGAAAGTCTCAAAAAAAGAAAGACTTAATTATTCTTTGTTGGTGATGATTATTGTTGTGGTTCATTAACTCTAAAAGGTAAAGAGATGTATATATTTAGGGCAATAATAATCTGGGTTTCAATGTGTTCGCTAAGTAAATATGGAAGCCTGTTTTTATAGGTTCCTTCAATCATAAAGTTATTTCCCAGGCAATAATTTTGGGCTCTGTGATATTCTCTACACAGGAACACTTCACTGAGAAAAATGCTCCAAATCATAGCCTCAAAGTTCTTGTGTGACATGTATCATTCATGCCTATGGTCAGAGCAAATATTTTTCTAAACGAGTTCACTTTCAACGGGAAACAGAAATTATATGTGTGATGTCCAGGGCACTTCCCTCCTCAGAGTGAGATACAATCAAAACCATTCGACACTTGAGAACTAAAGCTCTCCCATAAATATCTTCCTCAAGGATGCAGCTCAGAGAGCTCTGTCTTGGACCAGATGCTATAAAAGCACTTCTTCAAAATAGTCTCATATGAAACCCTAAAGTTCACTTTACAATTGACCAAAATCTCCTTATGTGTATCCCAAGTTCCCTCAATAAAAACTTCAGTATAGCAATCCTGTAGCCCCTATCCCAGCAACTGAACTTGTGGAACTCCCTTCAATCCATGGCAACTCTTTCTCTGCCTAACAAAAATAGGCCATTGCTTTTCTGCTGGACTTTTTTTTTTTTTTTTCTAAAACACTGTTGTGTGTTTTCTGGGTAGCAAATATAATCCAACAGAGAGATGCAAGCCGGCTGCAGGGAAATAACTCGTGGTTCAGCATATGGTCTCTGGCCTGCAGAGAAGCCAGCTTCAGCTTTGCAATCATCCCATTCATTGGTCTGAGCTAAACTTGTGATGGGAAAATGTAATGAGCCTGTCTGAGCGACTGTCACCCCCCAAACAACAGCTGAATCTCAGAGACTGGGAGAAGAGGGGGGCTTTCAGAACTACTTCTTTGTTTTGCAAAGGCTTCTATGCATTTTAATCCCCAGAATCCATATTTATCAATTTAAATGTCATGTTGGGAAATGCTCACAATGTTTGAGCCTTGGCATACCTGCCTTTTATCTAGGTGTCTAGTCCTGCTTGGTGATTTGATCAGACATTCTTAGCCTGGCAGCTTTGCTTACATAAAATGGAAAGTTAGCCATGTTGTTGATTTTTAAGATCAGAGGAAAAACTAGTATTTCTAGGTCTTAGTACACTGTAGATGTTAAAGAGGCATATTAATTGCTCAAGAAATCCTCATTTCTATGCCTTTTGATGTCTGAATTGGATGAGTTTCAAGAGCCTGACTCACTTATAATGGAGCAGTTGTCTTTAGCATGTCTTATCTCACGAGCTTGAGTGACAAACCTCAACAATGAGACAGAGAAACAGCTTCGCACACATTATCAGATAGTATCATAGCTAAATTTCATAAATGTGTGGAACATGTTTCAATGGAAACTCTTTTGATAATCTGATGAAAACAGATAGAGGAGAACATTGCTAGTGAAAATGGAGGGGAAGCCCAGAATAGCATTTCCTCCTAAGAGTGTTCCCTACAGAACCTCGCTAATTCTCTTCAGCTCTGTGGAGCTCCACTGGAAAATCAATAATCCTTTTTACTTTAATATCTGCAAAATTTGAAAGTAGAGTAGATGAATGGCATTTCCAAGATTACCCAGGATTAGAATCCAGATGCTCGGCCCTGAGGTGAAAATTATATATGTCATTCACTGAACAGATGTTTACAGAGGACAGACAACTGTGCGAGGCACAGGGTCAAGTTTTATAAGAACGAAATGTGGCAAGGGCTAGCCGAGCAATGAAACAGGTGAAGAATGTAGGAGGGAAGTGATTACATGACTAATTAATTACAATATGAAACAGAGGAAACAGATGCAGGGGATAAAAAGCAGCAGAGAGAAATGGGAAAAGGAATAAGCTGTGCTTTGGTGGAACATGATGTGACATCCTAGAGTAACAGCTTTCAAAGGCAGAATTTAAGGAACAACATGATAAAATAATAGCGAGAACACACCAAGAGTGATATAGATGATGAACAAAGGCACGGGATAAGGAAAGTGTCTTCCAGGAATACTGAACAGATCAACTTTGCTGAACAAAATGTCACAAGGAGGAAGAGCAAGACATAACGATTTCGCTTTAATTTTGTTCAGCTTTGTGGAGTTCTGAATGCCTGGCCGAAGGCTTAGACTTGATCCTGCAGTCAAAGAGGAATCACTGAAAGATAGGGAATCCTCAGTGAAATGTTTGAAGTTGTGTTTCGGGGCATCGATCTGATACCCATGAGGAAGAAAACAGACGTTTAACAACCGAAAGATGATTTTTATAACTTTGTGATTTGTCTTAATGTTTGCTTTCTGGGAAGTTAAATCATCAGTCCTTCTGACTTTATGTTCCAAGTTCCCACGAATCATCAACTATTCCTTTTTTTCAGGAAGGAGTAAACAAGAGCTGCTGTTCATTAGCTGTTCATTTATTACCTGACTAATACTAACCACTGTTTATTCTTTGTGTCCATGAGCTCTCAATCTATGAGATAAAGTTCCAGCTTTCCGATAATAAAAAATTGTTCTTAAACTCCACGTCCACAGTCACACAGTTAATAAGGGACAGTATTGAGAGCCCAACTCCGGCCTGGTAAGTCTGAGACTTGTGACCCTGTGCTTTGTAGAATGTTTAAAACCATCTAAGCAGAGCCAGAGTTATAACTGGTACCATCTGGATGCTGAAAATGATGTGTTGGTGCTGAAAATGTCCCTTTAACAGAGAGAGGTCTGTCAGGAAGGCACAACAGAGGTGAACTTGGAGGATCCCACCTTGAAATCCACCTGGGAGCTTTCGTTAACCCTTGAGAAATTAATAGAAAGTTCCAAAGATGAGAAAAACAGAGCAGAGCAGTGGTTCTCAACCTGTGGGCTGCAACCCCTCTGGGGGTCACACAGGCCTCACAGGTGTCACACGTGAGATATTCTGCATAGCCAATGCTTAACAGCAGTAAAATTACAGGCATGAAGTAGCAATGAAATAATTATATGGTTGGGGGTCACCACAACATGAGGAACTAACTATTAAAAGGTTGCAGCATTAGGAAGGTTCACAACCACTGAGATAGAGGCAGCAACAAAGGAGGCATGGGAAACCGAGCAAAGGTCCTGAGAGAAGCATATCATGAGACCAGTACCTAATTGGCAGAAACTTCCCAACATTTTATTGTTAGTTGAATCTGGACCACAGGGCCTTCTGCTAACATGGTCTGACTTATGGTTTGAGTTAGTCTGCTCAAATAAACAGTGAATGCAAATGGAGAGAAAATTGATTTGAACTTAATCCCATCAAAAGATAAACATACTAACAATCCCTTATTTTCTCATCTCACACATCTCATCTGCAAACAAGAAATTCATGTATATAAATAACTTGAAGCACTGAAATGTAAAATTCTTTACTGCGTTTATAATATTCTCATTATATTAACATGGAATTTTCATAGAAACAGGGACTACCTATTGTGATTGACTAAATCTAAATCAGTTTCCATACTTCACACTTAGGTTATGTCGGAATTACTACATTGTCTCTTTAGTATTCAATTTATCATCTAGAAACTAGGATGCTAAAAGTGTTTACCTCATAGAATTGAATTAAGTAAGTTATATATAGAAGAAACTGACATTGACTATCAGAGCAGATATATTACTTAAACCCAGGCCCTTTTCCTTAACCATAGAACAAATATTTCAAGAACCCAGTTCATGTCAGAAACCACAATAGTGCCAAACTGTATGTATTGTGGTTTTTCTTGTATATAATACTATGGAAAGGATTAATTTATTATTGGACAAATTAAGTTATAAACATAAATAGCTACATATAAATAGAATAATTATAATGAGACATTATGAAAGCTATTTAAGATGTGTTTTATTTCTGGAAGATACCCATTAATATTTCCACAGCCCTTGAATACAGTTTACTAAAACCTTATGAAGTTAAACACAGGTTAAAAGAGACAATTGTTCTAGCTATTATTCTGTTATGATTATTACTATAGCTTCTGATGATGTTTGCTACCATTATTTTATTAATGGTCTTATTTATGTCAGCCCACTGCTTTATAAATCATGCACTTAGTTCAGTTTGTTGAAGGAGTACCTGGAGTAGTGAAAAACTACAACAGCATCTTGTACAAGATTAAGTTCTGCCTGTCAGAGACTAAGCAATCTCAGCTTTCAGGAAACTAGTAATGCCTGGTCTTCAAGATGCAAGGGGACCAGAACGGAGCAGAAAATAAATCGCCATCACTAGAGAGGGTTGGAGGGTAACGCAAGGCATAGAGCGTTTGTCACATGGCCTGTAGCTATTCTTTGAGGAAAGTCTAAAAGTCACTGTGATTCAAACGATGCCAAGAAACAGAGGGAATTTTACAAGCTCAGTGACTCAATTCTTTCATTTTTCATGTAAAGTGACACAGCACAGTTTCTGTTCACTGGAAGGAGTTTGTATTAGCTTGGTGACTTCCAAATAGGATTTCAGGTATCACTTAAAAAAAAAAAAAAGACCACTGGACAGAATTGCCTGAATTTGAGTTCTGCTCATAAAATATCCACTGAAGCTTAAATGGAAAATGTAAGAGAAATAATAATATTTATTCTTTACACAACTATGAATATTTCTGTGTATAATCTCATTGAGTATCTAATGAAGGTCCATTTGAATACTCATCAGCTAACAGTGTATGAACACTAAAGAATAGTGGCTATATAAACTGAAGAAAATTAAGACTTTTTTCCTATTAGGCATTGCATAATTCATATGAATTCATTATGTAACAAGAGATTCAAACCTGAAAACACTTGAAACTATCTTACTGCTGTAGTTCAATAGATTGCTATTTGGGTTTCTTCACAATTAAGAAGAGGCTTGTCCTGGTGTGGGGTTACCTTAGTTTGGCTCCAATATCTCATTCTGATAAAGCTTTCCCTGATTGCTTGTTAATGAGACTTTCCTGTATTTGGCTAATGAAAGGGCCTTGCAAAGTCTATGAGTTCTGCTCCACTTGTCAAATGTAACCAGGAGAGTTCTAATTTTAAGAGGGGAAAGAGCAAGATCTGCAAGTAGGGTTTGCGGAATATTTCAAAGAAGGCCTTCTGGCACGCAGAGGAGAAACTTCAGAGATGGCACACACCTCCCAGTACCTCCCCAGGGTCTCTGTTCATTTGTGAGACAGTGACCATGAAGCCGTGAAAGGAAGGATGAGTGCTCCAGCGGAGGCCACACGTTTGTCACCCTGAACTGGAGGTACTCGTTTGATTCCCGAGGGCCTCAACTTACACTGTATGCTAAAAGGTAGTTTAGTGATTCAAAGATCTCTATGGATTCTAAGAACGTTGCTGATTTCACAGGATACTGCCTAAAAACTATCAGACACCCCTCAAGCAAACTAGTAGCAAAGTTCCATCCAGAATTCTAGTCCTTTGGTCCATTGAAGAGCTTCTTGGCCACTGCATTAAAGAAATTCTAACCCTCAACACCATGTCATCAACTCCACGGGTTGTCCCGTCTATGGCACTCTTGGGGTATCTCCTATTTTATTTAGCCTCCACCCATGATACATCTCTCCTCTCCACTCCTCTCTAGCACAAGTCTACTCTATTCACATTTTCCTGGTTTTGTTTTCTAGTAATGTTATTTGAAACATGATGGACTATTCATGTATTTATTCAATTTAATGTTTTGGAAATGCCAACCAATCAGTCTAAGTCAACCAACCTTCACATATTTCTTAGTAGCTGTGTCTTAGTAAAATGAAGAGTTTAAACCTGTCCCCAGATTGTTCTCAGGGCCAACTGAGCCCATCATCATTCACTCGCAGCTTGTTCCCATGCCAGCTCCAGCCACAGCCTATCAGATGCCTCCATCGTGTGGAATTCTTTCACTTGACACTGTGTTACTGTTCTATTAAAACACGTCACTTTATAATATTTTCCATATTAAAGTTAGCTATTCCACACTTATGACTAGGGTGCTACACAGTTTGTAAAATCAAATATCGCCCCTTCGGATTGTTCTGAGGTTCATTCTCTCTTTGGTTTGGTCTTTCTGCTTTTTGATGGTCTTACCCACCTGTCCAGCCTCTTTGTTGGCATCTTAGTCTGGTCTTAATTACAACCTGGCTCATCTCAGAGAATTCCCTATCCCCTGTGGCTCTCTCTGATGAATGACTCACACAGTCTGGATCCTTCCCCCTACCCCGTATTTCTCCACATCTTCCTTCATCATCTTTATGTAAAGCTCTGCCCTAATTAGACATCATCCATTTACCTCCCAGCAGATCTCATGTAAACAATTACAGACTTCTCGCATTAACCAGCAGAGTCAGCCACACCGGTTCTCACTCCTTCGCCAGGGCTTAGATTAACAGTGGGATAGCATTTTTATTTTTATTTTTTGTATAAACCAGAACATGAGTCACTGTATGAATAATGATGTTCTCATGGGCAAAACTTTAAATGCTGACATTTATAGGTTAACAGCTTAATAAAACTGGTTGTTAACGGACAAAAGTCAGAATCAAGAGACTTTAACATTAACATGTATGCCTACTCCAAGGCCAGGTTTAGAAAGTCCTATTTGCCTAACTTATTAAAATCCAGGAGCATTTGAAGGGCTGCCCAACAACCCAGGCTAAGTGACAAGCTGGCAGGAAGCAAAAATATCAAACAGGTCAAACCTGCCTGGTTAGCTTGTGACTCCTCAGAAACTCCAAGACTGGTGGTCAAAACACTGACCCTCCAATACAGTTCCCACACCATTCCTTATCTGTACACTGGAAACCAGTTGAAAACAACTTCTTAGCACTTATTTCAAGGAATGAACTGTTTGTTTTCAGAAGACAACTTTGATATATAGGACAAAACAAGATCCACACAATGTCACAAAATCAGTGTGTGGCTAAGAACAACTAAAATCTAAGTTGCCTGTTGTCCTATTGGGTGATTTGTATGCGTGCTTACCTAAGATGGATCCCAGGTCCCTGACCATGCTAGAGATGTGTAATAGACCCCAGACGCTCCTGATACCCTTCCTGTCACAGACTAGTACACTATCATGGAAGTGACCAAAATAAATTACTTAATAACTATAGAAATTACAAAGAATATAAATATGTCACCTATAACTATAGACATACATAAAGCAATAAATATGCACTATATAGATATGAATTAATAATCTTAAAAATAAGCTCATTAAAAGGTAAGCAGGAATTGATATAGAAAATAAGTCAGAGTATATTCTGCTTCCAGTTGGTAACTGTTTATTTCTCAGATAAGTAGGCAAGAAGCCTACACAACAAGAAATCCTTCTAATTAAACCCTAGTCCAATTGGTTAATCATTGTGAATAATCACACCTACCAATTTTGTTTTCATGAGAAATGTTTGAAGTGGTGAGCTATTTCCTGTACCATCAGATGCAAGCCTTCTTAACGCAATTTAATTCAGCATGCCAAGATGAAATTTTAGGATAAATCTAGGACTTATATTTAAAATCTGCCATCCCTGTTCTCAAAGACCCCTTGGTTTTATGAGAGGCAGGCAGAAATTGGATCGCCCCTGCTTAAGCTAGTCACCACATGGAAAGCCTATGTACATGGCTATGACTGACCACGTGAGAGCAGATTTCTATAGGCAGAGCCAAAACTTAGCTATGACGCACCATTCTCATCTCCAAAGTCAAAAAAAAAAATCTAAAAAGAAAGACCCCTCCCCCAAGAGCATCCATAAGTTTGGGAAAGGTTCCCAAATGCATCTCATGATGGGAATCACCCCTACTGGACTGAAGGCGATAACTCTGACTAGTAACAACAATCTTGCTGACACTGAGAGAGACATTGTCAGTCTTCTCATTTTGATTCTTTTCCCCCAACTTTTAGGAGGGTGGAGAAGTGACCTGAGCATGTTTGTAGGACTGAAGAAGGGTGTGGTCTCTACTGGCAGTTATCTTGCTGTGGGGGTTGAGTCAGGACATGCAGTGATTCTGCGCTCGTGATTATCCCACAGCCCGATAACATGGAAAGGACAACAGACTCAGAGTCAAGGATACCTCTTCCAAAACAGTAGTCCTTTGACTGGAAGCACATGGCCATGTCTTTCCAAGTTCCAGATTGTAAATTGTGGAAAAATTAGCTCCCTCATGGAAGGCAGCTGTGATCAGGAATTAGAGGCATCTCCCACCCTGTGGGCACGCAGCCCTTCAAGGCTGCCACGTTTCCTTCTGTTCCGACAGCATCTGCACATCCTCTGCCAGTCTCAATCCGCTCCCTGTCACTCTGTCCCCAGAAGACCGTGTTCATGACAGCCACTGCACACAAAGAGCCCTTTAAGTCTGCCATTTCACAAGCAGGGCTGAAGGACAACTTGTCAGACTCCTGTAGAACTAGCTTTAAACTGAAGGCTCCCAGGAGCCTTGCCTCACCTCTTTCATTCTTCCCGTGAAAAGCCTCCTCATCAGAGCTTGTTTAGGGACTCTACCTCGAAGGATGCATGCAGACATGCAGCAGCAGCAGCAGCGGCGGCGGCAGCAGTAACAGAAGCAGCAGAGCACAGCACCCAATGTTCCAAATTTGCTTTGGTCCTTCAAATCATCCCAGTTTTTAAAACTGACCATTCTATGTGTCGCTTAGTTTTTGTTTAAAATACTGATTGGTATTTTCAACATAGCTGATATTTTGAAAATATGTTGCTTATTGTCCATGTCATCAATTGTTAAATGTGCCTTAGCCATGAACTTTCTCCATATGTGAAACTCTTTTCCTCCTCTAGGTGACAAGTCTTCAAAGTTGGAACCAGTTATTAAATGTGTTTATATCCAGTGGATATATAATGTGATGTCTGGAGGAAAGAAAAGGCAACATTGCTACACAATCCAGGATGCACTTGAATTTGGTGTCTTTTTAAATGTCTTATGCAAATTAACAAATGAATATAAGCATTTCCTCACATACAGCCTCTTGGATAAAATGTACTCTTAGGTCACAAAAGGATTTCTTCTCATTTCTTAGTTCAGCACCTTGCCTTGATGGCAAATATCCTCAGAGGAAAAAAAGAAAAATGAAGGTACCAATTTACATTCGTTTCTGTTTGACAAGCGGGTGGGCTTACCACCCTTGTCAGTTCCCAACACTGTATAGAGCCACGTGGACAAGAGACGTGAAACACAATTAGAACAAACATAAGAGATGGGGAATTTCCAGGCTGACTGCTCGCACACCTACTCTCCCTTGGCCTCACTTTGAAGTTTTGCAACAATAAGGCTGATGAAGGAGTTCTTTGATTCTCCCCAGGCCTCGGGAAGCCCTACCATCAGAACACCTCCCACAATCTGTGCCTTTTCGGAGTCTGGCTAAGGAAAGCAAACACATACACATGGCCCCCTAGGGTTCTCCATAACCGTGTGGGCCTTTTCTTTCACAGTCCTCTTGAAAATGTTATTTGTGAAGCTTAAAATATGTGAGCTTTGCAGGGGAGGCAGCCTGCGATTCGGAGAAAATAACACACCAGGATAGGCCACGTGACACTGTTTCTTCGGGGACACATTTTGTTCTGGGAAAATGTCCTAATGGCCTCTGATTTCAATGTTACTGTGTATCACAGGCTCGTGCCCGGGAAAACACAATGGCATTTTATATGATGATATTGTAGTGAAATAATAGCTCTCCTGTACCGCAAGCCGCAGATTGACGTGCGGCATCTATTGGAAATAGTGAGCTTTGGATGTCTAATCTCTCAAACAGCTCTGTATATAGCACTGGTTTCAAGGCAGGGGAGGGGAAATAGCACCAACCAAGGTGTGATACATATTTTAGCACGGCATTAATTGCTTGTTTGTTGAAAGAAGCAGGGAGAAGTGTGCCTTGTAAGACAGAGAGTAATACAGGAAGATGTGGCAAACAAAACACAAGCTTCAGTTTCAAAGACTGGGCTCCCACGGGGAGTTCAGGAGAGATACTGAGGTATGTGGGTTCCCTCAAGATAATTCACTTGGCATTTCTGGCTTTTAGTTTCCTATTATTGCTAGTGTTGTTGCTGTTTATTTGTTTGTTTGTATTTTTCTTGATGCAAACTCTCCCTATATAGCCCAGACTAATTTGGAACAGGAGATTTACTTGTCTCAAGCATCCCAAGTTTGGCCTTATAGGTATGTATCAATGTGCCTGGCTTTAATTGTTTTAAATACAGGTATTCACATCTGCTTTATATCACTTGTCTTCCTTTGGTAGAAATGTCCTAGACAATTAGTGGTTCTGCTTATTGTGCTCCTAATCATAAAGCAAGCAATTTCCTGAAGAGCAGTGAAAGGAGAGGAACCAGTTCAGGACCACCAAGACAAATTCGCAGTTCACAGGAGATTTACTTGACCCAGAGGGATAGAGGGCAGGGAATAAGAGACAACAGTGGAGCATAGAAGATGGAGGAGAAAGAGAAGGGAACATGGGAGAGGGAGAAAGGCTATTTGTCCTGGAGTAGGTTGAAGGATGCCCTCTGGATAGAGAGGAGACAGATGTAGCCCATAGGCAAATGGTGGTTTATACAAGTAAATAAAGAAAACCCTGTTGCCTTAGTTAGGGTTTCTATTGCTATCAAGGACACCATGAAGTCAGCAACTCTTACAATGGAAAACATTTGGTTGGGGTGGCGTTTTAGTTCAGAGGTTCAGTCAGTCATCATTATGGTGAGACACGGTGCTGGAGAAGTAGCTGAGAGTCCTAATCTTACAGGCAACACGAACTGGTCTGTCTGAATGGGCATGACTTGAGCATTTATTAGACCTCAAAGCCTGCCTTCCTAGTGACACACTTCCACCAACAAGGCCCTACCTACTCCAACAAGGCCACACCTCCTAATAGTGCCCCTCCCTTTGACGGCCATTTTCTTTCAAACCACCACACCTGTGTTAGGATAAAGATTTTAATTTTAGTTGGGGATATTAATTAGTCAAAGGGGCCTTTTGACTGCTGGACTTCAATACTTTAATAACTGGACCTTGAAAGTCAACCTCAGGAAGAGAGAGTGGCAAAATAACTAAACACAAGTTGGTGGCTAGCTTTAGCAATCTAACCTAATGGTTTCTAGCAAGGCAGAGCAAATGGGAGGGAAGGGCAAGGCCTGCCAGAGCCATGTTTGCCATGCTGGAACTAGCTAGAGACATTTCAAGCAGAATTATAGAAGACAGATGGCCAAAGTCTCTTCCACACCGGCAGGAAGGCACCTTGCATTTCCATTACCAAGAAAGACACTTCAGTTTGCTCTGAGATTTGCTGATAAGCTATAGGCAGAGGATGGGAACCCATTGAGATGATAGAACTGAGGATCCAAGAACATTCAAGAACTAGTGTACCTAGCTCCTTAGTTCCTTAGCTGATAAATCTTATTTTTAGCTCCACAAGACTAAAAGCACCTGACCACTGGCCATCAGAAACTCAAGCTTGTACCTTAGCTCCCATTTCAATTTCCTGATAACAACTGTAATAAATGGTCATGTGCTTTGTGATTTAAAAAGAAAAAGAAGGAGCCAAGCAGGGTGGCAACAAGGCAAGAGTACAAGAATTGCAAGTTTGAAGCTATTCTGGGCTATCACAGAGAACTACAGATCACCCCTGAGCTACATAATGAGACTTATCTAGAACAAAACTAACACCAACATAATAATAGCAAAATCCACAAATTTATTAGCGGGTAATGGTTTTCAGTCTTAAATCTGACACATTATCAAAAATTCAGGAGGCATCTAGCAATTATTATTTGCAATTTACAATCTCTGGAACATTTGCATATTCTGGTTCATGATCCCCTACATTCATACTCAAAATTATATACACATATAATTTTGTTCTGACCCTCCTCTCTTGCCATCACCTTTCTCTTTTAAGCATTCTTATGATTTTTATTGGGCCAGTTCAGATAAGGCAGGAACATCTCACTGTTTCCAGATTGTTGAGTTGGTGATCTTCACATCAACCACATGAATTCCCCTTCTGCTGTGCATAACTGATTATACATTCCTAGTCTCTAAGGATCAGGATACGGACAAATTCCAGGAGACTTTTATTCTCTCTTTTGTTGTTTGGCTTTAGATATTTTATAGTAGTTTTTTAAGGTGATAAGCAATTTCAAAGAACCAAGTTTTCGCACCAGTGAGAAGATAATCTATGTGTTTACTGAGTACCTATGTTAGAGTCACTTTACACCAATGAGGACAGTCAACCTCAGATCAAGGCTCTTTTTTGATTGGTGGAAGAACTTGTTTACCTCCCCCATCCATATTTACTTTCCCCTCCATGCTGCTACATTTCAACTCACATAAGTCTGATTTCCTATGCATAAAAAAGAAGAGAAATCAGAGTCTGTGGCTGGAGAACCAAAAAATATAATTTTGAAAAGGTGATACATCACCTCTTAGGTGTGTTGATCCATGTATATTTAGTATTTCCCCAACTAAGTATTTCTTGCTTATGGGCTTTATTGTCTAATTCTTACAGAGCCCCATGTGGAAGTATTACTCAAATGTTCAAGAGAAGGGGGGGCATATTTTTGAAAAGCAAGGAATTTTAAAGAATTCTCGTTTCAACCTTATATTTTTAAAGAGATAAACAAGTATTATACCATGCCACAAACTGTCTCCAGGACTGTGTGTTAAAAACTGAAGTTCTAAAGGATTTTTAAGGCAATATGCTAAAGGCACCTCAAGATCTGTGGCATCTAAACTACTCTTCTTAAAGGGGAAAAGTACTTATTTGGAAAGGTCAGCATGAGGTGTTCGTTCTGCATGCATGGCCCTTTATCACCCTGGGTGTGGCACACCTGTGGCATGAGAAGAGTGGGGTGGAGGAAGAAAGACAAAGACATCCTTCATGAAATAAGGAATTGTTTTTATTTGGATTAAGGAAATGTAAAATGTAGAAAGGAACATGAAACAGAATAAAGGAGAAAACTCCCAAATTTTTAAGTCATTTTTTGGCAATGCTATGGAGTTTCAACAATACTGAGAAGAGGTTGACCAGGTTTGTAGCTAGAAGAAGTGTCTGGCACCTATTGTGGAGTAGGTTTGGGACTCCACATCAGGCAAGGGTGTGTCAGACGCATACAAGACCTGTAGATGAACTGTCACAAAAGGAAGTAAGAAACCAAACAGGGAAGTATTCAGAGAAGTTTAGAACCCTACCAGAAGCAAACTGAACCCTCCTTCAGCAAGGCTGTGTGTTTCCTGGGGGTACCTGTACCCTGTGGTGAAGTCCATGAAGGTGACAATAGAGAGCGCCTATTTCTTTCTTAGTGGAACTAAATTTCTGTAAAGCATCATCCTCTCACTAAAAGGCATAATTTAGATGCCAGCGTAGCCTTTCCAGCAGTCCTCAGCCTGATTAGAGGAGTTCACGTTTTCCAACTGAAGTCAGGCCAACAGGAGTTGTTTCACTTGGTCCAAGGTGGAAAGTCTAGTTAGCATTTTCATTCTCTTACTGGGTTGCATACAATTTACACGGGTTTTTCGGTTGTTGTTTGAGAACCCTTTTTATAAGGAAGAGTGAGGAACACACAAGGACCTATGTAAATGCATTTTTCACACCCTCGCTTGCAGCTTGATAGCATTTCAAAGACAGGCAAAGATCTACTGGCCACAAAAGAATAAGCCATCCCTTTCTGTTAAATAATGGTATAGACGCATGTCTTCAGAAGTTCTCTGAGAACTAGCTTATTTAGCAACTACCTGAATGTACTATATTTATTTGCTGAATGACTTATTCAAGAGAAAAAATGTTTGAGGTTCTCTTTGGGAATCTCTCAAGTTGTATGACTGCATCCTTCCAAAGACTCAATCCCTCCAGCTCTCAGTTCGGCCTCTGTAAAACGGGGACCGCGAGAATTAGTGCAGCAAACACAGCCCCTGGAAGAAATGATTGAGCAGCAGTGCTCCTGAAACACTAGGCAGAAAAGTGTTCAAAAAGGAATTATTGATTGTATTTCCAGACAGCATGAGGGGGAGAATATTTTCCACCCAGGCATAGTAGGATTCAATTTAGAAGACCCAACAATATCCATGCCCTCTTCCTTTAAGCATAGGACACAGGGGTAGTAGGTTGCTCAGCGGAACATTTAAAGGAGAAGCAAGGATGAGGTACTTTGAAGATGGTGAGAAATTATACCCAATATAATAATATAAGCTACAATTTATAATTAATTTAAACATGTGTATATAGGTTGTACATATATGTGTATGTGTGCTTTCATGTGTGAGGGGGCATGAGTGTGTATGTGAGAGAGAATGTATATGAAGTAGAGATGAAGTCAGGTAGACTACTTGATCATTCACAGACTTTTATATTGGGGTGAGTTTTTCACTTGAATGCAGACTTCACTTAGGACTTTACCGGGCACAGTCATCTTGTTCCAGGGACCCATGTCTTCATATCCTAGGTACTTGGATAACATATGGGCTGGCATACTCACCTTATGTTAATGTACGTCCGGAGGATCTAAACTCTACTCCTTATACTTACACAGCAAGCATTTGCCCACTGAACAATTTCCTCAACCTTAAGTTATGCAACTAATACTACAAAATGACGTCAGTAGAAGAAAAGCTTTCTATATGCTCCTTTCAGAATTTTCTCAGTTAATTTTTTGTAAAATTAAAATAGAACTACATCATTTACCCTCTTGTCATTTCCCCCTCCATCCCTTTCCATGGACCACCTCACCCCATCTCAAATTCATGATCTCTTTTTCATTAATTATATACATACACATGCATGTATAATTTATATATTTATAGTATATATTAATACATAATCACATATGTATATACTATGCTACTATATATTATACAAAAATTGCTATATCAAATATATATACAAATAATTAGGAATATTTATATATTTCTAAATACTTAATTACAATCTTATCAGTTTGTATAATATTACATATATGTATATACATACATATATATTATTTCAGAGCCGATCACTTAGTATTGAATAGCAAATTAGGAGGCACTTGAATAAAGCAGAATAGTTTCTAACTCATCCAAAATATATATACCCACAAAAAGTGCAGCTTTCATTCCTCATCAAAGAGATTTCTTTTTGCAATAGACAGAGACCATTACAGAAACTCACAACAGCTCAAAGTACAAATGATCAGTCCAGGTGTAGTGGTGCACACCTTTAATCCCAGTACTTAGGAGTGAGAAGCAGGTAGATGTATAAAAGTGAACGATCACCCTGACTTTCATACCAAGTTCCAAGTCAATGAGCTATAAGCAAGTCAAGGATCCATACCGAGACAAAAAAAAAAAAAAAGAAGAAAACAAAACAACAATGAAAACCAGAATTCAGAAGACTTCATTTCAAATCCTCACAATACAGTGTAGAGTCATCATCATTATACAGGTGATACATGGAAGCTGAGAGAGGTCATATACTTTCCCAGTGTAACTCAAACCTTAAGATAACCATTTGGTCCATTTGCAACACCACTGTTGGGTTCCCGAATATGAGTCACAATCTGGAAAGTGTGAGTGTAGCCAGGACTCAAGTAGGTAGAAATAAGTGTGCAAAAATCATGAACAGTTAGAGAAATGAGAATGCAAGACCCAGCAGAAGTGGGTAAAACAAAGCCTGAAGTTGAAGGGAGTTTCTTGTAACCTTCATCTATGCCTAAATTAGGAAAGTAACCAGAAAAAATAAAAACTGCTTTGAGATAGAATTTGTTCTTTATACAGTCTCTGAACTGTTGTCGCACAACAAGGTCAATTTTAGAGATTCTTCTTTTAATATTTTGAGTGTGTTTAGAGAGTAAGGGAAAGAGAACAGCAGAGAGGTATCTTTATATTGATGGAGACTCAGACAACTTTACCTAAGTATTTGCAGCTAACAAACCCTTTACTTTGTAAAGCATACTGTTCCAGAAAGGCATGAAACAAAGTTGATCTACGCCCACAAAAGTGTAGGGTGGAGCTGTAGGTTTGAGGAGAAATAAATGGCCTGAGACTGACACTGACGAGAAGAATCAGGCACAAGGGTGACAGTGTTGACAGTCTATTAAGACGGTCCTCACAGCTATAGCACACGAATGGTACAGCCTGCACATAGAAAGGAAACCTTGATTTTTCTTTGCTTTAGAATGACTTGTAATAAACTCTAGCTACTGTATTCTCCCCATAATTAAATTTATATATTTAGTTTGACAGAATGCTTAATAAGCTCAATTTTATATTGTTTGCGCCGTTACAAATTAAAACCCAATCACTGGTCCAAATCGTATTAAGCTTGTTTTCAGACACACAGATGCCCTTAGGCAGAATCAACTAACAAAGATTGCCTTCCTCTCCTGGGTGAGTGAAGGGAGAGCAGGCACAAGACATGAACACTTACCACAAGCAGGAGCTTGGGTCGATTTTATCTACATCTCAAAGGACAGATGACTGAATTTAAGATAGGTCCTCCATATTAATTATCACAAAAATGACCGAGCTGCATGAGAAGACTTCATAATCGCTAAACAGTTCCTCTGCCATATTCTCAAAGTCCTAAGCTGAAAGAATTTCTAGAAATCACTGTACGTGAGTGCCTGAGAGACAGTACATGGGAAAGGCCTTTGAAGCCAGGATGCTCTGGACTGGGAGCTGAACTTCTCCACTGGCTCACCCTGTAACCTGGGGCGAGTTATTGAACTTTTCAAAATGTTTCCTCGTTGGTGAAATGCGGTTAACAGTCCTGCTCCTGAAAAGATGGAGCACAGGTTACGCAGTATACTGTAAACTGATTACTTTAGAAGCCAACACTCAAGGCACTAGTCTTCTGGAAAGACGACAGAGACTGACACAGAGATATGCTGACTCCAGTTTAGCAACCCCCAGAACAGAATAGACCTGAAGCCTGTTGATGTGCCCAAGAAGAGGTCCCAAGCGGGACATCATGTATGAAACAGGTTTATCTATTCTATGACACTCTTGTTTTCAATGATTTTCTTCTTCGGATAACCCTGGGCTAAAAGCTCTAAAGCTCCCTGAGACCTAGAGTCACCTCTGCTGTTCACAATGCAATCAATTGCTATAATTGTTCAAAACATATTATCTAATTAAATAAGACTAAAATAATTGTCTGCAGACAATAGTGGTTAACACTGACTCATTCTTGAAGATCTGAGACATACATGCAAACACACACACACACACACACACACTATCCCCCCCTTACAAAAGAGGAGAAATGTGGAAATGTATTTTCTGGAAGAACTGCCATTCTTTGTAGCAGATGAATTACCAGGCTTCAGGCACATCAGATAGCCCGAGCCAATGGAAGCGGGACCAGTATCAGAGTTTCATTAAAGAGCACATGGTCCCATTGGCACAACCCCACATGTCACAGAGGATGTCATAGATCACGAAATCCAGGCATTTGCAGTTTTCCTCTGGGAATGCATTTGTCTTGAATTATTTAGCACCAGATTTCCTCACAGTGGGAATAGACCAATAATGTGGTTTTGAATAGGGGAGTAGGGGGCCGTCATGTTGTAATTAATTCATCTCTAGGAGATCAATGGGTCTGACTGAACTAGCACCTATAAATAATTACAATTAATGTCTTTATGGCATCGTGAAAGGTTCATAGCATGAAAATCCACATTTCCAGAAGGAACAGAGAGTGGGAAACACTCTGAAACAGATCACCTCCTGTACAGTGGCAATTCTTTCAGGCTACATTAGGCCCAATCATTACAGTGAATGGTATCCACTGGGGAAAAAAGAGATGGCATCGATAGTAGACAAAAGTGAGATGACTTTTCATCCAAAAGCATGTCCCAGCCCAGAAAGCATGCATCAAGAAAACCACATGAGAAATAATTATGATCTGAATGAGCAGGCTCAAACACTCAGGACCTTTCAGACACCCTCCACTGCCTTCCAGAAGGAGCCCAGAGACCCCAGCATATGGCATTATAGGCCCCTCTGTGAGATAGCTCCTGCTGCCTCCCCAGACTCATCTCTCAGTCATAGTTGTATATTGTACTCTGAGTTCTAAACTTCTTGCCCTTCATCAAATAAACCACGCTTTGTGTTTGATACTATTTTTCTTCCTGTGTTCTCTAACCAGGAATTCTCCCCTTCCTTTTGAGTCAGGGAAAGTAGAATCCTGATGATTCCATCAGAATAAAATTTCACCTCTGTGGTTTGTGGCTATTCATTTATGCCTGCCTGCTACCTATTTTCTCTGAAGTAAACTCTCCCATAACTCACAGTCTCCTACTTTGCCACTTTTATATCTTTTGAGCAGCAGGCTGTGAGCTTCTTTAAAGCAAGGACATTGTCTCATTTCGCCATTTTCTCAGAGCTGGACTGGGGGACATGTGTTGGGTGTGTCGTTTTGGCAAACAGAGAATGCCACAAATCCTGGCATCTTTCACATAAGGAAGTAGCAAGAGAAACAGACATGAATTTTCAGCATGTGAAAACATGGGGTTGATTTTGACAGGTGACAGAGCCCCAGAGAAGTGCTAATCTTCCTCCGGGGTTGGATGAGATACTATAAGTGAGCTTTACATATGAATTCAGTCTAGCCAGAGTTTTCTTTTTGTGCCCAATTTGTATCCTTAAGTCAAGGCTAAGTTAACCTACTAGCATACCCTCCACATAGTTTTCAATGTGTGTGATAGTACAGTGAATTCTCACTTCTCAGCTCATAGAATACTTTCCATGCTTCTCTACTACTTATACCATCTTCACCACACAGAAATGACTGTTGCAATTTACATCCATCTTTGAGACTAATATCTCCCATTGGATTGGAATATACTTAAAGTCAATCCCGGTTATCTATTGTTCCAACATGCTTGTCTGCAACAAAAATCTTTTATTTATCATTCATCATTTCTGATCATAGTGAATCTATGAACTACTCACAAATTACCAGCTGTGGCTTGGAGTCTCTTCTGTTGTCACAAACAGACATTGGCTGGAGCTGAAACAGTGAAAGAAGGATAGACCACCCAAGGACTGACGGAGCATCAATCCCGTCCTCTTACCCCTTTGAGTTAGCTGGCATAGTAGCCCTAGAGGGTTAATGGCAAGACCTTAGATGAAAGGCGGTAGCTTTAGATTTTACAAGTGACAACTCAGGCTCTCAAGTCAAGGGCCCCAAGAAGCGACAGTTCCCCATTGGAGACCTGGCCGCAGAATTTACTGTTACTCTTCCCCATCAGGTTAGTCGAAGCAGAAAAGCCAAGTCCAAGTGGGTGAAGGTAGAGCTTTTACCAACTGAGAGCAAGTGAGAATATTCTGGCAGTGAATGTGAAACAGAAAATATCTTTATGGTCACTTCTGTAATATGTATAATTCCTCATGTCTTTCCCAATTGTGTTCACTGATACTTGTTTTATATTCCTGATTTAAGATCAATAAATAGTTTTAATGAATAAATCAAGGATTGCAAAGTTCCAGTAACATTATCCCATGCTAAATATTTGAACCAACGTATTTCCCTCATCTGATTCTCTACTAGTCAGAGTTTTGTCCAGAAGAAAGGACAAGGCAGAAGAGACATTGTTAATGACTCCAGTGATTAGGACTAATAAAGAGTGTACAATTATTTCCAGGTGGAACTCAAACTAATCAAATGTCAATTTTAATAATTTTGTAATTATTTGATACTTAATGCAAAATATCAAACTATTTCTCCTCTGGCTTTCCTAAAAGCCAAATACTCAAATATGTGCATCTAATATCTATCTAACTGGTGGACAGTTTTCCAAAATCTGACCCAACACTTAATTTCTTTATTTCTAGTCTCTCCTAGCTTAGGCTTTAATTCAAATTAAGTGAAATGAATTTGTCTCTTCTAAACACATCAAACTGCTATCCACTTCCTCCTTTTCACAACCTGTCAGTTTCTCCTATAGTGATATACATTTTATCAATTTTAATAATTTGTTGATGTCTAGATACAATTTTACTTTCACTATATATATACAATATACGCAGAGAGAGAAATATGAAAATAAAAATATAGTAATATAAATATTTCTATAGGGTGAATAACATTGAAATAATTTTCTAGTTTCAAATGTTTAGTTCAAATGCTTAGCCTGCCCATAGCAAATGAATTGGAAAATTCATCAGAATTGGTCAAAAAAAAGCAATGAGTGAGTGAGGAGTGAGGGAGTGAGCTACCCTAAGAACTATACCAAGAATTATAGGAAATGAATATGACAAACAACAAATCTTCAAAAAGACTGAGTCTTTTATAGAGAAGGATCTCTAGTTTTCAATAATACCAATGAGTTCTTGGTGTGCAAGGTTCTAGTACTGCCAAGTGGCCTGCTAGATGCTTAAGAGAAATATAGCACCTTAATTATAAAATATATTTCAATCTTACCAGTAGGGAATGTTCATACAAATATGGACAGTCTAAAGTCACTTGCTGTAGACTAAGCACCCAAAGTAGGACAATTATAAACTGTATGAAAATCTTCTCCAAGTCTATGCCAATGTGCTCTTGTCCCCTACAGTCTCCCTCCAATAGTGTTGTGCTGTGCGTTCTGAAGAAAGAGGCAGAAAACAGGAGAGACCACATAAACGTCTGTCCTCTGAGTAATAGGGGCAGTAATCTTGTCTGCTTCCCGCTTGTGGGCTGTGGAAGCAGAGGGAGCAATTTTCCTTATTTTAATGCAAGCAGATGGAGAGGTTAAAGGACCTTATCTAAAGCATTAGTGACTGCCTCTTCAAATGAAGGACCTTTGAGAATTGAAAGAGTTCTGAGAAGCCCTGGTGGCTCACAAGAGTTTATGCTCCCATTACAATATCAAGCGTCCAAATTCCCTAAACATTAAAGCATATTCAACATGCAGGGAGTAGTTGATTGTAATGAAATCCAAGTCTTCTGACTGAAGGTAAGAAGGGGAGACAGACAGGACCAAAGACAGCAAACATTTTTCATTGAGCTTTTCCAATTATGATGCAATCACAGGCTCCAAAGGACCACAAAAAAGTAGCTGGTTGGGATAAAATAACATTTTCTTTAAAAAAAATTTGAAATGTGGGCCATATTTCAAAGTCATATTAGGTTATATTCAGAAGTATAGGCAAACTTCTATATCAGAATTACTAAACATTTATTCTAAAATTCCAGCATAGTTTTAAAAGACATTTATTTTTCTAAAGACCCATAGGATCTGTGTCAATAAAGATATTTTAATCACAGCAATAAAGGGAGAGAAGGAAAGAGAATTAATATGACGAAAGTAGAAAACAGCTTGTGTGAATGACAGAAACCATTATTTACCTACTTAGGGAAACAATTTCATTTTTCAGTCCTTCCTACAATTAAAAAAAATTTCTTTTTTTAAACTAAATCACTGTGTTTTACATATGTCATATAAGATGCTTTAATGATATAAATATAAAATACATAAATTGCCCAACATGAAAAGGCCATTGGCCAGCATCTACTGTAGATTCAGCTTGTCACAGAGGAGAAAATAAAGTTATATATACAAGGCAGGTCTCATTAGACTCTGATGTAAGAACATATGGGAAATAGAGAATTTTAAAACTAAAGGAATAAGAGTGACTTTGCATCCCAGTGTGGTGTTGTATAACTCAAACTACTTATAGGACATTATTACTTATAGGGTCTCAATATTACTAGAAGCGAGTCAATTGCTAAGAGATGTATCTGATAACAATTGATTCATTAATTTCAAAGAAAAAATACATACCAATAACAAAGAAGAAAAGAGAAATTAAAATGCCATTTTTTTTTTTTACTGAATATAGAAAACTATCATTGACTTAAATCATCCTGAACCAGAAATAGTCCTGTGCATGAATAATATCAGAATTAAATTCTGGTATAATCCAAATGATATTATCATAATCTTACCATCTGGAAAAACATGTTCTGTAAAAGCCTGTAGAGAATATTACAATGAAATTGAGAGTTCTGTGGAAAATACAGTAGTTCCTTCCTCTAGGATAGAGATCAACAGCATGGTTATATAACATTTCCAAGTTTTTTAAAAAAAATCCTTGATCTTAAAATAAATGTATTATACAGGTTAAAAGATCCCAGCATCTAAGAGTCACCAGTTAAAGAAGTTGGACATTCTCAAATCCTCATGAAGTGGTCTTTGATCAGGATTCGGCTTGCAGAAAGAAAAGACAGTACATCCTGCCTTAGAAGACTGTGTATCTTAGCAATTGGGACCCCATGTGAAAGGGAGGAAGGAGTCAATGGAAAAGTAGCTTTTCCTTGGAAAGACTAGAGTATGCAAAGTAGATTAAGAACCTCAAACAAACTAAACAAAAACTCCAGCCTTTCATGCAAAGTCCATAAAAACTTCAAGCACATATTCAAAGGCGGTGTTGGAGTAGGCAGGGCTTGCATACACAAGAGTCTAAGTATTGAAGGATCAATGCAGAAAGCAGTGGGGATTCCTCCGTGAATACTCTCCTCTTCTCAGTGGGTCAATGGGAGATGGGATCTGGATGCAGCATTTGACGAAACATCTCAGAAGGTTATTCACTCCTAGCTGAGCAACACGAGACTGGAGTAGAAATCATCACAACCAGGACAACAAAAGGCTCACATCGGGAACACCAAGACATTCTTCAGAGGAGTTATAGACACACAGGGAAGATATAAAAGCACCCCTCCTGTGAAGTTACCAGATTCTTTTTAAGGAAAACAACAAAGAAGGTGGAGATAAAGAAAGTCAGAGACAAAATACAAGATCACGCAAGTAAGGAGGCGATGAACAGATATGAGAGTGAAGAAAGAAAAGGAATATGTCAAACAACCAGGGGCTTAAAAAAGGAAAAGTTATAGCTAAAGCTGAAGGACTGAGGGGTCTGGGTCACGTGAAATTAGCAATTCTCACTTCAAAGGCCACTGGTACCAGAGATGCCTGGAATTTACCGTGGAATACAGGTCCTTGCTACATACAGGATGGGTACCCATCGAGGAAATCATCCAACCTCTAGATGCACTCATTTTCTCATATATAAAATTGGAATGAAAAATTTTCATGCACAGACTTACTATGAAGCTAATGTACAGTCTTCAGTATTTGATCACAAAATTCCCTCACTTTATTCAATTTAATAGCTCACTGTAGTTTAAATACTAGCCTTTTACCAACCCATGTGATGGCTTAGCCTGAAGGTATTATTTTATAAGCCATAGATTGCTATGAATATTGTACTTTTATATGACATACATATCATTTAATGGTTATTGAAACTTTCATTAAGTGCAGTTTCTATTTTGGTATGGATTTATTTATTTTATGTATCTAAGTGTTTTGTCAGTTGTATGTATGTGCACCATGGAGGCGAGGAGATAGTATCAGATCCCCTAGAGCAAGAGTTACAAAAAGTAACACATGGGTGCTGGGAATACAAGCCCAATCCTCTGTAAGAACAAGTGTGCCTAGTTGCTTAGCCATTTCTCGAGCAACTAAGAGTTAGTTAAAAAAAAATAGTCTAGGGTTGGAATGACTTGAACCTGATACTATAGTCAAATGCAAACATATGTATGACCTTAAACTCTAAACAAATATACCTGCTCATAAAATCCAGAAACCTGACAGCAAGGACCTATAGAATACAAGGTCACTTTAGCATATCTCAGAACCCACATTGTTATACAAGACAGTCTCAAGTCTTCGGTGTTCTTGGTTAAGTGGTAAGTGGTAGAAGAAAGCTTGATAACAGCGTGATGTGCTGAAATCAATTTCTATTTTCTGTCTCACATGCAGTTAAAATCCCCACATTCATGTCTTCAAATACCAAAATCTAATCATCTTTGTATATTTTAAACAAAACCAAATATACAAATACTTTTTTCATGTTTGTTTCTATTTCAACTCAAGCCAATCATTTAAAAGTAACTATTTTATTGATTGAAGTTTTTTGTGAAGTAATTTATAATCAGTGCTAGAAACTTGGGTCCATTAAGATTTTGTTTTCTTCTATTCTGAGCTTATAGAGCAGGTGATATCAGATCTTTGAGATCTGTTTTTTATTCCACATAAAGGAAAAAATGGATGGGGTAGTGTCTTACCCAAGGACACCAGTCAGCAACTGTCAGGTTAGAAAAAGACTTGATGTACCTCTAGTGTTTGTGACACCAGGTCACACTAAGACCTCTTCTGTAGTTATAACTGAATCTCAGACATTTGCTTCTTTGAACCACATAGAAGATTTTGAAACTTTCAATCCAACCATATCATTCAACAAGGGCTCAGCATCTCTGAGGTCAACCCGTTCAGTACAAATTCTCGGAGCTATCGACTGAGAAGGTTGTAATCAACTGTTCAAGAATAATATCTTCCCACGTCTACATGCCACTGTCCAATTCCATATTAAACAATAATATCTCATAATAGCTCATCCTGAGCTAATAACACATCAAGACTCTTCACAGTTTTTTTATTTGTTCCTTATTGAAACCTAAGGTCTAAGTGCTAACAATATTCCTTACAGCAGCAAGGCCCTTGATGCTAAAGCACTGGGTCTCAATCTGTGGGGCAAGTGACCTTTTCCCAAGGGTTGCATAGCAGATCTCCTGCTTAGCAGATATCCACATTACAATTCACAACAGGAGCAAAATTACAGTTATGAAGCATCAATTAAAATAATTTTATGACTGAGGGTCATCACAGCATAAGGATTTATATTAAAAGGCTAATATAAAATATTACAGCATTAGGAATGTGGAGAAACACTGTCATAAGGCTAACTCCCTTGCTCAAGAATATTCAGGTTTAGTGCCCCAGGTCCACAGTGGAGCCCAGAGTCTTGTGAACTGTTGTCTTAAAGTTATCATTGCTGTTAGGGAGGAAAGGATGTATTCAGCTTCTGCTTCCATATCACAGTTCATTATCAAAGGAAGACAGGACAGGAGGTCAAGCAGAACAGGGACCTGGAGACAGGAGCTGATGCAGAAACCATTAAGGAATTCTGCTTACTGGCTTGCTTGTCAAGCTTGCTCAGTCTGCTTTCTTATAGAACCCTGGATGGCAATGGGCTGGGCCCTCTTCAATCAGTCACTAATTGAGAAAATACCCCAAAGCCAGCTAAATGCCAGGGACAGGTCCTGATCTCACTGGTAGAAGCCTTACAAACAGACCATGCTACTCAACCGTCACACATACGCAGAGAACCTAGGTTTGGTTCCATGCAGGATCTCTAACAGCTGCTCCAGAGTTCAGGGCTCCCACAAGCTCAGGACAGCTGTCTCTGTGGGCTTCTCAGTTATTATTTGAAGCTCTCCCTGGATGATACAATTCCTCCTCCCTTTCTTCAGGAAAACCCTTTATACCGGGGGAGGAGCTCAGTCCTGCTTCAACTTGATTTACTATGCTATGTTCAAGTCCACGGGATGCCCTTTCTAAATAGAGATGGAGGAGGAGTGGGTAGATAGGAAGGAGGATAAGGAGGGGAGGACCAGGAGAAAAATAGGGAGGGGAAACTGTGGTCAGTATGTTAAATAAAGGGGAAAAAAGAAAAAAAGAGCCAAACTCTTTAATTTTTTAGTGAGAAAACAAAATACCCTACAGGCTTGCCTACAGCCTGATCTTACTCAGACATTTTCTTGATTAAGGTTCCCTCCTCTCAGATGACTTCAGCTTTCACGAAGTTGACATAAAACTATCAAGAACTCAATTGACCACTTGTCACCTTGAAACACAAACACATTACCATTAAGCCACAATCTTTTCTTTCTCACTCATTACCAAGATCTCACATTAAAAACATTGATAACTTTAGGAAATTCCCAGGAATCCACAAGGATGACTCCAGCTAAGACACTTAAGCAATAGTGGAGAGAGTGCCTGAACTGCCCTTGCCCTGTGGTCAGATTGATGACTATCTTAAATGTCACCATAGAACCTTCATCCAGCAACTGGTGGAGACAGGGGCAGAGACCCACAGCAGAGCACTGGGCTGGGCTCCCAAAGTCCAGTTGAAGAGTGGGAGGAGTGAGAATATGAGCAAAGAGGTCGAAACCATGATGCGGACACCCACTAAAACAGTCTACCTGACTAATGGGAGCTCACCAACTCCAGCGGGACAGGGAAGGAACCAGCATAGGATCAAACTAGACTCTCTCAAGTGGGTGACAGTTGCATGGCTGGGGCACATTGCAGGGCCACTGACAGTGGCACCAGGATTTGTCCCTACTGCTTGTACTGGCTTTTTGAAACTCATTCTCTTTTAGATAACTTGCTCAGCTTAGATATAGTAGGGAGGGCCTTGGCCCTTCCTCAAAGCAATGTGTCTTACTCTTACTGAGGAGTAGATGCCAGGTACAATGGGGAAGAAGTTGAAGGGAATGGGAGGAGGGGAGGAAGTGGAAACTGGGATTGGTATGTAAAATAAAAAAGATAGTTTGTTTTCTTTTTAAAGAAAATAACATAAAAATAAATGAACGAAAGCTTTAGAAATCCCACAGCCTTTACAAATTCAAACACTTAAAAGTTCAGTCTCTTTTAAACATTCTCTTTTCAAAATTGAAAAATTACTTTTAAAATAGAAAATCTTTGGCCAGGCAGTGGTGGCGCACGCCTTTAATCCCAGCACTCGGGAGGCAGAGACAGGCGGATCTCTGTGAGTTAGAGACCAGCCTGGTCTACAAGAGCTAGTTCCAGGACAAGCTCCAAAGCCACAGAGAAACCCTGTCTCAAAAAACAAAAAACAAAAAAAAAAATACAAAATCTTTCAACTGTGGTCTCCTGTGAAACATCAAATTCATATTAGATACTTCCTTATTTCAAGAGAGTAGAACCAGGGCACAGTTACAATTAGAACAAAGCAAAACCAAACTCCAACAGTGAGAATAACTCAATGTCCAATATGTGGGATTCACTCACCATCACTTGGGCTCCTCCAATGGGCTTGGGGTCACTCCTCCAGCTCTGCTCTCTACAGAAACACAGGTTTTCTTCTCGGCCCAAGCCAGCTCCACTCCACTTCTGCTGCTGTTCTCGGAGACCATCTCATGCTACTGGTGTCTCTAAAACGCTGGGATCTCTTTGCCACTGAGCTACACTTTCACCAATAGCTTCTCCTGGGCTCTCTTCAGAGATTCCAGCCCCCACCACACAATGCCAAGCCTCGGCTTCTCTCCGTGATTCCTTCGTGCTTTCAAAACAAGCACCACCTGGGTGCCTCTTACCTTATCAAATTCAGCTGCCAGCAGGAGCTACAACCTTGGCCTCCTCTGGAGCACAACTTCTGTATGCTGGATCTGAGGAAACACTTCCCAGAAGACTTTGCCTCTATGAGGCTGGTCGCTTGTTAACCACAGCTGATCCTTCAGCCCCAGCTAACAAGGATCCATTGTCTCAGCAAAGCAAAGGATTCGGTGATTCTGGTCTCTGTGAATCACACCTGATTTCTTCAGCCCTAGCTGACCAGAACCATAAATTAACTTAGATGGTCCAGAAGAGCTTTAACTTTCCGCTGAAACTTCACAAGCCAGGCCTCCATCATTTGCATTGTTTCCCAACATTTTTGTCTTCCAGGCTCCTACTGATCTCGTAATTCTTAATGTGCTTTCTAGTTGAAAGTTCCAAAGTCCTTCTACAATCCTCCTTAAAACATAGCAGGCCAGTCACAGCAGTACCCCACTGTGCTGGTACCAACTTGTCTCAGCTGGGGTTTAAATTGCTGTAGTTAAATACCAGTTGCAGTTTGGGGAGGAAAGGGTTTATTTGGCTTACCTCTTAGGCTTCTACATACAATTCATTATCAATGTGAAGTCAGAGCAGGAACTCAAACAAGACAGGAACCTGGAGGCAGGAGGAGTGTTGCTTACTGGTTTGCTCCCCATGGCTTGCTCAGTCTGCTTTCTTATAGAACCCAGAATATCAATACTAAGGAGTCAACATTCACCCATATCCTGCTGATTTAACTTCCTCTGGTTCTACCTGTTATCCTGTCTCCAGCTTTTATCTGCAGTTCTCGCCAAAGTCAAACTAAAGGAGGATAGAAATTACATGGGGTGAGAAATAGCACTGTTTCAGAGATATTTTAGGGTTGTTTTTATAAACTGAAATCCAAGGACACATTTTCGAGGTCTTACATCTCACTGTGAGACACATTAAATTTTTTAGAATCATGCTTAAATGTTCTTCAAATTAAAAATAGTATATTCTAAATTGTTGGTATGACTGTTTCATCTCTAAACCCCTCCCTCACCGCTCCAGTGTCCAAGTTTGTAATTATGTTTATAAATGAGTTGTCACTAGTCAAATGGTGCTGCTTTAATTGTCCCAGGCTAATGAGAAAAGAACAGAGGCATATTTAGTAGGCAAATGATGCATTCTTGCTGTGTGAACTCCAAATGACATCACTGTGAACTGCGGGGAGGAAGGTTCTGAGGGAGCACAAGAAGTGGCGAGAAAATTGACTTCAATCCAACGAAGTCAGACAGTACATTAAAAATCAAAGGGACAAACCATGCCACAGCCTGAAAGCAGAAGTTTTGTTTCAACAAAATAAATTACTATGGACAATTTAAATTAATTTTTGGCTTTGTAATTGTTTGGCTTTGGTTTGTATTTATGTTTTTTAGTTTAGAATGTTATGAAATAAAAGATAAAGGTGGGTATCTAGCTTCATGTTATACATATTTAAATAAGAAGACTAAAAGGTCTAATTTCATATTGCTGAAGTTATAAAAATATTTCTTTTAAAAATAAGGCATGGGATACTTCCATACAAGTTATTGATCATGGAGGCTGGGGAAGTCCCCAAGACAACAAATGTTATTTCTGTAGCCTTTGGTTATGAACCTTAACTACATGGCAGGGTCCTGCTGCTGGATAGCAAGCCATTTGTTTACAGAATTGGAAAGATAAATCTCAAGCCAACCAGGATATTCCCACCTCGATAGCCGGCTTTCATACTTGCAGAAGGGAAAATGCCTGCTCTGAAGGCGAAGAAGACATCAATGGTTTCTACCTAGTGCTGGGCCCTGTGTGCTGCCGTGCTGACCGGGCAGGAAAGATGTGTCTGCTGGTGAAATAGCAGGAGGAACTCCTGTAGGGTAAATAATGGCTTCCATGTTGGATCTGAGGACTAAGATACTGTGTCATGCCTGGTACTGTGATCCCGTTTAAGAACTCATGGCTGGGGAAATCATAGATAATCTGGTAAAAACTGCTATTGCTATTTTGCTAACTGGAAACTGCTGTCAAAATGCCTCTTAAATATTTACGTTTGTATTCATACATCCTGGCTACTCACATTCTCAGCCAGGGGAGCTTCTTTTTGTAGGAGACAACCAACAGTTACTACAGAGATGCACAAATATTCAAAGTACAGAGAAATGGAGAGCGAGGGTTCAACCCTAGGTTTGCCATCTTTATTAACCAGACAACCACCAACACCAAGTCTCAGAGAACACCATAGGACATCCAGAACATGACGGAAGGAAGGATGTGAGAGGAAAGTGGGGAAGGGCACTGTGAAACAGTCCCCTGGCTGTGCCTTGGCTATCACCACAAGGAAGTCACAGAAGCTATAGTTATCTGCATAAGACCTCACAAAATCAAATCAGCCAATATCTGGGAATAAATGAAAGAAATGATCTCTAGACCCTCAGAGGTATTGGCAGGGGAGAGTTGCCAAGTGTGGAAAAATCATTCCTTTTTTGAGCGTGTGGCCATTGATATGTTTCCACTGCTCAGTAGGATGCCCCCTCCCTCGTGCACATATGGGCAGCACTAACTAGATTCAGAGGATAACCTATGGAACTGTGTGGGGCAGCAAAAAAAAGGAAGAAAAATCATCTAGTTGGGCAAGAATCCTATTACGGAGAATACAGGGAGCAGAAAGACGGAAATGGAGGGTAGAGATGATCAAATCGCATACATGCATGAAATTCTCAAAAGTAATGAAAAATACCCTTTTAAAAAAGACACACATGATGCGACTGGCTTCTCATTAGCATGGGAGCTTGGTCTCCAAGATGAATGAGTTCTGCAGAGGCAACTGGACCTCCAGACTCAGCTCTCCATAGGCCAAAAATAGCGGTATATTGCATTAAGGATAATACCAACACATTATATTGAAGAGGTTTTTTTTTATTCAGTTTTTAATTTAATTTTTTATCTAGTCTCAAATTCATGTTAATGTTCCAATTAAATTGAAAATGAGGACATGAAGAAAAGATGGGTTTTTAATAAATTGGATTTCCATTTAGGTTTTATGAAAATTACCATGGAAATTATCATGGAAAAGTTGGTCTCTGAAAATAATGATAGAATCAATTGTTTCTATTCTTGTGATCCAGGAGAGCTGGGAATAGCAAGGGTGCTGGGATGCACAGTACCCTATAGTATTAGGCACATTAAGCTGCCTGAGTAAGACAAGTAAAGTCATATTAACATGGATCTTACCTGAAAATGATACTAAGAATATATTTGATGTTTTAAATTATTGTGTAAACACACTACCAATGCCAGTTATAAACTAATTCAAATAAGTTAATGAAGATTATAAATAAGCTCTATACATAACAAGTCAATGTTTTCAAAATCTTGGCTTTTCTAGTAATTTAACTACCAATGGAAATTTCTACTATATCAGTCTCAAGTCCCTATGATCTTAAAATAAGGCTTAATTATATTAAATTTCAAAATACTATCCAGATAATTTTTTCAGTTTTTACCATAATAGAGAAGTTATTTTTATCTAAAAATCCTGCTTTCATACTCATAATTAACTGCTTCTAAAGTACTTATAGAAAGATGTTCTAAATACTTATCAGTAAAAAGCTTACACTTGACAGGAAGAAGAAAACTGACTTCTGATATTTAAAAAAATATTGGAAAATGTCCCACTACCTTTATAATTTGCTCATTTGAATGATAGATATAATTACTTTATTGTTGTTTTTTTGGTTTTGTTTATGTTTTTTTGTTGTTTCAGTTTTAGTTTTTTGAGATAGGGTCTCTCTGTGTAATAGTCTTGACTTGCTGTCCTGGAACTAGCTCTGTAGATCAGGCTAGCCTCAAACTCATAGAGATCTGCCTACTCTGCCTCCTGAGTGCTGGGATCAAAGACGTGCACCACCACTGCTCGGCAATACAATTACTTTCAACGTGTCATGTTGGGAGTTGCTATGATAGAAGGATTTGAAAACAAGCAGCACATTTCCTTGAATGCACTAATTGAATAGAAATATGGACTATATATTTAAAAACAGCATATTTTTTCCTGCTATGGCTGAAAACCGAAAAGCATGAAGTCGCCTTTTTATCAACAATATTTAAGTGTTTCGTGGCAGGATCTCTTAAAGAGCTGCAAGGTTGTAGTTAAAGCTGAGTCAGGAAGCCTCTCTTAAATGAGAACATTTGTTTGCCTCTAGCAAGCAGAGTCCACCCAAGAAATTGCTGCTACCAAGAAAACATGCTTTACTCTATTCTTTCCCAAGCTTTCTCAGGCTTTCTGTGGATGCAGTTATCCATGTTGGGTGCCATTTTGTAGTGATGGGAGCGAGCGGGCCTGCTTTTCATCCCGCCCAGCTCTTGCACTGCTAGCTTAGCCCCAGAAATAACAACACACAAACTGTACTCATTTAAACACTGCCTGGCCCATTAGTTTCAGCCTCTTATTGGCTAATTCTCACATCTTGCTCTAACCCATATTTAGAACTCTGTGTAGCACCACGAGGTGGCGGTTTACCAGGAAAGATCCTAACCTGCATCTATCTTGGGTTGGACAATCATGGCGGTTGCCTGACTCTGCTTTCTTTCTCCCACAATTCTGTTCTGTCTTCCCCACCTACCTATGTTCTGACCTATCAGGCCAAGCAGTTTTCCTTATTAATTAACCAATGAAAGTAACACAAAGACAGAAGACCCACCTACATCAGTCATACAGAATGAAAGAAAGCTAAAAAGCCCTGAGGGAAAAAAATACAGATAAAGAGGAAAAGATTAAATTAAGTTAAAAAGATTAAATTAAGTTATAAATTATAAGATTAAATATAAGTTATAAGCTCTTATAAGAGCTTAAGGTAAGACTGGATATTTGTTAGTAATAGTAAGTCTCTGTGTCATGATATGAGAGCTGGTTGGTGGCCCAAAAGAAAGCTTATTAAATTATGAATAAAAGAAATGCTGGAGTTATCACAATCCCTGATCACAAATTGTACTACAGAGCTATAATAATAAAAACAGCATGGTATTGACGTAAAAAGAGAAACTTCGATCAGCAGAATTAAACTGTTGACCAAAATATAAGTCATCGCTCCTATGAATGCCTAATTTTTGGTAAAGAAGCCAAAAAAACACTGGGGGAGAAAATACATCTTCAACAAATCGTGTTAGTCCAACTGGATGGCTGCATGTAGGAGAATCCAAATAGATTCCTACTTACCACACAGCACTAAACTCAATTACAAAAGAAACAAAGACCTCAACATAAACCAGATACACTGAACCTGTTCGGGTGGAATATTCTGTAAGTATCTCTTAGTTCAATTTGGTTTATAATGTGAGTTAGCTACTGCGTTTCTCTGCTTACCTTTTGTCTGGATGACCTGTTTTGGTGAGAGTGGGGTATTAAAGTTACTCCTTACCAGTGTGTGAGGAACAGTATGCAATTTAAGCTGTAGTACTGTTTCCTTTATGAACCTGGGTGTCCTTGTGTTTGGTGCATAGATTTTTTATAACTTTTATATCCTCTTGGCGCACTTTTCCTTTGATAAGCATGTACTGTTCTTCCTTATCTCTTCTAATTAGTTTTGGTTTGAAGCCTATTTTGTCAGATATTAAATGGCTACCATAGATTGCTTCCATTTTTGCTTCCATTTTGAATACCTTTTTCCATCCTTTTACATCTGTTTGTCTAGGTCTTTTTGTTGGAGAATTGAGACCATTGATGTTGAGAGTTATCAATGAACATTCTTCGTTGGTTCCCATTATGTTGTTGTGGTGATGAGAGCTTTTTACTCCCCTCTTTTGACCTGCTGGTTTGAGATAATTTATTCTTTGTGTTTTCTTATATGTGGTTAAAATCTTTGTTAACATTTTCCTTGTAGCACTTTCTTTGGGGCTGAGTTTGTACATAAATACTGATTAAATTTGATTTTATCATAGAATCTGTTTGTTTCTTCATTTATCATGTTTGAGAGTTTTGCTGAGTATAGTAGTCTGGGATGGCATATGTGGTCTCTTTGAATTTGTAGAAAATCTATCCAGTCCCTTCTGGCTTTTAGTCTTCACTGAAAACTCAGGTGATATTCAAATAGATCTGCCTTTATATGTTTCTTGGTCATTTTCCCTTGCTGCTTTTAATAGTCTTTTTTGTTTTATACATTTAATATTTTGTTTATTATGTGTCATGAGAAAATTTTTTTCTGGGTCAATGTATTTGGGGTTCTATATGGTTCTTTTACCTTGACAGGCATCTCTTCTTTTAGGTTAGGAAAATGTTCTTCAATAATCTTGTTTTAAGTATTTTCTGTGCCTTTGATCTGGGTTTCTTATACTTATTCTATTTAAATTATTCTTAGATTTGGTCTTTTTATGGTTTTCTAGATTTCCTAGATATTTTGTGCCTGAATTTTCTTTTCTTTTCTTTTTAGATTTAGCATTTCCTTTGACTGAGGTATCCATTTCTTCTATCAAGCCTTAAATGCCTGAGAGGTTCTCTTCCATCTCTTACATTATGTTGGTGAAGCCTGACCCTGTTGTTTCTGTTTGAGTACCTAAATTTTTCACTTCCATTTTTACCTCAGTTGGGGTGATTCCTCTTTAGTGATTCCATCTCCAATTTCATAACCTGACCAGTATTCTTCATCTAATTCCACTGTTTGTGTTTTCATAGACTTTGTTAATGAATTTTCTTCATATCCTCTTTAAGGCCCTTGAACATATTCATAACAGCATTTTTGAAGTCCTTGTTTTGTGCTTCAGTTTTATTGTATTTCTCAGGTCCTATAGTAGGACTGCTGAATCTAATGGAGACATATTGTCATTGCAGTTATTTATTGTGTTTTTATGCTAGTATTTTAGGCATGAGACATTGGGAATATTGTAAGTCTAGTTGTTGACATCTGGTCTTGTCTTTGTTATTTAGGTGTTCCATTTGGGGGGATTCTGTTGCTCTCTTGGATCTCAGGAGCATGTAGTAACAGTGGATTGTGTTGTAGGGAGTACTTCTGAGTCCATGCTATGTGTGGCTAATGGGGATAAAGTGTTTCTAGGTATGGGGAGCTGAAAAGAAGGAATGGGGGTGGGCTACAAAGGTGGGTATCTGAGCAGTTCAAAAGGTGATTTGTGGATTCCATAGGGAAGGGAGTCATTGAGAGGGGACTGGACCCTGTAGGGGTCTGCTACAGGGCTGGAAATGAAACTGGGAACTTGGACAGAGGCTTAAAAGGAGAATAAAGCCTGCATACCTGTTTCTCTGGCTGGTGTGGCCAACAGTAGTTCCGTATTGTTTTTAGCTTGTGTGTGTGTTTCTGAATGTGGGTTAATGCATGTGAATGCTAAGAGTTTTAATTCCTCTGGAACTGCAGTTACAGTTAACTGACTGTGAGCCACCATGCAGGAACCCAACTCAGTACCTCTTGCAAGAGCAGCAAGTGCCCCTAACCACTGAGCCATCTCTCCAACCTCCAAGGGGGGGGGAAATGTTTTAAAGATAAAGTGGAAAGGGTTATAATAAATTGTTTCGAAACAATTATTTGTGGCAATGAGAATGAGTAACAAAGGTGATATCAGTACAAAACTGAACAAGTGTTTGCTGGTAGCTTCTTTCCAGGAGCATGCGGGACCTGTGTACAAAGCATGGTTTTCAGAGATTCTTTGTAAAAGTTTTATTGCCATGTATCTGTACAGATGAACCCCTCCTTTCTCCTTCCTTACCATAAAAGGATTTTTGTATATCAATGAATCAATTTCAAGTCGAGCATAGACTTCTATTCTGTTGCATTTTCTTTTTTCCCCATTGCTCTGTGTTCTGAGCGACACACAGCTTCCTTATATGTTACCAAAAGCTTAATATGGACAGCATTGTGAGCAAGGTCACCTTGTTAATCTTTATCAAGGAGGATTTCAAATGCTTTTGGTGAAATTTAAGGCCATTATCTCTGTGACATGTTCAATCCTGTTTTGTTGTAACATATTGGCAGTTACGGCACGGGTCTGGTTCCTGTGTAACTAAGATCAGCATCTGATTCACTTTAGACTGGATGGCCAACAACAGCATTCATGCCTGGGAACAATTCCAGGGTAAGAACATGCGCCCAACTGTGAATCCCTCAAGCTCTCAACGAGCCTGACGATATGACAGGTAAGTGCTTGTTAAGTTAATTTTCCTGCCTTGGTTGGCATGCTGCCCTCCAATGCTCAGAGCTGAGTCATGCCTGCGGTACCGCTCTGCCCCTGTGTCTAGGACTCAGGGAGACAGCAGGCTGCCAGCAGTCTAGAGTCTCAGACTCCATGCGGTCCACATGCCCATACTGCCCTCCACTCTGGTAACTTGTCTCCCAATTTCCCAGCCTCCAGTTCAGGGAACAAGAGTCGCCGGAGACTGGCATGCTTCCTCATAATGTACACATTCAGCAAGTCCTTGCAGATCTTCCAGATGGCATCTCTGATCACACTGGTGCATATTGCACCATGACTTGGGGAGGAGGTGGTAGATGGGAGGAAGCCTGTGTGTGTGTGTGTCTGTGGTTCTGTGTGTGTGTTTCTGTGGTTCTGTGTGTATGTGTCTGTAGTTCTGTGTGTGTGTGTGTCTGTGGTTCTGTATGTGTGTGTGTCTGTGGTTCTGTGTGTGTGTGTCTGTGGTTCTGTATGTGTGTGTGTCTGTGGTTCTGTGTGTGTGTGTCTGTGGTTCTCTATATGTGCATGTGTATCTGTTTGTCTGTCTGTCTGTCTGTCTGTCTGTGGTTCTGTGTGTGTGTCTGTGTTTCTCTCTCTCTATTTACGTATCTGTGTGTGCGTGTGTGTATGTGTGTGTGTTTTCTGTGTGTGTCTCTACGTGCATGTCTCTGTGTGTGATTTCTATGTGTGTTTCTCTGTGTTTCTCTCTGTGTGTGTCTGTGTCTGTATTTTTGTTTGTGTCTGTGCATGTGTGTGTGTGTTTTCTGTGTGTGTCTCTATGTGCATGTGTCTGTGTGTGATTTCTATGTGTGTTTTTCTGTGTTTCTCTGTGTGTGTGTCTGTGTCTGTATTTCTGTTTGTGTCTGTGCATATTGATGGAGGTGGTTCTTGTATTTTATCTGTTGCTTTCATTGGTTAACTAATAAAGAAAACTGCCTTAGCCCATTTGATAGGCCAAACCTTAGGTGGGTGGAGTAAACAGAAGAGAAGGCTGGGAGAAAGAAGCCGAATGAGGGAGTCGCCATGATTCTCCCACTCCAGACTGATGCAGGTTAAGGTCTTTCCTGGTAAGCCAGCTCGTGGTACTACACAAAATATTAGAAATGGGTTAGATCAATATGTAAGAGCTAGCCAATAAGAGGCTGGAACTAATGGGCCAGGCAGTGATTAAAAGAATACAGTTTCCGTGTAATTATTTCGGGGCATAAGCTAACCATGAGGGCGGCTGGGTGCTGGGGACGCAGCCCCGCCGCTCATATTACAACAGCATATGTGTGTGTGTTTCTGTGCGTGTGTCTCTACGTGCATGTGTCTGTGTGAGTGATGATTTCTGTGTGTGTGTGTCTGTATGTGTGTGTGTTAGGTCTGTTATACCCTACACTCGTATTAAATATATCTGATAACTTGTCACCCCTGCAGTTACTGTAACCACTGAATTCTGTGTTTGTATTGTGTTTCCTTCTTTTATTTGCTCTTTCTTCATTTAACCAAAGCCCGTATCTTAGTGAGGTATCCTTACGTCATTAACAAATAATCCAACAGGACTTACTTACTCTTTCACAGTCTTTAATCATGGTATGGATAAACTTGGTTTATGCCCCTGAGCAGACTCTGTAATGACATAAGCTTATATGAAGAAATTAGGGCAGCTCTACCATAAGACACATTCCTTCTTCTTGGATATCTGTGACCTGAATGCATAGAGTCCCTTTCCTAATTAAAAAGGTCCCATAGGAGTGGAGATTCAGGAACAGAGCCTGTCTGCCTCCCTGTAAGACCTTGGCATTAGCTTAAGAGACCAGACAGGCTAAATTTTAAAAGAGCAGGTCTTCTTATTGGCATTCTTATTGCACAATGAAAGAAATGTGTGTGACTGTTTGTGAAAAATGGCCCATAGCTCTAGATGCAACTGATATGCCCACAGAAGTAGTCAAAAGTCATGTTCAACCCTGCTGTATTTCTCTCTGCATCTTCTACTAAGCCTAACCCATAGCACCTTGGCTGGTCAACTCAATGTCCTACAATCCTCTCTCCTGAAAACTTTGACTCTTGGGTTCTGCTTTCATGTCTCATCCTTCAGACAACCTTTATTTTAGGCTTTAACAATAGCTATTCAGTCAATGTTTCCCCCAGAGAACCTTGTCTTCATTCTGTCCCAACTCCTTGTCTTACAACTAGAGTGACAAGAAACTCTCCCTAACAAGATGGTCTTTGGGGACCTCCCCCCGCTTTGAACAGTGAAAAACCATTCTCTGATCCTGATCTTCATGAGATATGTCTCAGTATGTGTAAAGATGTGCAACCTCCCTTTACAGCACTGGTCCTCAACCTCCTAATGTTGTGACCCTCTAATACAGTTCCTCATGTTGTGGTGACCCCAACCATAAAATTATTTTCCTTGTGACTTCATAATTGTAATTTTGCTTGTCTGGAATTGTAATATAAACATCTCTATTTTCTGATGGTCTTTGACCTGCCCTGTGAAAGGGTCATTTCACCCACAAAGGGGTCATGACTTCACAGGTTAAGAATCAATGCTCTCCAGACTGCATAGTAGAGTACAGGGGAGATTTCACTGGTGGAATTAAAGGTCCTTAATAAATTTATTGGAAATAAATACAAAGTGATTGTCTTCTGGGTCAGATTGACTTAGCTGAAAAACCTCAAAAAGAGGACCTGTCCTTCTGTACAAGTTACTAATGAAATAAGAACCTGTCCTGGATGCCCAACAATGGGAGTGGCACATGGAAGAACCTAGAGCATCGAGGAGCTGTGGGCAGCCTTGACATATGAGGTTGGCCATGAGCCAGCAAAAGCTAATACCTTCACTCACATCCAAAAATATTAATTCTGCCAGCAAACTGACTGAGCTAAGAAAGGCATTAATCTACGTGTGGGGCTTCATGTGAAAACAGACTTGTTCACATCTCCATTTTACCCTGCAGGACTTAGCACAGAGGACCCCAGGAGGCCATGTCTGGATACCTGACCCATAGGAACTGGCCACATTCAGATGGGCCAATCAACCAGGTCATGAGAAAACTACAAAGTAATTCTATATTGTAATGATCAGACATATAAGTTATAAGGTAAAAGAAGCCATAGTAAAAACACAAATCAAAATCGAAACCAAATACAGAAATATAAGTTTATATTCCCTATTACCTGAGGTCTAGAAAGCTTGTTATTTTGCTTAGTCCCCAGATTCCGTCCCCCAATGCATTACTGCCAGCAACCTTTAGAGAGACAAGTTGGAGCAGCCTCATAGGCATTTTCCCCTCCTAATGAGGCCACAATGGACAGGAGAATACAAAGGTGTGAGAAGGGTAAATGCATGCAAGGCCCTGGTGGATTCCCGGAGAGTCAGACAGCTCCCCATCCCGGTAGAGGACATGAAGGCAGAGGCACAGGGAGCAGGAAAGATAACAGGAAAATCTCCCCTGAAGGTACTTTCTGACTGAACACATAGAAAGAGAAACACATGACAACTACAAATGCCCTTTCACATTCTTTTACAAAAATTTCTAGACCTGAAGATGAACCTCGGTGGTAGTGCTTTTGAGGAGTATGCACATGGCCCTGGATTCAAGCCCCAGTTCATGAAAAAGTAGAAGAAAAAAAGTATCCTAAGCAAGAGGACAAAAGTTAAGAAAATATATACCACTTAATATAGTGCATGGGATACTCTAGTGGCGTTGGAGGTGTTGCATTTCTGTAAGGTTAGAATAAATATTTTCGTGGTAAATTGTTTTATTTTTGGCATTCCCATCATTGGCTACTCTGACACACTGTCCTAGTTTGGTTTCCACTACTGGGTTAAAAGCATGACCAAAAGCATCTTGGGAAAGTAAAGGGTTTGTTGGTTTACCCTTCTGTGCCACTGTCAATCATACAGAGAAGCCAAGATGGAGACTTGGCACAGAAACTGAAGCAAAGGTTTGGAGGAGCAATCTTGCTATCTTGCTCTTCATGGCTTGCTTGCCTTCTGTTCATATATAACCCATGAACATCTTCCTACGATGGCATTACCAACAGCGATCTGGACCCTCTCATATCAATCATTGATGGAGACAATGGCCACAAGCCAATATGACGGAGGCAGTTCTTCAGTCGCTTGTACCTCTCCTCGGGTGATTCTAGCTTGTGTCAAGTTGACAGAGTCTAATCAGTACAGAGATTTCTTTCTGTGCTTCAGGTCAGAGTAACAAGCATAAGGAGAGTGCTGGGTGGCAACTATCATGGGAGGACCATGTGTCATCACTAGGCTCAGAACAGTTCAGTGCTGTCGAGAAAAATCTACCCTGACTACTTTCAAAAATGAACTCTGCAACCTTGAGCCTATCTCCACAATTTTCTCTCCTCTATTCAGTCATTCTGATTCTGAGCCTGTTTTCTAAAAATGATTATGGAATTATCTTGTGAATTGTCATGAACTATTTCTTCACTGCAGTGGGACAGTGGTCATCATTTCTTCTTGTGAGGACAGAGCAGTGAGGAGGAAATTAGAAACCCATTGTGTGCCATCAGAGTCCCATCACCAAGCTACACGACTCCATTTCTCCTTCTTCCCCAGTCTTGACGCTGTTCTAATGATCCAGGCTTACGAACTGAGCCTAGCTCAGTCTACAAACTAACTTTGTGTGGGTGGGACCTAAGCTGTGTTCCAAAGGTACAAAGGAGATAAGGCAGGGATTCTTATCAGAATCCAAAGGACAAACTCTGCTTCCTTGTATTTGTATTTAAGCTTCTATCTGAGGTCTGAGGTGAAATTGGAAGAACATGTTCTCCGATAGCAAAATATCAAAGAAAAAAGAAGAGTTGGACAATTGCCTATATTCACACATTTGCAATGTCTTTGTCTGGATGGAAACTTCTCTAATTTATACCAAGTCTGCAGATGTGATTCCGGGCTTTCTGCTTAGGAGATTTAGAGGTGTGAGTGAGGGAATGCTAAGATTTTTATGGACTGTGTGTGTAATATAAAGGAGTCAACTAAAACTAAACGACAGTGAGATCAAAACATCAAATTGAACACAGACATAAGCAGGAATAAGACTGATAATCCAAAAAATAAGTGGCTTGAATATTTAAAAAACAGTTCAGGAGAATCTAATTCATTAAAACTAAACAGTATTACCATTACAAACCTCCTCATATTTACCGCTGTGCTGTCTGTGACTCTATTGATTGGATATTCTTGAGGAAAATAACTACTTAAGGAGAGAAAATAGATCAAAATGATTCAGGTAATAACTGACTGTAACAGAACAGTTCTGCATCTTGGTTACTGTGCTGAAAAGCATGCATTTGTCAAACCCTGAAGACATTTAGTCTACAGGGCAGGTGAGATGGCTCAGCAGGCACAAGCTCATCTATTCACATCTGATGACCTGAGTTCAATCTCTGAAGCCTATAAAGTGACAGAAGAGAATAGAATCTTGAAAACTTTCTCTCTCTCTCTCTCTCTCTCCTTCCTTCCCTCCCCCTCTCTCTCACACACACAGAGAACAAAAGTGAACTTTACTACATGTACCTGTATTTGTCAGATGACATAAGACAAATTCAGAGATACACAAATTAGACCTCACCAAAGTTAAATAAAATTATGCCACAACAAGCAACCCCAGATAGTGAAGAAACATGTAGAATTAGAGAAAGTATATTCAAATCTTTGGTCAGGGAGGAACGGATCTTCAAGACATGCATACTGTTTATGACTCAATAGCAATAAGATGAGCAACCCAGCTTATAAGGCAAGAGTGTATAACTAAACACCCCCAAAAGGGACACAAATGGACGAGCCCATGGAAAGACAATTTCTATCATTAGATATTGGGAAATGCAAATCAAAATCACAATAAAATACCTACTGTGATAACCACATCCCCAAAACATAAAATCCCATACTAACAAGGGGGGCAGTAAAATTAAACCCCTCAAACATTGTTGGTAAAATACTGCAAATTCTACTTTGGAAATTATTTTTGCTTTTTTTTGAAATGTCAAACATACAAGACATGTTACCATCTCCACTCCTGCTGATTAATCCAATCTAAGTGGAAATATTTGCAGAAAAATAACCTCATATATGAATAAAAATAGATGCATTGTTCATATAAACCAAGAACAGCAGCAACTCAAATGTCTATCATTTAATAAATAAATAAAGAGTGTCCAACAATAAGGCCATCTCAAAAGATAGTCAGAATGATGTCTGGATGCAGGTTACAAGATAAATACACAGTGAAAACAGGCTTTACCATAGTTAAACTAGGCAGCTACAAAAAAAAAAAAAAACCACACATTCCATTTATGTGAAATACATATACAGAGGTAGAAAGCAAATTAAAGACTTTCAGAGCCCAGTGAAAAGGGAGGTAGTAAGGGACATGACTTCCAAGAAGACTTAACTTTTCTTTTTATTAAGGAAATTGTCCTAAAATTGGTTAAAGCAATGGCTACTCTGATCTGTCAAGGTACTCAATATATTGAATTGCATACTTTAAATTAGAAATTATATGGTTGTTGACTTGTGTAACATTAAAGCTGTTGGAGCAATTATACCTCAATAAATTTAATTGAAGGGAGAAAGAACATTTGAAAATTCCACGCAGTCCAAAATAAAGGAGGAAAAATACATAAGCAAAAATGAAAATAAGTGCACACATATTAAGAAAATGTCCAAATGGGCTAGAGTATAACTCAGTGGTAGAGTACTTTTCTTTCATTAATGAGGCCCTGAAATATATCTTTGTCACGGGAATGAAAAGAAAAAATGATAATGAAAATATCTATTAAGATCTGGATTTGGAAGAACAGACCTGTAATCCCACACTTGGGAGGATGAGGCAGGAGGAGGGTGACTTCAAAGTCATCCTGGACTCAATATTGAAACTCTGTCTCTAAGATAATAAAAATCACCAATAGACATATAAAAGTATGTTCAATATATCAGTTATAAAGCTAATACATATAAAACAAAAATAAGATATGTTTCCCCATGACTCACAAAATTAAAGGGTGGCATTGTACAATGTTGGTGAGGTTACCATTAAATGCTCTTTAGTGGGAAGAATGAATGTTCACCTGAAACATATTTTAAAAGGAATGTTTTAAAGTGAAGGATATGCATGATATTTTATTCTAACTTCAAGGTGAGAGAGCGTAGGTTTCGTATTCAAATGTTCAGAAAGTGTCACAGAAGAAAACAGATGGGAGTGGCAGACTCATACAGTCAGTCTTCAGCCTTCAGCTCAGACTGACAATCTGAGGGGTCCAGAATGAAGGCCTGGGCAACCAAGGAACCTGACACAAGGCAAACCCTGAGCTGTACCACTTAAAAATGGGAGGGGGAATAAAGGAGGGAGGAAGATGAGGAGGAGAGGAAGAGGAAGACGGAGAGGAAGTGAAACATGGTAGAAAAATTTTAAAACTTATTAAATTGCTCTACAAGAGCTAGTTCCAGGACAGGCTCCAAAAGTTACAGAGAAACCCTGTCTTCTAAGAGAAACTAATTTTCCTACAATTCATCTACCTCATTTTATGAAGACAGCCTTCCCCAGATGCCCATCTACCCCTACAAACCACCACCATCATCTTCATACACATAATGAAATCAAAAAAATATAAATAATTTTTAAACTAAAGAATGGTCTCTTTAGACTGGTGCTAAGAACTTGACTATCCATAGAAAGAACAACAACAAAAAAAAACACCTAGACTCCTTTTTCTGCTATGTTATAAAAATCAACTCAGAAAAGTTAAGTATATCACCAGTGGCAATGAAATAAATAAATAAGGCATCAGGACATTGGCATGGTGCAGAATGCTTTAGCTAAGTTTCCTAAAACAACACAAACAAATGAGAGAGGGGGGCCTAGGAGAGAGGAGAGAATCAACATTACATCAAACTAACAGCCTAGGTATAGTAGAAGTAACAATAGACCAACTGAAATCTACTTATGAAAATGGGTTCATATACAGAATTTAAAAGGACCCATGTGCAGTCACAGTTGTACATACATAAACAATAATATTTAAAATATCCAATGTAAAGAAATGAGGTAAGGCCAAGTTTGAGAATACATAGCTCTAATCCCAGCACTCTAGAACAAAGGCAGGTCAATCTCTGTAAGTTCAAAGCCAGCCTGGTATACATGATAAGTTCCATGGTAGCCAGGGACTCATAAAAAAGAACTGTCTCATGAAAATAAAATGAAAAAACAGTGAAGGCAGGACCTGAATAGACATTTCTCAAGAGACTGAACATGAAGGGTTGTCGGGAATCTGAATAAAATGTGCTCAGTACTGCTAGTCATCAGGGAAATGCAAATCAAACCCACAAAGGGAGTTCCTTGTACTCCAGGAAGAATGACTATTACCAATACAACAAAAGACAATAGGAGAATGGAAAGGAACAAAAGCACCATTTTACCCCATTGGAAAGAGTGTAAATTAATGTAGCCATTCTGGAAACAGCAGAGAATTTTCTCAAAACTTAAAAGTGGAGCCCTATGTGATCCAGGAACTTGAGTCCCAAGTATAAATTCAAAGGTATGCAATCATTCTGGGAAATGGCTGTACTCCTTTGCTTGTCCCAGGAGCACCGGCGATAGTCAAGGAATGGAAACATCCCAATTCATCACGAGATGAATGGAGAGTGTTTGGTGTGTCTACACAGTGGAGTATCTCCCAGCCGTAAAAGACAATGAAATGCTGACATATGCAACAACATACGTGGACCTGGATAAGATTGCATTAAGGGAAGTAAGTCGGGAACAGAAATGCAAGTATCACATGATTTCACTGTCATCTGAAACTGCTAGTGTAGGGCCAGGGAGAGGGCAGAGCACACACAACAGGCCGCCACCAAGCCTGATAACCCGAGTGTCATGCCCAGGAGACATCATGGACAGAGACAACCAACGCCTGAAAGCTGCCCTGTGAATTCTTGTCAGCTAACGTCTTTAAATAAAAATTATTCATGGAAATAACTGTTATAGAAGTGTTATAGGGAATATAACATGTAATAAGGGAATAACCTGTATTCAGAAATGAACACAAAGGAGGATGTCATTGAAACAGATGTAAGGTACACTGGGTGATATAACTGTGACCTTTATAAATATACATAGCCACATGTTAGAGCCATTTAAAGGTGTTCTTTGTTTATCATAGCTATACATAATTTATATAGAAATAATAAATAACCTAATTACATCTTTGACCTGTAAATCTAGACATAAATTTGGAAAAATCACAGAGGCTAGGAAAATAATTTGACTCACATGCTCATTGAGAAGAGTAAAATGAGCAAAAGCAATGGGCTCCAGGTCATTTTTTCTTTTCTCTGGGGAGATCTCTGGGCAAATATTTTCTGGAAGTCAGAAGCAAAAGTAAAATAAGAATTAACTATTTGAAAAATGATAATGGTTTATCTGGTGCCATTCCTAATGTCCCCATAATATACTAGAGTGTGTAACACTCCCAAGCCCCTCCTTAAAAAGGTAATGGAATTAGATTTTGTCAACAAAGACATGGCTGAGAACAATTAAATGATCTGTCCAAGTATACCTTCTTACTTTTTAATAAGGCCAAATTTATTTTGTTTCCTAACCTGGGGGTGTTTATTCTATAATACTGAGCAAAATAAGAAACCTAGTGAAATAACTTTCCATCACTACTATTTTAAAAAAAAAACCTTATAACTTAAAACAGCACAATATATTATCTTACTGGCAGGAGGTCAGAAATCTGATGTGGGTCTCACCAAACCGAGAGAGTTTAGACAGAACTATATATCCCTCCTGGGGGCTAAGGTCACTCTCCTTGCCTTTTCCAGCTTCTACTGACAGGCTTCAATCCTTGACTTATTGGCCCATGTAGCTGTTACATTACTATGGGCTCCAGATTCCACCAGCATGTCACCGTTTCTGAATTTGTTTCTCCAGTTTCTCACCATTAGCTATCACTGCCTACATAATCCACAAAAATATCACATTTTTAGATCCTTAATTACTAAAGGAGATGGCTTTAGTAGCCTTTCAACATGTCCTTATCCATGTGCCCTCTTAGCTTAGTGCTTCAGTGGAGGTAGAGTAGGACACAGTGACAAGAACTGAGAGAGGGGTACTGGGGTTAAAAGATCAAGCAGAGTTTTAAGGCAGGAAGGAGAGAGAAGGGGAAGATAACAGGTAGGTTAACCAAAACTAAGGGTATGTGAAAAAGCTTTATGCAAATCCTTAAGTTAGTAAGATAATTTCAAAACCCAACAGAATTGTCCTCCATGGGTTATACACGGGTTATTAAATGGAAACTGTGGTATGGGGCAGGAGATCTCTCCCTATGAATTATTGCCCAGGGAGGATCTGGAGATCTCCAAAACAACACAGATTATTGCCATTGCCCTCAGTTACCCACCAGGGCTTTATGGGCAGATACAAACATATTTTATTCTACATATGCATGAAATTCTCAAAACTATAGGCATGAAAATTTTAAGAGGAAAAAAATCACATGTGAGGTTGCATGCTTACAACTGCAGAGCTGAGGAGCAGAGACAGGCGGCCTAGCTTCCAGGCCAGGGAGAAACCCTGCCTCCCAAATGGTGGACATATGAACAATGTCTGAAGAATGTCACTCAAGGTTGATTCTGATTTCCATGAGCACATACACACACACACACACACACATCTGCATATGCATGTACACACACAGTCCTTAATCACAACTGAAAATCTATTTTGTCCTTTACAGCAACTCTTATCATTTGGAAAGATTAGGACATAGCTATTTCCAAGAACTATTATTCTCTCCCAAAAACACGTATTTTTAATATTTTAAATTTGAATTTAGTATTTTAGTAATTTGGAATTTAGTAATTTGAATTTAATATTTTTTGTATTTAGTATAACTACATCATTGCCCCATTTCCTTTTTGCCAACCTCTCTCTTGTACCCCTCTTCTTTTCAATTCCTTGTCTAATTTTCTATAATTATGGTTAAATTTTATACACACACATATGCATGAAGTCTCATCAACATGGCTGCTTAAACGAGCCCTGAACAACAGCAATACAAATAGACATGACAATGTTTCAGGGGGAAATCTTAAGAGACCTGAAACCTAAATAAAGACCTACAGCCTACATCAAATCAACTAAGGAATTCTGAGAGCTGGAGAACCTTCTTTGCCAGAGAAGAACCCCCTAATTGGTGATCTAATACCAGTGATCAGCCCTGAAATCAAATACATACAAGTTACATTATACAGACTGAGAGGCTGAATTTAGATATTTATAAATATTTTTAATTGTTCCTCGAGACCAAATCCAGATTAGATAAACCACTAGTACACAAACAAACAAGCAATATCTAAAAGCAATTCAGGAGGTAATCCCATAAGAAGCAGGGTAAATTTACCTCTACAGTAAAATTCTGCAAAGCTGTGATAAGTCCTGCATTGAAGGGCAGACACAAGAAAGAGAGGACAGGCGACATTTTTAGGTCTCTGTGCTCCTGCAAACATACTGCACAATTTACTGGGCATCTGGTACTGTGAGAATTAAATGAGCTAATACATATAAAGTACTAAGAAGGCTGTCTGTTGCCACTGTGAGCATCCAGCAAATGCTGGCTATTACACATAACTGATGGCCAGACCATGTGCCTAGGCAAAGGAGTAGATCTTTTCTCTACATTTTCAAGATGCAGAGCAAGAGTATAAATTCGAGAACACACATCCTGAAAGTTTCAACTCAAGACAGTGACCTTGAAATATGTCATTCTCTTGCTTTGACAAAGAGGACTATGCAATGAAATGACAGACCAGGATTCTATTTAGTTCTTTGAGTTGCCCTTGAAATGTGGAGGAAAAGGGAAAGGTACCCCCAGAACCTCCAGAAGGAAGGAAGCCCTCGTGATACTTTGATTTTTGCTCAGCGAAACCAGCATTGAATTTCTGAGCCACCCAATCCATTGATTACAAATGGTATTGTTTTGAGTCAAAATGTCTCTGATAAATTACAAGCCTAGGAAACTAAGATACCTCTTCTAGTCTGACATCCTTCATAGGTACTGTCACCACAGGAGAGACTGCTGTGGCTCTGGCTGGATTGGGGTCCCTTCTTGGCAACTTTTGCTCAAATTCCAATGTCTAACACCCAGTAAGAGTTCAGTCTACAAATGTAGGACCACATCTATGTTGCACACGCAGCTTCCACCTGCGTCCTCGCTGCCGTTTCAACCTTCCTACAAGCATAATCAAGTTTTAATTTTTGTGGCCCCCGAAGCTCATTTTCTTTACACGCCTTATCAACTTCATTATACTTTATTGGCACACTTTACACCAGGCTAAGAGCTTTAGAAATTCAAGAGCAGAGACAAAATCAGACTTAGAAATCCCAGCAAGCAGGACTCCTCACAGAACGTCTCCAGCAGAACTTGGCGATGTTAAGTCACTTAAGGTAATTTGCTGCAAACCACTGCTGAATCTATTACAGTGGTCAGATCTGTCTGGATAGGCAATTTTGTCTAAGGAGATGAGCTCAGCTTATCCTTATCCATCTGCAAATCCACTTAGGCTCATAGGTGGAATGGTAATAAATTTCATTAGGTTTTATTGAAAACATCTCAAGATTATAGATCTGTTTATGAGGGCACTGGCTCCGATTTTTAAAACTCAGAACTGCAGTTGTAACTGCGCACTCTTGTGCTGACTCCGGACCATGAATGTGACTTTACTAAGCTCGAGCTAATTACAGATTCCCTAGGATGCCCTTGTCTATGATGTTAACAGTAGCCTGGCCACTGAGTTCTGAGTGTCCTACAGTATATCTCTGCAACAGAAGACGCCCTCATTTCAGCTCATAAAACTCCAGGCTTTGTTACAAATATGTCAAATTCAACCAGATAAACCCTGACTTATAACACATGCTGAAAATCCCCTTTGTGTGTCTATAACTTGGCATTTTTGATAACCATGGTACATTACTTTGTGTGTTTGCAGCTCAGTGTTTTTTGACAGCCATGGTGCATAGTATATGGTTACACTAACCTGTGCTTAATTCACCCCACACTGGGTGAGTTATGTATTCATATATATATATATATATATATATATATATATATATAGAGAGAGAGAGAGAGAGAGAGAGAGAGAGAGATCCAGGAGATTCATTCAAGGTTGTGTAGAAAGCTTCAGAAGCCATTTCCCAGCCCACAGCTTTGGGATGGATGCTTTTACACTGGGATATTTAATTTTAATTGCAGAGTCTAGAACAGACTCCAACAGGAACAGGGACTCTTTGTTTCTCTGAACATGTGGCAATGTACTAGAATCATGAACCCTGACTATACAGATTAGATATTGGAGAGCTGCTTCATACAACACTCCACTTTTTAGTGAGTGAGCCACATAATCAAGGAGGAAACTAGGACCTGTCATAAACAAACAACGTGAGAGCTGTCTCTAGAACCCAGGTGTTCCATCACCTCATAATACTTACTTCTGAAGATCTCACAGACAACGGGGCCCACAGTTACAGCAAACCATCACCTGGTACCAAGATTTGTTCGGAGATGCAACCCCTGAAAAGCTACCCATATTCCAGTAGATGGTCCTGCCCCCATATATACACAGGAAGCTGCTATGGAATAATCCTCTGTACACTGCAAAGATTTGTCACTCATATTGGTTTAATGAAATGCTGATTGCCCAGTAGCCAGGCAGAAAGTGCAGGCAGGGTGACGAAATTAAAGAATTCTGGAAAGAGGAAGGGGGAGTCAGAGAGTCACCAGACAGACAAAGAGGGAAGAGGAGATGAACATGCCATGCCAATAAAGGCACTGCCATTTGGCAGAGTATTGGAATATTGGTTAACTTAAAATGTAAGAATTAGCTGGTAACATGCTTGAGCTACGGGCTGAGCATTAATAATTAATATAAGTCACTGTGCAGTAATTTGGGAAGCAACTATCGGGCATTTGGGACCAGGTGGATGGGAGAGAAACATCTGACTACAAGCAGCACTAAATAAACCCAGTAAGTTTGAAGAAACTGTTGGGGGACACAGGAGGTACTGGAGGGGAGGAACAAAAGGTATATTTATGTATATGCTTAAAATGTACATATATAAAATTCACAAACAACAAATTAAAAATATTGTTTTAAAAAAAGGCATTTTTTATTATCGGTCAACATAGATTTGGGGAGAATTCTTGGGAATAACAAGTCCCCATGCAAAAGAAGAAGGAGAGAAAGAGGGGGGGAAAAGAGGAGGAGGAGGAGGAGGAAGAGGAAGAGGAGGAGGGGAAGGGGGAGGGGGAATAAGAGGGGGGAGGGGGAGGAGGAGGAGCAGCAGGGAGAAGGAGGAGAAAGCAATCCACCTGAGTAAAGGACACATGTGATGAAGTTATATAAAACTGTCACTAATGTGTCATGCAGGGCTAGACATGTGGGTGAGTTGGCCTTAGCACAGTGTCCTAAGAGGAATGGCACTGATTGAAATTCATGAGATAGGCAGAAGCCAGTGCCAACTCTAAATTTACAACTGAAAATCATATGCTGTGCCTACACATTCTGCCCTGAGCTCTCTTTTACCCTGCCAGCTTTGGTGCCAGCATAACACAGCAGATTTTCTCCGGTGGGGCAAGAAGGAGAGGGGTGTGACAATGTCTGGGTGGTTCAAACTTTGAAATGTTCCAAACTTTCGCTTGTTCTACTTGTTCTACTTGTAAAGCATCAGAAGGAGCTGATCACTAGTGGTGGCTCATCAGCTATTACTAGGAGTGTTGAAGATTTCTTGAGGTTTCTCGGGTTCTAGAGAGAAGTGTTTCTCTGCACTTCATCTAATAGTTTGACAAAAGGGCATAAAGACATAAAACAAGGGTTTAAAGATACTCCAGTGATGTCAATTATAAGAGTATTCCAGAACCTAGAGCAAAAGACAAGTGTTTTGTCCTCCTAAGAGTCCTTCCACAACTCTGGGCTTTGTCTTGAGACTGTGAACTGAACATCCTGTCTCTCTGAATTTCCCCAATCAGGGAGGCTCTGACTATATGATTCTCAGGCTCACACCACAGTTCCCCTTTATGTGTGACAGTACCCTTGTCTGTAGTATTACAATCATAGTAGTGCCACATGGTCAACCTTTCTGTAGGAATTAAATAAAACCCTCCTTCTTTCTAGGGTTAAGATACATTTATGATATTTGTGATACACACACACACACAGTATCAATGAATGTCAAATTGACAACTTTTGAGTCCCCCATACAGGGCATGATACCAAGTGTTATTATTTTTTAAATGTAAATTTAAATCATCTTAATGACATGTTACGAAAACTAATTCCACTTAAATAAACTGATCACATAGAATGCCAATTACAATCATGGGAAAACACGGTTAGGGAGCTTGTTGTCACCTTGCAGATTATGCATTGTCACTTCGATGCCTTGTGATTGAATTTTTCTGTTCATCCCCAGACAATACCACCCAGCTGAAAGGGCAATTCACAGCCCTTGAACATACGGCATATTTTCAGACATGCTCACATTTTAAGGAATGGCTCCTTTGGTACTTTCTCTACTCAGGCTCTGCTGCCTACTGTCATTTTCAAAGATACGAACCCAAGCCGGGCGATGGTGGCGCACGCCTTTAATCCCAGCACTCGGGAGGCAGAGGCAGGCGGATCTCTGTGAGTTCGAGACCAGCCTGGTCTACAGAGCTAGTTTCAGGACAGGCTCCAAAGCCACAGAGAAACCCTGTCTCGAAAAACCAAAAAAAAAAAAAAAAAAACAAAAAGAAAAGATACGAACCAAGGAGGTTCTATTGCTTTCCTATCGGAGTGAAGCTGCCACCCTTTAAACTCACGTGTCACTTCATCTGTTCCTTTGAGCATGCGTCTCAGGCCAACCTCTACCAATGAGTTTGGCAGGTACTTTTCTCTAAAGGATTCCTGAGAACAAACATTCTGTCTTCCCCTTGTCCTTCAATCAACCTCGAGGCCAGGGGCAGATGTGAGGAGATGACCTGGAGGCGATGCCAAGAAAGAAGTCTCTAAAGACACAGTCGGGAAGATTATTAATATGAACATTACCGATCAAGAGAACTAAAGAGGGATGAAAATCAGAGTCACTTTAAGCTGAACAAACAGATCTTGTGTCAAACTATAGGAACTGTCAAATGTTAAAGTCAAAATCTTAACTACTTTGAGGAGCTAAAGGTTAATCTTAGAAGAAGAAATCTGGACTAAGCGATGACTTGAAGCCTAAAAGCATAGAGCTTGGGCAGTTGATGGGCATCTTTATGTGTTTCTCCATTATGTAGCTCAGACCCAGTTTGAAGAAGAGTTTTGATGAGGTATACAGGAGTGCTGACACTGGAACTCTCAGAGCCCAGCCTATACGAGGGCTTTAGTGTGTGCTCTTTCTCCTCCTACAATCCATCACCGTCATTTCTTCCTTGTTCCACTGGTGCTCCTAGTACCACCCACACTGGGACATCGTTTTTTATTTATTTTATTTTATTTTATGGACATCCTAACACTATTTCTGAGTCTCCTCCCTGTCCACTCATCTCAGATAAGCCAAGCCCACTTCTAGACGCAGAGTTTACAGTCACCCCCTACCTGAATGCCCTTGCCTGTGGCTTAGCAGTTATACTTCCTGCATGTTCCCTGTATCAGGGGGCTTTCAATAATCAATTGAAATAGAAAAGCAAGAATGGGGGTGAGGGACTCCAGTCAGTAAAATGCTTACTATACAAGCCTGAAAACCTGAGTTCAGATGCCCAGAACACACACAGTAGCCAGACATGGGAATCCAGGATCTGTAATCCCAATCACTGCTACTGTATAAAAGGAAGCAGAGACAGGAAAACAGTCAGGAGTTCATAGCCAAGCAACTGGGTTAAAGCAACAGAGAGCAAGGGAGTTCCTGTCTCAAACAATCTGGAAGGCAAAGATGGGCACACAAAGTTCTCCTCTGACCTTCACATGAGCACCACGGGGTGACCATCTTTACATACACATACCAACACATAAAAATTAAATTAAATCTAAAATAAAAAAATAGAAAAGTAGTCTTTCTCTGTGTCCACCCTAGTACACTTGTCTTATCCACTTAAAAATCTTCATTTTCCTCCATGGTCATTTCCATCCTCTACCATAAATTGCTTACTATTTACATTTTGTCTCTTACATGCAGGACACTTAAAGGTACAGGCTCGGCTTGTTTTATTCTTGATGCATCCAAAACACTTATATCAAGGCTCACCGTAGGTATTGAATCAATATATGATGGATGATTAATAACAACTCAGAGAAATTAGGTTTCAACCTGAAGACCCAAAAAGCCAAACAGCCAGTCACTGGCTCTTACCTTGACCTCAGTCCACAATGATGATCCTGCCTCCAAGAATCTCAGAATGAGACTGTCTGAGAGCTGTCTCCTCCCACTTTATGATTCTCTTTAGTGCTGGGATTAAAGGTGTGCACCACTGGGATTAAAGGCACAAACCACCCAGTTTCTATGGCAACTAATGTGGCTGCTGGGATTAAAGGTGTGTGTCACCACTGTGTTGTCAGAGGCCGCTTGTTTGTTCCTAGCTTCCCAGACCTGAAATAATCACTCAGAAACTACATTCTTTGCATTACTGTTTGGCCAATAGCTTGAGCATATTGCTAGCAAGCCCTTACATATAAAATTAACCCATTGCTGTTATTTTATAATTTACCATGAGGCTCGTGGCCTACTGGCAAGGTTCCAGCTGGCAGCTCCTGTCTTTCCTCTCTGGTGACTACATGGTATCTCTCAACTCTACTTTATTTCTCCCAGAATTCAGTTTAGTCCCCCTCCTGCCATCCTCTCCCCCCATCCTATCACAGGCCTATGCAGTTTCTTTATTCATTAGCCAATAAAAGCAACATATATACAGAAGGATTTCCCATATCATCACTGCTTGGTCTATAAGGCTGAGCAGTGGGACTGTTTTACTCTCTGATCTTTAGGCAAGCTTTATTTATTAAAATACAAATGAAATGCCACTACAAATATACATTGAATGAAGAAACAAGAAAGCATTGATATTCCTACTTACAAGGATTCATCACCTCAGTTTTTCCAATTCCAATTAGAATCATGACATCACTTGCTGTCTAATTCTGTGCATATAGTATTTTGAAGAACTGAAATATAAGCCCTTCATTTGCTCCCCAGTTTCCAGTTCTGGGTCTTAGATTTTTGTCTCACTTTTTCAAACAATAAGTCCCAGCAAACACTGTTGCTGGGCCTATGTCAGTTAGGACAACACTTGGGTGTGCTGTCTAATATAAACTTCCCCTCCCCAAAGGGATTGCAAGAATAAAGCAGAAAGCAATGCTTGGAAACTTCCCAGCAATCCTGCAGCCACTGCCTCTCACTTTGAACAGAAGCTGATAAAGATTGACTGCCTTTATGTGGTAGCAATTCATCACACTTAGAGTCTCTCATTTGAACATCAATCTTATGAATTCACTGGGAGACTCAATAGTGTAAATATATTATTCATAAACGGGAGTGAATCCCTGCTCACCACCAGAACCTTTTTGACAATAAATCATAACATGTAAATGTTGTGGGCTTTTTCTCCTTCTTTGTACTTTTTTTATTTGGTGGTTCAACAAAACACCATCTATAAGTAGAACAAAGAACAGCAAAAACAATTCTCCAAGAAAGACCAGAAACTCATAAAGAAACATGCATTAAATGCATAACATTTGGGAACATGGATAAGCTCAGACCATTCTTCTTTACAGAACTGACAACCCATTCTGGAATCTTTCTTATTATATTTTTGGTTGGACGGTGATCTATAGTTATTAGCATACAGCTCAAATGGGAAGTGCCCACTATATCTCAAATGCTTGCAAAATGGGTCCATTGACCACACAGAAATCATAGACAAAGAAAGCAATATCTTTCGTAGATTTAGGATTTATAGTGTAGGTATAAGTGTAACTGTACTGTAAGTAGCAGAAACAAGTTCATACTTAATTTCTAAAGGCTCTTGTCATTAGCACCAATCAGTTTCTCTCATATGTCAACCAAGACTCATACTATGTTTACTTTCGTGTCACCCTTGATTAGAAAAGGTTTGAATGAAACACAACAAATTAATAAACAGATGAACTGAGGTACCATTAGAGAAAAGGAAGACATTTATGAATGAGCAAGGTATAAAATTAGTTAACTTCAGTGCTCAATTTCTGAAACGACTTTGGGACTTAGAAATCATCACAAAATCCAGATTAGCGGCTTTCCTATTTTAGTTTCATTTCTGTTTCTGTGATAAAATAACCTTGACAGAGATCAATTTAGTAGAGAGAGGGTTTTATTTCAGTTTATAATCCCAGGCTATAGTCTATCATTGTGGGGAAGTCAAGACAGGAACTTCAAACAGCTGGCTCCATCACATCCACCGTCAAGAGATAACAGAAAGGAATGCATGCTTGCTCTCTTGCCTGCTTGGATATGCCTAGTTCCATTTCTCCATCCATACATTTCATGAGCTGGCTGTGTAGGGAGTGGGTTCCCTCATAGTGAGCTACATCTTCCCATGTGAATTAATATAATAAAAACAATTCCCCACAGACATCCCAACAGGCTATCTCAATGAGGAGATAGTCCTTCACTGAGACTCCCATTGATTATAGGTTTGTCAAGTTGACAATAAGATCAATTGAAACAGTGTGTTCTGGACTTGAAATGGTTCCAGCATTCAGGAACTCACAGCGACTGTTGTTGCCTGTACACACACAATAAAAAAAATACACAAGATCAAAACAATCAACATTCCAGTGTGAAGTGGTGAGGAGCTCACAATCCCCAACACCTGAGGAATTATGGGCAGTTCATGGCTTTGGGGAAAGGGAAAGTGAGTTTAAGAGTATGATCCTTGGTAGCACCCACTTTGCAACAGATGACCCAACATTCATGAATATATGAGCAGCACAAATTAAATTCAATAGGTTATCAAAAAATAAAAAGCTAGATGTGGTGGCATATGCCTTTAATCCTAGCACTCAGGAGGCAGAGACAGGCGGATCTCTATGAGCTCAAGTCCAGCCTGGTCTACAGATCTCTGAGATACAGAATGGCTATTACTACACAACACTGTGAAACTCTGTCTTGAAAAATCCAAATAATATTAATAATAAAAAATAATAATAACAATAAAGAAAAAAAACATGAACCTGGAGGAGGTGGTAGAAGGGAGAGGGGTGAATGTGTGAGGAGTTAGGAAGAGGAGTGGGGTTGTATATAATTAAAACACAATATATACATATATGAAATTCTTAATGAATTAATGAGCATAATAAAATTTCAGATGAAAGGCTAACCGTCATAATTACCAACATTCATAGTTCAGAGGTATACCACAATCTTACAGTGAAGTAATTTGTCGCTTAGATTTTTGCATAATAAGCTAGTACTCTCACATATAGTATGACAGATCATTTTCTATTTATTTATTCTGTGGTGTGTGTGTGCATATTCTTGCATTTTTGAGTGTTACCATGCATCTTTGACACGGAAGGAGTCTATTTTATCCTTCTACAATGTGGATATCCGGGATTGGACTCAGACCATCAGGCTCAGCAACAATTGCCTTTATCTACCTTGCCACCACACTGGCATTTACTGTCATATTTTTGTGAAGTTAATCAAACACTTTTACCAGAAAAGAAGATTATCAAAGAATAAAAGTTCAGAGCTAAGCAAAGAAATTATGAACACAGTTTCCATGCACCAAGAGTTGGGATAATTGAATAGTAATTCTATCACTTGCTATGCTCACCAAGCTGGGCAAATAATTTAATTGAAAACTTAGTTTCTACTGTTCTAATATTGGACTGAGGAAATTAAAATGTACATCGATGTATTTTTACAGTTACTATGACAATATAAATATGGACCAACACTGGACAGTGCCATATTCATTACAACTGCCATAATGTGGACACAAACAGGAAGACTGAATAGAGAAGGCACAATTGTATTGAGAATTCCTGATTGGCATTTAGGTACAATTGCTGTAATAACAACAAACCCTCAGTCTGGTCATTTAACATTTTTGGGTCTGAAACAGAACCCCAGAAAACTGGAAACAGAATTTATGCCTGACTGACTTACAGAATGGAATGGCTGGAAAGTTCAAATGTTTCAAGTTGAAAATCATTTCTAAAAGTGCTCGGCAAACAGTAATAATTTCAACAGGGCAGTTAATATTTCAGCATTTCCCTCCAAAGGCCTGACTTTGGGAGGCTGCATTTTTTTCAGACATTTTAGAACCAGACTGTCCAATCACAGCATTGACTGTGTCTCTGCATTCAACACATACTAACCCTCATCTCTTTCCACAGTTAATTGCAAACAGGAGAGAAAAGAAGTAGACCATGAGAAAGTAGAACTCTTAGACACATGGGGCACAACAATTTTGAGGAGAGAGGAGAACACAGGGCAGTTCTATCAAAGCTTTACATGGTCAAAAATAAGTTCTGGTGACAGAATTCCAGTTCAGATCTTTCCGTGTGGTACCCATACTTTGGAAAACATTTGGCCCACTGCAGCAGGCCTTCTCAGACAGCCAGTTATCCAAATCATGACACTGAGACTTATTATTAGTTATGACTGCTCGGCCTCAGTTAGGCTTGTCCCACTCGCTCTTTGTAATTTATTTTAACCTGTTTCTTTTCATCTACGTTTTGCCTCAGGACCTTTTTGCCTTTCTTTTATCTGAATGTCTTACTCCCCTGCTTCCTCTGTTCCTGGCTGGCTGGAGTCTGCCTGACTGGTTGGCCCCTGGTGTTTCTCTCTCTTTCTTCCTAGTTCTCTCTTGAGCCTAGATTCCTCCTCCTACTTATTCTCTTTGCCTGCCAAACCTGCCTAACCCTCTACTGCCTAGCTATTGGTCATTCAGCTTTTTATTAGACCAATCAGGTTCCTTAGGCAGGCATGTTTTGTGTGTGTGTGTGTTCAGAACAGTTTTTTCTATCTATGCTTTTTTCTCATTTTTATTAGATCTTTGAGGATTCAGTACCATATATTTTCATCACATGTACCCCTGATAACTCCTCTCCAGATCTACACTTCTTCCCTATGCACCCAGTTTTTTTGTCCTCATTTTTCAAAAACCATCATATAGTTTGTACTGCCCATATATCTTAGACATGTGGCCTTCCACTTGACTGAGATTAACCCAAACATGGTTAACCCAAGAGTGGCTGAACCTATAAAGAAAACCTTCTCTCTATCACCCAGAAGCTATTAATGGTCAGCAATTCCTAAGCTATGGTGAGACTTTTTGCCTAGCCTTGCTCTCCTTGCTATGGTTTCAGCTATCTTGAGCTTGTGAAGGTCTTTTGTATATTACATCTACTGCTGTGAATTCATACATACAATTCTGCTGTATGTATGTAAAATACTGTGTGTTAATGTTATTCACTGTCTGTGGTTCTTACACTTTTTTCTGTTCCCATTCCTCCATGATCCCTGAGTCTTTGAAATGAGAGCTGTGATGCTGATGTCCTTTTTAGGGATGAGAATTCCACAGTTTCTTGTTCTCTGCATCTTGACCAGTTGTGGGGTCTTCGTGTTTACTGCCATCTACTGCAGAAGCTTCTCTGATGAGTATTAGGAAGTACACTAATCCATAAATATATTAAGTCACAAGGAACAGATTCAATACTTTGCCCATTTAATGGGACATTAGTAGTAGTTTCTTCCCTAGGACCTGCCTAGCTGCAAGCTCTTGTCCTCAGAATCAGTGCCACATAAGGGCTTCAACCTGTAGAGCTGGCCTTAAATTCAATCAGAACATGGTGAGATATTGCCATGACACCTCTACCACTATTGTACCAGTGTCTATGTCCTGCCAGATAAGTTGAACCGAAGTCACAGAAGTGACAGCAGGATTAGTGATTACTTTTCTCCTTTTGTATCATGTCTAAAGCTTCCCAGTACTAGGAAATCTAGCCAGTAGGCATAAATTTCCCAGGAAATACCAGCTTGATTTCTCTGTGAGCTATAGCTCTGGCACACGGGTCATACAAGTTCTGGAGGGTGACCAAAAGTACTGGTAATAGCCTGTAATGTTTGGAGTCTATGGGACCCCACTGGCCAACAATTCCAATAGGGGTAACCCATTTGTAGCACTAGGATTTTTATTTATTAGACTGTGGTATCCAGCAGGGACACCATTACCCCAGTATGTGGTAGCCCCATTTAAACTCTTTATATTTACGTACATATCTAATGTATAAGACATTTTGAAAAAGTCATACTGAAACCTGATGTAGATGCTTCTTAAAATTATTCCATCGGGGCCCTCATGTGTATTGTCTTCTTGTCTATGGGAGCTGAAGGACAAGGCTCAAGATGAAACAATCCATCATTTTAATTAGTATAAGGTGAAAACTATGTACTCATGGTTTTCATTTTTAAATTTTTAGATTTCTTTAAAAAAACACCACAGTTAATTCTGAAATTCACTATGAGGATAATAATCTCAAATTCTGTGCTGGTGAGCACATGCTCCTATTAATCTTTGGTGATGTCTAATGAGTTAGTCTCATCTGCCTGGTTTAGACTCTAGACACAAACTAAACACTATCCTTTTGACATCAGAGGAAAAAAGAGAGCTTCAAGCTACTTGCTCTGATTCTTACTACAATTTTTTACAGGATAAAGAATGGGAACCACCTCGCAAATCCTGGTCAGACTTCATGGTGCCTTTTCCCACAACTCTCTACATATTTCTTCCCATTCTCCTGCACCTGAGTCTGAGTTGACGGTTTCCATGAAAATAGTGGATCAGGTGTTTCTTGGGAATAATTTTATATTACAAATTCATGATGTGTATTTGCTTCATTGATTCATTTTCAGCTTTTATTTCTGCCCCCTCTAGGATGCAAAGAAAGAATCAGTCTATCAAAAATGGAACCTTACTGAGGCATTTAATAAATTTTAGATGAAAAATACAGCTGTCAATGAAAGCATCTGTTCCTGTATTTTGATCAACATGTTCTATCCCTCTAAATACATTATTCATTAAATCCATTTATAGCCAATTTTCGTGTGTATGGATTAAAAAAAGAAAATGTAGTTATTAACTATTAAATGCCAAATAGAATAAAGGCATGCCAGCCTCAAACATTTATGGCCACATTATTTTCTACCTACTTTTTACTTTAAAACACAGAAGGCACAGCCCGTAAGCAAAAATCCATGAGGAAAACAGGCTTCTTATATTAGTATCTCCAAGTAGTACCAAAGACAGAATATCTCAGTAAGTCCCAATATATCATGGAATGAACCTTCCAAAACTATGAACCCTATTAAACTTTTTCTCACTAACAAATTATTTCATTTGGTATTTTATTATATAAATGGGAAGTTAAATATAAAACCCTTATTGAGATCGAGTGGTATCACTTTACTCTTAGTCACAAGCGCTGTTCCCCAATCGACTTTCCCGTCTCGCTTCTCACCCTTTTCTCATCCACCACTTGACTTCATAATTCCACTCAGATGCATTACTGCATTTTCAGTTCAACATTCAATTTTAGATCCTATTTGACTTATGACACTCTGTCCATAACATTTTAGCAACCCTCAACCTTCAGCTTTGCACATTTTTGGGAAGTTGACCAACTGAATGAAGCATTTAGGGAAATGGAGTCATACAATCATGACTACATAATAGTTACTTTGGAAGTGTTTGTTTAAATGAAACTATTCCAAGGTGCGCTAATTGTTCAAAATTTGAAGTATAATAAGCTACAATCCTTGAGTAATATAAATATGAAAGTTTCTCATTAGCAAATAACAGATTACCCTTTATTTCTGTAAACATATACATATATATATGTATATAAGATGTATCTTCTATTGTTCACAGAAAATTCCTTATATATTCAGTATTTACTCCACAATATTAAGGTACATATTATAATTTTTTTTTTTTTTTTTTTGGTTTTTTGAGACAGGGTTTCTCTGTGGCTTTGGAGCCTGTCCTGGAACTAGCTTTTGTAGACCAGGCTGGTCTCGAACTCACAGAGATTCACCTGCCTCTGCCTCCCAAGTGCTGGGATTAAAGGCGTGCGCCACCACCGCCTGGCCATATTATAATATTTTATAACACCCCCCACACACACACACATTTCATGGAATAGAATTTGGGCAGGATGGTCTTTTGGCGATGATTTAGGCATGAGTGCCCTGGGATTTATGTCCTTAGCAAAGAGGACTGAGAGGGTGTATATATATTCCATCTGCTATGTAACTCTATAATAATGAAACAGCTCAGGAAGAGAGATGGGAAAGATGATTGGGGAACAGTGTTTGTGTCTAAGAGGGAAGTATGTCTATTAACCAAGGAGATCCACCAGTACTGAATCTGTTTAAGCCTGTCTCTTTGATTCCTAGCCTCTGAAACTATGAGAAATAAACTTTTCTTTTTTACGATCTACCAAGATTATGGTATTTTGTTATAGCATCTCTAATGAACTAAGACATAAAAACAGTATATTCCAGTAAAATAGTTTGGCAGGCAATTCGAGTCTCAAGTGAGCGTCTGACTACTTTATATTGCGCCTCAATTATAAAACATCTCTATTGATTTAGTGTATCTCTTACAGATTGGTCAACATTGTAACATGGACATAATTTTTCTGAATCTTGGATCTGAGGACCTTAAGAAAGTTAATAGACTAAGTAAACAAATGAACAAATACATGAGGAACATGTTCATTTTGCGGAATCACTTGACCGAAGTACTCTCTGGGACTAGAGAGGGGACAGGTCCCAGGCATGGGAAGTGTGGACAGGCCGATGAGGAAAAGATACCAGTGTACATGTGAATCATCTGGCAGGAAACTGATATCCATTTAACATCTACCATGTGGCAAGTTCATCACATCGCATGCATTACGTCATCTGAGCTCATAACCAAAGGAGCCAGCAATATGGACTACTACCTTTCAAAAATAAGAAAAGGAAGACTGAAGATGGCTCACTAACTTGCCACTGGCTTTACCACAGTAGGATGCCTGGTCTTGGGTTTATAGCTTCCTACTTGTTTCTGAAGTTCATGTGTAGAAATATGGAGCTGCGGCGGGCTGCGGGCTGCGTCCCACCACCCGGCTAACTTTACCCGAAATAGTTACACAGAAACTCTATTCTTTTAAACACTGTCTGGCCCATTAGTTTTAGCCTCTTATTGGCTAGCTCTTACATATTGATCTAACCCATTTCTAATATTCTTTGTAGCACCACGAGCTGGCTTACCAGCCTGACTCGGCTTCTTTTTTACAGCATTTTGTTTTGTTTACTCCACCCACCTAAGGGTTGCTCTATCAAATGGGCCTAGACAGTTTCTTTATTAATTAACCAATAAAAACAACAGATAAATACAAGACCCATCTCCATCATTCATGATTTACAATTCTGTGCAAATACCTGGGTTTGGTTCTCCACACACCCCTCGGGGACTAAGCCACATAGTGAGATCTCCATAACCAGAATGGCCTGCTTTGCAAGAATACTCTCAAAAGGAGAAAATCGGAGGCTTGTCTCCCAGTTCTTATGTGGTGAATGAAGCCATGGAGAAGCTGAAGAAGTGGGTGTGGGCCCTGGTTCACACCCACTCTCTCTCGAGGCGGCAGGCTGTCACCATTTACATTATGATCAGACAGGGGTTATAGCTGTATTTAAAATACTGGGAGCCACCTATCAGGGGGATCAAAGGCAACCTTTGTGATTTAATATTGTCCCCAAATATCCAGGGAGTAGTCCCTAATTAAGGAGTGAAACTGGTACTCAAGAAAGAACTAACAATGAGAGACCTTTGAAGTCCACAGAACCCTTCTCTGGATTAGGATCCCTTATTATAAAGGAAGAAACCACCAGTTCCAGAGTGAGCACCCTGTTCACAACACTGTTGCTTTTCGGGGATTCTCTCTCAACATAGAGGAAGAATATCAGGTTGATGGTTGGAACATGCCTTTCTTACTGAGAGTTCAACCAGGTAACTAGTTAATCTCCAGTTCCCCTGACCACCAGGGTGCCAGTTCCAATGAGCTATCTACAAATACTCATCCATTCCACACACAATATTTCTCAGTCTGGGGCTGCATGAAAGAATAAGAGCAAACACCATCAATTCTTAGCCTCTGAAATCTGAGCTGGTGTTTCACAAGTCTGCTTTGTTTCAACATGACTGGAATTAGTCTAAAACTGAGAAATCACCTAGGAACAGGTGTTAGACAAGTTTCACAGCTATGATTCCAGCGTGGGAAACAAAGAAGAAAGGTTTCTGTCAGTTTGGGAAACTCTGAGCAGGCTGAAAATTTGTCTCTGTAATCCTCAGAGTCCAGGGGTAAACATGAGACTAGACACACTGAGGAGGGAGCGTTAGTTAAGAAGGGAAAAATAATGTAAAGAATTCAGCAAAGGTGTTGTCCATCAGAAAAACCTGTAGGGGCTGGAAGTGGGACAAGAGGTTGAATGTAGGGTAGAATGAACTACACAGATTCCTTCCGAAGTGTCTGTATCGTCTTAGATGGGTCCCAGGAACCAGACCCTGATTTACTAGAAAGAATATAGAGATTGTTGTTAGTGATGAAACTAAGTACGAAAGAGAGAAACTGTTCTCATCTGAAAACCAACCGAATGAAAACCAAGCAGCCTCTGTTTCCAGATTTGTAGGCGAGTCCCTAAACTGCCACTTCATGACATTGCGATGGCACTAAAGAGAGATAATATCAAACTGCAAACCATCACAATGAAGCAAAACAAACGAGAATGCTCATTTTTACAAGCCGTTCACCGAGCTCTTCAATTTTAGAAAGACATAAGCATTTTAGGACACAGTCAAATAAACACTCAAACAGGGGCCACAGACATTAGGAACATGTGAAGCCTGAGGGGAAAAGAATGTTTGTGGCTTAAGAATAAAGGATTAAAGTTTTGAAACAAAATCAACAAAAATGAAAAAGGCGGGGTAGAACTGATTTTGACATACGGTATTGTGTTTAAAATGACAGTGAGAAAGAACAATTCAGGGCCTGCGCTAACTTGCATTGTACTTAGCTGCATGTCACTGGGATTGTAAGAGGATTACCATGTTTACTCTCCAGAAATGCCACCCATGGTATCACTATATTCTGAACATTGTTAAGGACAGCACTCTTAAGTTGTCCCCTAATTTGAAGATTTGATGGAAGGCTACAGAGTGTGACAAGATCAGTTGTTAAATAAATGACTAGTGACCCAAATGAAAGCTTAATCAAAAGAGCAATTTAATCTTACACATAGATGGATCAGTAACTTCCCTCCGCTTAAAGAAACATGGCTAGTTATAGGGCGTATGATAAGACGGAACAGAAAGCAAGACAGCTACAGAAAGTCATTACTGAAAGGCAGAGAACTGACCGTGAGGTGACCGGCCCCAACTGATACATTCTACAACACCAGAGCTATGCCAAAAGTTCAGGAAGCACTAGGGGATTGGAAAGATGGTGTGATCTGGAGGACTGAGAAGTCAATTGTCTTCTAGATACGGCAGTGAAGGTACACCAGGAATTCTCAGCACAGTGGCTATTCAAACAAGACCTGAACAACATCAGTTAATGTGTCAATACGCATGGGGAGAATCTTACAGGGACCCATGGCAGATGAAGAGTTATAGGCAATTAAAGACAGCTGAGAGAGAGAGAATTAGTCAGCCCTAGGGATGAGCCCCTAAGAGGTTATCCAATATCAAGTGCTCAACCCTAAAAACATATACATACAAGCAATATTAAACAGACTCAGTAGATTCTGTTTATATATTTGTGTGTATGCATGTTATTTGTGTGTAAAACAATAATAATTACAGAAAATGAGTCCATGAATTTGAGAGGGATTAGGAGAAGCATGGAGTTGGAGGGAAGAGGAAGAGAACTGGGAGAAATGATGAAATTACATTTTAAAGTAGGTTTCATATAAACACATAAATATAAAGGGCAAAACATTTCATCAATATCTGATTGCGTTATATTGATTAAGATATTTAATCCAGGTAGACTGTAGTGTCCTAGTCTCTTAGAGAGAAATAGACAACTTGGGACACTCTCAAGGAACATTCTAGTTTTGGTAATCTAAACTCAAATATATATATATTTGGGATTTTTTGAGACAGGCTTTCTCCGTAGCTTTTGGTTCCTGTCCTGGAACTAGCTCTTGTAGACCAGGCTGGCCTTGAACTCACAGAGATCTGCCTGTCTCTGCCTCCCGAGTGCTGGGATTAAAGGCGTGCATCACCACCGCCCAGCAAAACTCTTATATTTTTATAATGTAGAGTCGTCCATAAAACTGAACTATTTCTTTGAACAGAAGGAATTCCCTCTGCGTTGAAGAAAGGTCACTCTAAATTGGGGCCAAGAAAGGGGTGACCAAACTCCTCAAATAAAATAACAAAGCATTAGGTATTGAGAGAAACTAAGCTAGAAAAAAAAAATCCATGGCTTGATTGCCTCATACCAAAACCAGCTCATGCTAACTGTCATTATCTTGATGTTGTCTTTAAAATTACACGCACCTAAATTATAGAGTCTTTTACAACCAAAACCATTTGCAAGTCTTTCCAGCTTCTTGTCTAACCATTACCTTTCTTTTAAGACTCTGGTGGCCCCACCTACACACACTTCAAAGTTCAATTTCTTTCATTGCTTCTCTTTCTTCTGAAATGTTCTATGAAATCTGGGTTCAAATACACATTTTATCAATTGAACAAGGTCATGAATGCTCTTCCACGAGACAATCTCTCTGTTGAACTCAAATATCAAAAATGTGAGTTCTTTTTCAGTGGCCTCAGAGGAAATGGCTCCCGAGACTCTGAAGACTATTCTTTAGGTTAGGTGTCCAGTCCCTCGGTGCACTGAAATCATGAAATCACTTTTGTAATAAATTTTCTTCCAGAAAGGTAGAACAGTGAGAAGTGCAAAACTTGAGCCAGACATTGAGAGCGAATGAATAGAAAATGAAAAAATGGCTGAAGTTCTTAACGAAGACACAAGAAACCCAAGCCAAGGGAGGGCAAAGGGCTGGCTTTTGTTCAGTAGCTGCTGTTAGGTTACACTATTAACCCTTTAGAAATTATTGTTCCACACTCTATTCATCATCATCATCCTATTAAAGAATCAACACAAAATTTGTATTTCCTACACAACTTACATACAAAATCCACAGGTAATTTATACAATTATTTTAGTATGGCTTGTTTTGATTTTGATCTGTCACATGAGATCTGCTGTAGATTTTGTCTACTTTTAATAGTGAATCTCAGATTATAAAGTAGTTTGGGCTAGTATTTGTGAATTATGGCTGCTGATTCTCTGTTATATCTTTGCCCTATTACCCTGTAATAAGCTCTTTAGATTTTTGCCATTGCTTATTTTTAGTAAACAGTTTTATTTATTATTTGATAATTTCACAAATCTATATGGTATATTTTGATTATATACACCATCTACTCTCTGCCTCCAACTCCTTCCCGGTTGTCCCTGTCAAATACTCTCCCATACTTTAAGCCTTGTTTGTTTGTTTGCTTGCTTGCTTGTTTGTTTTTGGTAACCATTAAGTCTAATTTGTGCTTCCATTGTGCATGGTTGTGAAACTATCCACCAGGTCACAGTCTGTCTACCTGTGAACAAACTTCTAACAAAAGTCACTCTCCTCCCTAGCAGCCATCAACTGCCAATAACTCTCAGCCGGGTGTGACATCTCATGTGCCCCTTGCCCCATATATAACTGAATGTTGACTAGCTTTCTCTCGTTCAGGCAAACACATCTGTGAGTTCATGACTACAACAGTCCTATTGTTTCTAGAAAACAGTTCCACTCAACTCTTCAGAAAACTTCCAGCTCTTCGCTCGCTCTTTGCTCATCCGTGATGTTCTCTGAGCCTTGGGTTGAGGGAGGGTGTGGTGATGTAGATGTCACATTTATGGCTGGGTACTCCACAGACACTTACTCTCTGTTCTCTTACCAGTTGGGAACCTCTGGATTAACCCCTCACCACTGTACTGAGAAGCTTTTTTGATACAGTAGTTTGGGGCAATTGGTAATCTGCCCATTGAGAAAAAAAATAATTCTAGTAGATTCACCTTTATGGCTTATGGGTTTGGGACCAGATTTGTTATACCAAAAATAAGCTTTCTTGCGTTTAATGGGTCTTAAATCCAATCAGAAAGTAGTTGGCTGCCCCTGTGAGATCCATGCTACTTTTGCACCCATAGGCATACCTTACTTGGCTAGTCATGATTGTAGCTCACAGAGTTCACAGTGGATAAGACTGTTGACGATTCTCCTTCCTAGCAATCTGGTGTTTTAGTTTCTTCTCTGGTAGATAGCTTTCAGAGTACCAGCTCCACCTTGATTTCTGCCTGGCCTGTAATTAGAGTGTGGTCTCTTCAGTAACTGAGCTATACCATCAAGTTCTGTTGAGCAATCAAGAGCAATGGCAATAGACTGTATTCTTTGGGGGATTGTTGGGACACCCTTATCTAACAGTTCCAAGAGCAGAATTCTACATCCGGCACTGGGACTTTTATTTGGCAACTTATAACTTCTGGCGGGAGGCAAGTACTGTCCCTCACGTAAGGTAACTCCGTTTAACAGGCTCCCTCCATGTATGACACTTGTAAACCAGGGGACAAGACGGCTGATATACTGAATGGCCACATGTGGACACTGGACTCAGCCTCTTTTCTGTAGTAAATGAGTTGACTATGTAGACAGTGTGCTGAGGCAAAAATTTCTTTGATCACTCAAGCAATGCTCTCTGCCCTAGAACGTACTTTGTCTAAGCCAGAATGACAATAAGGAAAGCTCTGCCTGGTGCCCGCATGCCACAGAGTAGCACCTGCTTCATTCTCTGTCTAATGAAGTCTTCACAGATGAAAGCACAACATTCAACTATAAACAATAATCAACCCCAATCTACCAGGAGCCAAATTATATGTTTGTGGGAATTTAAAGAGCTGAAAGTACCCTCTTGCAAGTGGTGGTGGAAAACATTCTCAGACCAGTGTTTCTGACAACATCCCAGGACCTCGTCGCAAAATTAAAAATAAAAAAATGAATATTCATTATGACCTTGTGATCTGCCAAATAGTCTAAATAGACCAGTTTCAATTCATCTCCAGAACCAGCATGTGGGGCAATTGTTTCAAATCTACATTTCCAGAGTTGTGAAGCCCAAATTGAGCTGCTGCACTGCTTGATACTCAACAGGCAATGGCTTTAGAACTGTGCCCAGGGAGCCTGCTAACAATAGTAGAGTGACTTGCTACATGACACCCTTTGGGAATGCCTCCACTGGGATTTGAATGCAAGACTTTCTGATTCTTAAACACCTGTGTTAGTTATTTAATAAAATATCAAAAATTGATGTTTAAAATACTTGAAGGAAAATGATGGTTATTGTATCTATTAGACACTTCTACATAGACTCTATCTTCAATGCTTTCAAGACAACTAGCATTCCAATATGTGACTTCCATGTAGGGAGATTGGCAAGCAATACACACAACTTATGGTCTTTAAGCAGGATATGAACCAGGCATTTTTGTGAGGTGCTAGCCTTTGTATGTGGGATTCTTCAGTTCTGAGTTCAGGAGTAGTTTCTGGTAATGGGCCAGGGTGATTGTGGGATACAAAGAAGACTCAAAAACGTTTACAAATATTCACTTTTTTGTTAACACTTATTAGAAATTGTGGTTGGACAAAACACACTCCAGTGTGTTTCTAGCAGTGTTCAGAGAAGAAAGATACGGGAAAACTTAACTAAAACAACGTTGAGCCCCTGTATATGGAGATACACACAGCTGTGCGTCTGCACCATCCTAGGTTCTGTGAGGCACATTTTGAAGAGTGTGACCAACATAGGTCTGAAGAACTGACAGCCTACCAAAAGAGACGAAATGGGCCTGAGGACAGCGGAAGGGGTGAAACATCACATACGGTGAGCCTCCAGTTGCTCTTGTCAGGCCCTATGACTGCAAAGTAAATGATCCCAGAGAAGACCCTGCTTTCAGTGTGGGTAACAGGCTTTCCAGCACTGGTGACTTTGAATGAGGATTGGGAGGGTGATAATTAGATCCTGAAATGTGAGTCGTCTTCCACAAAGAGCTGTCTAGAGAACACAAACCCGGAGTGACAGGAAAATCACCACAAGGAAAA